>NC_136247.1:27462500-28060000 GCF_053564925.1 Oryzias latipes | reverse complement strand
AACTGAATGCCTTTGAATTCCTTTGGGAAAATCACCAGACTATAATGTCTGACAAAACGGACCTGGAAAGACGGCGAGCAGCAAACTCCACCTTCATGGATCAGGGAAAAAGAGAATCGCTGGAGAGATGATGGGAAAGGAGGGAAAGCTTACTCCACAGTTATTGCCCACAACTCAGAGGCAAATTTCCAAATCACCTCCTGCCACTCTGCAGAAACTATGTCCGAGAAAATGACCCAGGGTTTTTGATTTAGCCTAAAAATGGCATCATCACAAATAAAAGAGCACTGGGAAGGCTTTTAAAATAAAGCAAAGGATGACAGGAGTGGAACTTTGAGTACAACAACATCTCAGTGAGGTGCAGAGAGATTTTTGTTGCACGCAGAGCCAACATGGCTGAAGAATTTGCTGGTAGAACAGTCATGTTACCACTGCAGACATGCAGAAACAAGCTGCAGAGTGGTTGGACTTATAGATCTAAAAAGCTGGTGGATGAACTTAACCCTAACCTACATACCTATTTAGAAAATTATAGTCACTTTCTGTCTTTTTTGTTGTTTCACATTTTTCTGGCAATGTTCAGGTTTTTCAATGATTCTATGCTTAATCTAAATGAGCATTTTAGCGCTGTTTGCTGCTACTCAACATTTTGTTCGTTTTTTCCCCCCCAGATTTAGTTTTTTGCACTTCACTTCAATGAAAGCCAAGAGAGAACCATAACAGGAAACTAGATTTTTGTTTTTTAGCCGTTTGCAGAGGAAAAGCTAGTCTGTCACAGCGCGAGCTGCCTCAGAGGAACTCCGTCCTCCCAGTGCATGATGCAGCCCACTTTTATTTTTGGCAGGGCGGGGTTGATTACATGACAGTGGGTCACTCAATCAGGCAGCATTTTAGCGTTTGTCCAATGAAAAAAAAAACAGTAGAGTGTGAGCAGAACAGCATGATCCTGCAAATGAGAAGCATTTTTCCTCAATCACACTTTGCTCTCAGCCCTCTTCACATTAGCTTCTTTCTCATTTTTTCTGCCTCAGGCGGAAGACAGCGCCACTTTAAACTCTACGTTTGAACAGCGACTGCGCTTTCTTGAACTGCGTCACGCTGAGGTTGACCCGCTGCTCCACGTGCACGCCGCAGTGTTGTACGAGCTGCAGGCGCAGGTCCGCAACATGTCGGCGTCCGTGCAACACCTGCACCGCAACACCGGATGTACCATCAATGTTCTAAGAGCAACGCCGCCACTCGGCATGAGAGACACACTATCACCAGGTACACATGCATCATGCAGAGTGGTGAGTCGTGAACTGCATGCTATGCATTCATAATGTCTCACTAAATAATGCCCAAAACTCCAGTTTGCGTTGCAATAAAATATTCTTTAGTTTGCTTTCACTTTTCTTTGTTATTTAGGCAACATTAGATGCTTTGCTGAAAAAAACCCCTGAAAGTTAATCAACATTTTTCTACAACAGTTTCCGTTTTTTAAGACTAACATTTTCAAAAATATTAATTTAGAGATCCTAAACTACTTTAAATAATCCTGTTGGTACATTTTTCTGTGCTGCTACTTTCACTAAAAAGTAACCTTTAACCTTTGTGCGTTTCCGTGTCTCCCTCAGATGGACGGTACTTGTCCTTCTGTCCGTCCGACTGTGCTTCCTTGTACATGAACGGCGTTCATCGATCTGGCGTTTACACGGTTGTCATGTCGCCCGGCACCGCTCTTCCTGTGTACTGTGACATGGAAACTGAGGGTAAAACACGTTCACGTCTGCTGTTGTTCTGTGAGAGGCACAATCTGGCTGTTTTTGACGTGTTCTTGAAGCATTTTTCTCATGATGGAGGACATTTATAAAGAAAATTAGGATTAAATTCACATTTCTGAGCATTTTTTTATTCAAATTGTTGTGAATCAGGAGCAGACGAAAAACGCTGTTTCAAAAGATCATTACTTGTGATGTAGAAACTACGCTGGGCGTGGCCACAAGTCCCCTGCTCCGCTCCATTCGGAGGCATCCACTTGCAGTGGGAGGGGCTGTAAGCTAGCAGGAGCGTGTAAACAGAGTTACGGGTGATAGGACGTTCTGCCCGCAAGTGAGAGGCGAATTCCTGATAAACAGCAGAAACTGTGTCCCAGCAGAAAAAAACGGTGTCATCATAATTTAAAAAAAAACTGGAAACGCTTTAAAAAAGGACAAAGTGGTGAAAAAACGTTTTGGACTGCTGCCCTTTTATATTATGGTATCAATATAGATATAATTCCTGAGCTCGATGGGTAATTATGAGAAAATCGCAATACAATTGATAAACAGGAGATTGTTTAGATCGCTACAAAGGAACAGCAGGCTCCTCAGACAGATCACTACCATGTTTGTCTGCACCAGGCGGTGGCTGGACAGTGTTTCAGCGGCGCCGCGACGGCTCTGTGAGTTTTAACCGTGGATGGTCAGAGTACCGTGACGGATTTGGTGAACCGCGAGGAGAACACTGGCTGGGAAACCAACACATCCATTTCCTGACCAACCAGGGTACCTACAGCCTCCGTATTGATCTGCAGGACTGGAGCCACGCCCACAGACACGCCCTGTACCAGTCCTTCAGGTAGACAAAGAAGTTCAAGTCATTTCATGAATTATAACTATATATTGGCCCATTTGCAGACCTTTCTGGTGTTTGACTTGTAAAAAGAAAACACCATTCATTGACCAAATGAAACAGAGGAAGAATCCAAGATGCAGCTTGGTGGTTTTGTCTTCCTGCTGCAGGATCGACAGTGAGGAGAATGGCTATCGCCTGCATGTGTCTGGTTTCAGTGGGACGGTGGAGGACTCCTTTGGCTGGTACCACGACCAGCACAGTTTCAGCACCCCGGACACGGGGAACATCTGTGCTGAGATCAGTCACGCTGGCTGGTGGTTCCACCAGTGTTTCTACGCCAACCTGAACGGATTTTACTACAAGGTAGACGTGACATCAGCAAAAACTTTACATGATCCGTGTTCGCGTAACCCTTGTCCTATCCTAGACACTTTAACGTTGGGAGTTGGGTCATCTAGACCCACTAGACAGTGCTCTGAACCTTTTTTCTTCAATGATTTGTGATCTTCACTGGTGTCCATGGATTACATGAAATCTTTCCACCTTTATCCACCTTTGTCATGGTAGGGAGAACACGTCAATGGAAGGGGGGGGGGGTCATCTAAGATAGCACAAGGGTTACAAGAAATCAAAGAATCCAAGAGGGGATGCTTGTTTTCCAATTTTATCATTAAAATAGGGTAAAACTATTTTGAAAAAACCAGAAAGCCTCTAAAACGTAAAATGATTAAATAAAAGAAAACTAAATTTCTCTATGGAGGACCAAAAACATCTTTAAAAGAGTTTTTAAAAAAGTGTTTTTAAGGATAAGTAATCAATTGTAAAATAAAAAGTGAAGATGACTGCAATATATACCTCAATATAAGTCACATCCCTGGCCAAACTATGCAAACAAATCCGACTTAAACCCCCAAACATGCCTTAAATATGATACGTTTTCATCAACAAAATTACAGACTATTACATTGAATTGCAAATTGCTTTATTTATAAATGAGACGTTGTGGATTTTGAAATCCACCAGAAAAATGTGTAATATTTTCTAGATTAAAAGAATAAATTTTGTTTCTTTCTCGTCCATAACCTGCTCTGTGGTTAGTCAGGCTGTCGCAGTGCAGCAAAATGTGACCTCCAAGGGTTGTGCAGACTGTAAGAAGACTCCCAAAATTAACAACAGAACCTGTTTTGTTTTAACTTATATGACTTTTTATCAGGCAATTTTTGTTTTTCACAAATGTTGGGTGAATTAGTCATTAGACATTATCTCTTAGAACAACAACAATTTGGGATGATCAATAATTTACTATAAACCATAAATGACGGGATTTTTTTGGAAAAAAATAAACACATTGTCTAAAAAAGGTTCTGTTCTGTTCCTGACTTCAGAAATCTCAGCAGGTAAAACTAGATTAACATATAACAAACAAAAAAGTCAAATAAAAAAACCAACTCCTAACTGTTGCTAAACTCTAATAACAATATTAAAGTCTTTAAAGTCCTAAATGTTTCTATGCAGTGCAAAGAAGTGGTACTTAAACTATGCTCCAAGCGTTTTTGTTACTTTTATCTGCATATTTAAATTGTTTTGAGCGATTAAATCAAATGCAATCAATTCAGCTAAAAAGAATGCATGTAAAATTTGTGGAGCATTGCAGTCCAGCTGGACCGCAGTACACTTGAGGACACCTCCATATATATTTTAAAAGTCTGCTCCCACCATAACTTTTTTTTTTCTGCTCAGGTAGATGTTTTGTAGCAGAGACCCCATTGTCTGGCTGCTACATAACATCATAAGACTCTAAGGAGCTTTAAAACGCCCTCTGCTGGACATAAGTGGTACTGTCTACAAAGGTTAGGCGTTCATGATTCATGCACGTTTGAAGGTTGTTTTTTTTTCATCAATAAAAAAAGTCAACGTTTACAAATAAGAAACTGTAAAGTACAGGGGGGAAAAAACCCTGATGTTCCCTTTACAGAAGCCTCTGGCTCAGGGGTCTGCATCCTCAGGGGTCTGCAACCTCAGGGGTCTGCATCCTCAGGGGTCTGCAACCTCAGGGTCTGGTGGTCACATGTCCTTCATCCCTCCATTGTGGGATCAAAGAAAAACACTTTGATCCTATTGCTTTGGTTAATAAAGTTTTGTCATTTAGATTTGAACATATCAGGTAGATGACTGAGCAAAATGATGGTGATGATGTCGTCAGAGCATCAACAGTGTTTAGTTTCTCTTCAAAGACAAAGTTCTCAAAGTTGGATACCAGCAGAAAAGTTGGATTCTAAAACTTGGATTCTACACCACTGTTGCACCATTTATATTTGATAGCAAAAGAAGTAAAATGACGACGTTGATCCAAAATCATGGTAGAAAAGGACATAAATGACTAAACTTTCTTGAACTTTTAATTCAAAGAAATCTGCAGCAGTTGGAGGATTTTATTTTTGCACACTGTGTTTTATTTTGAAAGGAACTCTCTTGTTCTGCTGTTATAAGTAAAAGAAGAAGTAATACAAAAAAATATATAAATAAGTACTTATAAATATTTAGAGCCTAGATTTTTTTAACCCTTGTTCTATCCTAGGCACTTTACCATTGGGAGTTGGGTCATCTAGACCCACTAGACAGTACTCTGAACCTTTTTTCTTCAATGATTTGTGATCTTCACTGGTGTCCATGGATTACATGAAATCTTTCCACCTTTATCCACCTTTGTCATGGTAGGGGGAACACGTCAATGGGGGGGGGGGGGGGGTCATCTAAGATAGCACAAGGGTTAAACAATTAGCTTAATGGTCACAAAAACATCACTAAAGTGTATTTTCTAAACCAGGAAGTGGGACTTTTGGGGTTTTGATCAGGAAGAAACTGGACTAAATGGCTCCATTAGTGTTGCAGACTATGAAGCCTTCCTCACTTGTAGACATTAGTCCGTGCATTCATTTTAGTTATAGAAAAACAAGCAGAACCTTTTTATATATATATATATACATACACATGTTTGTTTCCAGGGTGGCCACTACTCCCTGAAAGCCCACAGCTTGTTAGGGCCGGACGGCATCGTCTGGTTCTCCTGGAAGGACTCGGATTTCTACTCTCTGAAGGCGGTGACCATGATGATACGGCCACGCAGCTTCAGGCCACGCCTCTCGCCATAAGGACGCAGAATCATCCGTTATCAACTCATCATTGCTTGTTTTGCCAAAAGTCCTGAACACATGGAAATGATCACCCATGGCATTTAAGCCTCGATGTTTTTCTTTTTCCTTTTATCAAAGGGACAAATTATCCGGAGGCTTTGTGTCATGGATCCTTCAGACCCGGTGGATTTTCCTTTAACCCATCCTGAGTTCCTGACAGGAACTGTCTTCAGTGTTGTGGGTCCATTCTGCTGCTAAATACTGCCCCCCACAGGCATGATTGTGTTTTTTCCTTTTAAGGGACTTTTTTTACTTAAAGAAAATGTACATAAATCACTTTTTAAGAAAACTAAAGATGAATTGAGATCAAAAGGAGTGCAGAACCCCAGCAAAGTTTCATTCTATTAGGAACTAAAAGATTATTTAGATGAATTTCAGCCTGAGGGTAATGTTTGGATTCCTCGTGCATCATTTACCTCATTTACCACAGTACAGAAAGTTCCACGTCTCGTCTCCGTCCTGTTGTACATTTTTGTTCCTGCAAAAATACACGACTTTCAAACACTGCTGGGCTTGTTTTTTCTCTCTTCTGCACCACATGAATGACATACATTTGACTGAAACTGAATTAATTTGCTGTTTCAGTCCGACTGAATCGGAAAAACCAACGCTTTGATGAAAACACACAAACGCTCGACACTGATCACACGGGTTTATTGAACGGTTTCCTTTAGAACATCTGTGGAACGTCAAACTCCTGCAGTCACTCCGTTTCCTGAAGTTTCACTCAGTTCCAGTTGTTGGTTTCCATCTGCACGGCCGGCGCCGGTGGAAAAAGCTCCTGACGCACAGACAGCACTGCGGGCAGGACAGTTTTCAGTCAGACTGCAGGGTTCGGACCCCCGGAGAGTCGAGGAGTTTAAGTGGGGCGCTCCCTGGGGCGGGTGACATCCTGCCACCACAGGGGGGGGAGGTCGCCCTCTTTGCGGGCGGGAGGAAGGGCTTCTGTCCTGGGGCCTCCAGGTAGAGTCTCGGCCTCCAGCTGAGCAACCTGAAGAAGAGAAAACGAGCGGGACTTTAGATAAGTGATGCCGTCAACAAATATTGATCTTTTTTATTACAGTTTTTAAAAAGCTAAATATAGACAATGTTCTGACAAACATAACTCTTCTATATTTAGCTGAAAAAACGCTTTATTCTCAAGAATTGGATTAAAGAAATAACTCCTTTCACATTTATTTATTTAGAGCTCCTAGAGATGTGTCATCTGGTTTCTCTGCTTAAACAATAACTGTCCATTGTAAATATCATTACCAAAAATGCTAAAACAACAGCTGACATCATAATAGGAGAATCATGTCTTTGCATTTGAAACTAAAGAAATTTAAATGAAGGTAAATAGAGATTAAAGCCTGGTGATCAATGAAAATCCTCCTAGTGTTTGAGGTTCTGTTCTGTTCTTAAAGACCCATGAAGATGAAGATTTGCAGTATTGTATCATGTATTTCAAGAAAAAAACAATATTATTTGGCATTTCTGAGTATTTCTTTATTCAAATAGTGAATCAGAAGAAGACAAAAACAAAAGTCTGAAAAAAAGAGAGCATATTTTGTGACGTAGAATCCCTGCACCGAGCTCTCAGCAAAGGTGAGGGGAAGGGGCGGCGGGGTTGCCCTGTGCCAACAGTCCCGCCGGCCCCACCCCCCCATGGCCAATTTCTAATAAATGACTGCCGCTCTGCAAAAACTATCCAAGGAAACAACACAGATTTTGTGATTTCGGCTAAAAACAGTAAAATCATAATCAAAAGAGCAGTTGATCAAAAGACGATCGGAGTGGGGATCAAACAATACCAACACTGATAACTGAACATGATGTTCAGGGTGCCGAGGGAGGAGCTGTGGTACTGTATGAGGTCGTCTGGAGTGGCAGAGAAGTATGTCAGAGTAGTTCAGGACATGTATGAGAGAAGTATGACGGTGGTGAGATGTGCTGTAGGTCAGACAGAGGAGTTCAAGGTGGAGGTGGGACTACACCAAGGATCAGCTTTGAGTCCTTTTTTGTTTGCTATGCTGATGGACAGGCTGACAGACGAGGTAAGACAGGAATCTCCCTGGACAATGATGTTTGCGGATGACATTGTAATTTGCAGTGAGAGTAGAGAGCAGGTGGAGGAACAGCTAGAGAGGTGGAGGTTTGCTCTGGAAAGAAGAGGTATGAAGGTCAGTCGTAGTAAGACAGAATACATGTGTCTGAACGAGAGGGATCAAGGTAGAAGCGTTAGGTTACAGGGGACTGAGGTGAAGAAGGTGCAGGAGTTTAAGTACTTGGGGTCAACAGTTCAGTGTGATGGGGATTGTGGAAAAGAGGTGAAGAGGCGAGTGCAGGCAGGTTGGAGCGGGTGGAGGAAAGTGTCAGGAGTGTTGTGTGACAGAAGAGTGTCAGCAAGACTCAAAGGAAAGGTGTACAAGACAGTGGTGAGACCAGCTCTGCTCTATGGGTTAGAGACGGTAGCAGTGAGACAGAGACAAGAGGCTGAGATGGAGGTAGCGGAGATGAAGATGTTGAGGTTCTCCTTAGGAGTGACCAGGTTAGACAGGATAAGGAACGAGTACATCAGAGGGACGGCTCATGTTGCCTGTGTTAGCGACAAAGTCAGAGAAGCCAGACTGAGATGGTTTGGACATGTTCAGAGGAGGGATAGTGGATATATTGGTAGAAGGATGTTGGAGATGGAGCTGCCTGGCAGGAGGGCAAGAGGACGGCCAAAGAGGAGATATATGGATGTCTTAACAGAGGACATGAAGTTGGCTAACGTTAGGGTAGAAGATGTCCATGATAGAGTGAGGTGGAAAAGGATGATTCGCTGTGGCGACCCCTGATGGGAAAAGCCGAAAGAGAAAGAAGAACTGAACATGATGTTGCACATTGAGATGACAAACACACGGGCACCAGAGGCACTTAAACCACACGTGTGTCGTCGTGCTCACCTCTCTGTCCCAGCTCTGCATCCTCAGCTTCTTCCACTGCTCCCTCTTGGAGAAATAGTCCGGGTACATGGTCTTCTCCGAGGGATGCCAGTAATCCAGCACCCAGTCAGGGACCTACAGAAACCGAGCGCAGCGTCAGGTGATCAAAAAGAATCCGGTTTGCAGTTCTGGTCCGTCCCAAACGCTAGGTTCACCTTGTAGCACTCGTATCGCTCATAAGAGGTTCCTCCCGGAGAGTCGGGGAAGATGTAGGGCTGAGGGTGTTGGTTGGTCCAAAACTCCTCCTCTCCGGCCTTCAGCATCAAAGTGGCCTTCACCATGTCCTTCTCATTCTTGTTCTCGTCAAAGCGCGCCCGCAGCAAGCACGCGTAAAATCGGTATTTGTCTCTGGAGCAGGAAAAAAAACGTCTGAATGATTCAGTTTGGAGTGCCGGAGTACGAATATTTAACTACTTTGACTCAACTACAGATAAAGTACAGATGTAAACAAAGAAGGTTTTCTGGTTCAACACAAATGTGTCAACTGTTTAACAAAAAAAGGTGATTTTAAAATAGTGTACAATCGCTTATTGCCTAATAAATTCTGGAAAATAATATTTTTGTCTGCTTTACATTGGACAATTTGAAACTTCTTTCACATTATTGTTTCTTAAATGATAAGCAGCTGCATGAAAACTAAAATAAAATCACAGAGTTTGACTAAACTCTCAGTCTAAACCTGAGCCTTTAAATAAAAAAATATGATGACATCAACACTGATATTTAACTTGAATGAAGAAAAAGGGGTTAAAGAAAAATAATAATGAAACTGCAACACAGAAAGGTCAAAGCTTCTTCATCTACCTTAAATGTTTTTATATAATGTTAACAAAAAATAAACATACACAATACATGTAAACAGTAAAAACCTTTTTTTCTTTCATTTTTGAATGATCTCATCTTGTCTTTACTATAAATACAAACAAACAAACAAACAAACAAACAGAGCATAATTTAGAACAGAATGTTTAGAGCTCCGTTTTGGTGAAATGTGACAAAAATCCACTAAAAAAAGATCTCTACTAACTGTTACACTTTCCTAAAAAAATAAAATCTAATGTGGACATTTTTGCAATTTCCTTATTGGCGAATTAATAATATTGAGTGAAAACAATAGAACTTTAAAAGCTCAAAGCTGTGATGCTTTTGCTAGCAGGAGCCAACTGTCTGTTTGATGTTGGGCTATTTCTAATCTCTGTTTTAAACAATGTGCCTGATCCAAAACGAAACAAGAATTTTCATAAAAATAATAATTACAGTTGTGCTTAGTCAATAATATTTTCCTTATGTTATAGCAAAGAACTGAAGCTTTGGGGTAAAATGACCGATGATCTGCAGAGTGACCTCGCTAACACAGCAGCTAGCTAAACTGATTATAGCCCATAACAGAAAACAAAGTCGATACTATAATCCCTGCAGGCCGTAAATAACACAAACCTTCTCACCTAAACACACACCACGACTCCAGGTGTCTTAGCGACTTCTTGTAAAGCCGCAACACTTTCTGTTGGTGAGTTAGAAAGGCAGAGGCCATTTTTCGCCGTCCCCTGTCACCTTCTAGCTAAGCGACGCAGTGCATTGTGGGATATTGTGGCAGTGGGCACTTTAAACCGTAATAACTACAACAACACGCATGTATATTATTACCATTTTATTTATATTTCTCAATTAATGTTCTTTATTTATCTAAATAGTAAAATATCCTAGTGGAATTAGTTTCAGATGTATACGTAGCTTTCTTTTCTACTGGTAAATAGGACTTCAAAACAGGAGGCTGACTTTAACACAGACGTGCGTTATAGTAGAATGATTACGGTACTGTTGCACCATGGGATTTCTGAAGTCTGCAAGTCTGTTTCTTTTTAGGAGTATAACAACAATGGCACAGTACAAATTCATTGGTGAGGATTCCTAAATACCTAAGCGGAATACAATTTAAGGAGCTGACCTTCATATATTTCCAATATGTTTTAATCAAGGCGAACTTTTAATGAATTTAGCAGCATTGCTAACCATTAGCCCTGTTTAAACCATGGGCTAGTATAGAATGGTCAATTTATTATGAATGGTTTAAACAAATAACTCAGTACATTAACAGATTTGGAACAGTTGGTTTTGCGTTAACAGTAAAAAAGAAACAAAACACATCACCCACATTTAAGTCGGCTGAGCAAAAAGACACATGAACCAGCATGCAACTGACAAGCACAAGGTTTTCAGTTTTTAAACTTAAATTATATATTTTTTATCTGTTTTATGGCAAAAAAAATCAAAAAAGTGTGTCAACAAAACCTTAAAGGCATGTTTTTTTGAAAAGGTATTTAAAAAAGAGGAAGAAATAAATTTGTATTCCACACCTGTACGTTTATGAATATTTGATTTGATAACTCATTTAATAATTAATCGTTTAGGTTTTAATGCTATGTAGATACTGTAGATACAATTGTTTTGTTTTTCAAAATAAAGTTCCTTTCATTGAGATCTATAATGGTATTTGGGAAGTACATCATTTTAAATCAGCATAAATCTTCTGTAATCCATTTAAAACCAAAGACTCGCACGGTTATCCATGCATAACCAAATATGACAGCAGGATCAACCAAAACACAGTTTAGTTCTCAGCTTTTCTGTGGTGAGATTGTGAAGATCTGACTTTTTTTTTTGCCTCTCCAGATATCGGTGTGAATCTGACGGATCCCATGTTCAGGGGAGTCTACAGGGGGAAACGAAAACATGAAGGTGAGTCGCTCCTCACCTGATTCTTCTGACTTCATAACCATCACGTTTTATTGAGTTCTGTTTCTCTTTCAGATGATTTTGATCAGATCATTGACAGAGCTCTCCAAGTCGGTGTTAAAAAGGTACGTTTTTCTCAGCAAAATACTTGGAAATAGTTTTTTTTAATCAATGCCACCCCCCACCCCACAAACTTTACAGCTCTAAGTTTGGATTAAAAAAATAATAAAGAGCCATATTAGCCAATTAAAATAACTCCAATCTAAAGAAATGATTGACTTTGACTCAGTAAAAAATGTAAAAAGAAATATGTTTGCTTTGGAAAAATAACCTAAAGGCTTTAATGGTTTACTGGATATTATAATATAAAAGCTAAAAGTCTCTAATCCTATAACAGCTTCTATACCATTTCTCCTGTTTCAGTTCATGATCACTGGAGGAAACCTTGCAGACAGCAGGGCGGCCCTGAAGCTGGCTGAGACTCGAGGTCGCGCCCCCACCACAGCGCAGATGTCATCCAGGTGACCTGTTTTCTATTCTGACTTAATAAACAGTCTTTTTATTTTATTTTAGATGAGTTTTACTGCACCGTCGGCTGCCATCCCACCCGCTGTGCTGAGTTTGAGCAGAGCGGAGACTCGGACTACCTGTCAGGGTTGAGGGAGCTGGCATCAGCGCACAGAGGGAAGGTGGTGGCCATCGGAGAGTGTGGACTGGGTGTGTTTTTCCCTGGGACCAGAAAAAAACAGCATTTTCACGTGACTTTTTTTCTCATTGCCGTGTTTTATGCTCAGATTTCGACAGGTTGGAGTTTTGCCCAAAGGAGACTCAGCTAAAGTAAGTTTGCAGCTGCAGCTTTTTCAGGCAGGAGGTTAACAAACACACCGCCGTTTACTCTTACATTACGTGTCACGTTAAAGAAAACTATGGAAAATGTGGGAACAGAGTTCATGTTCAGCATCAACAGGAATATTCCTGTTATTACATATATTTGAATCCTACAGCGAGAGAATGACATTTTCCTGGGGTATTTAAAGTTATGGAAAAGTGTTTGTTTGTTTTTTCATGTGGATTTCCCTGAAAAAACTGGACAAACTTTAACATTCAAAAATACCAACAGATGCTAAAATGTTCTAGATGAACTCAAAAGTATGCAATATTGGCACAATCCATCTGTTTAATCCTGAATATCCTTTGTTGACCCTGTTCTGGATGACATGATCAGACAGGCGTGTTACCATGACAACGTCTTTTTTTAGAATGTAAAATAGTTTAGGATGTGTTTTATTGGAGAGCAAACCCAGTCATCAGCTGTTCAACACATTTATTCTTTCATTGGAGTTTGCTTCGCGTTGGAGTGGCCCTTTATCTGCTAAATACTGTTAACATTTTACTATTTTGAATGTTTCCTATCAAACATTTATTTCTTTGGTTTGCCTTTTGAATTGGCATAAAGCAATAATTTAAGCTGCTACTTCAAAAATTGAGATTCAATTATTATATTTTTTTTTTCTTGTGAAATATTTAAAAAAAACTTTGATAAAAAGGTAATTAAAATCCAAATAAATAAATAAAAATATATATATAAACATAAAAGGGTGCTATTTCATTTTTTCCCCCCTAAGATATTTTGAAATACGTTGTATGCATAGTTTAGTTGGCATGGCAACAATAAATGAACAATACATCTTAACAGGCTGTGGCTGTTTTGCAAAATATTGCATTTCCAGTATTTTTCTTTTGATTTAGGACCAAAAAAAAGTCAGTTTGACTTAATGCGTAATGGATTCATATTTACCTATTAGTCTTTTATACTATCAGAAGTGTAAAACACAAAGATAACCTATTATAATTATTAAAGTAAGGGATACTAATAGCATTTATTAAGATAGAAGGAGCTGCAGTTTTTTTAAAAGTTCATAAGGACTTTGTTTTGTTTTTTTAAGTTAAATTAATTTTACTGTTTTCTTCTAAAACGCTCTTAATTAATATAATCGGCTGAAAAAAATCGATTCAGATGGACTTTTAGGAAACCTTTTCTGCTATGGAACCATCCTGGATAAAGGAGGATTTTCCCAGATACCTATGAATTTATGAAAAAAGCATCATCTTAGTTGCATTCCAAATAATGTCTCAGTAAATCCCTGTTCACTTGTTTTCCTCTCTGCTTCCCTCTTGCTGCTCTTTGGGATCCTTTCCAGATACTTTGAGAAACAGTTTGACCTGGCTGAAAGCACCAGGCTTCCCATGTTCCTCCACTGCAGAAACTCCCATCAGGAGTTCGTTGGTCCGTAAACATCTCGTCTGTTTCACAAATGCTCTTCTTTTTTTTTAAATAAAACAGTTTAACAACACTTTTAACTTCATTTGACAGACATCATGAGAAGAAATCGAGACCGATGTGTGGGAGGAGTGGTGAGGATGAATCTGTTTTTTACTTTCATGCTGCACTGTCAGACTTACTGATGATCTAATATTTCCTTAAGGTGCACTCCTTTGATGGAACTGCAGAAGAGGCTGCTGCCATACTTGACATGGACCTCTATATCGGCATAAACGGGTGGTAAAGAGATTCTACATGTTTGGTTTTACTCTCATAATTTTTACCTTACACATTTTTCATCTCTTCTTTATGATTATGATGTTTAGAGTTGCTTCCAGAAAATGTTTATGGTTCAAGTCTAATGAAAAGTATGGGGTGGTCTTTTTAGTCCAGTGATATCTGTACGATGCGTTACTCTTTATTTTTGACATCTGACGTTTTTACTTGAAATCTGAGAAACATAAACAAAAGACAGATGATCTAAATAGAAAAAAATACTGTGTAATTTTGAAATTTTCAATAAAAAAATAACATTTTTTACAGAAAAACAGCAAAACAAAAGTTTTTAGGCTTTAAAGCTACTGCCCCCTATAGTGGGGTGGTGGTATTGCAGTTACCAAATGATAAAACGAACTCATGCACAATAAATCGCAAATTTATCGTTAATCGTGATATCAAGCTGTGCAATACGCATGTCGCAAAAGACGGCGGAAATTTCCATAAATGATTACCTTAAACGTGCTAAAACAATCTTATGGCAATTTGAATTATTTAATGAATCAAAGAAATCAATTTCTGCATTTGACCAATCGGATGGAGCCTCCTATGTAGACGAGAGTCATTTGGAGTGTAATTTAAGTTATGATTACTTTTATTTAATTTAAACGGTTGCCGTGAAAAATAAATTATGTATTTAGATATTTGCTATCTGTTTGTGTTTCGCAAGTTATATCGCAAAACACAATACAATTAGTGGAAAGTGAAGTAGTTTATCGTTTAATTTGTTGACTGACTCGTAACCTAATGACTCGTAAATTCTTTTTTGAAAGAAAAAAAAGTAATAGAAATATTTTAACCTAACTTTAAAGACCCACTCCGGTGGTTTTTATCTTGTCCTTGTGGCATTTTTCTCATGATGGAGGACATACATTAAGAAAATTAAGCTCAAGATTGCTTTTCTGAGACTTTCTTTACTCAAACCGTTGTAAATCAGGAGCAGATACAAAAAAAAAGAGATTTTATGTGATGTAGAAAATACACTAAGTGGGCCACTAGCTCCCTGCTCCACTCCGCTCTACAGTGGCGAGGGCCTGGGGGGGTCGGGGTTGGAAAAATGCTCAAAAGGTGGTGGGAGTGGGTCTTTAAGGGTTAATCCCTCATACATTCCCCAAACAAGATGAATCCCTATGAAGTGTGCGTTCTTTTTCATAAAATCGTGGCTCTGAAATGCATGAATTGGTATTTTTCAGCTCCTTGAAAGCAGAATCCAATCTTGAAGCCATGAAGTCCATCCCCACGGAGAGGTTAATGATAGAAACAGGTGAAGAACACCCACGTGTGTGGAACTGTATTTGACAAAATGTAACGTTTATCATTGGGGCGTTCAGCAGATGCTCAGACGTGGTCTTTACCTGTTTTACTTCAAACATTTTGCATAAAGTTTTCTGTCTCTCCTGTTTCTCCTTCACAGATGCTCCGTGGTGCGGCGTCAAAAACACGCATGCAGGTTCTCAACATGTTAAAACAGCTTTTCCCACCAAGAAGAAATGGGAGGCGGGACATTGCTTGAAAGACAGAAATGAGCCCTGTCATATCATGTGAGTAACCTGTAAGAATGTTTTTGGAGGTTATCTCTGTTTTAAAGACCCACTCCAACGATCTTCTGATCCTCTTTTAATTCTAAATATGCAATAGTCAAAGTATAAAAAGGACCTATTTTCTGCAGAGCAGCAGGAGGGCAATGGAAAGTTGTCTATTGATCTATTTGTCGACGAATGCATCGGTATGGAGTGGAGCAGGGATCTTGAGGCGATTGTAGTTTGAATGTAACAACTAAATTTTTCTTCTATGTCCTCTGTCATGAGAAAAATGCGACATGAACGAGATAAAAACACAATTTTCGTCATAGTGGGTCTTTAATTAGGTATTTACATTTGACTAATAACTCTTATTGTTTCTGTTCCAGACAAGTTCTTGAGGTGATGGCAGCTGTAAGGGAGGAAGATCCATTGGAGCTTGCCAACACAATCTACCACAACACCATGAAAGTCTTCTTCAGCTCCGGCTGAGGACAAAGAGATGCCCTCGGAGTGTCAATGTGCTGCAGTGACAGACGTCTGCTTAAAAAAATAAGAGATGCTATCCTGAAATAATAAACATTTGTGTCTGAAATATTGAGGCATTTAAAAAAAAGTGTTGAGTTTCTGTGTTCCGTCAGTTTTTAATTTTTTATTTATTTATCTTATTTTCCTTTTCACTCACAGTTTTTCAAAGTATTTTTTTATTTTCATTTTTTTCTTCACATTTCTATTCTGTGTTTCGTCAGCTGCCACACCCACGCACGCACGTACGGCGTGACGTCACATCGCTCGAATCACAACTTCTTGTGTGATCTTCGCCGAGCTGAAACACGAAGAAAGCGGTCGTTACAGGCAGAACTAAAGCTTTGTTTTCGCGACAGTGGGGTCCGTGGGGACACCGCGGACGTCGACCGGCGTCGCGATCAGGCCGGATGGGAGCAGAAGCTCCTCTTTTCTCCCGAACACAGGAAGCAACAGGAGGTTGAGAGCCGGGACGGACACGATCATGAGCCGTGGGGCCGCGGAGGATCGCCCCCCCAGCTAGATAAACAAACGACAGGACGCGAAGAGGACGGACGCAAACACATTTCGAAAGTACATGGATAGCTGGGGCTGACCAGGACCGTGAAGCACCCCACGGACGTCGCATGGCGTCCACTCAAGCCCGGCTGGGCCAGCAGGCCCTGGCGGTGCTAGACGTGGCTCTACGAGTTCCTTGTATTTTTATCATCGACTCGATTTTTAACTCGTACAGCGACCCTGGACTGGGATGGCCCGGCACGATGGGAAAAGTGTTGATCAGAGTTATGGGTAAGCCGATTAAAAGGGAAGCGTTAAGTCCGTGATGCTAGCAAACATCAGCTAGCCTAGCCAAAAAAGGAGCTAGCAGTGACATTAGCCAGAAGTGCTGTGTGCCACCTGTCAGACCGACTAAAGCCGGTTCAGCTCCCAGCCGGTCTCTCAGGCAGGGATGTTTACTAATTTACCAGTTACTCTGCAGTTTTCATGTTTGCCTGACGCTAACTAACTGCTAGCTGTAAGCTAGTTCACAGCTAAGGTCAGGTATCTGGTCAGACAGGTGTTTCACTTTGGTTTTTATCTTGTCTGAATCAATCGAAGAACTAGAGGCGGCCAGACAATAATGCTGCCCGACGAAATCTGTTTTTTCAGACGCCATAAAAATAAACGAAGACCCAGTATGTATCTGTGGTGCTCTTATATCAGAATTCATGACATAAATAACAGCTGTGTGTTTGTTAGGCTTTGCAGTGAGTTCCACCTGCAATGAACTCGAAAGAGAGAAGTTGTCATCTGTCTGCATATTTATTAGACGCACAAACCGCTTTTTTTTTTTTTTTAAATAGAATAAATGTCTCAAAGCGATGTAAAATTGTAACTCTTACAGAACGTTCACGTAACGACGTAACTCCCGGACTCCTCCAAATCTGCGTGTTTTCGAGGCTGCTCAAAGATCGTCTATTCACGAAAACGCATTACTCGACTTTTTTTTTTTTTTACTGCATTAGCAAGTAAAATCTTTTTGTTGTCAATACATTATGTAACTATAAATTCACAGCTTGACCTTTGCACACCAGTGCTCAAGAACTTTGAGAGGAAAGTAATTTCTTTAAATGCAGAAGTATGAAATTCATTGTAACTCAACAGGTCAGTGACTTCTTAGTCAGTGAACTCTTCCTTGAAAAGCTCCTAACTACTACATCCAAACACACTTGGGGTTAAAGTTTATTCAATAGCAACACATCAAATCGACGGATCAGTTTTCCTCTAGAATAATTTTCCATAGTAAAAATTTACAAGTTTATAAGTTGAAAGTTTCACCTTTTCTTCTTTTATTTTAGTATTTATGTGAAAGTAGTTTAATAACTAAAACAAACCTGGAATTTTAACACTGATCCATCAAAATACTTCTAGAGAAAAGAGATGAACATTTTAAACTAATGCTTCACATTTGTTATTAATGTAAACAGTTGTCTCTCTTTTTTTTCTACTGTCATGTTTTTATTTTATTCTGTTTTCTAGTTTAAGTGCCGCTCTGGTTTAGCAAAGTTCTATAAAGTTTAAACAAATGCAAATCTGTTTTGCACCTTTTTCGGGGTGCTTGGGTTGAAATCCTTTGACAGGGTGTGTCATTGAAAAAATGACAAACTGTAGCTCTAAAGGATGCAAAGTTTTGTTTAGAAATGCTAAGCAGTGAGAACATTGAGTTCATTTCAAAGAAACAGATAAACTTCCTCAATCTTGTTAGAGCTGCACAATGCACTGCTTTCATTTGTGTTATTTTCTGCTTAGTTGTCAACATTCCTTCTGAATTCAGAGTTCATTAATAGATAAAGAAATGCTAAAGACTGTGGATTTTTTCCCTGTTGCATTTCTCAGTTTTTGGTTCCTCGTCTCCGCAGGTGTCGTCATCTCCATCGTGGTTCTACTTCTCTCCCAGAAAGCTCTCTTCAGGTTTTATACCCTCTTCTTTGCCGTCGTCCTCGCCGCGGTGGCCGTCCTCATAAACTACCACGTCACCTCACACATAGACTTCTACAACACGTACTACAAAACGGCGCTGGGGTTTCGGCTGTTCCCCAAAAACGGGCCGACGCTGTGGATGGGCATGGCGGCGGTGCAGCTCCTGTTCAGCGTCGGCTACGTCTTCCTGCTCGACCTCCAGTCTGTGTTTGCTGCTCTGGTCGTGTTGGACGTCATGATCCCTCTGTGGGCCATGATGCTGGAGCTGCCCGCAGACGCCAGGCAGCTGGTGGCCGTCTTCTCCGGCCTGGCGCTGGCCCTCAACACGGGGGTCTGTCTGGCCATGAGGCTGAAGTGGTTCTACTACTCGTGTCGGTACGTCTACCTGCTGGTACGACACATGTACCGGATTTACGGACTCCAACTGCTGCTAGAGGACACGTGGAAAAGGATCCGCTTCCCCGACGTCCTCCGGGTGTTCTGGCTGACCCGGATCACTACCCAGGCTCTGATTCTGGTCTATGTGGTGCGAGCAGTAAGAGAAGAGAGCGGGGATGCCACGGGGGGGGCCGCAGACGGCAGCTCTGATCCACAGGTAGGAAGTGAACTTTGTCTTCACTCTGATGATCTTGTGATCTATAGTTCTGGTGCCGGTTTTTATCCATAATTTAAAAAAAACAGTGTTGTTTCCTAGGACATAGTTTCTGCAGAGCGGCAGTCGTTCATTAGAAATTCACCTCTGATTGTAGGTGGGACGGCTGCTGTGGGCCACGAAATTATTCATTAAAGCATTAAATCGTTCAATAAAACACAAAATAAATACACATTTCTTGAATCATTTAAAATTTAATTAAATATCGACACATTTCATTATTTCTAATTTTTAAACAATGACACATTTATTTAATAATTTCACGTGAAATATATCTATTACAGTTTGTCTTCCAGCCCACACTGGGCCATGAAATAATTACACGTCATAAAATATTTAAATGGGCTTTTTAATGACTGTTTTAACATTTTAATGCCATTCATTTATTGAGCTCCAATCTTATTTATTCATTTATTGACAATTTGAAATAATTAATGGCACATTTATTGAATAATTTAATGGCGTATATACCTATTTCAATCTTGCGGTCCTCTGTACTTCAGGAGAACCCGTTAGTTGGAGAAAAGGGGTGGAATAAAAAATATGTTCTACAATTCCTGTGAAGGGGACCTAAAAGGCGCTTTTTATCGCTCTAAGAAAACTGTTCCTAAACTAACAGTAGCTGCTCAGCCTCAGAAATAAATGAAAAGACAATAGAAAGTTGGAATTTCCTCCACGTTTGTCATGTTTTACCCTGAAATGATCTGCTCTTGAAATGGCCTTTTCTAAGGATTCCCATCTTGTTATTTAACCCATTTCTTGAGGAACTTCCTTGTTTCCATTTCTGATTTTTTTTATATTTTAGCTCTGAACTTTCAGGAAGTTGCAGGAGTTGTCTAATGCACAATAGTGGTGGTGATGATGAGAACAAAACAGTGACTGCATGTGCGGCTGAAGTTTTTTGATTTGCTCCCTGTGTGCTAAAGCCCGTTCACAGTCAAGCCTTGCCCTCCATTTTCAGGGTTACCTGTTGAGCTGGGATGTTTTCTGGGATCTGACCAGCAACCTGATCATCTCTGGTTGTGATTCCACGCTCACCGTGTTGGGAATGAGCGCCGTCATCTCCTCGGTGGCGCATTACCTGGGCCTCAGCATCCTGGCTTTTATAGGTACCAAGACTCTTTTAGTACAGACTTTTAGAATCTGCTGCTCAAACTTAAAGCTTTTTTGACCTTCAGGTTCAACTGAGGAAGAGGATAAGCGTTTAGGCTTCGTGGCACCTGTTCTGTTCTTCATCCTGGCCCTGCAGACGGGCCTCAGCAGCCTGAATCCAGAGGAGCGTCTGGTACGTTCCTGTTTCTGCACCTGCTGATCTCACGTTTTTTTCATTTAAAGTTGTTTTGTTGTGAGCTGTAACTAACCGTCACTTTGACCCGAAGGTGCGCCTGAGCCGGAACATGTGCCTTCTGCTGACTGCCATTCTGCACTTTATTCACGGCATGACCGACCCCGTCCTGATGTCGCTCAGCGCCTCCCACGTGTCGTCCTTTCGGCGCCATTTCCCCGTTCTGGTGGTGTCGCTGGCGCTCTTCGTGCTCCCCGTGGCGCTCAGCTACACCCTCTGGCACAACAACGTCCTCAACACTTGGCTCTTCGCCGTCACTGCCTTCTGTGTCGAGCTCTGCCTCAAGGTCAGCTCAGAGAACTGTATATTTATGATACGGTATGGCTGTGAGGTTTCCAGGTGATGCCGTAGCTTTAAAGGTCAAAGCTCCATCTTCAGTAGTTTCATACTGTAGTTACAGTAGTTTCAAAGCCACAAGTTGGATCCTCAACTTCCAATTCTCCACGTCAGTCGCCTTCTTTTCATCCTGCAATATTTTGCTGAATTAACTGAATTTGAAAAACATTTCTAAATTCGGCTGATCTGGACTCAAAATGAGCTCAATCTTCCTGATATACAGTGGGGCAAAAAGTATTCAGTCAGCCACCAATTGTGCCAGCTCTCCCACTTAAAAAGATGGAGACTTTCATCATAGGTAAACATCAACAATGAGGAAAAAAACATCCAGAAAATCTCATTGTCTGATCCGTGCAAAGGAAAGAATGAATGGGAGGGAATTGAAAGTCCATGTTGCCCAGCAACAGCCCCAAAACATCACTGCTCTAGAGGAGATCTGCATGGAGGAATGGGCCAAAATACCAGCCACAGTTTGTGAAAACCTTGTGATACTAACAGAAAACGTTTGACTGCGGTCATTGCCAGCAAAGGGTATATAACAAAGTACTGAGTTGAACTTTTGTCATTGACCATCACAGGCCTCTGTCATAGTTTCAGTGGGATCATTTGTACAATTGGTGGCTGACTAAATACCTTTTTGCCCCAGTGTATGTAATGCCACAAGAACAAGTTAACACCACAAAGACGGTTTTCATCGGAGCAGGGCTTTTAGCAAAGCAGTTTTCATTTGATAGAAACGTATGGAATGTCAGTCCCAAGTGCTTTGAAGAAATCCAAAAGCTAAGAAAATTCCATACATAGGTATTTGAAAGTATAAGAGTAGTATTCTATAAAGCAGCAGAAGATCAGATTCATTAGGAAGCTGGTTTTATTTATGCAGCATGGTCGTTGAAAGCAACTTCCCCCTATGTGGTTCTGAAAGGCTTTTGGAGTTCTGCTGGGGTTGTATTCCATAAATATAAATGCATAGATGTTAAGTCCTCCTAACCTCAGGTGAACTTCTCCCCTCCAGGTGCTGGTGTCCCTGACGGTCTATGGCCTCTTCATGGCTGATGGATTCTCCAACGTCCTGTGGGAAAAGCTGGACGACTACGTCTACTACGTGCGCTCCACCGGCAACATCATCGAGTTCCTGTTCGGCGTCATCATGTTCGGAAACGGCGCCTACACCATGATGTTCGAGGCGGGCAGCAAGATCCGCGCCTGCATGATGTGCCTGCACGCCTACTTCAACATCTACCTGCAGGCCAAGAACGGCTGGAAGACCTTCATCAACCGCCGCACCGCCGTCAAGAAGATCAACTCGCTGCCGGAGCTGCGCGGCTATCAACTGATGGACATCGAGGACGTGTGCGCCATCTGTTACCAGGAGTTTGTGAGCTCGGCGCGCATCACGCCGTGCCACCACTACTTCCACGCGCTGTGCCTGAGGAAGTGGCTGTACATCCAGGACACGTGTCCCATGTGCCACCAGAGGGTCTACGTGGAGGACGAGGGCCGGGACAGAGCTGCCTTTTCCAACAACAACGGGGGCTACGCGGCGCCGCAGGACGCCGCCGCCGCCGCAGGCCCACCTGCAGCAGGGGCGAACCAGCAGGAACAGCCGTTGGGCGAGCTGCTGGCCAACGGAGCGGCCGGCGGGATTCACGTGGCCAGAGGGGCGGAGCAGCTGGACAACGAGCTGCTGGAGGACAACGACAGCATAGAGTACGACGAAGAAGAGTGGGGCACGCAGAACGGACGGACACCAATAGAAGAAGACTATATCAACGACGACACAGACTCCACAGAGGAGTGACAGAAAAACCAATGTATATCTTTATTAAAGTTAATTTAAATAATATCAAAGCAACTTTAGCATCTTAATTTGTTCTACAGAAATGTCAGGGATCTCACTATTTGTCTACATTGTTTTATTTTGTTATTATTTACTCTAATAAGGGCTTGAGGAAAGAGTAAAAGCTGCTCCTGTTCTGCGTGTGTGTGGCGCCTGCATGATCCAGACCAAAAATGTATAGATTTTTTTTTTCATAGATTCAAAAAAACGGTTTAAGAGTATTAAAAACAAAATAGCATGGCTTGATCGTCATCACCTGTAATATTAAGCTCCTGAGTCACTTAAAATATCAGTTTTTGGAGCAATTTCGGTTTTTAAAGTGGGGAAGAAAGCCTTTTAGTCTGAAGAAAAGAAGGGTTTGTTTTCCATACAGCCCTACAAGGTGTGTGTGTGTGTGTGCGTGCGCATGTGTGTGTACCAGGGCAGCATCTTAGAGATGCTGTTCCTCGTCGTCTTGGAGGGAAAATGCTGGAGCGTTTAAAAGGCACGACTGTTGAGGGACTAAACAAATTCAAACTTCCAGTCTGTGAGGTTACTTTGCCAAAAAAAAACAACCATCTTCATCTGCTTTGGTCGTCTCGGTGACTTTAAATGATCTCAAAGTCGGCTGGAAGGCTGTCGGCTAACAGATGGAGGGGATCTTTTGACATTTCCAGCATTTTCGTCCTTTAAACGTCGATAATTTATAATTGTGTCCAGACAGAAGCTGTTTTCTATTGACTCTTAACCAACTGAAGAAAAACCAGTGTTTTAAAGAGTAACTTTCTGCTGTAATCACTGAAATACCTCGGTTAGTTTTACTACTGGTCTGTTCGGCGACCTTGCTTAACATCTTGTGTACGTTATTGTACATGCAACAAAAAAAATGTGCAATTTTTGTTTTCTCTTTTCATATTTCTTTGGAGAATGAAAAATCTGTTTGTTTTTTCTCAGAAAGTATTTTAAGACTTCAGTTTAAAAAAAAAATGGTTTGCTTGTGAAACAAATGCAATACAAACCAGCTGCCCAAACAAGATTTAATTATCAAAACTTAGTTTTTTGATAAAATAAATAAGTTGAACTTCACCAGCTATTCTTGCATTACTCAGTAAGTATTGATTATTCGGTCTGTCAGATGACTGGCAGTTTTTGTCTCAGGGCCCTGCAGCAGGAATACAAGAATAGTTGAAATGAAAAGAAAAAAAACGGCTTTGGAAATCATTTTTATTTGCAAAAATGTTTTGATTTATTTTCTATTTTTTTGAGCTTATTCTTTCCAGATGTGATTAATTGTCTGTTAATTCTAACTACTGAGTCAAATCAAAGCCCTTTATGATTTAGAAGTGATGCTTTTGCCTGCTGAAAAAAAACACTAGCAACTACAAATGGTGGATTTAATTTTATTTTTTGTTATAAAGAAATGCTTAGCACAACTTTTGAGTATTATGTCAAGGTTTCCACCATTAAAACATGTGAGGATTTCCCCATAAATTAATTGCTGTTATTTTTTGTTGTTGTTGCATAAAATAAGGTTTAAGAAATCTGAGAGTGTCTGAGTTAAATGAATTTGGAAAGCTGTGTTTTGTGACATGCTTCAGCTATGAAGGACATTCATGTTTAGTTTGTTCTGAAAGAGCTACTTCATTTGCCTTTTGTTTTAAAAAGAGATTTATGTAAATAAAATATTTGATATTACGCTTTGGACTACATTTTTATATTTATTTGTGAATTCTATCAGGGTAGAAATTAACTTCACCTGTTAGACCAGGAGATGGTGCTGTTTCACCATATTTCTTAAGACAAAAGTCATAAATAGCCATTTGGTGAATTGGTTTTGTAATACAAAAACAACTATTGATTATAATATCCTCCTTTAAGAAAGTGGATTCTCGTTTTGTAATTTTGCTTTGAAACGGTCAAATTATTATGAAAGGGTTTAACCGGAAAAACAGTGTTTTATTTTGAAAGACAGGAAGTGAGTGTTATATTTAGTTCTATAAGGGCTTTTCTTCTGACTTAGCTTGTCTAGTTTGGGCGTAGCTTCACGTGCACAGTTTTTAACCGGGACACTGTAGGGAGACCATGACCAGTTTGAGGCGGCGGACAGTACGAGAAGAGATGTTCGAGTGCTCCGACTTTACCGCGGGTCTCTCGGAAACTGACCTCCAAAGTCGTCGACTTGTCTCCCATTGAGGTCTCTGAACTTCTCCGAGTCCGAGTCCCGGCAGCCGTTGGTGGAGCTGGGAGAATAAGGCGCGCGGGTGTCGGAGGTCAGCGATACATTTGCCAAGAATAGCGTTTTTTGTTTTTCTCCAACGTTTGAGTAGTTCACGCCGCCACGATGCTGAAGATTTACCTCCAAAAAGCTATTTGGCCAGCTTTTCAGAAGTTACCGAGGGGACTGAGGCAAGCTGCCCCGCCGCCGGTGACGGCGCAGAGGCTGCCGGGTACTGGGCGGCACGTGCCGAGCTGCTGGATGGGAACCCACGGGAGAAACGAGCCGTGGGAGCCGCTGAACTCCCCAAAGAGGGCAAAGGAGTTTATCTACCGCCTTCACCCAAAGGAGAGGTCCTGCTTACTGAACGAGCTGCAGAGTTTCGAGTCCATCGCCATCGCTCAAGGTAAGAGACGAACTGCGCATGTCAGTCAGTCGGGGGGGGGGGGGGGGGGGGGCAGGTCCAGTTAGTGTCCAGTGGAAGAAGTTGTGAGAATGAATGGGAGACCAAGTTTTTTCTTACTTTTGCTCATAAATCAATAATGCAGAATAACCAGGGTATCCAAACAACATGTCGACATATAATTAAGTGCAAATAATATAAAATTAGGGAGTTTGTCAAATAAATAATTGTCTTCCTTTGATTATTATTAGTTTTATGATTGTTTCTAATAACAAGGTGATTGAATTTAATATTATACTGGATCAAAAGCTTGTTATTTTCTTATCTTTTGGCCATTTGCAATAACAAACCACAAAGTTGGGACTCCAGGGCAAAAATTGGCAGATTTGGTGTCAAATTAACTACAGTGAGTCTCTCTACGTTTAAAAAACTTAATTTAGAAGTAATTAAAATTCAGTGGTAAGTCTTTTGATGTGCAATAGACATGTTCAGAAGGATTTTTTCTTGTCTTATGCAGTCATTTGTTTTGATTGATCCTGGTCACATGCCATGGCTATTGCTTGCTTGAATCTGTTCCACTCAAATATAAACCATGATTTTAGAGTTAAAAAAAAGTTCTTGTGCCATCAAAAAAGGCTTTTTGAAAAGACTAAGCTGAGATCCAAAGGATTTACTAACCTCTGGAGGATTTGAACATTGCAAAAATAAAAAGGGGGGCCCCAGCATGTGGCCTTGTGGAACTCCATTAGAAAAGTTATACGGGTAGACAAAATAGAGTTTAAAGACCGACTCTGACAACAAAAAATGTTTTTGGTGTTTTTCTGATGTAGTATAGGGCATGTATAAAGAAAATTAAACTCAAAATGGTAATTCTGAGTATTTCTTCATTCAAATCCTTGTGAATGGGGAGTAGATGGAAAAATCCTCATATTTGTGATGTAGAAAATATGCTGGTCGGGCCACAAGCTTCCTGTTCCACTCCATTCTGATCCATCCATTTGTGGACGTCGGCTCGTGCCTGCTAAGGAATATTTCACAGCTATTTCCACCGGTTCCTGAATCGCTACCAACCGAAGCCCGAACCCCTGCATGGAGAATTGGCATCAGCTGACTCAGAAGCGTCTGGAAAATATCCTGAAAATGCTGAGGAAGATAATCGTGGAGAATAATCATCATCCGGAGCAGGTGTTAAATATGGATGAAACCTCTCGCACGTAACTGGTGGAGGAGGAAGCACAGCCTCCTGGTTTTAAAGCACAGAGAGACACTCTCCTCTAGCCAGACCACAGTTGTAAATAATGATGTTGTTCTTGATCTGTCCTGCCTGGATAAATGAAGGTTAATTAAAAAATAAAATAAAAAGATCATTGGGAATACTTTTACAATACATCAAAGGCTGATTGGATTGCAAGATATCTGGGAGAAATTAAACATTTTTCTCAGCCATTTTTCTCACAAACATCAAAGGCTTTTCTTCTGACCTTTAATCTAGCAGATGCCATAGATTTAAACATTATATAGTACATTAGTACATTTTCAGTACTGGGATAATAGTAAAAATGTTCTTTAATAAATATAATTGTACCTTTTCTTGATTTATGCTTGTGCGCTTCCCCTTTTTTTGAGTTGCCAAACATATAGTTTGTTTCCCCAAAGACAAAAAAAGTCATGTCAGGGTAAAACCGTAGTGACTCACCATCACAGCACATTACAAGTAAAGTTTGCTCAAGAATTGAAACTAAAAAATGTGAAATTGAAAGAACATTCTTTTAGCGGCTGGATAGCTCGGTTGGTAAGGTGAAAGGCTATCACGCAGGAATCCAGGGTTTGATTCCCGGAGGGGAATGAGCAGTGGTACTGGGGGCAATCATCATATCAATATTTG
This sequence comes from Oryzias latipes, assembly GCF_053564925.1. NCBI lineage: Eukaryota > Metazoa > Chordata > Actinopteri > Beloniformes > Adrianichthyidae > Oryzias > Oryzias latipes. The sequence continues at coordinate 28,032,750 of NC_136247.1, read as the reverse complement.
TTTGTACCAACCAGACCTTTTTGAATTGTCTTTTAAATCCCACATTTCTCAGGCCGTTTTCCAAAATGTTTCTGTTTAATCACAGAATATCCACTTTTTTAGTCATTAATCTTGGAAAAAACATTTATCTCTGTTTTGTTTGAAAAAAAATGTTTTGGAGATCTGTTCATTTGCTTCTATCATCTGATTACACCTGATTTAGGTAATCAGGATCAGGTCTAGTAAAGAGAGATGTGGGGGGGAAAAAAAATTCAGATAACTGTTTTTCCAGCTGTAGCTCAGATTTGGGACATTTTGGACGTCATTGAGACATTTATTCCCTGGTAGCCTTCAGTGCTAAAGAAACATTCAGCTAAGTTAATTGAGTAAGAACTGGATTAGAAGCATAGTTTGTACATAACTCAGCTTCACAACAGTGTTTTCCCTTTAGCTGGAGATGGAAAAATAAAGGTTAATAATTCAAGAAGGCATGCAGATTTTCAAATCCCCTGGTTACTCTGAGTAAAGGTCACCACTGCTCTAATGTTCTGTAAAGCGCTGAATGTCAGCTCAGCAGCAAAGAGCTTTTAAGTTTCTCTTGAGAGAATTTGACCCGAACAGTTGATCTTCTCTCTGCACCACAGGGATTAAAATAATCTGCAGTTTCATCGTGATTTATGTTAAAGTTGATGAAAAGCTGTAGGCTGTGCAGGTTTTACTTTTCCCTGTTTCTTCTAACTTTTTCAAAGTTTCAAGTTACAAAAATCCAAAATACTGGCATTAAAATAGAACAGTTCCTTAGACCGTTACCTGAACCTTTGTTTATTTGTTTTTTTTAAGAAGGTAATGGCTCCTTTGTGTGTGTAGGGAAAAAAAGTTGTATTACTCTTCTATTTCTGGTTTGTTCAATGGGGCAGTTTTGAACAGAAGTAGCACCTTTTTTTCCATTTCCTCTGACAGTTTCGTTAAAAAAACTGGTCATTTTTCATCATTTAAAGACCCCCTCCAATGAAAAATTGTGTTTTTTAACATGTTCTTGTGGCATTTTCTCATGATGGAAGACACATCTAAGCTCAAATTGCATTTCTGTATTCATCTTGTGAATCAGGAGCAGACGCAAAAATGCAGTTTGAAATGGCTTGTAGCTGTGACGTCAGTGCTACAGCCAAGGTCCCTGCTCCGCTCCATTGTGATGCGTCCGCTTGCAGACGACCACGTAGACGTCTGAGCTGGCATCTGGATCTAAACTGTTCAGCTCAGATATCGCTCGCCATCTGTGTTGCATCGGTAAAGTTAGGTCGGGGTTGTGAAGGGCTGTGAGCTAGCAGGAGAATGTGTAAACAAAGGGATGATGGGAAGTCGTACTCCATGCCAACAATCCCGCCCACAATTCAGAGGCGAATTTCTAATGAACAACTGCCGATCTGCAAAGACTATGTCCTAGGAAAGGACACAGTTTTTTTTTAACTTTGCCTAAAAATAGAATAATGGTAATGAAAAGGCCACTGGGAAGACTTTTACAATAGATCAAAAGAGGATTGGAGTGGGACTTAATACCATCTCCATCTGCTTCCCAGCATTTATCATTTATTTCCAAATCATCTAAGATGAGTTGTTCCTCTGATCTTCGTCAGTCCTAGAGAGAACCAACATCTTCAGTTCTGCCTCCTGACTCTTTCTTAGTGCTCTTTTAACCAAAAACATGGCTGCTCTCATCACACCTTTTTATATATTTATTTATTTATTTATTTATTTATTTATTAGTTTAGTTGGCAGGGATATTGCATAGTAAAAAAGCATCTTTACAAATGAGGCAGAATTAGCCAAAAGGCTATTTTTCATCTGTAGTCCCTGGTCAGGTGGTACATTTTTCTCCCTAAAAACATGTGAAATGCAAAACAGAAATACAACATAAAGGAGATTTATAAAAAACATTGTAAATGGTAAAAATACAATACATATAAATGAACAATAGGAGCAATATTAACAGGTAAAACAATGTAAATATAGAAATACAACCAAGATCCATCATTTTATCTACAATATCATATTCATACATTTCATCGTTTTAATTGCTGCCAGTAGTTGTTTTGCCTCAGAATTACTTTCATGTCACTGAACCTGTAATGTTTTATTTTAAAATGGGACAAAAATCCTAGTTTTTGACAGTCTTTTAAAAATGGTTTGTTTACTTATGAGATGTTCTCATTAGGGCTTTTTCCACAGATATGTTGTTTTTCTGCCGCGTTCCAGCAGCACAATGTCCTGAAATTTGAATAGATGCCTTTATTCTCTGACAGCTTCTGTCACACATCAGGAGTTAATTATTCCCCTTTTTTCATGTTGTTTTTAAGACTATATGTGTGTGTGTGTGTGTGTGTGTATATATATATATATATATATATATATATATATATATATATATATATATATATATATATATATATATATATATATATATATATATATATATATATATATATATATATATATATATATATATATACATATACATATACAGGGTTATATATTAGGGTTGGGCGATGTCCCTTAAATTGGCCGTTGACGATGTTTGCTGTCAACCATCGGGATGGACGATGACATGGTGGGGGGGGGGGTATCTTTACATTTTTCGTTCTTATATAACTGCTATTCGTTTTTTTGCTTTTTTCATTTTATTTCCCAACTAATGACTAATCCGCGATGATCCAGTATAAACTGAGGGAAGTGACTTTAACAAAAAAAGTAACACACAAAATAGAAAAGAAGTAATCCGCTCCCGCACTTAACTAGTGAAGTGGACCGGTGGAGCGCGGACTTACAGCTTTGTGTTTGATGGGAAGGGGGGGGGGGGGGGGGGGGGGGGGTACATGAGCGGTATGTGTGGGAGATTTAAGACTGCGATCCGTCCCGCAGCTCTAGGGGTACAATCAACCGAACTCAGAACCGGGTCTAAAAGTGTGTGTCTGAGCACAGCTCGGATCGTCAGCAGACACACACAGCGGTTTGAGCTTCAAAGCAGAAATGTCGCTCAGTCCTTAGAAAACATTCAAACAATCACGCGGATTTGTGTTTCCAGTCGTGTCCCGACTAAATAAAGGCTGATGTTATTCTTACATGTTTACGTGCAGCCAGCAAGCAGCACCACCCAAAGCTAATGTTGTTAGCCCGTGTTAGCATACTGCTAATCCTGGCTTCGTTCAGAAAAAGCACTGACCACACGGATTAAAATTCAAATGATGAGCGAACAGGTGTTTCATAATAACCGTAACATTATTAAAAGCACGTTTAGAAGATCATCTCGTATTTTACCGAGCTGACATGTCAATATATATAGCCGCTCGGCGCTGTTATCGTTTTGTATTGAATAGTTACATTCAATAAAGTTTGGAAAAAAAGCCGCTCGGCGGAATTTATATCCTTCCGGTTTTCAAACCCTACTGCGCATGTGCGAATGATTTATTCCGACGGAAAGTGTGACCCATGTGAACGTTTTTATATTCTGAAAACATTTTTCTGGGCCCATGTACACGGTTGGATTCTAATCCAACCATTGATCCCATCAAGATATTTTGTACATGTAACCGCGGCTTATGGTGTCGACGCGCAACGTGGCGGGGGCGTGGCATCACGATGGTGGTCTCTCCATCGGGATGTCAGTCACCCATCACGATGGATATCGTCCATCGGCACAACCCTTATATATATATATATATATATATATATATATATATATATATATATATATGTATATGTATATGTATATGTATATGTATATGTATATGTATATGTATATATATATATATATATATACATATATATACATACACATACATACACACACACACACACACACTTTCCTTGAATTACTTAGCTAGTGACATGTAACAGGCTGTTAAAATATCAATAAACATCTAACTTTGTACTTGAAGTACATTGCTGGAACTAATTTAATCCCATTTGAAAACGAAGTATTGACTTTTTATTTGTGGACAGTATTGTCTAAACTCTAAAAGTCCTTTTACATCAACAGAACATGACGTTAGTATGTATTATTTTTTTTAATGACTATTCACATGAAGTAGAAGGAAGTTTTTTGTTTTTCTGCAACACTATTTTCCACCAGCTTTAGAGGGTGTCCCACCGAGTCCAATTAAACGGCGGCGTGGGTCTGCGGTGCCTCGTGTTGCTTCATCTGGACTGTGCTGTGTCTGAAAGCACTGTTTGTTTACCTAGTTTATGCACGGTTGACGTCGTTTAGATTGTTGGAGGCATTTACAGTGGAGTGCTGTCGGCGAATGGAGGTTTGTCTATTGTGGCGTTATAGGTCAACAATGAAGCTCCCGCCAATGATTACTATCCTCGGGGGACTAATTAAGGCCGATCGGCAGTTCCTCGTTAACGTCTGCATGCATAGTTCAAGAATGATGGGAATTCAGGTGGCGCAGAAGCTGTTAAAAATGCGGTGGACAGTCCTCTGAAGGAGAGGTTACAAACATCAATTATAAAAACTGCCGGCCACCACCAGCTCTCGTATTTACAGTTTATGATTGCCGCCGGAAAGGCAGACTTGCCGGTAATGAGTCTCACTTAGAGCGCTGTGACATTTAACAGTTCTTTAAATACAAAGCCATTTATCCTTTCTGTATTTTTTAAGGACAAAATATACCCACTTCATAAAAAACACATTTGTATATCATAAATGATTAATTTTCTGCTTTTTAGTTTTACTTTTAGCTCTAATGATCTTGATAATTGTTATATTCATGTCAAAATGACACATTGCTATAGGAACACAATTATAATGTAATGTAATCACATCCATGTAATCCATGTGAAGATCAAAAGTCATGAAGAAAAAAGGTTTAGTCCACTGTCTTGTGGGGACCAGATGACGCCACTCCCAACGTTAACGTCTGGAGTGGGGTCATCTGGTCTGAGCTGCCATGCGACTCAAAAATTGTAACGCTGGATCGCTCCAATTTTTCATCGGTAATGTTAGGTTGGGGGTGTGAAGGGCTGAAAGCGATTGGAAGAGACTGTGAACGGATGGATGATGGGAAGTGGAGGCGGTCTTCCTCTGTGCCAAAGGTCCTGCCCACAACTCAGAGGTAAATTTCCAAAGAACTACTGCAGAAACTATTTCCTCGGAAATGATACGTTATTTGATTTGGCCTAAAAAAAACAGCCCAATCATAATTAAAAGACCACTTTGACAATAGATCAGATGATGATCGGAGTGGGACTCTATCAAAGTGTCTCAAGCTGTTATTAAAAACAACGGTTTGTTATAGGATGAAGTCAGTTCTGTCTGCTGTAAAACACACGTAGGGTGGGGGGGGCTCTATTTTCTAATTGCCTAGAGAACTCACTTAAAAACTCACTTTAGTCAGTGCACTCTCCAAATACTAAATAAAGGACAGTACATTCTCGTACTTGCTTTGAAATCATAACTAAGTAATGTGAAAAATCAGAAAAGTTTCTTTGGACGTGTAAAACAGCACTTTTAGTGTCATTTACTGGTTTCAGCAGTTATTTACTTTATTAATGCTCCAAGAAAAATGAAATGTCTTTCATGTATCAGAACTAATCTTATATTTTCATATTTTTGAGACATATTTCCTATATTTAGTCAAAGAATGTATTTACTTGTGTTCTGGAAAAACTTAATTCGTGGCTGGAATCCAAAAACACACATTGTGTTATTTGACGTGATAATGTTGGAGGCAAACTTTAATTTAAAACCCTAAAAAATAGCTTTTTATTGCTCTGGATCTTGCATGTTTTTACACTGACAGCAGAAAAGACAACATTGGAATATTTGCTGTTGAAAGGAGATGGAAAAATGATCAAAAATGTGTAGCCTTTATGCTGTTTCTGCGTTTTCCAGATACTATTTCTGTGTGGTCTCATTTATTTGGAAGTAAACTGGCTGTGAGTTCTTAAAAAAAAATCACAATTCTTCCTCATCAAGAGATTCTCTGGGATGTTCACCGTCTTTCCAGTACAGACGTTCTTTGAGAGCGATTCTGTTTTAGAAATCTGGATTTTACAGCAGTTTCTATAATTCAGAGGATTATCTAGGACTGCGTTTGCTCACGGACTGAATCAAAGCTAGAGGATTTAGTTTCCTTATGTTGCTATTTTATGTGGAAATAAACAAAAAGGTTTTCTAAATCTAAAGTTTGGAAAGTAACAGTCCTTCTGTTGCCTAGAATAGTCTTTCAGTCTGTCGCTCCCTGAAAGCATCGCTCCAACTCTCCATGACAAACTTGTCAATCTCCTCCTGCTGTGCAGAGAGTCTGCTGAGACGTGTTGGAAATGATTTCCTCTGAGTTTTCAGGCAGATGTTCAGTTTGTCAGGGCGCTGAGCAGCACCTGCTACGTTTTGGGAAGATGTGGAAGGAAACGGTAATTGGAGCAGTTTTAGATTTGAAAACGTCAGATGAGAAAAACCTTCAAACTGAGCTGAAAGACTTCAGAAAGCTTGTAAATTGTAATGGTAAAAGTTTATACTTTATTTAGCTTTATTCTCTGTTCTTTAGTTGACTCTTTACTGCTTTGGCTTTGGGGAAAAAGCTAATTATCTAAATCTATAATAGGTTTGTTGGTAAAGTTTTGTCAGGTAACTAACCAAACTTATGGTTTGATCAGAATGGTTCATTAATAGAACATGTTTGCTGGTAAATCAACTGCAGCAGGATCTCTATTGACATAAATGTTTAATTTGAAAGGAACTTGCATGTGCTGCTGCTGTCTAAAGTAATAGAATTATAACCCTGTTATGCTTCAATTAATATAAATATTTATATTAATATAATTATTTAGCTACATCTGATAAAAGAATGTCTTAATGCTTACACAAACATAAAATGTGTTTTTCTAAATGGTTAGGTGGGACTTGGGGGCTTTCGCGTTGGTTTGGTCTGTAAGGAACGGCACCCAATGGTTCTGTTAGCGTTAAAGGGTCCAACCCCCGGCCGTGGTCACGCTGTGTACTGTGAAGTATTGGTAAGGTACACGCACTGTGACATACTGTCTTACGGCGCCCTAATCTAGTCATTAGTGAGGTGTGAGTACTGATCCCTTATTGACCGCACACACGCTGCATGGGGTGTGCTGGTGATACATCAGTGATTGTGGGACGCCCATAGATTCCTACACCCATCTACACTCTGATTATCTGATTTCCTTATTTCTAACAGTCAAGATGCAAACACGTAGGGAAAAAAAGGCACGTGTGTTTTTACTCTTTACCCTGCATAGTTTGGATGCCCCGTACAGATTTGCTCATTTTTTGGCCAGCAGACAGCCCGTTTCCACCCGTGGGGGCAGTTATGACTAAGCCATAAGGTGTGGTAGACACCTTATGGCACCTCAGGACTCACAAAGAACAAGTGCTTTAATCAGGCCGTTCCCTGAAGTTGACAAACAGGTTACCTTAAAAGAAAAATTCAAAGATTGTAAATATGAATTGGTGTGTGTCTGCATGTGCGAACGTGCATGCACACGTCACACAGGACGGATTTTGTTTTCAGAGTTTTAACTTCTGTAGATGTGAGTCAAAAGACAGAGATTTGCTGGAATATTCCAAAAAGAGAACAATTCTATTTACTAATCACTAAAAGGTCAAAAAGTGACGTTTTTTTTAGCTGTAATTGAACCGATCCTGTCACTCTGAGCAGGAAGTGAGGATGAACCCAAACATGAACCATCCGTCACAACCTTCTGCAGGTAGAAACACCTGAAGACCAATCAGAGTTTAGCATCAGATCCCATAAGCAGCACATTTTCTTTGAGGACCCACATTCTGCTTTCCTCTTTCCTCTGTCGGTGTGTTTGTGAGTTTTGGTCTTCAAATCCTGGTTCTGTTTGGAAACTGCTTCAGAATCCCCAATCCAAAAATAACCTTTCAGTTTCTTGGACAACTGTTAGTGTTGGAAAGCAGTTAATCACTATGGCTTCTTAATTGTCATCGGACTTGTTAATGAGCGCGCCACATGCTAATGAGCTCCGGCTGATGGGAGGGGGAGAGCTGGCAAAAAAGAGCTGACAAACCTTCAAATGCGAGCTGAGCTGCAGATTATAAAGTGGAGCTCTGCAGGTCAGAAAGTGAACGTTTTTTTTGCTGTAATTGGATTTTAAACCCGACCGCTGTGGGCTGCAGTGATCCCTGTTTACAGTTCAGTTGGAGTTTCTGCTGCTTCTCTCCACCATACAGATCAATAGATGCACAGGAAGGTTCCTAACACATCTGGCTGTGCATGAATGTCAATAAAACTCTGCACTGCTGAGGCAAAAGGAGCTTAATACTGTTGTAGTAATAAATTAATAACTAATGTAGATTTCTGCCTGACTACATTTGGTTAGAATAAAAACTCACTTTAGCCTCAACAAACGATAAAGAATCAAATCTAAGCTTGATTTTTGATTTATTTATAATTTCCCTGATGGATGATAAACTACATTTATGGAGTATTAGAAAACTTTAAATGGAATATATTTAATGTATTAAAAATAGTTATGTTTTATTATTTTAATTCAAATTATTTTCAAAACAAAAGATTTAAGAAACAAGGATCTAGATAAAAGTTATGAACCTTGAATTTTTGAGTGGATTTTTTTGTGTACATCTGCAGATTGATTTAAATTAAATCGGTTTATAAAACACATTTTTTCCCCAAAACACAAACAAAAGATGATAAAGTTCTTTTAGAAAATACTGTACATATCTAAACACAATTTCAAATGACCAAATTTGCTACTCAACTAATCATACATTTCCACTGCAATATAATTTATGTGCAAGTTTTTTGTTATTTAGAACCAATATTTATTTTCTATTTCAGAAATATTTCCCGATCAGTAGAAATAAACTATTTTAAATGGAAGGAGCTCTTTTCGTTCCAATTTATTTAGACTTTTGCTGTCTACAGATTTTCAGGAGAGTCTCAGCTGACTAAAACAAACGAATCCCAGATGATTCAGCAGTTTCATGTTTGAAAAGGACACCTTCATTAAATCAAATGTCTCCACTCTAATGAGGAACGGAGAAGGTGAAGTATGAAGGACATCGATGCCTCACTGCTGCATCCAAACGTGGAGAGGAACACCTTTTCAGATGCAGGAATCTGACATTCTGATGATGTACTCCATATTTCAGAAAGAGAAGATTTCAACTACTTTTATTTTGTAGCATTGTGCCAAAGCCACTTTGGAGTTAATTAGTGGATGTGAAGGCAGGAAAGAGTGAAGGAGGTTTCTTTGTTCCTGAGTTCTGTCAGACGTTTTCTTGGAAAACGATGAGTTTGAGTCAAACAAACCGTCTCTCTGTTGCTGCAGATGTTTGAAGTCCACGTATTGGAAAACTTCTGATGTATTTGTTTTTTTTATGTTCTTGTTCTCTCAGAGACGCTGCAGCCATCACCGCCAACAAAAGCCCAGATCAGATACGGTGAGAGGAAGTCTGGAGCGCATAGACCCATCCAAACACTGGAGACTTAAAGCTTCATGATGAGGAAACCAACTCTGAAGGACAGAGCTGCTTCCTAAAGAGAACAGAAGGATAGAGACCTTTAAATGATGTACAGAGGTTCTTCATCAAAAACTGTGGATATGAATATAACCCACTGAGCTGCATTTTATTCTAAAGAATAGGGTTAAAGGAATTCAAAAATAACGTATCTAATGCTGTTTCTTTATAACTGAACCTTAAATGTGTCTTTAGGAAGTAGTTTAAGAAGTTTATTGATCTTTATGAAGGTAGAATCCTCAATTCTGATAATAAATAACCAAGAATGTTGGAAAATCTGTAAATAACAAACACATTGTACTTTAGATCGGCATTCCATTCAATGGAAAGGCTGACATTTCTGTTCCTTCATTTTCAGTGTTATTCCACAACGCCATTCCTTTTGTTGGATTTGGTTTTCTGGATAACGCCATCATGATCGCAGCAGTAAGTTTAAAAACTGACATTTTCTATTCTTCTTTTTTTATTTTATTTAATGCTGAATAGTCTTATATTTGGGTCATGGCAACTGAATTTGAAACTTTCCGTTTTGAAACGTTTGGCTTCTCACCCAGTTGGACGAGTGGCGAAACCTTTGAAGGGATTTTAAGTCCAAGACGTCACCTGGAGCAACAAGAACCATCAGCGACCTGATGCAGAATTGATGGTTGATGTTCAATAATTGTGTTTTATTTTGACAGGGAACACAGATTGAACTCTCCATCGGAGTGACTCTTGGGATCTCCACCATGGCTTGTAAGAACCGCCTCCTTCTGCAACAATATTTATAGCTTTACTTCTTCAATTTGATACCATTTTTTCTGTTTATTATGTTTGCTACATTTTCTTTAGTTATTTATCTGAGTCTTCCTGTTGCTTAGTGGGAGGTTTGGGTTAATTATTGTTCCCTAAGTATAGATGAACCTGCTGAGGGTGCTGCTACACACCAGCCTCTGCTGTGGAATTGTTTCACATAAAAACACAAACAAAAAAAACACAAATGTCATTTTTTTGGTTGGGTTTGTTCACACGTCACGCCTTAGTCACCACAGCCCTTTGGGGGGAATGCAGGCTTTCTGCTGGTGAAAATAATGGGTAGGCCTTCACTGGGCTGACCGCCTAGACCGCTGGCTTCACACACATGCGTGATGCAGGCGACAGGACGTAGCGAACGCCTGAACAACACGTTCGGCTAAGTAAGGGTGAAGTGGGTGAGTCGCAGGCACATGGTATGGGACACGTGCGCCCAGCCTGACTGCTAGAAATGAGGACATTAGACAACCGGAGTGTAAACTTCTATTCTATTGGTACTTGCGTATCACCTGCACACCCTGTGAGTGCGGTCAGTTAGGACTGGCAACTGTCTTACGACTAGAGTGTGTCACAAGGGCTGTCCAACAGCAGTGTGTGCAGACAACCCAAAGCCCCGCAGCACCTGTACGGGTCAATCCCCCAGACAGGCGCCTGCACAAAGGCTTTAGCCACATCATGAATGACTAAGGAATTGGTCCATGAACCACAAAGGTTTAGATGTTTTGTTCCTTAAGTTGGTGTCTCACAGAATTACTCAAATTGAACAAAGCGGAACCGTTTTTGAAGGCAAAGCCCATCGTTTTGGGACCTTATGTTGTTTCAGGGGGCTTTTTCCAGTTTATATGTTATTAAGGCCAAACTGAGGAGTATGATCTATAATCTCCATCTTCACTCTGCTTCTCTCACACTTCCTCTTTAAATGTTGGATTCACTTTGTGGTCTTTGGGTATTTGGGAGCAGAGGTGACCCTCATCAAAAACAAAACGTGAATGCACTGGACCTCATCTTTTCACTCTGATGCCTGCTTGATTATTCGGTTGCTATGGATACGTGCCTCTTGATTTCCTCTGCAAAGTGCAAATCAGAGGCGGAGGGCGGGGATCAATAGCTCTGCCCTGATGTCTCCTCTGCTGTGCTTCCTGCTCTAGAACGGCCTCATCGTTTTCTGAGTCCATTTATCTTTTTGATTGCTTTTAGAAAAAAAAAAAAGAAAGAAAGCGCCTTTCAATATTTTACTGTGCGTGGCGTGAGATAAGGACGTCCACCTGAGCTCAGTGCCTTCAAGGATCATCACTTTTAGTGGCACCACAGCAAACATTTTCTCCTGTGAGGCCGAGTCTTTACAGCTCCTGTGGACTTTAGGAGCAGAGAAACCATGAAGGCAGAGGAGGAACAAGCTGACCGAAGATCCTGGTGGTTTTCCAAAAAAAGAGAAACCCCTCTTTGATCTTAAAGGTTTCCCACCTTCTCTATCGTTCCTCTTCTTATCAATGCAGATTACAGCAGGCCGTATGTGGGCCTCTTTAACACACAGGAAGTTTACATTTGTAATATACTGAAGTTACGTTGTGCAAATCTCCTTCCAAATAGCAACATCAGCCTGTGAAGGATCCCCACAGCAAACATTTTAATGACTTTCAATGAGCTACAGGCGTTTTTAAACATGTAGAAATAAATAATACAAATTTAAAAGCTAAATTTCACTTTTTAGAGCATTTTCACTTGCATTGCTCGGTTATGGGTGATGGAAAGAGGGGGTGGGGTTGCTCTGCGGCAGTAAACGTTGCTCCAATAATGACTTTTCTGTACTTTCCTTTATGAATTTTAGAACATTTGTGGATTTTGAGGCCAAACTGATTGAACTCCTGTCGCTCTGCAGAAACCTGTCGTTTAGAAAAAATGCAAAACTGCAAAATCCTAAATAAATAAAAGAGCAGTGGGAACGTTTTTACAACAGATCAAAAGATGATCAGAGTGGGACTCTAAACATTGCTCTCAGAGATGACAGAGCTGCATGAATCGTCTTCCAGATGAATTCTGCAGCATCCCTCATTAATTGCCGGTGCTTTTCCGTTCTGCGGTGTAGCTCCAGGCTGCAAACAGCAGCATCAAAGTGTGTGTCTTTGTGCATCTGCAGCATCAAAGTGTGTGTCTTTGTGTTTGTGCAGCAGCAGCATCAAAGTGTGTGTCTTTGTGCAGCAGCAGCATCAAAGTTCTTGTCTTTGTGTTTGTGCAGCTGCAGCATCAAAGTGTTTGTCTTTGTGCAGCAGCAGCATCAAAGTGTGTGTCTTTGTGTTTGTGCAGCAGCAGCATCAAAGTGTGTGTCTTTGTGCATCTGCAGCATCAAAGTGTGTGTCTTTGTGTTTGTGCAGCAGCAGCATCAAAGTGTGTGTCTTTGTGCAGCAGCAGCATCAAAGTTCTTGTCTTTGTGTTTGTGCAGCTGCAGCATCAAAGTGTTTGTCTTTGTGTTTGTGCAGCAGCAGCATCAAAGTGTGTGTCTTTGTGTTTGTGCAGCAGCAGCATCAAAGTGTTTGTGTTTGTGCAGCAGCAGCATCAAAGTGTGTGTCTTTGTGTTTGTGCAGCTGCAGCTCTGGGGAACCTGGTTTCAGATCTGGCCGGACTCGGGTGAGAAACCTTTTAAAAATGTCTTCACATTGAGTTATGCATGTTGGCTCTGATAAAGATATATTTTTTTAAGTTTTGTTTGTATTTTAGTCAAAAGCATCATTTAGTTACTGTAGTTCTCCCAAACTGAAAAGTTTTTTTGTCATTTGCTCATTTTTTATCTCATTTTTGTTCTATTTTTAAATTGAGGCCTCTTCTCTTTGTAAAAATTAAAGTTTATATTTTTCAAAGTTTTAGGAAGAGAAACTGTTTCTAAAGGTCTCAAATTCCCAGCCTTATAATAAAAAAAGTTGTAGTTTCAGATCTTTTTATTTGTTTTATAAGTTTAAGGATTAAAAGAACAAAATTGTAGTAACATTTTAAATGTAGATTGTGTTTCTGTTCATGTTAAACTGGACAGAACCGGATCAGCAAAATAGAAACTGAAGAAGATGTGAAACCTCCACAGAAACCGGCTTCAGTCTGTTAAATCCATGAAATCATGCAGGTCTTTCCTTTAAACCTGATCACAAGAGCATCCAAAACTACTTAGATCATAATCTGTTCATGGATTTTTATGTCTTCTTTTGCCTTTAGAAAAAATCAACCACTTTCTGTTGATAAGTGTGAATAAAAAGCATTTTATTGATGGTTTTGGAGTCAAAGGTTTTGAATGTCTGGTGGTTTGGTTTGTATATGAACTAAAGGCATAATAGATATTGATTTCTGGTGTTTTTAAATGACGATAGTTTGTTGGAGAGCGTCAAAGCATCTAAAGACGAAGAGTTTCTCACTTCTTTTAGTCTGTCAGCTGTGAAACCTCATCAGTCTTCTAAATGAGCAGGAAGGTTTCTCTCCTCTTCTCTTTGCTGTGAGGATTCTGAGGCTGGTCCTCATCCCGTCTGGTTGTTGCAGCCTTGCAGGTTACGTCGAGGCTCTGGCCTCCAAACTGGGGATGCAGGTTCCAGACCTGACGCCCAAACAGGTGGACATGTGGCAGACGCGGCTCAGCTCCCACATGGTGAGACCCCGTTCTGTTCATCTATGAAGAACCAACGAGGAAGACGGTCATTCCAGTAAATCCAGAGGATCTTCATGTTGAGAAAACTGCATAAATAAGCAGATCTGATGTCCCCCCCCCCCCTGCAGGGCAAAGCCATCGGTGTGTCCATCGGCTGCATTCTCGGGATGTTCCCGCTGTTTTTCCTGAGCGATGATGACGAGGACAAAGAGTCTCCGCCCGGCAGGGACGCACACTCCTAACATCTCAACAGCTCAGCGCTGTTTTCTGAACGTCCGGATGCAGTTTGGGTTTATGTTCCCTCCTCCGACTCCTTTAGTCCACCGTTTGACGGATTTGGTTCAGAGTTTTTTGTTTGCATCTCAAAGCCGTCGTGTTCAGGAGTCCCTCTCAGATGTTTGCAGCAAAACGCTAAAACCTGAAATGTTCAGTTCTTCAGAATGGGGCGTGGCAGAGTCCTCACCCTCCAGGCAGCGTGCGACGGCGGGAGGCGTGGTCCCAGCGCCTCTGGCCCGCTGTCTTGACGGATGACTGACAGCTGCTCATTTCTAAATCAGGCGGCGTCCTCTCTGGTGACAAACGCCATCCGTCACGGACGTCTGCCCCAGTTCACGGTCAGCGTGGCGGCTTCTCTTTCAGTTTTAAAGAATGTAAATATCTCAGAGGAGAGCTGTGGGGGTCCTGCATCAGAACCGGGGGGGGTCGCCTTAGGATCAGCATAAAGTGACTGAAAAACCAGATTGTTAATTTGAAAAAGGAGATTTGAAACCAGTTTTAAACTTGAAAATGCATCTAAACATCCTTAAAGTGTTGCTAAAGGGAAATAATGATATTTTGTTTTTTCGTTTCTCTCCCTCTTTACTTTCAAACATCGATTTAAAGTTTCAACCCAGACTCTTTGTTTTTGAGATGGGGGCGGGGCTTTGAGCCCATTGGGTACTGAGGGATGATTGACAATGTGTGACGGACGTTTTGATGTCATTTCCACTCCAAAACGGCGTCTGTCATTGGCGCCGCCCGCGTCATCCTTCCTATGATGCTGTACTTCCATGTCAATCACGTCCAAGTAGCCAATAGAATACAGGCTAAACGCCGAAAACAGAAGAAGAGGTCGCAATGAAAATAAAAAATAAAGTGTTAGATTTAGATATTTTTAAATTCAACTTCTACATTTACTATTTTATTTAGAATATTTCTTCAAATGTATTTTTTTTTTTAATTTACATTTTTTTTGTTATTCAAATGTTCAGTTTTTCTTTCAAGTTTAAAAAATATACTTTTCAAATGTTCAATTCTTTATTTACCATCTTAATGTAAAGGTTTTTTTATTAGAACATTTTCCATATTTTCCAGTTTAAAATAGTTTTCAAATGATGATATTTTTCTTCACATTCTGATTTGTTTGAATTCTCTTTAAGCTGATTCTGATTCGTTCCCATGGAAACGAGTCTTCTGGGATGTTGGAGCAAAAACACTTCAGTGAAACGAGCAGGAAGCACTTTGAGCGTCCTGGACGGCAGCCGTGAGCTGCTGGTGAACACTAACAGAGGTCGGAGTTCAGTTTGGTGGTTTTAGGTTTCAGACCCCCCCATCCCCCCCCCACCCCACCCCATACCTAACATAAAGAGGACGCCTGTCACTAAATTTAAACAGATAAAATTAGCCCTGCTCTTCTTTTCCATGGCCCAAAGCTCCTCCCCCCTTATTTAATGTGTACTTATTGGCTGGACTGTGATTGAAATGTTGAAGTGTCTGTCATAAATGGAGGAAGTTGTTGATGTGAAAAGATTCTCACAAATCCCATTTGGATCCTTCTGTTTCCTGGATGAATCTCAAACACCATCTCCTTCCCGCCTCCTCATGAATTGTTCCTGCAGCCCCGTTCTTCCTCAGACAGGAGTCTTCCTCAGCAGTTTTGCATGAAGCAGCGTTTAGATGTTTGCCGATGCTCGGGTGTTTATTGTGGCCTTAATTTAACCGTATTTAATTTAAAAATCCAGTTTTCTGTTTTGGCTCTTGGACAATGAAGGTTTTTTTGGCACTTTTTCCTCTCCGCTCTGCTTCCTTACAGCAGACCATCTGTGTCATTTAGCTGTTTTGGCTTTGCTTCTGTTTAACACAACAGAAATAGATCATGAAAATATTAAATAATTCAATCTAAAACACTAAGATCAAAGAAATTGTCTGGACTCTTTTCTACATTTATGCCTCTTCTGTTTCTGCTCTAATTATAATATTATTATGAAGGTAGACATCTGAATGATTCCCTGTTTTCTCCTGATAATGTAAAACACTACTTCTTCTGCCTGGATGTTTTTTTCTTCCTTCTTAATTAGACCAAACTGAACAGACTAGCCTGCAGTAAAACAAACCCGTTATTCATTCCCTCCCATTTTAATGAAAACTCCGTCATGGGACACTGACTGTTCAGTTCTTCGTCACCGTGGGGAGAACCAGGAAGGACCTGGAAAGTGGAGGTTGTTAGAAAGATTGCACAGCAGATATTAAAGCCAGAGGATTCTCCAATCCGAATATGGATGAAGAGGAGCAGCCTGAGGAGGAAGAACAAAGTGCCATCTGTTTGGATCTACTTATTGCAAAAAGCTTTGAGTTTAAATTATCTTTATTTTTAGAAGAATGAAGGTTTTCACCGTGCAATAATATTTTGTGTGTATTCATATGATGCTCAGAAAAAACTGGAATTTCTTTGGAAGCCTTGAACAAATGTCTAGCTTTGCTGCCACCTTGTGGACAGTTTGAAAACGGAATCTGCTCTGATCAGGAGTAACTGTCTACATGCTGTGTGAATGCATTTCTCAACATCCTGTACAACTTGGAATGAGTTATTAAATATGAGAATGTCAATGTTTTGAGTGAAGCAGCTTCATTATTTTGAAAGGGCCTTTGAACAAGGCAGTGAATCCCAAACAAGGATCTTTCAGGCAGCTCTTATTTTGAAATGTAAAAATCCTTCATCTGTTTAACCGGTTTAAAGGTTTTGTGGGGGTTTGATTCCCCCCTCTGAAATGAATGTATCCTAGCATGTTTTATTAGCTCAGGGGCCTTGTGGTAGAGTGTACGCCCTGAGACTGAAAGGTCGTGAGTTCAAATCCAGGCCGAATTGTACCAAAGACTCTACAAATGAGACCCAATGCCTCCCTGCTCGACACTCAGCATTACGGCGGGTTTAAACCACCGAATGGTTTGGGACGGGACTTTATTATTTTATTTCAAATGTATTTTTATGAAATTAATTCAGAAGATGTTAGTTTTCACTTAACGACGTTGGTGCAAAAATCCATCATTTGATAAAGTTATGGTAACACTACTATATTCAAATTCTTGTTTC
Source organism: Oryzias latipes (assembly GCF_053564925.1). Taxonomy (NCBI): domain Eukaryota; kingdom Metazoa; phylum Chordata; class Actinopteri; order Beloniformes; family Adrianichthyidae; genus Oryzias; species Oryzias latipes. The sequence continues at coordinate 28,015,473 of NC_136247.1, read as the reverse complement.
TGCAGTTGCATGTTCAATTTGACTAATCCATGCATCAATTCCATCTACATTAGAGAAGCAAATCAAAGAATTCTAGATCATAGAAGTCTTTGATTTCCTACAGATCGGATGTGTTGCCGTCCCTTTGGAACCCTTCAAAGTAAAAAATGTGTTTCAAACCAAAATGTCACCAGAAACTTGCATTTATTGTAAGTATTTAGCTAAAACAGACATATTTTTAAGAAGTTTATTTTTGTTTGTCTGCATTAGTTTAGCATCATTTCGCTACAAACTGATACACTTTGATTAAATGATGTCCAGTATTTGCCTTCTTCTAACAATGTTTTTGGATAGTTAAATGAATGAAATGACCGGGTTTTTTCTTCTTCTATTTTCTACTCAAAGTCGAATTTCCTGCATTTAAAAAAGGAGGAATTAGATCATTAAAAACACTTTCTATGAGGAGAAGAAACAAGAAATACAAAGGTAGCAGTGTCCAACTCAGTGACATAATATATATGTGAAAAGAAAACAACAGAGAAACACAGACCAGGAATAACAATCAGGAAATTTGGCAACTTTCTTGTTTTATGGATAAACAGATGCAGCCGTTTATCAGAATAGAGTCAGGAGTGACCTGAATAAATATATTTGAAAACACAGGATTTCCTAATAATCCTCAATCAAAACAACAGGAACTAAGATTTCTTTTATTTTTACACTGTATAACATCCGGCATGGTGTCAAAAACACAACTATCTAGAGCTTTGAGACGCTCCAACATGTAGCTTCATATACTCGGTGCATCAGCCACATTTGTAAACCTGCAGCAGGAAACGACCAGCGAAACTGAAGCCTTCAGTCGTCATCCAGCTGTCAAACTGAAGTCGCACGAAACATGAAAACTGCACCATCACAGCGACAGACGCTGCAGAAAACACGCAAACTACTCACATGGAGTGTGTGAGATGAAAAGATGAGAGCTGCTCCAGATCCAGTTCTAACAACGTTTGAAATGAGACAGAGATAGAAAGACTATAAGTTAGTGTTTTTATGTTTAACATGTTGGCATTTATGAAAAAAAATCAATCATTTTCTAGTACATAAGCTAATACAATGACATCTTTTTGTTTAAATCTTATATCTATCTTCTGTCACATAAAGACTAATTTAGTATTAAAATAAAAATAATTCTGTTTTCAAAAACATTCAGTTTGATTTGATGCTTTTCAGTGTAATACCACAAGAAACCACCAGGTGGCAACATTTGTTCTATTGTCGTAATAAGAACTTTAAATTATTTTCAGATTATGATCATATTCCACATCTAAATACTAAAGAATATTTTCTTACTAACCAAATCATGAAGGAATTCACTTTTGATTTATTATTTGGAAAACATCACTAATTTTTCCCCAAAAAATAATCCAGGAGTAAAAAAGTAAACAATTTGCCTTTTTTTTTAAAGTTTTGTTTAGGCCATTTTAAGATTTGGAATTAAATTTGAATTGATTTACTAAATAAACTCGTCATACTCTACTTTAACAATTCAAATTCATTCCTGTGTTCCAAAGATTGTAAACGAAGAAGATTTTAAGAGAATAAAAACCTTTTTAAGGATTTTGTGAAGGAATAAAGTTGATTGTGAAGGATTATCCTCATAAATATCGCATTGCATTAGTATCTATATATGTTTTGATGGGAGTCTAGTTCCCGACGGTTCCGATTGTTGTTGTAGATGACGTGGAAGATTTTTCCATAAAAACGTTTAGTCGTTGAAGGTATTTCAACTGAAAATAAACATGTGGAAACATCTGGGGGGAGGGGGGCAGTAATTCAAGGGATAAATACTAAACTAATCCTGTTTTCCCAAGAGGATCCAGAAAAGATGCTTTGAAAAGCACCGCTTCATTTTGGCTGATGACCCAGAATGCATCACTCCCTGCAGCGTGCGCGACTGATTAAACATTAACTTTGCTCTCCTCGCCGTGTGACTTCAAAGTAAAACGCAGAGCGTCAGACTGTGGTCACGGCGGCACACAAAGCACCGACAGAAGCGCACGCCACGACGGATCCGTTTAACACCCCACAATGTTCCATCGACGCAGCATCACACACACACTGTAACCCCGTCTAGTGCCGTGGATGGAGGCAGTTTGCTGACATCAGGTCAAGTGGCGAGCTGCGCTGTTGGTTAATGTTTAAAAAACAACAACAAAAAACTTTCAAGGTGCTTTCAAATAAATTACAAAATAAATAAAATGTTTTCCAATAATATATTTCTTTTTTTAAGCAAACAATAATTAGTTCTGGTTCTGATCCAACAATGTGTTTAAACCACGACTGAAGATGGATCTAAAGGGATTTGTGAGACCTAAAGTAAAACTGCAACAACATGCATGTTAGTGATTAGTGTAACGGACAGTCACAGCGGAAAATAAAGAAAGAAAATGCTACCCTACATTTAACAAATACTCGTTTTTTTAAGTGCATTTCTCTCTCAAATACCTCGTGTTTATTCTTACACACAGACACACACACACAAAATAAAAATGAAACAAAAATGATTCTCAGCAAAAAGGCGTTTGGCACCTCAAGTGAAATAGTGGACAAAAGACAATGAGGAAGTACAAACCGGTCTAAATGCAAACCTACAGATCCTGTTTGATCGTTTTCAAAACACAGTTTTCGTTGGAAAGTCTTTCCTGTTTATTAAGAACTTCTTCTCTGTTCCTCTGACCTCTGACCTCTCCAGCTCGCTCACAGTCCAGGAGGGTTTCCTGTTCTCTGGGGGGGAATTTGCCCAAAGGAAAGGATTTGTCGCCCCCTGCAGTCGACCCTCAGACGCACATCTAACTTAAAGGGTTTCTTTACGTCGTCGTTCTCCAGCTAAATCAAAAGTAAAACCTTTGGGACTTTTCAGTGCGCATTCAAACAGTGCAACAACAAAACCCCAACGCCTCTCAGTCAGTCATAAAGTCAGTCCTTGACCTTCCCTACAGCTTTCTTATCCATTTGTTTTGGTGATTCCAATGATCCTCTTCAAAACTCATCTACTTCCCTGCAACCTCCCCCGTTTGGCGCTCTCTGACTTCTAGTTCCTGACTTGGATCCTTTTGTGTCACGCTGTTCATCCGGAGACACAGAGTGGATCCGCCCCCCTCCCCGTCAGTGGATGCTTGGCGCCGACCGGTCGTCGGTCGTGGTCCTTTTCAGCTTGACGCCTCGTCGGATCATGACCAGATAGTCCTCCGCCTCCCCGTATTCCGCCTCCTCCAGGAGCTCCGGGAGGCGCCTGCGCTCCCACTCGCAACCCCCCCTGCCGCTTGGCTGTGGTGGGGGGGTTGGAGGGTCTGACCCCTCGTCTAGGTGCTGGGGCAGCCGGGCGGCGGGCTTGGAGTAGAAATGCCCGCTGCTGGCGGGGGACAAAGGGCTGGTGGGGGGGCTCAGGGGGGTTCGGGGTGCATTTCCGTCCTCCGATGCGGCTCTGTTGGGGAAACCGGGGTGATCCGGCACCGTTGGGGTCTTGACCGGGATCATGGGGGGCTTAATGGGAATGGGGCCCAGACTGAGGCCCCCAGAGGGGCGCCGCAGGTTGGGCTTGGAGGACGGAGTCCGACGAATGGTGGCGACCCCTGGGGTGATTACGGACGCGGGGTTGGCGGGCAGGCCGGCGGTGGAGGCAGGACGTTTGGACTGAAACATGCGGCGGTACAACTGGCCGACGTCGACCCCCCTGGGGACGGTGGAAGACTTATCGCAGTCTGAGGACGGGGGCGGATGCTCGAGTTCCTGATCCGCGCCGACAGAGTAATACTCGCAGTCTGATGAGAGGATGGACAAAAGGAAAGATTCAGTGATGCTAAACCTTCGTGAAGGCCGATGTTTTTCTTGGTTAAGGTCTAATAGATCCAGAAATAGACATATATAAACTAGAGATGCACAATAAGTGCCCCAAGGGGGTAAAGAAAGCAGTCAGGGTTGGAACGAACAAAAAGCGACCACCAGTGAAAAAACGGGAAGCGTCTGGACTGGTTACTATCGGCGAGATGGTTTTATTCCAACGTTAAATTTTAATAATTAAGCAAAAATGACCCACAAGCTAAAGAGATTTGAAGTTCCAAAGGACTTTTTTTCAAACAAAGCAAATTTCAGCTGATTATCGGATACTAGAAGCAGGAAATTATTGGTTATCGGACGTCAAAAAAGCTAAAGTCCTGCAGCATCCTTTGTATTTCACAGACCATTCCTAGAGGGGGAGTTGTTGTGTTTGTGCGTTTGTGTGCACCTTGTGAGAGGCCGATGTCCTCCGAGCAGCAGGGCGTGTTGGTCTGACTGCTGTAGCCGCTGGAGCCCTGCAGCGAGTCCCTGCTGGACCCCTGGATGTCCAGATGGAGGCCCCGGGCCAGCACCCGGGCCAGCTCCTCGTGGGCCTCCCTGTCCCCCTGTTCGCACACACACAACACACACACACACGCACACACACACACACAGCCGTCACTCTCACCGCCACCGACTCTGCACTTTGACACGCGATGAAGCCCGAAGTTACTAGATAAAGATCCGCTGCCCTCTGACCTTTGGGGATGTCACACAGGTGGTTCCGCCTCTGTTCCTCTGAGGCTCCTCCCCTGCTGTGGTGACGTCAGAACCCTGGTGGCTGCTGGGATCTGCGGTCTCTCGTCTGTCCTTGCTCCGTCTCAGCGTGTTGACCATCGGCTGGTCGTAGGGGCCCGGTTTGGCCCAGTCCTGCACAGGAAAGCATCATCCAGAAATCCAAATCCAATCATCCAAGAATTTGTTTTAGGTTTTTGCTAACATTAAGTTTTAATCAAAAGCTACAAATTCCAAAAAACAAAAAATAAAAAGGTGAAGATGAAACAAGGATATAATGAAGAGGAGAGAATATCAGGGATGATGTGGACCAAACCTTCCAGGACGGGACTCTGGATGACGGGATCAGTCCGATTCCAGAGGGGCTAAGAGGCGGGAACTCCCCTGATTGGCTGAAACCTGTCCGAGGCCAGGTGGGAGAAACGGACGAATAGGAGGGCGAGGAGATGGGGGAGGTGTGGGTGGAGGAGGAGTAGGTGAAGTATGGAGGGTGGAGGTGGGAGTCCTGAGTTTGCAGTACCGCTTCATGCTGATGGGGGGCAGCGTGACGGTCAAAGCCGTTTGGCAACTGAGGATGAGCGATGAAGAGGCAGAAAAACAAAATCAACACGTGAGGCGATGATTTCTAACAACCAAAAGAAAAGGATCCAGAAATGTGAATTTTATGTCAAATCATTTCAACTAAAAGTGATAAAGAGCTCAGATTTGCTCCACAAACCCCCCCCCCCCAGAGTGACTTTAGGGTTTGATGATCCAGCATCTCACATGTTTGTTCACCTGCTGCTCCCCGGAGGTGGGGCTACAGTGTGAAGGTGAGGAAGAAGAGGAAGAGGAAGGCTCCTCATTGACAGACTGAGAGGACAAAGCAGAGACACACAGCTGCACCACGGAGCACAAACGCACACACAGAGTGAGGTTAGCAGGACGCACAGACAGACAGCAGCATGACCTCCACGCGAGGCCGCCGACGGCGACGCAGAAGAATTAAGAACGTTCAAAGACCGACAAACGCGCAGAGCTGATGGCGGACGGTGGCGTGAGCGAGGATGAAAGCAGCTGTGATCACAAAAGGTCGGCTGGATTACAGATGACACTTTCAGAGACATTCAACACTTCAACCTTTAAAACTGTTTTCTTTCCTTTAGTTTTAAAAATACATTTCAGAAGCTTTTCTAATATTCTGACAATATTTTTTTTTTAAAAGTCATTCTTTTTATATTTATATTTAAATATTTTAAAAAACTATTTTATATTAATCCCAGCTTGAACTTAACTCAAAGTTACGTGAACCAGTGGGTGTGTTTCATTGTACTTTAACTGTTATTCTAGTAAAAAAAAAATCTATTCAACACATTTTCAAATTATTGTTTTCATTAATTTTGTGTTAATAGGACAATTCTCATTTTTAAGCAAATATAAAAAAGATAAATGTAGTCATGAGTAGTTTTAATAACCATCTTTAAGTGCGTTTTTATCTATTTATGATTAAGTCATTAGGTATCAGTTCATGTCTTTTAGTTATTTACTTTTTCTCTATTGACTTGTTTCCAATTTCTCCTAAAGTCTGATCCTCTTTTAAAAGTGTCACAGTGGTCTTTAGATTAGGATTTTCCCGCTTTAAGCCCAAATTTAAAAATATGTGTCGTTTTCTAGGACATAGTTTCTGCAGCGCAACAGCAGTTAGTTGGACATCCGCCTTTTATGGCGTGGAGCAATCCCGCCCCCCTTCCCCTCCCCGGTGAAGATCCGAGCAGGTAACCTGTGTCCCGCCCAGTGAATTTTTTAATGTCATAAAACAATTTTTGCTCCTGATTCACAATTTTAATAAAGAAATTCTCAGAAATGCAATTTGGAAATGAATTGTCTTTTTATATCTCCTTCATCGTCAGAGAAATGCTACAAGAACATGAAAAAAACTCAATTTTCATGGGAGTGGGTCTTCAATCAGTACTTTTTAGTTGAAAAAGTTTAAAAACTATAAGACTTTGTGTTTTTTGGGGCTCATTATTTCTTATTACCAATAAATTCCTATTTTCTTTTTGATATGTTCGCCGTTTTAGGATAATCGAATCAGCCTGAGATGAGAAATGTAGATAGTTGTTTTTTTAGAATCCACCACCATGCAAGTTTGACCTTCTGACCAAAAATGCTACAAACAGAAATCCTTTAAAAGACGTTTTCCAGCCGTAGAAGGAAAACGGCCGAACTCTGCTGCAGCTCCGCCCATAAACCAGAGCTCAAAAGCCGTCAAGCAGCCAAAGTGATGAGCCGTTACTCCATGCCAACACGCATGCGGTCTCCTAGCAACCCTGCAGCATCTCGTGACCTTTGAAGCAGACCTGAAAACACAGACATGTGGAAATGCGCTTCATTTGAACCTGCAGGGTGTCCGGGGGCATGGGTGACGGCGACTTGGACTGGAAAGCGTCCTGCGAGATGAAGCCAGAGTCGTGGGAGGAGACCGAAGAGAGGCGGGCGGGCGTCTGCTGGGGCAGCACCGAGGAGGAGGAGGAGGAGGCGCGGTAACGGAAGTGGGAGGTGGGGGAGTGGCAGTGGGAGCCGCTGGAGCGCGAGTCGCTGCTGTTCACGCTGTTCAGACTGCTGGGGGAGGAAGAGGAGGAGAGTCAGCAAGGAGGTCAATTCAAAGGCAGATTTATGAGCTGTAAAGTTCTTCATCTTTGAGGAAAACATCTGAGGCTCCTCCCCCGATAAATGTTTCCTGTTCTCACCTTTTAACACGTTATTAACCAACTTTTAAACAACTACTTTTGTAGTTTGATAAACCAATGTTTGCTCGTGAGAAAAACATGCAGTCCCACATGTCCACCACAAGGGGGCAGCACAGGACAGTTTGTTTGCACAGCAGGACGAACGATCAGCCCTAAAGGGTCAAAATCCACTTTAAAAATAGAAAGTAAAATTAAACAGAACAGCCATTTTGTGATGTACTGTACAAAATAAGAAGATAAGGAGATAAAAAAATAAGTAGTGTACGATGTTCACCATGACCCAAACAGTTTCGTGAGTCATTCATCCGTTCAGGCGGGCCTGAGGGGCCAATGTTTTGCAATCAGTCCAAGCTTCAGCCTGAGCGACTCACCTGCACATGCTGGACTTCCTGGATACCGTGGTGCTCGGCGACGAGGGCGGGGTTTGGTAGGACCAGGTGCACTCTGAGCCCTTCATGTCTACAATGACCTGGAGAGGAAGAGCGAAAGCAGTCGTGTGTTTGGTTTTCCTTCAGGATGTTTGCAGTTCACGTCAGATTTCATTAAGAAGACAAGACATTTTTAAAGGTGCGACTGAAATTTTTCATCGTAGTAGCATCCACTGCAAAGGACAGAAATATTTTAGATTTGAACATTTTTGTGTCAAGAGAAAGCCTGGATTAGCACTTTTTAAAATTTGTTTTTATAAAATTGCCTTCAAAATATTGGTCAAAATGAAATTTTGTACTCAAATAGGCAATTATGATAAATCCTAATGTAATGCAAACCTGTTTTTTACACTATGAATAATGCAGTTGAGTCACTAACAGCCATAGAAGAAAGTTCTGGTAACATATGAACTGGAATATATGAAAATGTAAAACGTGTTTTTTTTTCTCTCTTACTTTTTAAACTCTAAATAGCATCAAATCTGAGCGGGAAAACCTCTGTACCTGTTCACTGGAGGGGGGCAGCTTGTGTGGGTCCATGGTGAGCGCCTTCAGGTCGTCCGTCAGAGTCTGGAGGTGCGTGATCTCCCCGAGCATGGACATCTCCTCATCCTGGTGTGAAGGTTTCAGCGCACAGATCAGGAAACAACCGAAACACTGGGGCGCAGAGGCGGGGCTTAACTGACCACGACGGGCCGCAGCATGGACACGAAGCAGCAGAAGCGGCTCCGCTCCTCCACCAGCGCCTTCCTCACGGCCTGCTTCTCCGTCTCCTCCAGCAGGAGGTAGCGGTCGCTGACGTCCTGCATGGCGCTGTCCAGCTGAGGCTGCAGGTCTCCACGGCCTGACGGACAAACGTCATCATCATCATCAAGCCGGTCATTTTTTAAAATGATGAGAAAAAGAGCCAGCAATAATGAATAGTGATTAATAATGAAAGGATTTAGAATTAAAAACATAATCCTTAAAACTTTTCTGAAACAGCATAGAAAACTCTAAATCTACGCTGCTATAGGTTTTTTTTAACTGCAGTGACAAAAGTGTGAAAACAATAAATCTCTAAAAGCCATAAAAATCTATTTCATTACATCAAATCCGCAAAAAATAAATAAAACTCAAAATCCAGCCAATACATCACATTTACACAAAACAATAGGGGTCCAAAAGAGATTATAAATCAAACATTCCTTTTTTTTTTTATGGAATGTTTGCCCTGCTTCCAATCAAATCACATAATAAGATGGTTCAAAATGCATAATTTTTTATTCATTTTCATTGTTTAGATGTAAATATCAAAGATTATTTGATGCTTGGTCTGGTGCCTGGTGAAAAATGTAACAAAGAGAATCACTGGCTCTGGTTGAATGAAACGATATTACATACAATATGAAGATAATAGGAATGTGGCCATGGTTAACAAAAAAAACCTCTGTTGCCAAGGAAAAACAAAAATTTACTTTTGCCAATTCTTTTAGAAATGACATCGACCTGATCGTCAGCATCAGGCGACCAAAAAATAAAATGGTTGCTATGGAGATAAAACCAACAAAAATGCCGCCATCTTGAAAATGAATTTGTCACGTGGCGAGGGCAGAGGGGGGACGGCGAGGGCGGGGCCATACAACGCTGCTCGCAGCTTTACTCTTTTTTTTTGTGTTGGGTATATTAAATCCTTCCTTCCCATTTCCCAGAATACATTCAAATGATTATTTGATACTTTTGAAAGTGAGAAATCCAGAAGACATTTGCATCATTCGTCCACATGGAGCTGGAACCCACAAAGCTGGGAAATGAGAAAGCATTAGGATGCAAATAAACAGTTTCTCTCAGTCCTTTCATGAGGCTGTTGGTCATAAACTACAGAGCGAAGGAATGTCAGTCGCACTTTCCCAGAGCCCCAGCTGGAATCCAGTTCCCTTTGCTGCGACCACATCACGTCAAATCCACACATTCTATCACCGAGTGCTGATCTTTTGTTCTCCAAGTGCTGCCGGCTTGAGTTTGGTTTACGGACCCCGTCATCTGTGCTCGAAGGCCGGCATAAACACGCAATTAGAGTTCCTCCGGAGGGACCCGAGGTCAGCTCCTGTGGTTGCTCTGATAGACGGGAGAGACCTCCGTCTCTTTCCAACGGAACTTTTCCAGGCAGACGCTGGAGGCAGGAAGAAGCAGCCTCAAGAGAAGGGAATGCTGGGAATACTGGTCTGCCGCAGAATTCAAGCAGCTAGACTTCATGGAAGAAGAAGACTCGGCTTTTTGTCTCCATTTCTTTTTCATCATTTTTTATTGTCATCTTATCAACACAAACATGAAAACTTTTTTAAACTCAGGCTAATGTTTTTATGAAAGATAAATGCCACAAAATTGATCAAACTTTGCATCAACAGTCCAGCTTTCTGCTAATATTCTGATGTTTTTTTTTATTCATTTGGTTGCATCTAAAGTTCAAGCTCTTCTCTGCTAACTGCACAAATTGTTCTCATTCAGAAAAGCTATTTGTTTTCTCCGCCTTTTTCTTTTATCCATTCTTGCATTGTGATCAGCTGAAGTAGGGAAGAGGGAGTTTCCTTTCATGCCGTAACAGAACGACGACCACATCTGACGTTCGCCCGCCAGGAGGTCAACATCAGGTCCTGTGTTCTCACTTCAAACACTCAGTCCCAGTCCTTTGTTGAAAAGGTTTGTTTTGTTCATCAATAGAAGTTTTGGTGTTCATTTTGGTTTCCTGCGTTCCCTGAACTCATCAGATGCTGTTTAAAGAGCTGAGCTGAAGCGGTTCTGTATATTTCTGTTGTGTTTCTGTGAAAATGAAATGTAAAAAGTGCTTCTAAAATTAGCAAAGGGCTCCAATGTTTTATCCTGGCCATAAACAATTTCTGATGATAGAGAGAAGTGCTTCCAGTGTGTTTGTGAAAGCTGCATTTTAGAGCCACTCTGGAAAACTTCAGGTGCTGAATGTGTTGCCAAACATGACAGAAGACTTACTGAATTATTGACCTCAGGTGGGTTTGTGTGAATCTGAAGCAGATGGATATTTTGGTTTTTTACAAACTATTCCACTTTCAGACAAACAGATCCGTGTTCATCCTCGTTCTGCCTGCATCTGGATAAAAACTGTACGGCTCAAATATTCCTCGCCATCTTTGTCGCACCGGTAATGTTAGGTTGGGGTTGCTAGGAGCTGCACGCTAGTGTGTAAACAGAGAACTCTCAGCGACGGGGAAAGGAATTGGAACTGCAGTCGAACTCTTCAGGAAGGTAGTAAAGCGCCAAGTATACCCTATAAACCATTTAGATGGTAAAAGTTCATGTTTTTGAAAACTTTATTACATAAAAAAATAAAAGGAAGGACTTAATAAACAAGTGAATTTTTAACGTCTAATTCTTTAAATTGTTGACACAGTCCAGTAACTTTCTATTATCAAGTTACTTGTGAGATAAGTACTGAGAGATGTTCCTAAACCAAAAGGCCTGAAGTTTTGTTTGTCTTTGTGTCACATTCTATGCAGATGATCTTGTTGTTTCCTGGAGCATAAAGCACATTCTTGTTTGGAGCGTCTGGATTTTGTTTGCTGTGGTCCAAAGCAAACATGAGAACATTTTTCAGCAAACCAAAGAGAGCTGGATGTGATTCTCAGAGGGGAATGTTTCACAGAGAGCGTCGGCGAACGCGTCGATGCCACATCTCGTTATGTATTTACCAGTTTTTCTGAGCTTTGAGCTTCTAATGACTCACAGTTTAATTAAAGCCCGGCCACATGTAAACCATGTCACTTTCAACAACTAATTAACCCCAAAATCCTTAGAATATTTCAGTTTTTCCACAGAAGGTTTCAGTTTAGCAGAGACTGTGTGGGGTTTGCATGTGGATGCAGACAAGAACTCACCAAATACATCCGCTGAAGCTGTCAGAGCGTCATCGGACAGCACCAGACGGGAGCAAAAGGTGGTTGAAAAAGAAAAAAGACAGACTTTTCACATGTTCTTTCCATTTAGCTGATAAACAAACATGCTAGGGGATTTCAAACCTTTCTTGGCTTTCTTCTGCAGCTTCAGAGTGTCTGAAGATCTTTTTTTGATCTCTTGACGGGCTTTTTTATACTCTGCAGGAGACACAGCGGCGAATGAGGGTTTTTTTTCATGCGTAGGTTCCAAAACACATGCTCATTTGGCAGTGCGTGTTTCTGCATGTATGAAACCTTTGGCGTGATCTTTGTCCAGAGCGTTGGCCGCTCTCCTCCACTCCTCCATCTGCTCCTGCAGAGGGTTAATCAGACAGTCCAGAAACACCCTGGAAACCAAGAAATGTGCCGTTCAGCTCGGAGGCCAAACACAGTCTGGTCGGCAGAAACGGTTTCAACACTTGATGGTTGGAGTAGAAAGTAAACGGTGGATGGAAATCAGGGTCAATTTGTCTGGAGTACATGGAAAAAGAAATGATCTTATTCCTGTGTGCAATGCTGTCGTCATGGTCAGGGATGGGCGATATTTCGTTGCCAGAATCGCTGTCGGCCGACATTCAGACAATTTGAGCTCATCGGTGTCGGTCCGACATTAAAAAATGTGCAGATATTCTTCTGACTGTTTTCAGAAACACTTCATTTTTTTAATGTATACTTATTACTTATAGATTAAGAAGTTTATGTTTACAGTCATAGTCAGTAATTGACTGTTTTCAGGTATTTTTGACCGACAGACATGTTATAATAGATCACTGATTTCCATTTTACTGCAAAAATTATATTTAAATAGGAGTCAACATAACTTATGACCCTCGTCTACATAGGAGGCGAGCATCTAACATCAAAGGGCTCCATCCGATTGGTCAAATGCATAAAGGGATTTCTTTGATTTTTTAAATCCTTCAAGCTGCCATAAGATTGTTTCAGAACATTTAAGGTCACCATTTATCGCCATCTTTTGCAATATTTGTATTTCACAGCTTGATATCGTGATAAAGCTACATTTGCGATTAATTGTGCAGCCGTATTTTACATAAAAAAAACTATAATATTTTTAAAGCGTTTTCAAATCTGTTGTTTTGCTGTTAAACATGAAAAAGTCCATTAAAAGCTCAGGAACTCCAATTTTCGTCAGGCGGACCTTTGATAAACCCCCCCATGGATCTGCAGACATGAAAGACATCAACATTCCTGGGAAAACTGCTGGAAAATGAGTATTTATATTGATGTCTTATATTGTTGTTGTTGTTTTTTTGTTGTATTCTCATTTGGCGCCTCAGCTGGAGATCTCATCTCCCCAATTCAAGCAAACCAATTCTGTCCTTCCACACTGATGGAGTCCTGCAGAGCGAAGACGTTCACGAGAAGACGGATGAAACTAGGACGGAAAGAGTCCGGAGATGCTTCACCACTTCATCCCGCAGACGCGGTCACATCTACTCACATGGAGAACTGGCGGAGTTTGGCCTCGATGCTGCGATGCCTCATGCACATCCTGGTGAGAGCAGAGCCGATGTCCCTGGTTCCTCCTGCCAACGAAGCGCAGAAGCACAAGTTTTCACACAGCTGTAGAAACGGTGGGGATGCCGTCCCATCCCAGTCCACCCGTTTCTATTCTGCTCCACATGTTCCATGTTCACCCAAAACCTCAATTCATGTGTGGAAAGCATTTTAAAGACCCGCTCTGATAATCATCGGATCTATTTTAAGGGCCTCCCCAGTGGTCTTTTCATCAGGCTAATGCAGTTTTAAGCCAAAAAGAAAAAGAAAAAAGAGATTTAATCAACTTTGAGTGATTAGCAAAAATTAAAAAAATGTTATACGATTGTTTTTCTTACTGTCTTACACTGAATAATAACGGTGTAGAAAGAAACAAATGTGGAAGTGTGATTTTAACGGTAACAACAACTCATGCTGCAGTGATTTCAACCATTTAAAAAATCCAGATGAAAAATTCATGGAAATGTAAAATCGATGAGCAAAAAGTAGAAACTAACAAATTGAATTGGTAAGACGAGAAAATTATTTATCTTTTGCCGCTAGTAAAAAAAAGAAAAAAAGGAAACCAACAATTTACTTACAAACCGAAAAAGAAAAAAACTGCAATGAAACTTTAATGTTGAGGGAGGTATGGAGTTAGATTACTGTCTAAATTAAATGGATGCTAATAATAGACAAAGTTGTGCACACTTTGGAAAAAGAGAATACTGGTTCTACCTTTCATATGTCCGGTTTGAGGACGACTTTTCTTTGCCTTTAATAAGAAATGTTCCCCATCTTACCCCATAGGGTAGGGGTGGGCAATTATTTTACCTCGGGGGCCACATTGGGTTCTAACATTTGATAGAAGGGCCGGACCACGAGCAGATGCGTGGAGTGAGAATGACATAACATGGAATGGAGATGAAAACATTTGGATTGACAATTATATTCTAAAACAGAATATTCTAGAGTTTTTAGTTTAAAACTTTTGTTCCCATTTTAGATCTCTTTTTTTTATTGTGAAGCCCTTTGGTACCTTCAGGGAGTTGTAAAGTGCTGTATGAATAAAGTTTCATTCATTCAGGATCCTTTTAATAAAATAAATAACATTATTTATGAAATAAAACAATGACTAAATAACACTATGATTTTCAAAGACGAAAATTCAGGAAAAATGTACTGATACATTTAAAAAACAAAAAAAAAAAAAATTTACGTCACCCTGATGAATAAAAAAAACCTGTAAGACACCTAAGGAGACTGCTAAATCACATTTCAATTCAGGATTTTATTTTTCAAATCTCCCCTCTGATTGGCTGACAGACTGACTCAGAAAACAGAGGAAGCTCCACGGGCCCCCAATGGAGACAGATGGCTACTCTCCCCCCTCGCTGAGAAAGGACACCCCCTCCTGAGGAGAAGTTCACTCAATCCCGTTAGCGTGCAGATCCAACGACACCTGAACCCCTCGTGACGCTCAAACAAACAAAGATTACTCAACAAGAACATTGGCTCCATCCAGGTAACGTCTCATATGGAGCTGTAAGTTAGTCAAAGCTTTGCATTGGTTGGGTTGGGGCGGGGCGGGGGGCTGAACACTGCAATGCACCACTGACCCCTTCTCCTCTTCCCTCGCTCCATCTTTCCTCACATCTTCCTCCTTTCCATCCCCTTAACAAATCGCATATCTGTCAGACAAACGTCTTCACAACAAACTCATGGATGTTATTGTTAAACCATAAGACGACCAAAAACTACGGCCTTTAGGTGATGACTGAAGAAAACAACACCCATCTGTTGATGTTGCAACTCACCTCACCTTGAACCCAAAGTCTTTCCTTCACATTATGTTCAATAAGAGCATAAAATGCTCAGAATACTGTTTTATATAAAATGAATTTGAAAAAAATTAGGTGTGCAAGCTTTTATACTCACAGCATCCAAAATCCCGTTAAGGACCCACTCCAGTCATCTTTAGATCTATTTTAAAAGAGTTCCCAGTATTATTATTTTTTTAATGTTCATTATGTCATCTTTAGGAATATCTAGGATGTATAGCTTCTGCAGAGCGGCAGCAGTTAACCAGAAATTCCCCTCCAAGTTGACTGATGGTGTGGAGTAAGCCCGCCCTGACTTCCCATCATCCCTCTCCTCCACTAGCTTACAGCCCCTCATATTTGAGCTATCCAGCTGTCCAGTTTGAATTCCGATTTTAAGATTCATTTTTTGCATCTTTGTGCCACAGGAACATGTTACAAACACCGAGCAGTGAGTGGGTCTTTGAAACCAGTTTGAATATTTGATCTAGGTTAGTAATAAGGTGACAGGACGATGAAATGCTGGAGCTTGAAGTGAAAGCAGCGTTCCAGTCAACATCGGAGCAGGTTCGACTGAAACGGCTCGGCGTGGAGGCGTCTGCTCGCAGACTGTGGAGAAGCAGGCGGTCGCAGCTGGAGCTTCTCTGCTTTTATATGTCATCCATAACAAAGACACGGCTGTTCCCAAAGGAGGCATAAATTAGGAAATGTCAGAGCTATAGGGATGGAAAGGTAAGCAGTAGAATTCTTACACATTACAGTCGCTAAAAAAACGACAAAAAAAAGTCCAAACTTTTACAAATTCTTTGAACTTTTAGTGACACTGTCAACATATATTTGAACCTCTTTGCAAACCTTTATTTGTATTCTTAACTTTTACAAAAGAGAAGAAAGAAAAATGATTTATGCATAAATGCTGCGTTAAGCTTAATTTGTTTTTTTTAGATGAGATTTACTTTTCGACACTTTAAACTGCTAATGTTGGAGCATATCAGCACACCTAATATGATACTCATCAGCGAAACACACCACAAAACCTTCTACGTTTTCAGTTGGTTTTCATCTTTAAGTGCCTAAAAAGATTTTTTTTTTTTGGTTCCTGATAAAGCTCCTTCAGACATGCGATTGCATGGAGCACGTCTGAGGAGGAGGAGGAGCAGCATCCATGGAAAACAGCTCTGAGAAAGTAGTCCCAACATATAGTTGAACGCACGGAAAAGCTCATTTGTTGAGCTGCCTCCATGCAAAATGCCAGAACTGACGGGATGGAGGAATATTTGTGTCCTGCTTCCTTTTGTCTTCTTTGACAGCCACTAAGCAGGCAGGACTGAAAGAGAGAAGAGCGTCTCATACATTTGCATTGTTTATGCTAAATGCACTGAAAGCAAAGCTTGCAGACGGGTCCTGCAGGCATGGAAGGGAGTTACAAAATTAAAAAGAATATGGTTTTTATTTTCAAAAACGGAATTTATGACCATTTTAAGGCTTACTAGATGCAAAGTAGCCGAGTTGGTGTTACGTTTTCTGAAACCGTATTAATATTTAGTCCTAATAACTGAGGAGCATCAACGTTTTAAGCTTTACGTTTTCTGTTTGCTTTAAAAAAGACTTTGTTTTTTTCCTTTTCTTGATTACGTGAAATTTCACATTTAAATCAAGTATTGATTGAAACTCTAATAAATATTTTTTTTATATAAGATTCACATTATGAGAAGCTGCATGCAAAAGAAAAGAAATTGTTTGATTTTATGAATGTCTGGGTATGCTTTTGGCACTAAAAGGCTCCTAAGCAAACATTGAATTAAACTACAGATCTAAGACAGTAATTCACCTCCATCCATCCATCCATCCATCCATCCATCCATCCATCCATCCATCCATCCTCTGCTCATCCAGGACCGGGTCAGTAATTCACCCAAAGGTGCTGCTAAAATGAAAACTACAGTTTAGTCTAATTTTATGGACTTTTTTGTCGATAAGAAGCAAAGAAAGAAGCTTGTCTTCTGTGATTCAGTCATTTTTGTGGCTTTTGTCGTTTTCCTCCTTCCTCATCCCTCTTTCAGTGTCCCAAATCCCCCGGCATTTGTTTTCCCAGCTCCTCCCACGCCGTCGATCCCTTTAGGTTGAATCCATGTTCAAAATGACACCTCATCCAGGCCTCTTCTCGCCTTCAGACGAGGTGTCTGCTCCCCTCTGTCCTGGCCAGATTCCCGTCTGAAAACAGGACGGCAGGCAAATCTTTTCCTGACTTGTTATTTTTGATTTCAGGATTTTCTTTTCAATAATTTATTGGTCAATTTAGAAAGCAGGGTTTTGCTGAAATGTGGATCAAACCATTTAGATGCTGAGCTGGATGATGATGTCATTTTGACCATCACTCCCTGGAAGTTAAAATGATGCATCCCTTCTTTAATTTTTTTCCTTTCCTGGCTAAGGAATTAAAACCACCATGAGGTGACTTGGACAATAAAGTGTTTAACATATGTGCATGACTCAAACTTTTGGCCTCGGCGAGAACATTTCCTAAAAAAATAGCCACAAGTTCTCATTTGTCCGTCATCGCTGACGCGGTGCGTCTGCCTCCAGAGTCTCAGCAGTTTGAGGATGTGAGCAATGTGGAAAACTACAAAAATAGACGAATCTCATTGACTTTCACTTAGAAAATCTTAGAAAGTCTTTTAACGTCTTTTTTTTTTTTAATTCTTTGGACAAAAACTGCATTTTTGTTATTTTTTATTGTTGGTAATACATAACTTAGTCCATTAAAGTCAAATTTAGTTTAAGGTGTTTTTTTGAATTGAATTTCTTTGATCAATTCGACTGAATGACAAAAGAAAGCGTTCAGAACAAATTCAATGTTATTTTAACAACATTTATAACCTAAATAAAGAAAAACTTTATTGATCTGAGATAGAATTGAACATTTTTAGGTTTAGAAAAACATCTAAAACTTTTACTCTTTTTATTATATAAAGAAAATGTTACAAACAGTTGAGATAATTACTGCAACGATCTGGCCTGCAGTCAAACTAGTTCCTGATTGGCTGATTGACTGATTGATTGACTGGATCTTTCGTTCTCTGCCTTTCTGTCCGTCTGAGAGCCAGCTGACCTAATTCAGAGGGACACGGCGCCGTTTCCGTCTGACCTGCAGGCGCAGAACGCCCGACAGCAGGGAAGCACGGCCCGGGGGTGCAGCGGCTCGCCTGCAAATGGGACCAAACTTTACAAACTTTCAGTGTAGATCCTGGTCAGGGCGAGAGGGAAAGAGCGACAAGGTGTGAAAAACATCAGACTGAATTATTCGGCGAGATGAGCGGAGCTTCAGCGACAGATCAGACCAGAGTCCTCAAACCTACATCTCATCACAGTTTGTAGGTCAAACTGGGAAAATAAATAATTAAAATCCTCAGCTGAAAAACGTCAAAACTGTCAAATTTTAAGCCTCAGCAACAAGAAACAGGCAGAAAATATGAACCTGCAGACAAAAAATGCTTTTTAAAGAAACAATTAGATTAAGCACAGGAAAAATGGGTCTTAAGGACATTATCTCTAATTGCTTTTCCCCCTTTTTTCCTGTTTTGTGTTGTTTACTACATTTCAATGTGACCTATTTACAAAGAGCTGATTCACAACTGCAAGGTTTATGGCAACGAATACGAGAAAAAGAACAAAATAAAGAAAATCATTCAGGTCCAACATTTAGGAACGTTTAAATCCAGTTTGGTCCAAATCAAAGTCGATTCGTCAAAAGTCAATTTAAATAAACACTTTCATTTACCAGCAGATGACGTCAACCTCCAAAAAAACAAAAACACGACGTATAAATGATTTCATTCTCTGCTCCTCTCTAGTCATGAAGATCATTGGACTTTTGTCGTGTACTGAATACTTTAATGTAATGAGAAACAAATAAACCAAAACAAACTGCACTAAATTAAGGAAATATTAGATGAAACCTCTCAGATTGAGTGGAATGAATTGAAAAGGGCATCAACTCTTATCCGTCTTTTCCTCCAACTTGAAGCAAATTTGAGCAGAAATTAGCCATCAAGTCACATAAAACTTCATGTTTTATGTTTTAATTTGAATTAAAGCAGATTCCTGGTCACTCATTACTAATTTATTACAAAAAGGAAATGTCAGCAAATGTCTTTTTTTAAATGCAGAGGTTTCACTTTCCGAATTGTAGGTTAATTCTTCCAGTCTTTTCATTAAAAATATATAATATTATGAATTTAATTTTGCTTAAAAATACATACATGTCAAAGTCGTACTTAAATGTAAAACTTTTCAAAGCACATGTAATCTCTGCTAAGAAATTCTGGCTTTTACAAACTATCTACAGGTAAGTAAATGAGCAAAACCATCGGCATAATCATTATTATACTTGCAAGTTGCTACACAGGAGACAGAAACTACAACTTTTCTGACAGTAAATCATTTCCAGGAAAAAGTCGACAATTATTGAATTGTCTCATGCAGGAAGTGATGTGAACGCCAGACCTGCTCTGACCAAACATTTGGGTTCAAATGTCTTCTTCTGCGTCTTTGTTCCTAAAAATGTGTAAACCACTAAAAGTGATGGTTCTCTGGGACACAAAGAACGTTAAAAATGATGTCTAACAGCAGCAAAATGCCGCTTAGAGCACTTTGGCAGGTGAAATATATAATATAATATCATCTTTTTGAGAACTTTCCTGCCAACTTTTTGTTTTTCTGCTTCAAAGCCAAGAATGCTGGATTTTGAGATAGTTTAGTAATATTTTTGAAATGAAATTCGTGTTTTTTTAAACACAGATGTAAACACCATATTGATCTGACGTTGCTTTCATCTTTACATTCAGCTTGTGTTTTTTTATGTATGTTGAGGGCGAATTTCCCGTGAAGTTTCCAAAGTGGCTAATCTTCCATCTTTCCATGTAACCCAAATAAAAAGTGTCCATGTTTCCTGACCGATATCTCAGAGACCTTTGTCCGCTTTCCAGGGCGGACGGCGTGGCGTTGGGCTGAGCAGTAGGTGACCTGGAATCTAAGACGGAAATTCAAGCCCGTCTCGCTGCTCCTGACTGGGACGTGAAGCGAGCCGCTCGGCTCCCTCTGGAGCTGCTCCGCTCAGACGCCGGAGGAAGTGGAGCAGCTGAAGCTGCAGCAGGACGCGCAGTAAATCACTGACCTGCACTACGGCGCCGCCTTTCTTATCGTGTTGCTATGGTGAGGCGATGGCTAGAAGGTTATTTTTGGGAATTGGAACATATCAGAGGCAGAGAAGACAGGGGGGGGGCAGAGGATTTTCAGGAGGGAGGGATCAAATTAAAGGAGGACATTGGAAGCATGAAGTTTTCACAAGTCTTCTTTCTTGCTGCATCTTTGAGCAAAAACTGTCCATCTCTACCACATTCTACCAAAAAGGCAGCCGGTACAAATGTGTTTTTAGACATAGTGAAAGTCCCACCCCTCCCCAAAATGATGACATCACAGAGGGAGAAACCTTCAAAAGAAGGAATGGAACCAAGACTTTCTTATGGGACACAAACAATAAATACATGAAATTCACATGTTAGGAAGTTTTGAGGTTAATATAGGATGGAGACGGGACCTGCAGCCTGGGGGCAATTTTGGGGGAAAGAGGGAAATCTTATAGGAAAACAATCTTTTGTGTATCTCACAAATTTCACACCAATATTTATTTATGTTAATCATTTTTTTAAGTACCTTTCACAAACCCCCTGGATTTTGTTATACCCCCCCTAACTCCTTGAGCACCGTTGAGAAACTGCTTACTTGGATACAGAAGTTTATAAGTCTGAACAGCTCTAACGTGGCCAGCTTGCAAAAGTGGCGTTTAGCTGTTGCTTGCAGATTCTTCATTAGAATATTATAAAAATTGTAATACACGAATTGTTGGCTCAAGCTGAACGAAACAATATCTCAAAATATTATGAACATTGAAAGCCTCCGTTGCTAAGGAAACCCCAAAATTTATTTTAGCCAATTCTTCTAAAGATTACCCTGACCTATTCGTCATCCCTAGGTGAGCAAAAACTTTAATGGTTGCTATGGAGATAAAACCAACAGAAAAATGTTTTTTTTTGTTTTGTTTTTTTTAAATAAAAAGGTGTCGTGCAGCTTTGCCCAGAGTGGGAGGGGCAGAAGAGGAGAGTTAGAGGTGTTAAGCAGCCACTTAGGCATTGGGGGGGGGGGGGGGGGGGCGTAGGGGCAGTGAGGACGGGGTAGGGTAGTATCTGTGGGCCGTATGATGTCATTGGCGGCTTGATCACAATTACTCTACACATCAACTACACCTAAAACTGGGGTTTTGCAGTACGATCAGAGGATTTTAAGAACTACGATGACAATAAATAAGGACAAATAAACGTATTCTTTGTTTTTGCATGAAGGTTTTTTTCTCTACACATTATTTATGATGGGGATATGAAGACAATTAAAACTGGACAGTCTGATCGGCTTTCAGAGCTTTTTCAGCATTGGCCCTACAGATGCAGTGAGTTTAGAACTAGTGAAGCTTTGGGTTCATTTTAATAAGGAGGCTTAACCCTGTTGAACATTTACCTCCATTAAGTATCTGTGCTGCTTTCTTCTCATTTAAGTTCCACCCCTCCCTTTCTAAACCCATCTTTTCTCTCAAGCCTGCTTCCTCATGTTCTCAAATGAGTAACATCCACAACTTTGAATTGTTGAGGGAGAAATGAGCACAAATAGAGATGTAATGGCTTCCTCCACTAATTCTTCCCAGTGAAGCTCGTCTGAGTGACAAGATGCTCATTCGGAGCGGTGGTCCTTCTGACTCTCACCTCCACACATCCTTGTCAGACCACAGCTTTAAAATCTGTTTAATATTCCAATAAGTTTATTTTCTTATACCAAAACAGAAAAACAGAAGGAACTGTTAACCCAGGTCAGATCACTGAAGCCATTTTCTGTGCTTTTTGTTTAAATGTAAATGTATTTAAAATTTTGTAGCAAAATATGGCTAAATTCCAGCCATAAAATCTGAATGGAGTGGTCAGGTGGGGGCCTCCACTGAAACGGCCACATGTTATTTCCTGGTGTTGCATCAGTCAGCATCTCCCACCCTCC
Organism: Oryzias latipes; assembly: GCF_053564925.1. NCBI lineage: Eukaryota > Metazoa > Chordata > Actinopteri > Beloniformes > Adrianichthyidae > Oryzias > Oryzias latipes. The sequence goes on along the minus strand of NC_136247.1, from coordinate 27,993,361 downwards.
CTTCCTATAAGGTCACTTCACGACTCGGGGATGTTCCACGTGTCATCAAACAGTGGAAACGTCTGTCCGTCCGCCGCCGCCGCCAATCCATTTAATGCGCAGACATGAAACACCAACTGTGAGGCGATTAGCGAAGCATCAGGACAGACGCATTTTCCTAAATGGAGGAGGTCTAGGTCAACAAATACAAGACAATCTTCTAAATCTTGGATTACTTCAAAGTGCAAAGAGAGAATTTAAAGAAGTAATCCTTGTTCCTCGCAGCCTATCTGGGGAGGAGAGGTCTCGCAGTCCTGCAATACCGCAGGCCAAAGTGGGGAGGGGAGCGATCCGGAGATGCCTGTCGGTCAAGGCTGCAGTTTTAAGATGCCCTCTGCAGGAGTGTGCATGTGTGGGTGTGTGGGGGGGGGGGGGGGGGGGGGGACTGGAGTAGAGTTTTCAAATTCCTTACGTTTCATCCCGGGAATATCTCCCATCTCTAGTTCCATTCTGGAGTTGAACTGCCGATTTGCTCGTGCTCTGATCGAGTGTCGGACACTAAGGTGCAGCTCCAGATCTGACGGCAGCAGCAGGAAATGACTGCTGGGATTCAAACTCTTTAGTGGTAACGTGTGTCCAGCAACGAGGCTTTCACTCTGCACCTCTTCTCGCATATCTGCTGACCCGTCGCTGGTTTCTTGGGGGGGGACGGCGGGGTCGTCACGGTCAGCAGGAACCGTCAGTCATCAGCGGCGAGGCAGCTGCTGATCCGTCAGCTGCCACGACCTCAGATCAATGGCTGCGGCAGGAGCACAGAGCGAGAAAACGATTTTACGCCCCACAGAGGTCCGCAGTCTTTCCTCTACGTCTTAACAAGCCAGACATGCAGCACTTTTGGTGTACGTTTATGTTAAGCTTTGTCCTTTGGTGTTGATGTTTGCAGTGACTGATAGTTCTTGTTCTTCACTTTCCAGGTAGCAGTGGAAAAAAATAAATGTTTATTTAGAAGTGGAAACGTCTACGCAGAGTTTTAGAGAAACTTTCTTATCTTTAAACAACAAATTCATTCTTAGGAAGGGAACGAACCATTAATCAGACATGACCTAAAGTCCAGATGCAGCTTTAACGATGGTGATGACATAAGGAGTAATAAGTGGGCAAAAATATGTATTTTCACGATTGCAAAATACTTTTCATGTACATTTTTTCCACCCTTCTAAATTGTATTCAATATTGTTGTTCTTTGACCATAGACTGTTGTAAATCTGCAGTAGATGGTGAACCTCACCGTACTGGCAAAGCCTCTGAGACTGAATCCAGACATGAAGAAGTGTTTCCCTGATGCTCATGTAGAGCTCCTTAAAAGAAATCTATTTGATCTCAACATCATCCGTGTCTTCCATGCATTCTAAATGGGATGTACAGATATAAAGTCGAAGCTTCCATGCATAAGGAGGTCATGACTTTGGACAGTAGCTCCTCCCACACGTGGCTGGAGCGTCAGGTTTATACATTACTCGTTTTTGGACAAGCATTCAGCAGCGAATTTGCGTCAAAACAGATCCAGAGGATGAAAAGTCGCCGTGCAAAAAGCATTTGGTGTGAGTGCAGCACCAGGTTTTGTCAGAACTGCATTAAATGCAGGGTACTGGAAAGTCCCACACTGGATAGTCCTTTAAGGGGTTAGAGAGCAGTAAGACTTAGGGCCGACATAAAAAAAAAAAAGGTTTTTTCTCGTAAAACTGACCTTTTTTCTCATTAATGTTCAACTTTAATCTCATAAATGCCCTTTTTTCCTCATAGAATTAATGAGGAAAAAGTCGTAATTTCACGAGAATAAACTCGTAGAATTATGAAATAGTCCTTATTTTATGATGATAAAGTGATGATGAAAATTTCAAAACTTAGAGGTTGAGAATGTATTAGATTAAGGTAATAAATTTATGAGGCTCTTCACTAAAAAATATAGATATAAAACAAATAAAAAAGCAATTTTGGGGTTTCAGCATGACAGCACATATTTCAGCTTTGATTTCATAAATAAGGAAATTGTTTTTTAGGTAAAAGGACGTTGAAAAGAATATGCAGGCCGTCCTCAGAAGAGGATTGTGGATTATATTGTGTCTTGTACAAATAAAGATACTTTTGGAAAAAGCTTTTCCGTGTAAAATTATGACTTTTTTCCTCATAATTTTACGTCATAAAAAAAGGACTCGTTTCTCATAATTCTATGGGTGCATTCTCGTAAAATTCCAGTAAATATACAACTTTTGAAAAATGTCGACTGTTTTGTCAGACGTTTATGACTATTTCCTTAAAGTTCTGACTTTTTTCTCATAATTGTACAACTTTATTTTTGTAAAATGACAACTTTATCCTCATAAATGTTTGTAATTTTTGTATTCTTACGGTGGCCTCATTACTCTGAACTCAAATGTTTACATTTAGCTTTTTAAGGAAAGTGCAATGTTCCTATCTTACGCACATTCATAACACATTACATCACTCCTCTCTAAGCTGTCTCACACAGCCATAAACTCCAGCAGCTTCATCGCCTCAGCGGAGCTCAAGATGGACAGAAATGCATGGCCAAGGTGAACGGATGAGTTTATCCTCCTCCTCCTCCTCCTCTGACAGCTGAGAAAACAGAGCCCAGAATGGACACAACCTCCCCGCTCTTGGCCCCCCCTGTGCAGCCGTCACACGCTCACAGAGGAGATGTGTGGAAACCTGTGGAAACGTGATCCTGCTGATAACTAATGCGCTTTAATTCCAAGACTTTGAGAACTCAGTCCAACACTATTACACGACGAGTTCCAGCTTAAACACACGCTCACACTCTTTGGAACTGACTCAAGAACAAAGTAAAGTGAGCGTTTTATTAGCTCGACTCAAGCCAGCGCCAATCCCTTCCAGTGAAACAAGAGCTCTTATTTCACTGCTAATCTGTAGTCTGAAAGAGTTGGCAGGCCAACTGCGCACACCCGATGCCCTCTGAGGGGCGAGTGTTTGAGCTGCAGAGCTGAATGCTAAAAGCCCGCATGGCTGCAGATCTTCATCACGCCTGTGAAGACGCTCACGTCTCTGGGGTTTCTGCAGCAGCTTCTGTGGACGCAGACTCGTCACAGTTGGAGCCAACACATCTGTACTCGCTTGTACCAAAACAAAGCCTCTGCTCCTGTTTTCCCAGCAGTTTCAAAGTAGAATTATCAACCGGACTGAAGCTGGGAGGAGGAAAACATATCACTGATATAGACATCCCTTTCAAATGATGCAATAAAAGTACAGTAGGGTATTTCCCTGATCACAGATACCTTTAAAAATCATTACATGGTATTGAAAATTGGAATAAATAAATAAATAATCATTCTATTCATCAATTTAGAATTGTACGAAGAGGTTACAGGTTCATGACAACAATAAAAGCAATTCATATGACATTACTATAAAGAAAAGGGTTCAAACTTACATTTTCAGGTGTCTGTGATCACGTTTTCATTTAACTTCTTCTCTTTTACCTGCAGAACTCTACAAATAAACCTGCTTTGGATGTGGGAGTGGCCGAGTTACTGGCTCACTGGCTGTGGAAGAACGATGGATTCTTCTCAACGGTGTCTTTTCTCACTCAATAAAATGCTTTTGGTCATAAAAAGGAGCTGCAAGGACAGAAAACTAAAAGCTGTTGTTGAAAAGCAAATGATGGTTGGATGCGGGTCAAAAGTTTAACTACGATTATTGACCTACAAATCAATGTTTATATATGTATATATTTTTTTTTTTTTTTAAATAAAGAAAATAAGAGTCCAAAATAAATGTGCACAATTCTCTTGAAATCCCAGCATCAAAGTTTCAGGCTTTAAGTTACAAAAGAGGTTGCAGCAATGTAAAATCGTATAATCGTGACTCTAAACAGTCAAACTCAAGCTTCAATGACGATGGCTTCTATTGTGCAGCTCCATCTGTGTTTAAATGATGTCTGAAAGGCGATCAAGGCACAGATTTTAGGATAAATGTTAAAATAGGATGTTTAGATCGAATTGCACTGAGAAAATGTTTTACCGTGCTAATGAGCTTTGCTACATAATAGTTTAACAATATCAATCTGAGGTTCATCTGAAATTGTGGAAGACTACAGGTTCCAGGTAACCAGAACAAGGAGCCATGAGCTCATTATAATCCAGGGTGGGCCAGAACAGAGCCAGGAGGTTATGTCTGTCAGCCACCTTCAAGCACAGATTTGCTTTTCCCATAATTCCTGCTTTAATATTTAATGAGGGTTTTGTGTGTTCTATTAGCTGTGAACTGCATGTGAGGTCTGCGTCAACAGTGGTGATTTAGTCAGGCGCTCTGAAGAGTGTTGGTTCTGCGAGCTCTTGTGTTTCCTGGCTCCTGAAAGCTTGTTCGGGCACATTGCTCTCGTTCCTGATTGGCTGTTGTCAGTTCAGGCAGACAGCCTTTGATCTTTCCATCGCTGTGGCGGGGATGGAAAGCACCCACCTTTGTTATTTTCTGGCAACCTGCAAAACCATCAGGACTGCAAATGAAGGGTCTGCGCGTCGTCCAGCCAGACGTCGCACGGACGCTACGGCGGTCCTGACGGTCAGCGGCCGGCTCAGGTGCAGGTGCCAGCGTCTTGGTTGCCAAAGCCGCAAAAATGAAGGCTGGCGGTTTGGTAAAAACCCATCTAAGGCTTTCACAGAAGCTCTGAAACAAGCGCCTGCAGGTTAAAGAGGAGACGGCTGAACGGCACATTAGGAGCCAAACTAATCGGTTTTGTTAAATGTATGCTTCCTTTATCAGCTAAAACGTGTTAAAATGATTTACCAACATTAAATAAATGTGTTTTTCTGAAAGGAGAATGAATGGAGTACACAGAGCTCATCTCTGCAGACAGCGTAGCTGTGAATTATTTAAAAAGGACAGTCAGCCTTCACGAAAGGCTCCGAGCTCCTGCTGATGACCCCTGGCTTCACAAACGTCCTCTTTGCATCCTCATCCTCAGAAAGATTTCTTTAAAGCAAATTTACAACAGACTAGGGGGTTAAAAAAAAGGGGAAGTTTGTCCACAGAGACGCATGTAGAGTCCAGGCCTGAAGGGGCAGCGCTCAACTATTCCATGTGATGCCTCTTCAGATGAAGGGAGGCCCATCGCTAATTAGAAGAAGCTTGTGCTTGAAGTGAGGAGAACATGCGAAGCCTCACCTGCTGGGCCACTCTGGTGAATAATTCAAACACAGCCATGAAACAACAGCTACTCCCACATTTTCCTCCACAGTTTCTAATCACAGATATGAAGTCTTATCACACATTTGAACTCATCTCAAATGGTGATAAATTATAATTTACAATACATTTCTCTTAAAATAGCTAAAGTCCCACTCTGCTCATCTTTTGATCCATTTTCAAAGTGTGGTCTTTTGATTATGAATATGGTGTTCAGGCAAGAACTCTGAAAAGAAATTGTCGTTTTCGCAGACATCGTTTCTGCAGAGCGGCAGGAGTTTATTAGAAATCCTTCTCTGAGTTGTGGGTGGGGCATTGGCACGGAGCCACCTGCCCCACTTAAGAAAATACAATCATTTTATGAATTGGCCCTTTTTGTCTGCTCCTGAGTCACAACAATTGAAATAAAGAAATACTCAGAAATGCAACTTTAAGCTTAACTTCCTTTATTTATGTCCATCAGGCGAAAAATGCCACAGGAAGTGGGTCATTCAAATTTTCTCAAACCTAAAGTAAATAAAATATATCATTTAAAGGTACATTTAGATATAGGTTGTATTAATACAGCTTTTTGGGAAAGTTGTGAGTAAATTAAAGTGTTCATTTATTCTACAGATTGTACCAATTCAATATACCAGCATACAAGTACATTAGGAAGATTATTGAAAGACTGAATAATATCAGGGAACATACTGAAGTAGGACTGACTGACCACATGGAAAATGCCAGAAAAGGAACAAAATTGCCTGTTTGATTGGTTAATCTCATTTTTAAAGACTCTTTTTTAAATGGACCTCACCAGGAGCAAAAGAAAAAAAAAAGTCCTTCATTATAATCATTTTTTCATTAGCAGCTGAAGGTTTGCATACTTCCAGTCAGAGCTGTTGGTGAAACGCCACCTTTAAGCGTGACCCACGGCCTTCCCCCATTATGAAAAATGGATTATTGTGCCAAAACGCCTCTCGCTCAGAGATTTCTCCCCGTCGCCTCTCCTTGCTGCTACATCTCACCGGTCCTTCCCGCTAATTGGATGTGCGGCGCCGTTCCCTCTGTTCAGGGCTCGCGCTCCGTTTGTGCCATTTCAGACGGACAGCGACATCCTGTGTGACGTCAAGGCCGTTGCCGTGGCAATGGCATACCATAATGAGCCCCCTCAAGAACTCATGCTGATGCTCCTGCTGCTGGCTGTCACTTCAGCTCTCCTCATGCATTAAACTCCCGTGGAACGGGGAGGAACGCCTGCAGCTGCGTTCAAACAATGACCTGCGATCAGATTTCTGTTATCTTTTCTCATTCGGCTTAGCCTGCATGGCTATTGATGATTTCAGATGTTCCAAGAACATTTAACAAAGTACTGTTGGAAAATAAAAAAACTTTAAAGTCAGAATAATTATGTGAATAGTTTTGGTCTGAATTCTGGTGATGAATCACTAAAAGGTTCATAAACCAGCAGGGATCATAAATCTATCAATTCTTAGCTATAATTATTGCGTATTTTGATTGGATACCACGTGAAAGCACGGAGAACTTTGGAAAATGAAGAAGAAAAAGGCGGGACAAACACGTCTGACAAACGTCTATCAAAAAAACAACCACATAATTCTGAAATACGGAAAATACCATTTTTAGGTTTAGAAAAGTGCTTCCATCAGAAAAGGTTGTACAAAATATAACATCGAGCTGTCCTGACCCTTTGACCCCTGAGCTTTAGCTCCAGCGTTGATGCTCTTTGAATTACCGTAACAGTTTACGTCATTAACGCAGCTCAAACAGATTCTGAAGAGCAGAAAAGCAGCTTTGTGCTGATATGCAGCATTTTATAGAAGTTAACATGCCTTGTCATTTCCTGTTGCTGTTAAAAACATGTGGTTTGTAGGCAAATTAGACTTTTTATTTTGAGATAATAAAAACTAATAGCACAACAACCGCCCCCTAGAGGTTGTGTCAATTATGGCACTGGCTACAGTTACTTTTCTGAACAAAAAGATTCAGTCTGGAAGTCAAAAGATCGCCCTTTGGCTTCCTGAAATTAACTTTGAAGCAATATTCTGAAGCTACGTTCACGCCGCCTCCGGCAACGCACAGTCAAACGACCACTTCCTTTATTTTTTGTTATTTTTTTTCCTTTTCTTTTTTCTACTTTTTCCTAGCGACCACTTCCAATGGAATACTATGTGAACACGCAGACATGGGTTTTTGGCTTCCACATTCAAAGCTTTACGCATGTTTTTACAGCCGTTTTCAGGCCTCTTCTAATTAAACGGGCAGCCATTAAACACGCACTGAAAGTTAATCCGGGTCGAACTTCCACCAATCTCGGACTCGGATTTGCCAGTGGCACGAATGGCGTCCCTTTTAATTAAACGGTGCCAACCGTTTGAAAATCGATCATGGAGGAGAATTGAATAATTGCAGTTTGTGCCCAACAGGAATTACATGACACCAAGTCTTTCATAAGTCATGTCCTGCACCAACATTCACCAGATTTGCAAACTTTTGACTTCTCGCACTTAGCCTCTTCCAACTGTAGGTGGGGGACAAGCGCTAGTAAACACTGGAAAAAGAAAAAGAAGCCCCTCCTTGTTTGTCCAGTGTGAACCCCTAATCTAGACCTACAGTAGTAACAAAAGTTCCATTGTTATTGTGTAAAACACTAAAATATACTTTCCTGTAGAGAATAGCATGAGCTGTGGAGGTCGGCTTCCCTACGCTTTGGTGTTGCCGTTGGCTTAAATGCAGTTTTGGATTGCAAACAAAGTAAATCTTTAAGCTGGACTCATAAAAAGGTGCGGGACTGGAGCAACAGCTGTGCAATGATCTGAAAAAGCTTTGGGGCTCAGATCAAAAACCCCTTTACTAACTTTGATCTGCTCTTTAAAAACTACTAAAATCATGTTTGAAGGGGAGTATTCTTGTTTTTCCAAACATCTTTGTTTCGCACCACTGGAGATTTGGAACTTTTCCTTTCCATTAGCCAATTGGCAAATCGTATTCTTCTGAAGATTTTATTTTCTAGCGTCTTTTTGTGGAAACAAGTGTTAGCCATTAGTGTAAAACGGTTTAAATTTGACTGCTTTAGAAAACGGCGAAGACGCCTATCAGACACACCTTGAACTGCTGGAAAAAAACAAGAGGATTAAACAGATGATGGAGGAATACATGCAGTGGCGTGTCGTGGTCTTTATTTCTGAACGTTTGACCTCAGCAGAGCAGAAAACTCATATCCAGCAGATATGTGATACTGGTGGAGCTCAGCTGGTGGGACAGAAGTTTGGATCCGGAGCAGACGGTTTTCCAGTAAAGGCAGCATCCTGGCTCCATCCAGCAGCTGACGTCATTTTATCACTAGAACATCATCTCTCTGTGGAATCCACTGAAATTCTAACCGGAGTAACTAGTGTCTATAAAAGTTTGATCATTTTCTGATCTATTTCCAAAGTGTTCCCAGTGCTCTTTGAATTAGAATGTCGTTTTTAGCCAAAAAAAAAAAAAACATACGTCATTTTCAAGGACGTAGTTTCTGCAGAGCAGCAGGAGTTTGTTAGAAATTCCCCTCCTAGTCAGAAATGCGATTTTGGGCTTAATGTTCTTCAATTGTGTCCATCAGAAAAATCTTGAAATCATGATTCTTATCTGAGTGGGTCTTTGTGTACAAGATTTGATGTTGTCTGGTTTACGTCCAATTTAAAAATGTGTTTCTTGTTCTGATGCTCAGTTGAAACCTGGATTTATGAAATAGATAAGAGCTTTGGGTTGTGGACAAACGGTTTGGACCACAAAAAAAAAAAAAAACATGGTTGAGAAATGAGAATAAGCCGCAGGGTGATTAGAGTCCCGTCTAGAGATTCCTAAAAGGAGAATTGCTTCACTTCCACATTGAGGGGAGTCTGAGGAAAACCCTGCAGCACAACATGTTGGCTGGCCTGGGAATCTCCTAAACTTCCTTATGGAAGCGGTGAAGGTGGAGAGGATGGTTTTAACCTCCCTGCTGAGACTTCTCCACCTGGGACCCCAATCTAGGTAAGCAGCAGTTTCTGGATGGATGAATTAAACCCTTCCATTTATCCTAATTCCTGTAAAATCTTCAATTTTATTCCCAAACATCAAATTCAACATCTGCTGAAACATCTGTAGTGGGTGGGGGTCAGGGGCTGATCTGAGGTACGATCAAAGAAGCCGAGTCACGCTGGTGACAGGACGGCTGTACCTGTAGACGATGCTGGCGCTCGTCTTTGTGAGGAGATCAATATCTGCTCAGAAGCTGCAATTTGCAGTTCAAGAGGAGCAGCTGGAGATTTTATGGTAATCAGATCCACAAGTAACAGCTCTTCTTTCACAGCTCTGCCAGAAACCACCGGCACTCTATGGGGAGCTTTCAAACAGGAAATACAACAGCAGCTTTCTTCTAGTTCTTAGGTTTTGACCTCATTTAAATGCTCAGACAAGTGACCTTCACTGCACCCTAGACTGATGTAATGCAGGAGAAAAGGATCAAACAACCTTACTTATTTAGTCAAATTTGGCAACAAATTTAGCAACATTTAAACTTTCCCTCTGCTTGTTGTCTTTATTTCTCTTTTCCATTTCTATCTTTTCTTTCCTTTGCTTTTCCTCTGAACTCCCTTTGTGCCCACTTCCTTGATTTATTTTTTCAAGTAAAAATCCGTCTTCGGGTATTTAAGTCACTTCTTTGTCAGTAATTTTCTGCGTCTCCTCTAGTCTCCTCTGATATCCGTTCACATACGCCTCCTCCTCCTCCTCTTCCTCCGTGGTTATCGAGTGGATGCTGATGACAGGCGGATGCTGTGCATGTCTGCCTGCCAACCTTCCCAAAGTGCTGCTGCATTACATAGCAGATGTTGAAGTGGAGGCCCATATCCCAAATATATAGACCGTTTATATTAACAATAATTAAACTGAAAGCGTTTTAAGCTTCGTCAAAGCTGGGAGTCAGCAAAAGATTCAGCTTTTCACGCTTTCAAAACACACTTATTTCTACAGCCTGCAGGATTTAGTCTGAGGCCTCTTTGAGCTTTTTTTCTACTTTTCAATTGTTGTTTGTGCCATCTCTAGATATCCATCTTTTCAGTACAACCCCAGCTTCTTTGTCTACAGACATTTTTCATTATAGTACAATATAATCCTAAAGTGAACCCGAAACTGTCCAAAAACATTTTCATTTCAAGTTGTAAATTTCATCATTTTGAAGAAAATAAATACAATAAAATAAAAATCACATAAATTGAGATACGTTTTTAAGGAAAGGTCAAATATGTAGAGATAAAATTAAGTATAAATCCAAAAACAAAGCAGAGTCATTGTTAAGCTTTGAATTTTGAATGAAAACTATACTAATGGGGGGGCGGGGGGGGGGGGGGGTCTTTGTGATTCCTACGTCAATGTAAACATCCGACTGACAGGTGAGTCCAGAGTCGAGAACGGGGGGGGCAAAATGATGTCCTTCAGGGAAAAACACCAAAGACGACACCGGCACGGTACAGCAGGTAGAGGGAACCCCCCCAGCCAGACACCCAGACCGGGTAAAGGTCTGCTCCAGCCCCCCCAGCGCCACCCGAGAGTTCAGAGCATCCGCAAAGCCAGATGTGATGCGATCCCCGGTGGATGGTCCTGTCAGAGAACTCAGGGGTGGGGGTAGGGGACCGACGATCGGAGGTCCCACCTTCCTTGTGTTGTTTGTGTGCTGCAGTGTACATTGTTGAGGGGTAAAGGGTGTGTGTAATACAGGGGTGCAGTTAAAATTGGCGGGTGGGGCACTGAGAGGATTTCCAAACACCCCCCCACCAAGAGGCCTCAAATGACTATTGTACAATTAAAAACAAGAGAGGAGGGACCCAACCATGGGAGGGGGGCCACTGCTAAGTAGCTCCCACCCGCACCGCATCGCAGGCTGACCCCCCCCCCCACATCGCCCTAATAAGTGGTTGTATGAATAATATTTCTTATTTCTGTTATCAGGTTCAAGCACGTTGTCCAAAATTGAACTATTTTTTTTAAACCTTGACAGCTTAACATTAAAATCTAACCTATTCCAAGGATTTAAGCACTTATGTCAGCCCTTAAATCTATCAACTGATTATGCTGCTGCAGCCAATTATTGAGAAAAAAAACTCCAAAACTTTCACTTAATTAAAAATCTACAACGATGGCCAATGAAAACCAGATGACAGGTTATAAAAAACCCAAATCTGGGCATGTACTGTTCATTAGAAAGCAGCTTTTTATGACCCAAGCTACAGAAAAATCATGTGCCAACTGAAATTAAATCCACATAAAGATAAATTAAAAAAAAATAGAAATAATAGAAATAGATCCGGGTTTGTCTCTAAAACATTTGTTCAGGAAGACTGTAAGGATGAAGAGTAGAACCCGGATGTCCCAGCAAAATAAATCCCTTCTGCAAATGTGTTCCCAACTGAATAAATATAAACATTGGTCTAAACGTAGATTAGAATAAAATGAATGTTTGTCAGCAGACAACGTTCCTGTGACTGACAGACGGAGAAACAGAGTTTGGGATCACGAAGGTGGAGTCGGGGTGCAGAGATTTCCACCGTGTTGCCATGAGCACCAGAACAGCCAGCAGCTCCTCCCTCCCTCCCTCCCTCCCTCCCTCTCCCATCACCATCTGCCTCCCGCATCATCATCTTCATCCCTTTCACATGTTCCTGAAGTACACATCATTATTTCTTTGAATGGCATTTCACTCTTGCTCATAATGCCCGTTTTCCTGTTTTTTTCCCTCCAACGCTCCTCCGTCTGGCTTCCTGCAGCATCCTTCCACATGACTGGAACATGAAGGCGTGACATGGAGCAGACGGGGGGGCCATGTCCGGGCCTCAATAATTCAACACCTGTCAGATGACGGATAAATGAACAGGACCGCTGACAAATGCTCCAACTATTTCAGAACCGACCACAGCTCTGCGTCTTCTCATGCCTTCATTAAAGTGTGGGACGTTTTCCAGAACTGGAGATCAGGTTCGGATGCTTCGTTCGAGCTATAGCTTTAGTTGTCGTCCACTGAACCACAGCCATGTCTTCCTACATTTGAGTGGAAAATGAAACCTTCATATGGATTCTGAGAGACCAAAACGAAGCTTGAAGTATCTAGTTAATAGAGTTTTATCAGGTCCGTCCATGGGTCCAAACCCTTGACAGTATATGAGAACCGGACTGAGTGACTCCTCCCCCCTCACTCTCCAAACAGGAAGCACTTCTACAGAGAAATCAACATATCTGCTACCGTTTTCTAACATGTACTTGTTAATCCTTATTTTTTTAAATAAAGGCTTATTTCAAACTAATCCTCAATAAAAGATGGTGGTGCTAAAACATTTAACAGATTCTGCTGCCTTAACGTGCTACGAGTGTGGACTCCCAACAGGCTCACCTGATTGGCTAGGGCTGCACGATATCAGGAAAACTCGCTATTTAGTGATCAAGATTGCAATATCGAAACAACCAGTAATACATGCACAAAATTAGCAAAACAACTAAATACATCATTTTTTATTTCACTGCAACAGTTTAATGTAGAGTCAACATTACTTAACCCTTTATAGGGCACTCAATGAAATACTCTAAAATTCAAAAATTCAACCTTAGAGTGTTATTGGAGAACATAACAAGACTTCATATCATTGGTGACATTTTTCAATTTTTTTTACTTTCATGTAGAAAATCAATGCCAATGAAGTGACCATATTTGGTCACTTGCCCGTGAGTGGGAAAACAAATTCCAATAAGTATACATATATATATAAATATAAGAAAAACACATATTATGTATTTGAACATTTGAACATCACTTTTAGAACATAAACGTGCTAATAACAAAAAGTGCTAATAACAAAAGTGTTGAATAGACCCTCACACAACTGTGTGTGAGGGTCTGGGAATGTCCTGGTTGTTGGTGGGTGGGGCGAAGTCGGGGTCTGACACATCATCATCTTGATCCTCATCAACATCACTAATGTCAGGGTGGACTGGCACAACAGCAGTCTCCCTCCTCTTGCCATAAAAGATTGATGGAGGCTAAAAATTAAATACATGCAATAAAACAACTTTCATAACATCATAAACTGACAAAAATCACTCTTTATCACTATTCATAATCTAAAAACAGTATTTAAATTCTCCCTGAATCACTGTATAGTGATAGAATATTATGTTTTAATGTTGCCAAATGTTTTATAAGTTGTATTTCTTTATTTGTAAAGAAAATGCACTTATATGGTTTGTTAGATGCATAGGGCATATGTCCAAAAACAGACATACCAAGTAAAATTTTGTTTTTAGTGAATAGGGCATATGATCAAATATGGTGCCTGCATTTTTCATGCCGTATTTTCACTCATTTCAATAAATTCTCCGCAAACAACTTATATGTCAACACTTAACACAACTATTCAACAATAAAATGTATGAGTTTCATCAACTTACCGTGGTTAGTTTTGACGATTCCTTTGAAAATGTCCAGTGAACTGAGCTGCAAAAGCAACTTTTTCTGATTTTGCTGAAAAAGGGAAATTTGATGTGACCCTGCTCTCTGCTGATTGGTCAAGTTGCACAATTGAGTAACCTATAATGTAGGATGATCTTTGCTGAGTCATGGGTAAAGATCCCATGACTCTTGAACTCACTGAGACGGGGGAAGGGCGTGATAAGTAACAGGTGCGGAAATTACCAAAAACAGTCACTTGCCCTATAAAGGGTTAAATCACACTCCAAATGACCCTCATCTAAATATCCATCATGGTCAAATGCATAAAGCGTTTTGTTTAATTTGTTAAGTATTATAAGCTGCCATAAGATTGTTTTAGCACATTTAAGGTTAGCATTTGTTGCAATTTTCGCGATATGCGTATTGCACAGCTTCACCATGAGGATAAATTTGCGATTTGTTGTGCAGGCCTAGTGGTTGCCATAGAAACGTCGACTCAGATCGACTCGAACCAATGGCTGCTTACTGAAGATGACGTCTGACACCAAAATGGCGGTGTCCGTGTCATGAAAACAATAGCAACTGAATGGACGTCATCTCATTGCTTAAACCCTTTTCTACTAATTTCGTACTTAAGGGATTTGGAATAGCGTTGGGGGGGGGGGGGGGGGGGGGTTGAAATAAACATGTCTACAACTCTAAAGTGATTGCAATAAAAGTTGAGATTTCAATTAATAAAAACGAAATTATTCAACTACAAAAAAACATAAAGGAAAACATCCACAAAACAGACTATGATAAAAGACAAAAAATATGTTTCTTATAATATTTTTATTCATATATATATTATATATTTCTGTGCTAGCATGTATCCATAATGTTTTACAGTAAAGCAATTCCTACAATATTACTTTAATATATATTTTAAAGGAGAGGGATTAAAACAATTCTTTTTAAGGCTTTTGTAACAAATATTTAAACGTATTTGCCCTGATAAATGCTTCACCATTACATTTTGGGTTATCCAGTCTCTTCCTTTTGAATATTTGTTAAATGGTCCGCTCAAAATAAAAGACAACTGAACTTAAAATGTTTTCTAGTAATTTTTTAAACTGTTCTTGCCCATTGTTTAGCAGTTTTTATAGCAAAAGTAATAACACATTTGAAAAACATCTTTATACTACTTCTATGATGTAAAATACTTCATGTTTATATAACAGTTAGTTGTAAAGTTTAGTCAATATTTGATGAGTTTCTGCGGGTTTTCTTTTTTGGCTTAATTTAGGTTTTATTGCTTGAAAAGAAATATAATAAAATACAAAAATCTGTTTTTATTTGTATTTAAGGAACCAGCAAAGTTTATACTTGGAAAAAAAAAAGAGAAAAAAATGTATTTTTTCCATAAAGACACACAACAAACATATTTTAAGTACTTTCTCTTTTAAAACTAATAACTGTTTATGATGTAAATATAAGTAATATATATCTATATTCAGTGATTTGGGGCCACACAAACCACACAAACAGCAGACACATTGCTCCAGGTGTGACTGCCTCTGCATCACACTCACACACACACTCACACACACCCCCCCACACACACCCACAAAGTTGATTACAGAGCAGTTGCAACCAAGAACACTGGGATCATCATGACAGTGACTGATTGTTTCCTCTGCTGCCGTTGTCCCTGTGACGGGGAGTCACCCAGCAGGATGTTGGCCTACATTCACGTCTGTGCACGCACACGCATGCACGCACACGCATGCACGCACACAAACACACATGCACACAGCAGTCCAACCAAAAAATCTCACCAGGAAAAAAAAACTGGTGACAAAAAAAGAGCCAAGCAAGATGCAAATCAAACCAAGTTGCCTGTGAGGCATCTTTTTTTTTTTTTGCTTTAATCTGTTCTTCCGTGGTTCAGCGACATGCCGGGAACAAGAGGGTCTAATCACAAACTGAAAATCAAACCCAGAATTAGGAGTCTCAGGAAAATCAGGAAAATTCTGATGTTTCTTCTGAAAAACGCAGAAATGCTCTCCTCAAAGCTGCTTCGTTTTGTAGAATTTGCATATCTTTGCTTTAGCTCAGTTTCCTACAGCCATCAGCACAGAAAGGTGCAGTCATTGCTTCCGTCTGTGCTGCTGATGCACTTTATGATGTCAGATAAAAAGCAGAAAGGACGTTTGCTCAAACCGCATGACGGAAAACGCTGCTTAGTCTGGCTGAAGTGATTCATTAGATCTGCACTGACGTTCTGCAGGGCGGGCCACTCTGAGACGTTTGTCAGTTTCTGCTGAGTATAAAATCGGAGGCTCTCCTCACTATAAAAGGTGAGATAATGCCAGTTATACCGAAACCTGAAAGGGAGCCAACTCTGCATTTATAACATCCATGCAGGCTTCAGAAGCACCGACTGAGCGAGTGTTTGCGTCTGTTGAGGTCAGCAGAAACTCTTCTCACTGCTGCTCCTGGACATTATGAAGCTGATTTAGAAAACCTTGCAATTTTTTTTTTCTTTGGCTCAATTTAAAGGCACTTCACATTCTTGCAACAGTCAAATTAGTAACCTACTTTTTTCTTCCCCCCCCCCCCCCCCCCCCATTTCCCTCTTTTTAATCTAGAATTGAAACTTCTAAGAACCTACGTGGAATTTCTATTGCAATTATAAATAATAAATCTAAACTTTCAGGTCTTTAGACTGGAATTCTTCATTAAATACCAAACTTTCACATAAGTCTTGTAAAACCTAGCCACTGAAAAACAAGAGTAATTTATAAAAAGAGACGAAAAAGGCTCTCAGCAGCGAAGAAAATCTGAAGTGTTAGCAAATAAGCCCCAAAAGCAAAAAAAATGACAGCAAGCTCACAGCCCCCCCCCCCTTCAGCAACAACAAAAATGGCGAGCAATATTGGAGCTATTCAATGGGACAATTTGATATGCCAGCTCAGACAAGGAAACGGAAGACGTACATGGATCTGGTAGTGGATGCATCCGGATGGAGCAGAGCAGGGAGCTTGTGGCCCCCCACCCAGTGCATTTTCTGAGTCACAAATAAACCTCCTCCAACGGCGTTTTTGCTTCTGCTCCCCATTCATTACAGTTTGAATAAAAAGGAATGGTCAGAAATGAAACCTGAGCTTAATTGTGTTTCCAGAATGAACTAACTTTTGGGCAGACATGAATCCCCGGTCTGCCAAGCAACAAAAATCAAAGCTGCATCAAATCCAATCTGCCCTTAGAGTCAGACGGCATCGGCAATCATCGGACAGGAAACCGTGCGGACTTACCGCGGCTGTTGGTCGCCAGATCAGCCACTTTTTGAAAGGCGTCCAGAAAGGCGGCGACCGCGACGACTGTGGTCCTAAGAGGCAGAACAGAGGAAGCATGAGCTGAAAGATAGATTATCCAAAAAACTGTAACCCAGAAACTGCAATCAATATTTAAAAAAACATTGTTTTTCTAGATTATTAAGTTCCCTGAATTGAACTCACAAGCGGTCAAAATAAGTGACACAAAAAAAAAGATGCATGGAAACATCTTTAAGGAGAGAAAAAAAACATAAAATATAAAAGGGAAAAATCAGCAGAAATATATTTCTAAAAGACAAACCATTTGCAGACCAACTAATCATTGATGGTTTTTGGATGCAGAAACACAGCGAGAGACTTTCAGCTGCAGCCTCTGCTGACTTCTGTCTCACCTCAGTGCAGAATCTCAATTTCACTGATGACTTTATAGGGACATCATTAATCTTTGTCACCCAGACAAGGTTAATTAAGTTGTGTATTACACACGTGTGTGTGTGTGTGTGTGCGTCAGTGGGTGGTTAATGTCTGGAAAGCACAAGAGTAGATGTAGGCATGAAGCAGCAGCAGCTTTCAGGGCGCGTTCCTGATGGCTTTTTGCCTGTGTGCACCAACCTTCAGCTGTGCGTGTCACTCTTTGCGTTAACTTGTGTATATAGTGCAGGCGGTGAACTTCTGACTGGGGTGTGGCCACACAACAGCAAAGGGGACGGACATTTAATCCCTTAATGAGGTCGACCAATATAGGTTTTGCTACGTTTGGCGGTGACGGGTTCACATGGAGGTTCAGGGTCTCCGAAACCAAAAAGTTGACAACTTTTCATGAGCAAAATAGAGCAGCTCTCTGAATGTTTCAGACGTGTGTGAGGCGTCCGTTTTCAATTTAGATCTACAGCTTTTTGGGCCAAATGTAACATATGGAGGAGTCTACCACTGAATGAGTTCACACAGTTAAGTAAGAACACTATTAACAGATTGTCAACTCAGCACCTCAATCTGTTGCATTCAAGCTTCCGTCTACATTTTTCTTGTTATATTTACTCTCCTAAGATCCACATTTCTACCATGCTTTTTTTAGATAAAAAAAAAGTAAAGATTCAGTGTTGATCGTCCAGAAATCAGTTTTGACTTAAAAGTCAGTCGAATAAAAACTTTATTTTTCAGAGAAAAATAGAGAACCCACACGTGGCACGTGTCTGAAGAGAGTAATTTACTAGATTTAAAAGTTCAAGCTCCAAGGAGGTCATAAAACGTTTTTAACAGTGATGTGAGAATTGGGTCTTTGTCAAATATAGAAAATATTCTTAAGCACACATTGTGGTTCTGCTTATTGACCTCCAATTGGTTTTTTAGTGGTACATGACGCACAAAATTCAGTCAAAATGCTTGTGACATAGACCATCTTTCAAGTATTTACTTAACTCTTTTTTTTTTTAGCAGTTACTTTTCAAATTTTCAAAAAAAAATGTAACCAGATGTATTTAACCAGACAATGTAGGGGTAAAAGAGCCCATGTGGCTCCGGAGCCCCAGTCTGCAGACCCCTAGAGGTTAAAGTTCAGATAAATGGAGGAAATTTTGAGAAGTTACTTTTTGGTATAAAACAATCATTTTGATCATGTAGACTAGGTTAATGTAACTTTATTGCAAGTTTGAAACTAAAAACAGAATTGTGAATGTAAACTAAAGCCTATTTGTGTGTTACCTGAGTTGCGATTGCAGTTTGCTGGCCTTGCTGATGAAATCGTCCCAGATGGGATAACTGCCCTAAAGGAGGAAAACAGAAAAAAAGACAGACAGATGAACTTCCCGTAAAAAGTCACATTGACAACATCTGTCCAGTTTCTCTATTTTTGGAGGAAGCCGATATACATTTGTGAAGAACCTTGTTTATTTTGTATTAACAGAAACCGTCCACTTGACAAGAAAAGAGCTAATCTCTGACCTTCAATTGAAAAGGCTAAAGTACAAACGCTGAACATCAAACGCAGCAGTTAAACCGAGAGCAGAGACAAAGATCAATGAGCAATCCATGCACCACACCCACCACAGAGGAGGCCAGACCAGCCCCGCCGGGCGTGCAAAGAAAGCCAGCACACGTCCGCTGGCTGTTTAACATGAGGCTGAGCACAACAGTGGTGATGCTGGGTGGGAGCACAGAGCGGCATCATGAAAATGCATGCAGTCGCAGGAAAGCTTTTAACGGGGATTAAGCTGTGCACTGATTATTTTGTCGTCATTGGTGCACACACTGACCCAGAGCTTGGTACCTTCCCTCCTACTCTCATTAATGATGCTAAAATATTAACAGTAAACATGACAAAGCGGATCACAGAACAACATGTCTGACATCTCTGTACATCTTTAAACATAAGGATTTTTTTATATGTGCAAACCATTTGTTAGACACTTGTTAAGCCAGTTACCCTTCAGTTATTTTTGTCTTTCGTCCCCGTCATACCTGCCCATGTCTGCTTAGTCTCGTTACGTCTCCAATTGCATCCGTTTTGCCCATTTTGTCTCCGTTTACTTCATTAGAAGGTTCTTTTTTTAACACACAAACCAATAGTTTTGCATTTGTTATACCCATTGCAGCTCTTTTTTTATTTGTTCTGTCCAACAGCTGCCATACAGATGAGATCTGAAGGCCTCTTGTGTTGGACATATTTTACTTTAACAACAGGGGTTATTAATCTTCAGACAAACCAAAGGTATGTCTGAATAAACCCCTTTTGGAATCGAGGCCAAACTTTATTCACTTCTATCATATTTAAAAAAAAATTGTGTTGATCGGAAAAGGAAAGGAGGGAGGAAGAGTGAGGGATGTTAGAGAGGGGGGGGGGACCATGAAGCAACATAAAGCAACAAGTTGCTGGATGTTTATACATTACAGTGAGGTTCAGATATAATGCAGGTCTATAAGGGCGGGGCCTGTCCACACACACACTCACATGTTATCAACACACCTGTTGGCTCCAAAAAAAACGTCCACATGTCAACATGTACACAATACAGATAGTGTTCACACACACATACGTATGCCTTCAAACCAACTAGTGTGTGAAATATTTCATTTAATCATGCAAACTATTAGTGTAAAGGTGAGCTAACACCTGTGCTCAGGTGAGTGTTTATGTTCTTCTAAAATGGATGGTGGAACGTGAAAAGAAGGAGGGAGAGTGCCCAGCCACCCCCACACCAAGACCCCGCCGCAGCAGTGGCAGCCAGAATCCCCCCACGCCCGCACAGTAGCAGATAAAGAACAACCACCCCCCAGGTGATCACATCTGTCACCCAGGGCAGGGCCAGCAGGGCCCTCCCTGCCACACCGGGAGGCCCCAACGCAGGGCCCCGCCCCAGAAGAGCGCCCACAGCTCCAAACGAGCACCCCACCACCAACCAAGATTTCTGGGCATCCCCCCACCCCAACCCCAGGTACGAGCCAGGACCCCCCAAGGGAGACCCGCCCTGGCTCCAGGCAGCCACCCACCCGGCCCACGGTTGGTCCAGGAACGAGCAAGGCAGGGGCCAGTTGCCCCTGCCCAGGAGGAGGACACCCAGGGGAAGAGGGGTTGTAAAGATGGCCCGACCAGGCTAGGTCACAGTTGAAAATTTGGCGAGGGCCAGGGCTCAAGGGCATGGACCAGAACCCACCCCACAGGGACACGGACACCCCCGGCTCAGGTGTGATGTGATATGATCCCCGGCTTCTGGTCTTGCCGGAAAGCTCAGGGATCCCCCTCCCTGCGTGGAGAGAGGACTGCCGGGCCCAGGAAACCAGCACCCAGGGGACACGGCCACCGTTGCCAAGGGCCCAGTACCCCCTACCAGGGATGGGGTAGGGAACAGATGGTCCAAGGTCCCACCTTCCTTGTGATATGCGTGTGTGTGTGTGTGCGTGTATGTGAGGGCGTGTGTGTTCATTTATGTGTGTTTGTATTGGAATGTAGATGTGGAGGAGTAAAGGGTGTGTGTACTAAGGGGGTGCAGTTAAAATTGGCGGGTAGGGCACTGAGGGGACATCTCCTGATGTCCCATCACCCTCCCCACCAAGGGGCACTCGGGTAGGGTACACCCATTGCATTGCAGCTCTGTTACGTCCCCCTTACGTTAAGCGGGGGCACAGAGGCTTTACAGAAGCAATGAAGGTGTGATGCTGTTCAAAAGTGCCATTCACACAACCATAGCATGAAAACGTGTCACACTTGGCATCAACAGTTTGACTCAAAATAAAAACAAGACACTTTTACTACCATTCAAAGTCTCCAGATTTAGGTGGGTGGGCTTTTTCCTCCTAAAAATCCATTAGAAAAGTCTGGTTGATCTTCTATTGTAGGTTTTTTTTGCTTTAACCTTATATTACCTACACTTACACCTACACTTTGAACTTGGAGAATCTGTTAAGACAAACTGCCCCCATGTCGTATTATCAGGTACCTCTATCCAAATCTAATTTCCTCTGGTCCTTCTGCGATTGGACCACTGCACTTTGAGTTCAAGTGATCACCAAGTGGTTTTATTAAGTTTTCATTTCATTTGTACCAATTGTGCTTTTTTATTGGCTTTTACCGTTCCTTGAGACAGCCTTTGTTAAAATGGTTCCTTTATGCACTTGTAAAGTGAAAAAAACCTATTTGTTGAAATTGTTCCCAATTTCTTTTTCCTTCTTCCTAATCATAGTTCTACAAAGAGTGGCCCCTTCTTTTAACCCAATTTAAAGCTTATAAGTGAAAGTACTTTACTTTGTTGTCCTGATTTTTGTACTTTTGTCTTTAGCCTTGTTTTTTTCTGCTATATTAAGAGTAAATACTCGTAAAACACTGTCCTTGGGACAATAAGAACATAATTAGAGATGATGCAATCGATTTAGACTAATATTATTACTCTGTGTATTAATCTGAGTATTCATAGTTTAAGTTCAGTTTTCACACTTTTGAAAAAAAGTTCTGATATTTAAGATTTTAAAAATAAAACAGGGGAAAAAAACATGAACTTTATCTCTTCACGGCCATATTTGTACATCAGTGACGTCTGTTCTTTGGAACAACAGAAAGGCATTGTGGGATTGATAAATGTAAAACAGCCTCCCTCACCGACTCATTTTCTTAGAGTCACCATTAGCTCAGTTCTATTTCCAACAGAGCAGCTGATCCAGGTTTGTCTAGCCTCTTGTTTGAGAGATTGATGCCTGGCATCATTGCCTGGCAACCTGGTTGCTATGGCAACGTTGCTGCAGAGATTGGAGGGGAAGGGAGGATCCCCTGTGAGGGTATCCTCATAAAAGATGCGTGCATCTCCTTTTACTGTCATGCTTTCTTTGTTATTCTCTTCCAAATAAGGCTTTTTTTTCACCCCTTTTGATTTTCATTGTCAGCTTCAGTCCCATTTCCTTTATTTAGTATAAAACCCATCTAAACAATTCTTTCCATCATGCTGCACATATTTCACATTTAGCTTCATCTCATTACATTTGCTCCCAGTCTCCCTTCATTTTGTCACACACACCAGGCGAAGGCCGGGTCGCTTCATCCATCAGTTACCGAGGACATAAACTGTCACCGTGGCAACAGCCGGAGGCAGCAACAGCAGCAGCCACCTGGTCCTTCAGGAATCCATGGATCTGCTTATTCCAATCAAAGCAAGCGCACGCACTTCCAGCCACAGAAATCGCACTTCTTTAATAATGACTGTGCAAGACTGAAAACAGAAACTTCATTTTGGTTTCTGGAAACAGACGATAAGGATATGACAAGCATGTTTGCAGAAGGCAAGGATTATTTGACCTAAAGAAGCTCTAAATTATTGAAATAAGGGAAAACATTATAGGAACTTTTCCTTTTTTGATCTAAAAAGCAAAATATTCAGGATATAAGTAGAACATTGAGCCAATCATTTACCAACAGAGACTAATGATAGTTTCATAGAGTGACAAAGAAAAGCATGCATATTTAAAATGTTTTACTAATAACATGTAGAACAGTGAGAAACAAAAGAATAAAAAACTGTAAAATTGCTAAAAAAAAAATCTAATAGAAAAAAAAAAGATTTGCTATTAAAAGTAAGAATGTTTTGGCAGGAGGCATGTAGAATAAAAAAAATAGATTTTTTTATATTTCATTATTTAAAAAATAAAAAAAAACTTGAATAATAAAATAGACAAAGAAATAAAACATAAAAAAGCATTACAATGAGCCTGTTATTCCATGCCAACACTTCACAAAACAATAAAATAAAAAACAGCGGAGGGGCTCTGACGTGCGGTTTCCATGGCAACACTGATGCTGTAACACCTGCTTCATCTGCAGCCTGATCCAAAGAGGGCCAGGATCATTTCAGCCCTGAAGCCATCAAGACCGTCGCTTTAGATAACAGCTGATTAGCATTCAGCCATCATTAAAAAATACGGTTAAACGTGAATAGAAACTGATGTTTTAGTACCACTGTAGGTCCGCCATGTATGCTCACAGTGCCAGCATCGAGGTTCCCACCTCATAAAGAAGCAACATTAAGCTGATGACAGTTTTACCACATTTTTTTAGACTGTTCATTAATAAAATTACTTCTTTTTTTTTTCATTTAACCACAAACTGAAATAATTAAATTCAATTTTTAAGCAAAATAATAAAAATATTTGGAAGATTTTTATCCTTTCAATGTCAGTCTTTGGGGTTTTAAATCACTGAAAGACATTATGTAGCATTTGAAGCTACATAATATATGAATATGATTATAATTAGCAGACATTGTTTAAAAAAAATGTTTTCATATTAAACATCCAAACAAAATGACATTTTCAACTGGAAGGAAAATAAGAGTCTGATTTGTGGCGCTCTGCTTCTTTAAGTCTTTCAGCGCCTTTTATTTCCCAGCTCTGGCTGGGACTCTAAAACTGTCTTTAAGCGACCCCCCCTGTATAATGACAGCTGTCGCTTTCAACAAGCAGGTCCAGACAAGCAGAGTTAACATGCTGGCAGCTCAGCTGGGGAACAAAGTGGGACATGAAGCGAGCGTAAACAAGAGATGAGTCTTAGCTGTGGATCGACTAAACAAGAGGGAGAAATGGACCCTAATCACCACTGTGAAGACATTTAACCACAGCTTTAAGGATGCAACAGAAAGCATCAGAACTGCCAACAGCAGCGCTTCTTCTCTATAGAAGTAAATCCAAGTATGAAAGCATGGAAACCTCTAAGAGGATGAAGCTGCTCCGAGAAAAACAAAAAACAGGCAGATCAGTTCCACTTCAGTGGATCAACACCAATTCCACAGACACTATGATGCAGCAACAGCACCGATTATTTAGCATGTGAAGCTAGGCAAACACGTGAAGATGCTACCAACGATGACGATTGTTGTTCAGTATTTCAGAGCTTCGTCAGCTTATTTGCATATTTGTGTGATTGCCGTGAAGCGTTTAAACGACCTTTATTTATTCATCCTTTTGAAGAAAAAGGAGAAAAACCTTTCAACTTAAAATGGTTGCATTATAAAGAAGCCCAGAATGATTTGTTTGCTTCTATAAAAAGAAATACAAAATTACTTTTGGAAAGTTCTTAGAGGCTCTCTAAACTAAAAGTACATTTTAATAGATATTAGGAAGATTAAATAAAATCCTATCGAAATTTTCTTTTCCCGTCTTCTTTTTCAGTAAAAAAATAAAAGTAAAAGCAAAACAATATAATCTGTGGAATTGAAAAAGAATGACGTATTAAGTAAATTTAAAGACTTCATCTCTTTTATTTGAACATCTTGCAGACGTCCTTTGTTTTTTACAAAATTAAGTCCAACATTTCATTATTTTATCTTTGTAAATCTAGGTAAGTGGGCACAGATCGTACCAAACACATTGAAATGGGAGCTTTTCCTATTCTCTTGTATTCTTATGTTCTTTAATGCACCTTAACATGACGGCTGCCTTGAATTTCATCAGCATTTTATTCTAAACTGCTGCACTCAAACAGTGATCTAAATGTCTGAAGCAAGATGCTTCAAAAGAGCAAAACACACGGGGTGGCTGTCTTTCTTTGTTCTTGATTATAAAAGAAACAAACAGATTTTTGCAAGTAAGAACTAGTAAATAAGAAGTGAAGATGAAGCCTGGAAGTGATGAGCAGCAGCAGCAGCAGCAGCAGCAGCAGCAGCCTGGAGTCTCCTCCACCATGACTCGGTAAAATCCTCCCCCACATTCCAGGAAAACCTGGATCCCACTGTGTTAAAACACGACACATCCCAACAGTCACAACTAAAAACATCATTAGGAAATATATAATTTCACTTGTTGCTGCACCATAAAAGGAAAAACATCCTCCTGCAGGACCTTTTCCACCAAACCCTCAATGGATCATTAAATAATTAGATCACCGCCCGATGGGATCGTCTCTGCACAACTTCCAACTGTAAAACTATAAATTCATAAAACATTTTTCTTATTAGACGTAAAGGTCCATCGTCATTTTTGTTTTACATTTCTGGAGTTAACTCTCGTGCTAAAATCCAAAATCAATTCCGCTTTATCTTGCAACGTCTAATTAATTAAGTTCCAAAAAGTGATATAAAATAAACAAATTTTGCGGGTGATCTGAGAAAATGATGAATTCTGATAACAAAAAACTAACCAAAGGTCATTTTTTTAATGGAAAATAAACAAAAGAATCAGCTCATTGTAAAGGACAAATCCATGGATTTGTTGAAAGGGTTTTCATTTTCAAAATAAAAGTCCATTTAATATGGATTATGCAGATTCTTCTTTTTAAACTCTGCCCCAGTTTTGGAGGAGAAATCTTTTAATAAATTCTGCCAGTGTCCATAAGCAATGAGGCAAAGCTGTTGACTGTTTGTCTGGGATTTGAGTGACCATAAAAAAAGAGAAATCTCTTCGGGGATTAAAACTGCGGCGCCTCTGATGGTTTTTAATATCAATTATATGATCAAAAGCATTTTTTATATAGATCAGTGTAAAATGGAAGAATAAAATCTGTCCTATCCTAAAAACTTAACTAAATCTTTCCAATCTGGCAGTAAATGTTTAGTCCCTACAATAGATCACTTTCTTTTTTTCTAAACATCACCTGTGACCTGGATTAGAACTTTTGCTGAAGCTGAGTCACGTGACCCAACATCTGCAGGAGTTTGCTCCTGAAGCAGAGGTTCGCCGTTTCGGGAGCAGCGGGGGCGGATCGACAGAATTCATCAGCAGCTATGGACACGTGTCTGAACAGACCCCCCCCCCCCTCAAACAGAAACACTGTTCAGACGCCTTCAGCAGTAAATCCAGGCCTTCATCCAAGCCACGAGAGTTTGACTCTGACAGATGAATCTCAATCCCCGCATGCTGCCGGTGAGAAATCAGGCCAGATGGCGGAGCAAGAAGGTCCAGCTGACTGATTGATTTCATGCAGAAAATACAAACGGGTCCTTTTAAGCACAATTTTGAGAATAGAAAAAAATATCACTAAAGGTAAAAAATTTAATATGATGCATAAAGGCAGGCGGTGCTGCAAAGACTGGAAGAACCGGAGAATAGGCAGAGGACAACAAAAGAGCAAATGGATAAAAGAAAGAACAGAGAAAAGGGTGGAGCTGATTTTTTTTCAAGGCCTCCAACGATGAACTCAGCTACACCTGCTAGAAACCACCTGTCTGTAATTATGTCTCCATAGATACAGTGAGAAGCTAAGTGGAGAGAACTTTACACGTGAAAAACTGGGCTTTTGTCAGACGTGATCTCCACCTGCACAAACAAGCCTCCCCACACACATCTGAGGGGGGGGGGGGTTGGTTTCTGAAGCGTGTGAAGAACCTCAAACACACGAAACACTTGAGAAGTTAAGGTGACTTTTTATTCTGAACGACTGAACTTCCTTTCCAAAACTGACTGACTCCAGGTCACAGAGCGCTGTGGGCGGCTCCAAACTGCTCAGACTTCCACTGAAGGTGCAGGAACAGACGTTTGACTCACTTAAGCCATGTTCACACCGGTCTCAGCAACGTGCGGTCAAACCACCACTTCCAGGAAAAAGGCTAAATGGGCATTTACGCGTGTTTCGGGCTTCCACATTCAAAACTCTGGCTTTCACGTGTTTTCAAGACCGTTTGTAGACTGTAGAGCACATTAAAGCATTTGCTCATTGAACGTTAAACCAGGTCAAACTTTGACCAATCAGAGACTTGGCTTTGACAGTGACGGATGGGTAGTGTTCCTCAGAATTTACAAAAGTGCCAACCAATTGAAAGTTGATCATGGAGAACACATCAATAACTGCAGATTGTGCCCATCTGGAATTCTATGACACCAAGTCGGAATAGAGCTGGGAAAGAAAAAGCCCGGAGCGAGATTTGTGCCGCTTCGACTTTTCGCACCAAGTCTCTTCTAACTGTAGGTGAAGGACGGGCACTAGTGATTGAGTGGCAAATGAAGCCCCTCCCTGCTTTTCCAGTGTGAACACCATAGACTAAAAGCATGTTAAAGAAGCGCTTTCAGGCCCACTAGCTGCTTCTTGATCTATTCTCGTTGTGAACGTAGCATTAGACTCAGCTCACAAACCTTTTCAATTTAGGAAAAGAAAGAAAATCTTGCATTTTGCTCGTTTAAGGACTAACTCCAAAGAAAGAAATGGTGTTTTTGTCGTTTTTAACCTGTTCTTGTAGCATTTTTCTGACCATAGAGGACATATACTAAGAAAATTAAGGTCAAGATTTTAATTTTTAAGCATTTCTTTGTTCAAATTGTTGTAAATCAGGAGCAGATAAAAAAAATTGCTGTTTGAAAAAGAGCTTATTTGAAAAATATATATATATAATTTGTGGGCCACATAAGCGCCTTTCTCCACTCCATTCTGGAGTTGGAGGTTTTATTTTATTCTTTTCTTTTTTTAAATATTTTGTCGAAAAACAACATAATCATAAAGAAAAGGAAAAAGATCAAATATGATCAGAGTGGATCTAAAAGTCGTTTTTTTCTTGATTCTCTTTAGATGTTTACCTTACAGGTGCCGTCAAGTCATTCCTCTTCAACCAAAACAGACTCTTTACTCATATTTGACCCCAGCCAGAAACACCCATAACACAGTCAGGTATGTCTTAAACAGCTTTATGGAGGTCAGAACTCCACATGGCACCAAGGCACCACCAAATAATAACAATGCTTTCCATTTGACATCATGTTTCTGCTCATTGGATGAGAACATTAGGGATTAAACAAAACACAGTGAGGAAAACATTTTTGTTTTGTGCAGAAAAGCTTTGTTCTCTGCAGGAATGATGCAAAAATGATGATCAACACGTTTCATTAAAGAACCAAAAATCTTTCTAAAAATAACTGCACCTTAATTATCAATAACCCACTGATTAATCACCTGCCGGAATCTCTATTAAAATGAACAGATTGGCATTTATTGTGCAGGTCATTATCTGTTTGAGTGCGTTCCAAGTTTTATGGCAGGAAAGAAAAGGAAAAAATAAATAAATATCCTGCAGAAATGCAGCCTTTTCTGCTCCTAAAGCAACAGTTTCCATTTGGTCTGCAGCTGCACAGACATCTTTTGGGGTGAAATCTGCATCCCCACCCAGGCCCCTCCCCTTTCGGGACAATTAACAAATTAATGATGTCACCCTGGTCTCCACTGAAGCTGCCGGCGGAAGGGCGCGTTAGCGCAGCTGCATGACGCGTCGCACGGCGGCTGCAATCACAAAGCAGGTGCCAGAAGCCGGTTCCTTCCTGCGTTACCTTCATGTCTCCAATGACGGTCTGGAAGAGCCCCCCCAGCGCGCTGCACTCCCGCTCCATCACTGTCTCCATCTTCGGAAATTGCAGTCACTTTCCGGGAGCCTCCGTACTTCACGACGAATTCAAAACGGAGACAAACAAATCAGACAGTCGGTGTCTCAGAGTGGCGTTCCCCGGCGGGTGGGGAGCAGAGGGCGGGCGGGGGGCGCAGCGGGGCCGCCTAGTTTCCCCTCACAGCCGCGGAGTCCCATGTCTGCAGGAGGAGCGGCATGGTGCTGCGGGAGCGCAGAGGGAAGTGACAGCTCAGCGCACGCACGGAGCAAACTTTACGCGCAGAGCCGCGCCTCCGGGGCCACACGGGAGCGCGCCTCCCGCGCCGGGAACGTGCGTTTGTGTGGTCCCGCCCTCAACGGAGGGACGTCTGATGACAGGTCGATTTTTTTGCCTGCAATAAAGTGTTTGGTACTTTTTCACCCGCATATGTTTTTTGAACTACATCGCCATCTAGTGACATGTGTGAACTGGATTTCAAATAAAAATAATAAACACGAGCAGGTGCTAAATAAAGATCATGGTGAAAAAGTAAAATAAAAATAAAATCAAAGACATTAGGTTTAAATAATTCATGTCAGGATTAATGTGCCATTTGTTTCCAAAGAAAATAATTGTCTTTCGACCAAATACCAATTCTCAATCCTTTAAGAATAACTATGCAAGAAAACAAAAAGTGTATTAGGAAAATTAAAAATAAAACTCCAATAAAAATCTCAAAACTGGATGAAGTAAAAGATCCTTGTTTGAATTTAAGTTACTCTAATTTAACCAATTGCCTAATCAGTTAGGAGACCCAGAAAACAAGGTTTGAAAGGGCCCAGAAACAGACATGTACATTTAGGAGCAAAACAAATACTCTCAAGTCTGCCACGAGTGAAAGAAATTATTGTGCAAAACTGATTTCATGTCTACTGATATAAGAATAGTCTATAATTCATCTGCATTTCAGATGTTAGAGAACGTCCTGCAGCAAAATCCGTTGAAAACAAAATTTTAACGGATGGTCCTGAGGTCAAAACAAAAAAGCTGATGACAATGAAAGGCGACAAAGGAAAGTGGATGATTTTGAATAGAGCTTAGCTTTGAAGCACATGGAAAACAAAGACTATTTTAATACTTAGTATTACACTAGTTTTAAGAAAATCACCAGAAGGTAGTAAAAACATGAGCAGAAGTCATGTTTACTTAAATCTTAGTATTTTGACAGGTTTCCATTCAAGCATTTAAAAAGGGAAAATACTAAAATTACTTCAAACTGAAGTTTTTTTTGCTGGTTTTAAGTAGTATGAGTTTTCCTAATTTGATTACAGAGACAAATCTAGTGTAATAAGTGTAAACTCATTTCAGCACAAAATGTTTTAATTTTAGTAAGGCCTCAAATCTTAGCACAAATCTAATTTTTCAAAAATAACTTTACATTCATTGATCTAAAATAGCATTCCTAAAATTGAATCCTAATCCAACGCAGTTAGTTCAAGTTTGCCAAATATAGAATCCCAAATAATTTCCTTATATCCTAATCCTAGCCTTTACTTAAAATTAGGTGCCGATTGAGAAGTGTGACAGAGTAAGTCTGTAAATGTTTTTAATCTTTGCAAGAATGGTCGTAGTGCAAATCACAATTTATGCAAACAAGGAAGCCCCTTTGGTCAGACAAAAATCTCATGCAGAACTCTGCAAATCTCTGCACAGAAAAGACATGACGCTCCCAGTCATGGAAATTTACCTTTTGCCAAATTTATCTCCTTCAGGCTTTTGATTTCTGCTCAAAGCCAAGATTAAAGACTCAAATGGAGTCGCCTCATTCCAGTACTGTGGATCTTTTAGGAGAGCCTCACCATCTACCACGATAAACCCCTTAGATAACATTTTTCTATTGCATGGCAAGTTCAACTGTATGATTAAATCTAAACTAGCAGTTTGACAAGTCTCATTTTCCCCACAGGCTTCACTGCCAGAGTAGCTTCACAAGGGTCAATGTTTTCAAACCAAACAAGCCTTGAAATTTACCATATAAAGATTGACATGACTGTAAATTCAGTTTCAAGTACTTTATTGGTCAAGGCTGGGGAGGCAGACAAGTTCGTTTCAAGGCAGGAGGACTATATGTTCAGAACTTTACTTAGTTGAGATTAGGCCTTATTCCTCTTTGGTGAGGGGAGGAGCTTTGGTCTGTCCCCATCAAACTGGTAGAGCGATGTCAGGGAAGCCATTCCCGAAGCACCTTTTGGCCTTTGGTTTGACTCACTGCGATCCCTTGTGAGAGAAGACTGAGAGCTCCGTCCTCTTGGGGAATTTGAGTACGACACAGTTGCATGACCGGTGATACTTGACCCAGACCCATGCCCAGGAGCTGCCATCTGTTGCATTGGACCTTTAGTTTGGACACTGGGGACTTTCCCTGAGGTCTGAACTGGTTTTCGACTCAAGCTTGGTTGCTGCTGAGTTTGAGTGGGTGCCTGCACCTTGCGCTCCAGTCCAACTGGGAGGAAACTCCTTGCATTGATGCCTTGATTTGGGAAATTGGAACCAGGCAGACTCCACATACCTTCTTTGGTTTGTAGGACAGATGGGGAACTGGGCTCCCTCTGGGATGGCTTGGTCTTAGATTGCACCCAAGTTGTACGACTTGGACTTTGTGGCATGTTCCACAGAGTCTCTTTGGTTTGAAGACCAGAGGTTGGAGAACCGGCATTCCTCTGGGATGACATTGTGTTGGAATGCACTGGAGTTGTACGGCTTGGTGCAAATCCACTTTGAGGCAGATTCCACATTCCTTCTTTGGTCTGTAGGACACTAGAAGATTGAGAACTTCCGACCCTCTGGGTTGGCGTCTTGTACTTGTCACTTCTGGGTTTAGATACACTTTGTACGACTCCACCTGGTCTCTGTGGTGAACCAATAGTCCACATTCCCTCTTTAGACTGCAAGACACCAGAAGATTGTGAACTAGCGCCCCTATGGGGTGGTCTGGCATTAGAATGGGTCCTAGTTGGATGACGTTGAGAGGGTCCAGTTGGGTTCTGTGGTAAATTCCACATGATCTCTTTGGTTTGAAGAACACCTGGAGAGCTTCCTTCCTTCTTGGGAAGGATGTTGGAGTTTTTCCCATCTTCATGTCTTTGTGGCACATTTGACCCTCGGAACCCCTCTTCAGTCACGGGAGAGAGTTTTTGAATCGACTTGGGCTCAGCATGAAACTCAATTGCACCACTTGAAACAACTCTGGTCCCGAATTTGTTTTTATTCTGGGATGAAAGCGAGTCCCAGGGAGCAGAACTGGCCTGATAGACTCGACCCTGTGGCTGCTGCGGGGACTGTGCTGGCTTTGGAGGATGTGGGACAGGCCTGTAACTAGAAACACTTCTTTGTTGACTGTAACCATCTACTTGCCTGGCATGGGATCCCCTTTGTTCTGGCTGACTGCTTTGAGCCAGGCTTTTAGAGCGCCACTCAGAAACTTTAGGAATTGGGAAAGAAGTTCTTGGCTGCAAATGGCTTAAAATACTAGAGGATGAAGGTGTAAAGCTATGCAGGGTCGTCTCCCGCCGTTCCAATTGAGGGTTGATGTTAGCTGTATATCCTGTAACAAAAAGAAAGTTTGAACACTTTTATACAGGCATGGCATTAGGAACTCTGGAGATAAAGAGTCCAACCTTCTGCATGTTGACAAATGGCAGCTAATAGAAGCACTCTGCAAAAAGAGAGAACACGTCAAAGACAAAGCACATCACTAGATCATCAGCAAAAAATGTGAAGCTGTAGTCTTACCTGAGGCAAAAGACAGGTATCATTTCTTTTTTGAAAACTGAAACTCAGCAGCCAGAAGCAAACTGTTTGGACCTCAAAACCAGGAAATAAAGACAACCAGCTTGAGCACCATGTGTGTTCTAAACACGGCTGTCCTTTTTAAATGTTGTGTCAACCAAAGCAACCTGAGCCTGACTGAACAATCGCTAATTGGGAACAGCTTGGAGCGTTCAGCAGAATCTCTGCTCGACACCTGTGAAGGTTCACCAAAAAAAAAAAATCCAAACAAGAATGGAAATTCTATTCATGAGTTGAGAAAAAGAAAATCAATAGATTACTTTCCACAAAAACATCTTTCAATGAAGATTGTTGATAAAAAAAGTCTTTTTCATCTTTGATATTTTTGGTTAGATACAGAGTTGTATCAATTTTAGTGGGTCAGTCTTCAGTTTTCACACGTTAACTCAAAATCTAACTCTTTACTGACATTAGTGCATGTTTGATCTGTGAGGAACAAAAAGCGACAAAACATAGTAAAAATGTGCAATAAATCATTGTACTATGCACAATGACAATAAAGCAAATCTAATCTAGTAAAGTGAATTTGAATAAATGAATTCATATAAGACTAGAAAATCCAAAGTGGTATGTCTGAATTCCCTCATTACTCCCTAACAGACCGCATAGTGGGGGACTATCTAGAGGCCTGGATTTTAAATCAGTTTATACTTTCTTTTTTTAATGCAAAACATGACGTCACCTATTTGCAGAAATAAAAAACAAATAAATATGAAAATCTTACTATGTATGAATCGTCTGTGTTCTAAAGAAGAAAACTTTGACAATTTATAAATGACAAATTGTTCAAATGCAATGCATTGTGGTCTATATTTTACAATCTAATGAGCATTGGTGCCCACTGGTTTTTCGCAGCGACACCTGGGAAATATTCAGGGCTCTGGATTTTGGAATTGTAGATTTGGAAACCCCAAAAAAGGCAGAACGCCCTACATTGTGCCCTAAGTGAGGGAGAATTCAGACACAACGTACGTTTGCTTCAGTACAAACCCACTCCAATCATCTTTTGAACAGTTTTTGAATTGTTCCCAGTGGTCTTTTATTTATAATTATGCTGCTTTATGGGACATAGTTTCTGCAGAGCGGCAGTAGATCTTTAGAAATTCACCTCTGAGTTGTGGGACTGTTTGTGTGGAGTAAGCACGCCCCCATTTCCATCACCCTTCTGTTTACATACTTTTCCACTACAGCCCCTCACAACCCCAACTTATATTACCAATGCAACATAATGTCAAGTAAATGCAATCCTGAGATTATTTATGTCTTTATTTATGCCCCGTGTCCTCCATCGTTAGAAAAAGATCACAAAAAGACCAAAAACAGTTTTAATCAGAGTGGGTCTGAATTAAAATGTAAAAATTATGAGAACTTTCTTTTAAAACTCTTTTTTAAATTTTTCTTGTAGGACTTTTGCGTTGTTTGCTTCACCTGCATGGATCCCGAAAACCTTTTTTTCTGTAAACAAACAGAGCTCACCTTAATTCAGTCTGTTGGACAGTCCATCCTGAGAATTTATGAAGACATAAGCAGGAATGGAGGAGTTTGTTCCACCAACCTCTTTAGAAATGGCAAAATAAACGGTGTTTATATCGTATTTGAGAGGAGATGTGACACAGACAACAACAAGACAAGTTTTCCATTCATTTATTCGTTTTTAAAGATCATGCTTGGGCTTTAATTTGCAGAAAGAATAATATTTAAATGACAATACAGAAGTCAAGCACTTTTGTAAACAACAAGGAGATGGTGACAAATGAAAAAAAAGTGACAAATTGTTCATATTTTACCATTTTTGCAGAATAAAATACAAATCAAAGCAATCTTTATTTTGATTACACCTGGATGTGACTCAAAGTGATTTAGATAGTACAAGAATGTACCAACAAATACCTTTACACACAAAAGAATATAAAACACTCACACAATACCCTCCACCCCCCCAACATAATAAAGCATAAAATGATTCATAAATAAGATGCGAAGTAGAAATAGAAATCTGCTTTGATCCTTAAAATGTTATTTTGGGGAACACAGATGGGGTTTCACACGTCACATGTCAAGAAGGTGCAGATTTTAGAACCCATTCAAATCCACACATATGTTAGGATGCGAATCAAACACAAATGTCTAAAGGAGGATTTTGGCTTTCTTTGGATAAAACATGCAAACTAAATTCCAGTTCTCTGTGCAAACTGGATGAAGGGAGGGTAAACCAAAGAGCATCATCACCAAGGATGGAAACATAAGGGGGCCACACTGATGGAGGAAAACAGGACTGGGCCGGACGCAGAGACGTCATCTCAGCTGAGTTTGAGGCCCAGGCAGAGAGCCAGCTCGTTTTTCTGGATCTTCCCGTCTCTGTTGATGTCGCAGTGGCTCATCAGGGCTTTCCTGAACTTGTTGAGTTCTGCTCCACTGATGCTGGGCTGCAGATGGGGGGGGGGGGTTTGAAGGATGCCGGTGTCAACAAAGAGGGGAAAGAACAGTGAACCACGAAGGCCACGACCTTGAGATATCAAGAAATTATTGCTGAAACCACAACTGCTGTAAACCTTTAATGGGACTGTAGTCTGTGTAAAGACACATATTGTGTGGCAAATGGGAATGAATCCATCAGAATAATATAAACTTTATACCCAGAATCAAGTTGTAAAAATACAAGCCATTTTCAAATTATTATACACGTTTTTATTTAAGTTTAGTTTTTAGCTTAGATTAATACAAACTTTATTTTTGTTCTTCACAAAGAAAGATTTCCATTTCTGACCACCTTTTTGAAATATAATGTATATTCTTGGTTTGGCAGTATTGGGTCAGATAGGCACACATTTATTTCAGTTTTATTCACCTCTAAGACAACAGAAAAAAAGGGAACTCAAGTGAAATGGTTCTATTCTGAGGCCCACCAGGGTCTGCCTGCCTCTTTATAGCTTTAAAATTGTAGGAAGTTGTTCTTGATCCCAACAGGAATGATAGAATATATTATGAATGATGGCTCAGGTAGATGTTGTGGTTAGAATGCTGTTTCAATTGCATTTGTTCATTCGTGGCACATTCAACTATGCGTTCTGTACTGAAAGTTACTGCTTTGATCCCCAACAATAATAATAAAATAGTCTATATATTCCAAGTATTTGACCTAACATTTATAGGGAACGGAAAAGGATGTTGACCTTTGCGAGCTCCATCATATCCATGACCAATCCGTCCACTTCAGGGCCTTCCAGCGCTCCAGTCTTACTCTTGAAAACATAAACATAAAACTTCATTAGAACGTTTTATTTAGATGCCATAAAATCTCTAGTATTTACATAAAAAAAATTCAGTCAAAAATCACATTTTTGAGAATTTATTTATTTCAATTTAGCAAAGAAAAGCAGAAAATTTACTTCTAAGGGGAAAAAATCAATTAAAATGTTCATCTGCTATTCTTTGAGATTGATTTTTTTTTTAAAAACATGTGAATGACACAAAAGAAACATTCGAATATAAGAAAGAAATTGCGATCTTACAACATCGTAGTGAGCAAAAATCTTCTCAAAGTCTCTGTTTCGGTCCTCCCGGCTACAAGCCTGAGATTGCAGCGAGAATTAAATTAGAAAAGCCTGAAATGTCACAACATATCCCAACAATAGTCTCAACTTTTACAGTTATGTTTCAAACAAACTGATGAGCAAACATCAAGTCAATAAACTCTGTTTTTACATTCCTTTAACATTTAGAAAAGGGAATTCATTCTAACTTACATCCATCTTAAACTTCAACAGAAAGTTTTCTTTCACCGCCAAAATTCTGCAGGAAAAAAATGACAGATCACAAAAGACAAATAGAAATAATAACTACAACTTTACTCCTGTCTATTGCTCACTACTATTACTATTAAATATGGAAATAAATATAGCCCGGTTCACAGAAATGCTGAATTATTTAGTATAAATTATAAATAACAACAAAAAAGCATTTTTTCAGATACAAGTTTCAGGTTTGACTTAAAATAAAACAGGAATAAATTATGAAGAAATGATGAAGAGAAAAGCATCAGGACAAAACAGGAAAGAAAAACTGTTCAAAAACATTTCTACCTCTCTTCTGTGACTGATCCCATGATAAACGGTGTCAGATGGAACTGATACGGTGAGCAAAGGCTTACCTGGCCAGATCGTTTAAATCCAGCTTCCCACCCTGGTTTTTGTCAAATATCTTCAACTGGAAAAAGAAGACGGAGGTCAGACTGAAGTCATGAGTGTCAACCACCGGAGGGCAGAGTTCCCCCGTCTCTCTGTTACCATGGTTACGGTGTACTCCTCCAGTTTGCTGGCTGTGATGGACTTCCTGTGCTGCAGGAAGAGATC
Source organism: Oryzias latipes (assembly GCF_053564925.1). Taxonomy (NCBI): domain Eukaryota; kingdom Metazoa; phylum Chordata; class Actinopteri; order Beloniformes; family Adrianichthyidae; genus Oryzias; species Oryzias latipes. Next base: position 27,956,423 of record NC_136247.1, on the reverse strand, counting down.
CTGAAGAAAACCCTGAAAATGAGGAAATATGAGAGCAAAAGACAAAAAAAAAATTCTTATCTCTTTTATTATTATTATTATTATTATTATTATTATTATTATTATTATTATTATTTTCTTCATCAAGCAATAACCTTGAGCTCATTGGCTGAGATGTAACCACTGCTGTCTTCATCATATTTTCTCCAGATCTAAAACAAACAAACAGAATTTAAACTGGACGGTGTTGAAAAAGTGGACAAAAGCATACGTTTAAAAAAAAATTACTGAAAGTTACACCAAATAAACACAAAAAGCCTTTTTTACAAACAAACTAAATCCTCTTTTTTCCTGATTAACCCTTTGCAGGACCCACAAAAACAGATCCAATCCAACATGAATGATGTGGATGATCACTGAGCTGCATTTACTGCCTGCCCCCCCGACATTCAACCTTCACCTTCATGAACTCCACGCTGTTGTCCAGCGGCGTCTCTTGGCGGAATAAAAGTAGAAAGTTTTCCTCCTCAGGGAGCATCACTGAGGCCAGCTGGGAATGAGACAAATCAGTCCATTTTGGGTTTTTAAATAATCTGTATGGACTTAGATTTAAGAATACAATAAACAAATCATAGTTTAAATCCCTGATAGTAAAAAAAAAGAGTTAAAAATCTGAATTTTCATTCAAAACGGTAAAACATTCAAACTTCCACGTACGGTTAGGAGGATGCAGTCTCACCTGCTGAATGAGCAGCCGTCCGTCTGCTGAAGGGCGATGAGCACATCTTCTTCTCAGCTCTTGGATTTTATCCTCAGTCACGTCCTCCTTCTGAAAACAACGTCAAAGCGGGAAAAGTCTTTCTTTTCAGGTAAGATTCCAAAAAAGCTCCTTTATATAATAACTCCACACTATTAGCTTTTAATAAACTCTGGAAGTAATCAGTGGATCAAGAAAAGAAAAAGTATTGTCAGTGGCTGCCAGTAAATGAGGGATTTCATAGAGATTTTTTTTTTTATTTACAGGAAAGGGTTTTTTTTTTTAAATGGAGAACTATTTACATCAATATTTGTTTTGTGATTTTATTTTTTACCTTCATGCCAAGATGAAGCAGCATGTGTTTGAAAAAGGCGTCCAGCTCCTTTTGCTCGATGTAACCGTTATCTAAAACACACACAAGTTATAAAAGTTTAAAAAGAAAAGTGTTTTCTTCAAGAAAAAGGACAAAAAAAAGAATGAAAAAAGCATTTCAGCTTTTACAATTTACTTAAAGAAAATCTATATAAAAATAAATGAGCCTAAATGAACAAATGAATGAATCAATAAAATAAATAAATCAATAAATGAGAGTTTAACAAACTTGAAAAAAATGTGAAACTTTGAATAAAAGTTACCAGTTGAGTTACGAGCTTTATTTAAAAATGAGCATCTTTTTTTAAGAAAGTGGCAACATCACAAAAGCTTTTTGGATTAGCTCCACATGAACACGGACGTATTTTTAAGAAAAGGTGACAACTCTGTTTTCCGTCTCATTTAAACAGATTGTAATGATAAAAGACTAAAAGCAATAAAAAAAAAACCTGATACTCAAGGTAAAAAACAGGCTCATTAAATAAATAAACCTTGATGACATCTAAAGAACTAAAGAGCAATTTATAAAAGAGTAAAAATGATTTGAATAAAGCTAGAACTCAATCTAATATTTAGGAAGAAATGAACACCAGCAAAAATATAGAGAATAAAACAAACGTACAAAACGTATAAATAAAATAAAGGTTTTATCTCAAAGGATAAAAACAGGATGTAAAAATATAAAAAAGTCAACAATGCTAAAATAAAAAAATGGTGATATTGAAATAAATGAAGTGACATTTGTCACTTTTACATATTCAACATTGTCTGCATGTATTCTAAGCACAAATATACTCAGTAAATTAAGAATTTTGTTATTTTGCCAAATCCAAAGATCTCAATAAATGGGGTGTTTAAGTTCTGAAAAGAAAGCCCATAGTGTAAATTACAAAAGTTTGTTTGTAAAGAGACTGGAATTAAATATAAAAGGCGTGCTAATCTTTATTTGAAGATAGTAAGCTATTATTTTGCTACATTTTGAAAGTTTCACTTTATTGTGAAGCTGCAGTTTTTCACAGGAAAATCATCTATTTTTAAAAATATTTATGTTTTTCTAAAGGAAAATCTACTATCTAGATACAAAATCATTTCCACAAGCTAAAAACTGTTTGTTAACCTGACCGATTTCTCAGATTTGAGTCCAAAAAGTAAAACCTTTTGTGAATAGACTTTAACTGTCTAAGATCTTGTATTAGAAAATATTAAAGACTATAACCTTCAATATCTGAAATGTACGTTTTAAATGCAGATTCGTTTTATAAAATCCGATTAAAATGGAGGAAAACCTGTCGTTTCTTCATACCATCTTTATCAAAATATAGCCAGATTTGCAAGAAACCTGCAGCGTCCAGTTTGTCCAGCGCTCCGTCCATGTTGGAGATCAGAAAAGAAGATCAAGTCCCCAAAAGCAAATTTAGCCAGAGTCTTCCTCAGCCACGGCGTGAAATGAGCCCACCGGGGAAAGCTGGTCTTTATAAAGGGAGGGAGGGGACACCAGATACAACAGGGGGAACATAGAGACAGATTTTTTTATTGACTTTGTTCATTGGCATAAACTTTCCAAAACAGAAATATTTGCAGCTCTAAATGCACAGTCATGAAATAAAATATATGTTGCACTGTGCATCATAAAAAGACGTTCTCCCAGTGACTGAAATATAAAAACAAACCCATCACCGATGATCGTGGAAGAAAACGAATGCACATTTACAGACAGATTTCGCTAGATAAAGCAGCGACATCCTGTGTTCAGAACACAAAATCAACTCTATTTCTGCATAGATTTGATCAAAAAAACCCTTTGATTAAAAACAAAAACCCATGTGAGCTCATATTTACATTCATATACACTGATATGTGCAGCAGAACATTAACAGCATATTTCAGGTGAGAAAGTGGCAACAGTGTTTTCATTGATTTGCATGGTAAATACAAGAACTATACATCCTTATTTCATCTCAAGTGATCGTTAAGGGGGCGGGACTTGTGCAGCAATAATCGATAAGTGGGTGGGACTTGTGAAACAATAATCGATAAGTGGGCGGGACTTGTGCAGTAATGATGGATAAGTGGGCGGGACGTGTGCAGCAATGATCGATAAGTGGGCGGGACTTGTGCAACAATAATCGATAAGTGGGCGGGACTTGTGCAACAATAATCGATAAGTGGGCGGGACTTGTGCAGTAATGATGGATAAGTGGGTGGGACGTGTGCAGCAATGATGGATAAGTGGGCGGGACTTGTGCAGCAAGGATGGATAAGTGGGCGGGACTTGTGCAACAATAATCGATAAGTGGGCGGGACTTGTGCAGTAATGATGGATAAGTGGGCGGGACGTGTGCAGCAATGATCGATAAGTGGGCGGGACTTGTGCAACAATAATCGATAAGTGGGCGGGACTTGTGCAACAATAATCGATAAGTGGGCGGGACTTGTGCAGTAATGATGGATAAGTGGGTGGGACGTGTGCAGCAATGATGGATAAGTGGGCGGGACTTGTGCAGCAAGGATGGATAAGTGGGCGGGACTTGTGCAACAATAATCGATAAGTGGGCGGGACTTGTGCAGTAATGATGGATAAGTGGGTGGGACGTGTGCAGCAATGATGGATAAGTGGGCGGGACTTGTGCAGCAAGGATGGATAAGTGGGCGGGACTTGTGCAACAATAATCGATAAGTGGGCGGGACTTGTGCAGTAATGATGGATAAGTGGGCGGGACGTGTGCAGAAATGATCGAGAAGTGGGCGGGACTTGTGCAACAATAATCGATAAGTGGGCGGGACGTGTGCAGTAATGATGGATAAGTGGGCGGGACTTGTGCAGCAATAACGGATAAGTGGGCGGGACTTGTGCAGTAATAATTTTGTTGACATATTCATTTCCAGAGAACAAAAGAGAAACGTTGCTTTTCCTTTGCTATTGAATTAAATTTTAAAGAAAAGCAATGGACTGCTTCACAGCAAATAAAATCATAATATTGTCATGTAAAAAATAAAAAAAGGATTTAAGGCAACTCCTCAGTTTGGGCTGCAGTGCTGCACCTTTGATAAAACTTCTGTCTGGTTTTTGGTCTCTGCAGACCAAATCAGAAGGAAGCAGTTCTGGATGAGCTCACAGCAACCCTGACCTCCATGAGATTTGGACATTTGAACAGATCTGTGACAGACGCCCAACACGCTGTTCTGGATTCAGTTTGGCAGGACGCCTGGAGGCGGTTGAGGTTCCTGAAGGAGGGGGCGCAGCGGAGCAGGATCTGCAGCGGAGACTCGTCACAGCGGGGGAGACTCGTTACCAGAGTCATCGTCGGATTTACTGAGGTCGACCGGCGAAGCGGGAATCTCTGCGTCAGCCGAGTCCGAGTCCGCCTGAGACAAAGTTCTCACTGGAAGTTAAACGCAGAACAAAAAGACAGAATCAGATTAGAAAAATCATTTCCTTTTTTTTGGCTAAGGAATATTTCGGTTATTGGTTTGGTGGATTAACTCCATTAGTGCCAGCTCCTTACAAATGTGCTGCTGCACAGGCCCAAACCATAACCCTTCCACTGCCTTGCTCTAGTTTTTCAAATCGATGTTTTGACCAAAATGATAAAAAAAAAAAAATCATGAGCCATTAATCCTTAATTTGAACATTTTTGTGGTTTGTTTTGATGCACAAAATGTTTTTTAAGGATCGTCACGGTTGAAATGTTCGTTTTGGTGCAACAGAGGCCAAAAAGACGTACTATGAGTGGTTGAGGTGTTAGGAGGGAGGGACTTTGTGCGCTCGCGTTCTTCCTCCCGGTGAGGTGGAAGACTGGAGGAACTCTTCAGAGAGGACCACTGCCTGCCGCCGCCGCCACCGCCGCTCTCGGTAATTTGCTGCTCAAAGGAGTCTCCATCTGCTGCAGAATCAACTGTAGGAGAACAAGATTCTTGAATTGTTAGCCAGCAAAAGAAAATAAGGCACATCTTCTGCTTCCAAGTTTTTATGGAGCCCTGGACATGACTTAGAAAAACAAATTTCCTCTAAAATTAGCACTGTGAGCACACATTACTGTCTGGTTTGCACAGATTGGCATTTTATGTGCAAAATTAGCAATTTTGCGGCCAATAGTGTGCATTTTGTAAGCAATGTGTGCGCACAAATGACTATTTTGTGTGCAAAAGTTATATACTATGGAGCCCTGGACAGGACATAAAAATAAAAATAAATATAAATAAATGTTTCTCTCAAATTAGCATTTTGTGATTCTTTGTGCACACAGAAATTAGTCTTTTGTGTGCACAAATTTCTATTTTGTGGCCAAAAATTGGAATCTTATAAGCATTGTTTGTCCAAAAATTAGACTGTTGTGCATAAAAATGAGCATTTTGTGTGCAGAAGTTTGGCTTCTTTGTATTCACAGGAATTTGTCATTTCTGTACACAAATTACTATTTTGTGGGCAGAAATGAGAATTTATAAGCATTTTTTTGTCCATAGATTAGAATTTTGTGCATAAAAATTAGCATTTAGTAAGTACTATTTAGCATTTTGTGCGCACAAGTTAGCAAAAACTATGGAGCCTTGTTTATGACATTCAAAGAAAAAAACCTCATGCCCTAAAATTAGTATTTGATATGCAAGAGTTAGCTTCTTTTCATACAAGTAAGTGCACACACAATGCATATAAAATGTTTTTTTTTCTTCCACAAAATAACAATTAGTGAACTTAAAGTAGTCATGTGTGCACCCAAAATCGTAATTGTGTTCACAAAATGCTAATTTGAGGCAGACTTTTTTTTATGTCATGTCTGGGTTTCGTAGTTTTTAAGCTAAAACCTGCAAAAACTAAAAATTAAACAGTGGCTTTAAGTCTCAAAGCCATTTGAGGCACAAAAACCACAGATTCTATAACAGAAACGTTAGAAGCACTTTCCCTTCTTCCTGTCTCTTTGATTTCAAAATCACATCTTTTCGCCCATCAATTAAAAGGACAGCGAGCCCTTCTGATTATAGAGGAGCAACCCTGAGGATGTTAATTACCCCAGAGGCAAGAAGCCCACGGTCATACAGACACGCGGTCATTTGGACACATCCGGTACAGGCTGGAACCGAGACGCATCTGCTTCGAGTTGGAAGAACCTGGCGTCCGATGAGCCAAGCGTGACGCGCGGAGGCGTCGCGTACGGCCCTGAAAGCCGCCATTAAACATCTGCTCACCTGTTTAATTAGCTGTTATGTTTTTAGTCATCCCCACAAAAAGGGCCAGAATCCTCAGAAAAGAGGTTTTACTTCTTCATTCTCAGCTTTTTTAACCACTGTGTGATCCATGTACTTAAAGAGCCTTCAATGAAACCAGTTTTTGCTGTTATTAACGTGTTCTTGCAGGACATTTATGATAAAACATTCAGATTGAAATGATGAATCAGGAGTAGTTAGAGTTAGATAAGTTAATTCTTCTCTGGTAAATCGCCTGTCCGTCCTGGGGGAGGATCCCTTCTTCATGTGGGCACCCCTGAGGTTTCTTCGTTTTTTCCGGAATCCGGTTTTTGTGTGTGGAGTTTTTCAATTACCGATACGAAGCCCATGAGACGACTGTTGTTGTGAATTTGGGCTTTACAAATAAAATCGAATTGAATTGACAAAAAAAAAAAACGCCGTTTGAAAAAGCTCTCAGTTGTGACGTAGAAACTAGAAAAGGGGCGGGGCAAAGGTCTCCCTGCTCTGCTCCATTCTGATGCATCCAGTTGCAGGTCCATGTCCGTCTTCATTTTCCTCGTCTGAGCTGGAATCTGGATCCAAACTGGACTGTTGCTCGCCACTTCTGTAATGTTATGTTGGGGTTGTGAGGGGCTGTAAGTTTCTGATGAGCTCCTTCCGCTCTGCAGGAACTATGTCCTAGAAAACGACTCAGGTTTTTGGGGAATTTGGCTAAAAACGGCATCATAATAGTGAAAAGACAAATGTGGTTGGAGTGGGACTTTCAGAGGATCTTTAAACCGGTTGGCCTGTGACACGGATCTGATGACGTTTAAAGACTGATAGTAACCGTGGGGTGGAGACGGGGGCCCCGTGGAGCTGCCGCCACCGTTCTCCCTGTCTTGCTCCGACTGCGTCCTCTTTAGGCGGGGGGCAGGCAGTGGTGCTTTGGGAGACGAGACCCCCGCTGGATCCATGGCGTCATCTGCGACACAGAAAGTTGGTCAGTTTTTCAACAACTGGTTGTGAATCAAACACAAGAGGAAAGAGAGTTCTCTCTCACCCGGAACAGCAGGGCTGCTGGGTTTGGGGGGAGTTGGGCTTAGGAGTCCAGATGTGCGGGATACCAGGGGGGGTTTGGGGCTGGTACTCAGAGGTTTGGATCTGGGAACTGGTTCTGGTCTGGAGTCCTCCGTGTCTGCTGGGACCGTTGCAGAAACCTCTGGTTTGACTGTGAAAAAGACAAACCGCGTCGAAGCAACAGAAGGAAACTCTCAACCTCTCCGGATAAACCGGACAGAGTTCCTCCGTGAATTTCAGAACAATTACTTGTCAGGAACGAATTATCGTAATCAATTACAATTACAGAAACCCTCATTTACACAGAAATATGCCACCTTGACCGTGAATGAATTGAGCATCCCTGCACAACAAATCAAACGTACCCTAGCTGTAAAATAACCCCAAAAACTTTAAACCAGAAAATTCATGTGGATAAAGTTTTATACCTTAATACTTTTTGAAAACCATGATATCAGAATTTAAGGCTTTTTCAGGCTTTGTTTCCCCATTTTCCAAATTCAAGGCGTTTAAGTCTTTGTCTTAAGACTTGTCAGACTCGGTGAAGACTGAAATTACGATGAAAATATTAAAGAGTTTCTAAAATAAAGAAGGTTTTTTGGTTTTGCTCTGTTTTTTGGTTGTTGACATTTTGACATCAATGTCATAAATGATACTTAAGAGTCATCCAAAAGTCGATTTCCTGCAATAACGGTAAAATTATGAATGAATGAAAGCAACAGAGTGATTAGCCACCGTTCATTATTGATAGGCTTTTAGCACACAATTTTTCTTTTATAAACAAACAGTTAAAAAAACAATCTTTGAAAAAACAAAAACACTCAGATCTTAACAGATAAACTGACATTTATTGTTCAAACAGGCAAGAAAATCCAAAAATGGATGAGTAGCAAATCAAACTGACCTTTGTTGACCTTCTCCGGTTCAGATCCAGGCTCAAGCTGAAAAACACAAAGTGTTCATTTAAATAAATAAAAACAAACAAATGAATGAGAAAAAACTTACAAATGAGAGTATTATCACATTCTCATGCATCAGAACTGTTTTAATGTTTGGCATTTATTTGAAATACAAACGAAACATTTACGCTTTTCTGCCATCTTCTCATTTAAAAAAACCCAGAAGTTCAGATTTTTCTGTGTTTGTTTCTCATTTAAGGCTTTGGGTGTCGAGTTGTGACACAATAGGAAGGTTTGGAAGTAGAAATAAGAAAAGTTGAGACAAAAAACAGGCAGTTAGTTAAAAAAGAATGAAGAATAAAACATAAAAAATGACATGATTGGGGAATATTTTGTTGGATTCATTTGAATCCCTCATGAAAGTCAGTAAAATACTGAAACATGTGTTTGATATGTGATCTGTCTGTGTTGTCTTGATGTTGTATTTAGGGCTGTGTCATACAGTCACTGCGTACATTTTGCATGGATTAAATTGGTAGTGGGAAGAGTTGAGGTCGTTACATAATATTTTTAACAGATGTATCATAAATGAGCCACGCTAAAAACACGCAAAGAACAAGTAAATCTGCACCGTTTATGTCCAATTCATTTGTGATTCAATCCTGTCATTTTAACGTGGTATTTTGTGTGACATGTATGCGATATAAAAGTTGTGCATCCGTGGTACATGGGTGAAAAGTTTGATAGACATACGCAGAGCGGTTGAGGGAAGCCATTATATTAATATTATGTAATATTTACGTTTTATGTGCGTATGTCACGCATGTGTCACCAAATACAAACATTTCATACGTGGAAAACTGTGAGACGCTCCCCCCACCTTCTTGTCGGGGAGCTTTTCCTGCCGCGTTCTCCCCTGCCTGGCCTTCATCTCAGCCAGCAGGTCCTTCCCCATCATGGGAACTCCAACATGTCTTTGCGTGACCGGGTGTTCTTTCCTCTCCACAGGCTCCGCCTTCTCCAAAGCCTCCTTGTGTTTGTTCTCCCCAGCGACTTCAGCCGTCAGGCCGGCCTCCTTCTCGGGATCTTTGAGGTTGGAGGACTGTGTCCTGCTTTTGTGGAGCTCCTGTTGAGGCTCGGCAGCGGCGGCAGCGGCGGCGGCGGCGACGGCAGGGACTTTCCCAGGTGGAGTTGGCGAACTCGCGGGGGTCTCCTCCGCTACCGAGCTGACGGATAAAACGGGTTGGGCGGAGGGGGAGGTGGGAAGGGGGGACGTGGCGGTGCTGTTGCTCTTTGAGGTGCGAGATTTGATGAGGTTAAAGATTCCACTCATTCTGGATTCACGCTTCTTATCCGTGTTCTCCTGGGGAGGGGAGGCTTTGACTGAAGGCAGCCTAAAAAATAAAAGCATTATCAACGAGAACAGAAACAATCTTTGTCATCAAACGCATTTGAAACGAATGCACTTTTGAGAAAGACATGTTACAAGTTGAGACAAAGGCTGCAACCACCTGAAGCTCAGCCTCACGACTTTCTTGGAGTAAAAGTCATCCAGGCCCTCATCCAGCTTTCCCATCATGCTGTTCTGCTCCGCCTCCTGTGGAGCGATGCTTTGCCGCTGCACAGGACCAAAAAGCAGGGAAATCGTTTGCATGAAAACGGATTCCTAACATTTGGAATGGATGGGGAGCTGAGCATTTGTGGTTTGGTGGGTGTGTGGTTCAAATCCTACATTAGACTCTCATTGTGCCTTTGGGAAAGACACTAAACTTGCCTGTTTTGGCTTAAGAGGTTCTGCTTTACGTGTATGATTCCAAATCAAAACAAGCATTTGTGCACCAAAATAATAGCAATAAAACATTTGAACAGTTCCTTCCTGATTGAAGCTCACATGGGGTCTGCTCGGTTTCATCCTCCTCTTGGGTTTTGGACGGTTTTTGGTGCAGTTCTCGAGCGTTTTGAGCTCCACGGGCGGCAGCTCGCCAAAGCCGCCGAGTGATGGCGTGGGAGGCGGGGGCAGCTCTCCGCCACAATACGACATTCTGTCCGACGCCTGGGAAGGGCCGGGAGGCGGAGGAGGATCCTCCACATGGATGGGAACCTCCTCCAGAGCTTTGTCCAGGTCAAACTCCAGCTCTGTTGGGAGGAGAAACCACCAGAGAGATCTGAGCGCAGATCTGGAGGGACGGTTGGGTCACACGTTCCAGCCAAATGTATTTCAAACGATGGAATTTTACCTACAAAAAACTGAAAACAAACTCCACAGTTTGGTCTGATCGCACAACACTTCCTGTCAAATGGAATCGGTCTCTCTGACGTTCAAAGGCTCACTAGATTCTTCCTTTTTGAAACCAGGAACAGACTTTTTCCACCCTATGAATGTCAATCGTCCGTGTAATTTTGCTATTGCAGACTTCAGTGAAGCAGGACGATTTTATCTGCATCGCTTCCTTTTCACAGACATGCTTCAGCAACATTTAGAGAAAAAACGTCGACAAAAAAAGAAACAACTGTATAGTAAATAAAAACTTACGGGTGCAGTTTTTAATGAGAGCCTTAAAAAACACACTCCAATGATCTTTTAACCTATTTAAAAAGTCTTCCCGGTGGTTTTTTTAAGTATAATTATGACGACTTGAACCAAAAAAGAAAGAAAAACTGTCGTTTTTTGGGACAAAGCTTGTGCAGAGGGCCACTTTGTTTTCTTCTGTTAGCTTACAGCCCCTCACACCCCCAATTTAACATTAGCGGTGCAACAAAAACGGCGAGCGACATCAGAGCTGTCCGTCCGCACAGTTCTGATCCAGATTCCAGCTCAGACGAGGAAAAACAACGACGTTCAAGGATCTGCGTGTCTGACAGTGGATGATCAGAATGGAGCAGAGCAGGAAGTCTTTGGCCCCGCCCACTTCCAGTTACTCTGTCACAAAAAAGGAGCCTTTTCAAACTTTTACATCTGCTCCTAAATTAATCCCCATTTAAATAAAGAAAAACTTAGAAATTTAGTTTCAATCTTCAATTATTTCATTTATGTCCTCCAGTATGAGAAAAATGCTCCAAGAACATGTCAGAAACGACATAAACATTATTTCAAAGGATTGGGTCTGTAAGAACTGCAGAAGCTGCAGATGTTCCCTCAGTTCCTCAGCACGTTTTGGGTCAGCTGTGCCTCCCGTGCTTGGATGTGTAATTTGTCCACAGCAGATTGTAGAGATTTGGATAATGGGCAGTTCCTGTGCCGTACTGCTGCTTGTCTTCCTCCACTATAAATACACGCATGTGGTTCAATGAAAGACGTGTGGAATCATAAACCAAACCAGTATCATGTTTTTCCAGCTAAAAGGAGATTTGGGGAGATTTTTTCCCCCCACCTCCGAGGTAAGAAAGGTCCACGGCTGAGTCCTACACAAAAAAGATAGATCTGGAAATGTCGCTCACCAAATGCCACAGATATGGGCCGCAGCATTCGGACCAGAATACTCTTCCTCTTTGATTTAGGAGTCATCTAAAAGGCACAAAAATGTACACAGACTTAGGGAAAGCACGGCGATCGCACTCTGTTTGTAACGTCTGTGCCCCCCCTACCGTGCACGGGTCTAAACCCTCCAGCTCGTGTTTCTCTGAAGGCAAAAGCCTCTCCTCCAGGACTCCCGTCTCCGTCTGGGCTTCATGATGCAGCACAGATTGGTCCTTCCTGATCAGATGCTCAGCCTGGAGAACAGGGAGAGCGTGAGGGCGAACGTCTGCGAGCATCGGGAAGAGCGGCAGGAAGCGGGGAGGACGCCCACCAGAGTGTGCTGCGAGGAGGAAAGAGCTTCCAGGATCTCATCCACGATGCGGTCGGACAGGAGCGACGCCATGGCCAGTTTGACTTCACTGCTCCAACAGAAAACCATGTACAGACATTAGGACACCTTTCTGTGAACCCCTAAAAAAAAACAAAGACCCTAAAGCTGGCATGTCCAAAGTTCGGCCCTGCGTTCAAATTTCCACGGGCTCCTTTCACACAAAATGTGTGAACCGTTTCTTGATTGTTGTCGGCTTAATTAAGTTTGAAGCCGTTGTAAACCTGTGGCAACACTTTTGTGCGACCCTTCATGAAAAGGAAAAGTTGACAGTGGGAGGCGCCGCTTCCAGGACACGGGAAAACTGGCATCAGTTTGTCAATGAAATATGGAACAACTGAATGTAAAAACAACGGACTAATATGTCTATAGATGCAGAGAGACTGAGGCTGAGGCCACATGAAGAGGCAGACGAGACATGCTAACCACCACAAGCTGACTGGGAATGAAGGCTGCAGAAATTGAAAGTCATTTTTGTAAATGACAAATATTTAAATGTATTTAATGATGTCATCATAATAAAATGTTAATGACAGTTCATTTGGGTTCCGTGTTCTTAAAATAGTTCAAGCCTCACTGGATCCGCCCCTGGTTGCAGTAATGATGGACGTCCCGCTCTAAAGAGACGAAGGACACCTGAACCTCAACCCTCTGGAGCCACACCGACCTGATCTTGTTCATGATATCGGCCCCCGCCTGCTCCACCAGCGTGGTGGTGATGAAGCCGCGGGGTACGGTCACCCTCCCCGCTCCGGCCTTCAGCAGCTCCTGACGAAGGCCGCTCTTCTTCATCACATGAGAACACAGGCCTTCTGCAGAGTCCACCATGGACACCAGCATGGCCTGGGGAGAACCACAGCCACGTTCACAACAGACCCTGCTTTGGAGAAAACTGCCCCCCCCGGTGACCGCTGGAGGCCGGATCGGCACCTGAAGCTGTTCGTCCATCACTCCGGCCATTTCTCCAGCCATCGACTCCAGTTTTTCCTGAATGGCTCCAACACACGTACCTCTGGACCCTCCTAAGTGGTACAAGTTACGCAGAAGCTACAAAAACAAAAAGAAAGTTTATTTAAAATAATAATTACCGTAGGTACCCCAATTACAATAAGTAGCAAAGCCGGAGAAAAGGATTTCTTTACTCCTAAAATGGTGTTTCAGATGTTTATTTCCTGGAAGTGAGCAGTGTTGATGGGTTTTGCTCTTACAGTTTTGGAGTTTCTGGCATCCTTCATGAGGTTCACAGCCACTTTCATGTCCTCTTGAACAGAGTTGGTCTCAGTGAACCTCAGAGAGTTCAGGTGATCCTGCACTTTGACACACATGGTGTCCATCATCTGTTTCACACACAACATTGAAATATTGACATTCACCCGTAGACTGAGTCTGCTTAAAGCTAAAAACAAAAATGGTCTTTAATAGAAGAATGTATAACTTTTTTAACTGAAGGTTCATCTTTGTACAGTATGAGGAACCTATAATGTACTATCTGGCAGCGACACCGCCCCCCCCCCAAAGCACTTGCCTGTTGAGTGGTGGTGGTGACGATTCCCTGCTGCAGCCTGTACGCCTGCTCCTGGACGTATTTACGGGTCTCGTGATTTCTCAGCAGGTACCGCTCCATCTGCAAGACGAAAATAAGCAACAATAAGCCGCACTTTTATTACTCAATGAAAGGCAAACCGAGGTGCAAACCGAGGTGCAAACCTTCAATAGGGCATCCTCGGTCTTCTCTGGATTGGCCTTTAGAGCCTGAGCAGCATCCATGATGGGAACCGGCATGAATCGGATCGTGTAGTTCCTGCAAAAAAAGAACAAGGAATGAAGGCGGAGACTCATTTTAGCTCTACCGTTTCCAAAGTGTCACAACTTGTGCTTACTTCTCCAAGGCAGCTGCTACATCCTGCAGACCCTGAGAACTGACATTGTTTCGGTCCCACACTAAGGTCCTGCAGACACAAGATCAACAGAAAGTCAACAGAAAGTGCAGCTTTAATATGTAGACAAAAGCTTTCTGTAACTACGCGCGTCTGCGGAGGACAGCATCTGTCTTGCAGCAGCCTACAGATCTGCAGTGGACACAGATCCGTGCAGCTTTGATCTCAATCCCTGTCCATGTGATTCTCAGACGTGTTGCATTGCAGCGTCTTAACTTTTTTACAGAATTCCACACTTTCTGCAGATTGTGAGCGTTCCCATGTCCCTCATTGATTCTATTCTTGCTCTTTTTTTGTGTTTCTGTTTGTTTTCTGCCTAGATGGTGTCATGAACCCTTAACAACGCTCATCAGTTAAACGACATTCTGTGCCCACCTCAGCTTACTGTTGATCTGCAGGGCTTTGGACAGTATTTTAGCCCCCATGTCTCCCATGGAGTTCCCACTGATGTCCAGTTTGGTCAGAGAGGTGTTGCTGCCCAAAGCGTTGAGGACGATGGAAATGTCGGCCTTCAGCTTCGACTCGGCGAGGGACAGGGAGGTCAGGGGCTGCAGGGAGTGGAGGTGTTACGGACTCACAAAGTGGAATTCAGGCTTTTAGGATCAAAAGGACAGAAAGAAGCTGCTGGAATGCAAAGATGAGACATGCAAATGTTGTGCTTCACTCACTGAATCCTCCTCTTGAATCATTAGAACCAGATTGTTCAGGACCTGAGCCACATTCCTGCACATCCAGTACAGATGTATGGAGTTTATAAAGTAGTTATTGGACGCTCTAAAAACAATTGTTTGTGATTTTTTTTTCCACCCACTTGGATTTGATATTGTTGAAGTTTTTTCCCAGGGAAAGGTGTCGAATGGAGCGGTTTTTGGACAGCCAGACAAGTAGAGTGACCAGATCCATGTCCAAACCTTAGACAGAGCGCAGTAACGTGAATAAAATATACCTTAAGTGATGTAAATGAAGAAAAGGCTAAACGCCCCCTTACTATTGTCAGAAATATCCAGACTGGAAATATTTGGGATTTCAGCGATGCAGCCTTCCAGGACTTGAGAGCCTCCAGAGCGCAGCTGAAGGCGGAGGACAGACACAGTCTCAGTATTTTCTCTTTTGGCCGTCAGAGAGCTGGACATGCACTGTTGAAGCGTGCTGATGTGACGGGGGTCCTACCTCACAACAGCTCAGATCCAGGGACACGTCACTCAGGTTGGGGTTGCAGCCCAGGCCCAACAACAATGCCCTGGAGACAGGAAGTCCACAAAAAACATCACTACACAGCACAGAGTAACGTGTCTTTTTGTGAAAAACTCCTCTGCCCTAAAGGTTATCAGTACAAAAATAAGATTTCCAACAAGAATCAGGTCCTAAATCAATAATCTATCCAGTGTAAAAACCTCATCTGTCCTTGTTTAGCTCAATTCCTTTCATTTGTGTTTTCTCTTACTTTAACGCCTCGTGAGGCAGTTTGGTTCCTGACAGACTAACAGACGTCAGAGCTTGAGCACAGCTGAAGAACTGCTTGAAGGATGGAGGGATTTCTTTACACTTCCTGTATGAACGAGAACCAAAACGTGGCAGACTCTAAAAAATCTCAAATCTATCAAACCTCCACAACCATCAAAAGATGAGCTCTAACCTGTGGGAAAACACACTTTTTGACAGGTTGAGGACAGACAGATGCTTTAAGCAGCCTTTAGAAAGGGTCCCACAGATCTGGAGAAAAGCAAAAAGAATTCAAATCAAATTAAAAGCATGATTTGATGACAGTTCTGTCCATAATTTGTCCTTTAAAGAGTCTATGTTTGGTTCTCAGTGTCAGTTATTTCTTCTATACCTAAAAATCAGAGAGACCCATCCACGATAGCAACACTGAAGGGGGGAAAAAGGGGATTTAAATGTGGATTTTGACTGTACAGTGGCTAGCATCAACTGCCTTACACTAGCAGGTACTGGTTCCAATCCCAACTTTCTGTGTGAAGTCCACATGTGTGGGTTTTTCCAGGCGCTCCGACTTCCTCCCACAGTCCAAAACCATGTTTCGGTGGTTAACCTGCGACTCTAAAAATGCCTCTGAAAAGCATGAGAGTGTGTGTGTGGCCCTGCTGCAGTGGACTGTTCGGAGTAACCCTGCCTTTGCTCTGGGGAGCTGGGATTGGCTCCAGCAACCCCTGTGTGTATAAATGACACATTTACTCTCCTGTGCTGACAAATGCTTCAATGTATTATTCATAATCAGTCGTATGAGCGCAGCGGCACAGTTGTGTGTCTCACCAGTTCCAGCGAACAGTCGCTGTTGGACAGATCCAGAGTCTGCAGACAGTTGGGGTGACTCAGGAAGCTGTGCAAATTCTGTAGATGGAAAAAAAACCACATGGATGTTTAAAGCACTGCCTGATGGAAGTGACAACACACACGGGGGGGAGGTGAATACCGTGATGTCATCGCCTCGGAGGGAGTTTCCAGACAGGTCAAGGTGTGTGAGAGTGGAGGCCACAACCGGGTTAGCACACAGAGCCTGACAGAGGCTGTTCACACCTGCACACAATGACCACGGTTTTATTTAAAGCGCCACTCCAGTCCTCTTTTGATCTACTTTAAAGCATTTCCAGTGGACCTTTAATTATGAACATGCCGTTTTTAACCAAAATAAAATAAAAAAACCTGTGTTGTTTTCTAGGACATACCGGTAGTTTGTGCAGAGTGGCAGGAGTTCATTAGCCAAAAAAAAAAACATCATTTGGGCCTCAAAACCCACAAATGCTACATAATTATTGGAGCAGTTTTTACTGGCCCAGAGCAAGCCCGCTCCCTCTTCCCATCAACCATAACTGAACACTGTTTGCACCCTCTCCTGCTAGCTTACAGCCCCTCGCACCCCCAACATAACTTTACCGCCACAACAAAAACGGCGAGCAATATTGGAGCTGAACAGTAGAACAGTTTTGGGTCAGATGGCAGGAAAACCACGCGTGGATGCATCAGAATGGAGCGGAGCAGGGAGCCTGCGGCCCGCCAAGCGTGTTCTCTATGCTATAAATACCTTCTTTTTGAAAACGAATTTTTTCGTCTGCACCTGATTCACAAGGATTTGAATTAGGAAATACTCGGAAATGCTATTTGGGGCTCAATTTTCTTTATATGCATCCGTCATAAGAAAAATGCTACATGTTAAAAACTCCAAAAAGAGGATTTTCAGTGGAGAGAGTCTTTACCTTTAGGTGACATGGAGGTCCTGGAAAGATTCAGATGTTTGAAGCCCAGTGGAAGTTTGGCCAGCTGAGCGCTCAGAGCAGAAACACCTGGGAACAAAAAAAAGATGGACGCAGGATGTGAATTATTGCTGTTTATAAAGAGAAGCCAAATCCTCACACAGTAGCATCCGGAGATTTCACTGAAAACTCACTGAACTTTTATGTGATCTGACTCAAATACCTGCAACATGAACATGTATGTAACGCATGTGAGCGCGTGTGAACATGTTCCCACCTTTGTCCTCCAGTGAGTTGTTGCTCAGGTTGAATGTGTGGAGCGCCGATGAAGGGTTTTGTGCCAGAGCGGACGCCAACTTCTGTGCAAAGTCGCTGAAGTGAGAGAGAAAACGCAGACAGAGATCAAAGGTTGGAAACTGCTTTTTTACAAAGAAATGCCACATTAAACGTATTTTAACACGCATGTTCTCTGACCTCCTGAGTCCAGCGCCGTCCAGCATGAGCTCCTCCAGCCGGCTGGATCGAGCCACTACTCTCAAAATCTGGTCGCACACGTCAGCGGACTGGAAGGCAGCAGATTTCAGATAACATGAGACTGCAGGAAAGTCAAGCACCAGGTAGAAACTGTTGGAAAAATCCACCAATTTAGCTTTAAAATATAAATAAAAGCAGAACTGTACCAGTTTGTAATCTTTAGTGGAGAGTTTTGTGAACCACTGGTTGTATTCTAAAACTGCAATGATTGCCACCAAATCCCTGCAAAGATGATTTACAAATATTTACCAGAAAATAAAGCTCTAATTCCAAAATCTGGAGTTAAAGAGAAGGAAAGTCATGAAACAGCTGATGGTGGATACCTGTTTTCAAGGTGAGCAAAGTCTTGAAGGTTGAGCTCTTTGGTGTCCTGAGTCAGATAAATTGTGTCCACATCCTGCAAAAAAACAACAACAACAACAGATGAGACATGAATCAGAACAATAGAAAACATGACTTTATTGATATGAACACTAAATAATAATCAGATGTAACTCCAGCAGAGAATGACTCATTGCTTTCTCTAAAAAATGTTATGCCTTTGCAAAAAAATAAATAAATAACCATAAGGAAAAATCATTTCCACGATTTCTTTGTTGGAAAATGTAAAAAAAAATATCATAAAAAAAGCCAAATTTCAAAAACTTAAATGAGAAACAAAATGTTTTTCAAATAAAATGATAATAGTGTTATAATATAAAACATAATGCTGAGCTATATTAGTGTTATAATAGAGATAATACTGAAAACAGTGTTTTAAAAAAAATAAACAAATAAACATAAACATAAAACTTAAACACATGTTTACATATATTTACATAAGGAATAACATTTATTTTTTAAGTGTATTTTCGGCGTTATTTATGTTCTATCTGCTGTTTTTTATAGAGCTTTGGTAACACGGTAATTTCCCCTCTGTGGGATGAATACACTTCTATTCTATTCTATTAATAAACAATCAGACAAACAGAAAAAGTATTTGAAAGGACAGCAGTCCTCAGTACAGACCCACTGGACCTCCTCCCTGTATGGCAACCCCAAGTAGTCGCACACACACCAGTACTGATGAGAGAAGCCGCCTGAAAACGTCACGCCATGACAAACATGAAACAACAACAACAATAATAATAATGCATGATTATGGATGATCATGTGGGAAAAGGTTTTACCACAAGGCCCCAGGTCAGAGGAGCTCTGCTCAGCCCAGAGAGCCTGCAGGACTGCGGTCCTTTCTGGAGGATTTAAACTCAACTTCCTCATCAACTTCCTTCCTTACAGAGAGAGAAAATGAAAAAGACAGACAGAAAAAAGCAGAAAACATCAAAAAAAGATGAGCACTGTGGAGGAGAAAACTACAGCGATGATGACGTGGGATTCCTCTGAAAATCAATCCCAGCTATTATCAATTATCTGATCATTTTGATAGATAAATACTGTGATAACCAAAAAAACACTAAATAAAAAAAGTCTTCTTGTTTAAAGCAATATTTTGCTCAAATGTCTTTATTTATTTGAACTATGTTGAAAGATTTTAGACCAAAGAAGAATTTAGGAAAAGTCTCCATTCTGCTTCTGTGGCTGCCGGCTGATTGCCTCTTTCTTACCCGGGGGAGCCAGCGGGGCAGATCTGCTGCAGGCAGCTGCCGATGTGAGCCACCACCTCGTCCACCTCGTCCGCCGAGCCCAGCCGGAGGCTCCAGGGGCCGCGCTCGTGCTCCAACACCAGCTGCAGGGGGCAGCACACACAAACATGGGATCATGGGAGGAGCTTATCGCTGAGTGTCAGGATGCTAGAAAAAACCTTTTTCTGACTTTGTTAGTGAGTTTTCCAAAGATGAAATTCCTTGAATATTCATACAACACATAAATACAACAATAATTGGACAATTTAGCTTTTATTCAAGCGTTCACCTACTAATTTACCGTATTTTCCGGACTATAAGTCGCACCGGAGAATAAGTCGCACCTGCCCGAAAATGCATTATAAAGTAGAAAAAAACACAGATAAGTCGCACTGGACTATAAGTCGCATTTTAACTTTCACAACCTTATATGACACAATCATAGCAGACTGTTTATCTAATAATTTCACAGTAATTTTTTCTCAAACTTATTTATTTATTCTTTTCATGAAGCATCATTGGCCAACTAATACTCTGTTTTCATCCTGTGTTTGTAGAAACAGTTGTCATTTTTATTGCATTTCTGAATCTATGAAATCATTGGAAAATAGAATATTATGTTGTTAGCCTTCAAGATCTTACTGTAAAAAAAAGGTTTGCTGATTCTCTGAGTCACTTAACATACTCTTAACACTTAACATACCTCATACATCAAATTGACCCAGAAACATCATCTCTGTTCCTCACAAATGAACATAACAGGAGGGTTAACAATGTATTTATTTTAATTTATTTCTAATATAAGTCGCTGCGGAGTATAAGTCGCACCCCTTGCCAAACTATGAAAAAAAGGGCGACTTATAGTCCGGAAAATACGGTAGTCAATTTTACATGACTATGTTTTTCCTTTTCCTGTTTTTTTAATATGCAGCATTTACATTTTATATATAATTTGTGTTTGTTTAGAAGTGTTTGCATTAAAAACATTAAATGTCGTCTCTTAGACTAAAAACTCTGTTTTCATGTCTTATTTTTCCTAATTTATTAACCACTGAGTTGTAAAACTTTCACAGATAACTTGGATTTCAGGTGTTTCCGTAGCTTTAGTCGAATCCCGTAGAGTCCTTTGTGTTGCACAAAATATTGCATCTCAAATGAAGCTGATTAGTCTGAATAAAAAGATTCAATTGCTCCTGTGATTTTACCTGATTGGGTTTGTTGCTGCAAACTCCATGAATTTCCAAGTAGCTGAATGACTGTTCAACCTGCAAAAGAAGAGAAAGAAAAGAAATGAAAAAACAGGCCAACAAAACAGGTCAAATGGTTTTTTTCTTGGGTAAATCAGTCAAAAAGGGACAGATTTTCTGAAAACAAGAACTCGGACGGCTGACGCCTTCATGAGTCTCACCCTAAAGTCCTGAATTAAAAAAAGGAATAAACCAAAAAGTTGACCTGCTCAGCAGATTTGTACGTTTTTAGAGGATGATTCCATGTTTTGTGAAAACTATGGTTTAAAATACAATCTCAGGTTTATGACCACAAGTCAAAGATCACATTTAAATAAAAATAACGTGTTGGGAAATAAATGTTACAGAAAAAAACATGATAACATCCATGTGAAACAGTTGATCAAACAAACCAAATCAAATTTAATGTTATTTTGAGGTGTTTATTTGACTTAAAACTCTCTTATTGAAGAAAAAAAAAAAGCTTTGACTGCAAAACTCTGAATTTAATAATGCCACTTTGTTTGGCACAGTTGCTACTGCCTGCCAAGACACCAATGTTGGAGTCACTCAACACCCGCAGGAGTCAAGTGGAACTCCAGTCCTCTGGAGGTGAATCCGTAGTGTTGCTGTGCTTTGAGCTGTCCAAGTATGTCCACGGACAGTTTGCCAGCAACACCACTGCAGCAGAACCACGTTATCTTATCAGTCTGTAGCTTCCTGAAAGTCTTTGCTGAATGTGGTGTCCTTTGTTCACAGAGGAGCGGCTCTGTGCGGCTGGGAATCCTTTCCACTGCATCGTATGTAAACCCACATCTTTTCCTGAAAAAAACGTCTACACTTATGGAGGGAAAAGAAAAAAAACCAACTGAAGTAAAAAAGACGGGCAGGAGAAGAAGGTGGAATCAAAGGAACGATGTGCAGAAGAAACGCTTGAGTCAGTAAAGGGACTGAAAAGAAATCTTTTGGAGTCTGTGGAGACCATGAGAGGAAAAGAAAGTCATAGAAACTAAAAAGCAAAAATGAAACCGAATGCAGACCGTTGGCATGAAGGAACAGAGAGAGAGAAAAAGGGTGAGAGTGAATCCAAAGAGAGAAGCAAAGCCGTCTCAACTGCTCCCACTGCCAGCTGTTAAATTCCTCCATTGTCTTTTTTCTCTCTTCTTTTCTTCCCTCCCTCTGCTGCTGCTGCTGCTCTCTGCTGGGACACATGGAGGAACAAACCGCCCTCTGTTCACTCTCACACTCCAAACTAGAAAAACCGCTGGCCCGCTCTGGAACAACAGGTCAGGGGTCAGCCGCCCAACACAAGAACCTCAGAACCTGGATTTGACGCTGGTTCTGAACTTTCTTTTGGAAAGAAAATAAGAAATAAAGTCACAAATCTCTTCTACTGGGATGTTCTATGCTTAACAGTACGAGTCAATAAAAAAATTGGATTCCTGTTTTCACATAAAGCAGACTATTTGTTGCGCGGTGTGGCACGTTGTCACGGTAACGTGACAATGCGCCCCTTAGCCGGCGCGGACCTCGAGTGCAGCGGCAAAGGAAAGCGATATGTATGCCGATGGTCATGATGGATTAGATAAAGCATCAGTTCTCTGTAGAGAGGGCTGTCCATCAATCAAAGTGGCAGAAATCAAATCAGCAGCCAAACCTACACAAACTGCCAGGCATGGTGGTAGTGAGGTGATGGTTTGGGCTCATTTTGCAGTTGCTGCAGGGAAACACTGTGACTACGGACTAATATGTGGTCAGTGAAGTTCAGTTTGTGCCACCATCACCTCACGTTGGTGTGGAAATGACCACGAGATGGTTAATGTTGATGATGCAACGTTGGTTCTAGCGACCACTTCCACTGAGAGGTCTCTGTAAGCGCACGTACGTGCACGATTGGGCATTCTGCGTTTAATTCACTGGCGCTCGAGCATCACTACGCAGGTTTGAGGGCCCATTTTCAGGCGCTATGCACAAAACTCGCCATCATTGGACAAACCAGGTTGAACTTTGACCTTCATGGGACTTGGATTTGGCAGTGATGTATGGATGATGTCCATTCTAATTCACGAAAATCCCAACTGTTTGGAAATTTATCAAGGAGGAGAAATGGAAAAATTGAAATTAAACAACATTTTTCATTTTGGCTAAAAAAAATGATGTTTTAGGATTAATTTTAAATTATATTTATTTTTGCATTGGCTTTTGTAAAGTGTTCAACTACTCTGGGTCTTTGTCTAAATATTTAAAAAAACAGTAAAGAAACATTTGTGAGTGTCAAAATATGAATGAGGATGTAGACGAAAAAACAAAAAACAAAGGATTATTAAAAAGAGGAAACAGACAGAAAAACTTCAAAAAGACAAAAGACGTTTACGGGAAGTTTTTGCTTCACTTTGATGGAACTTTGTTTCATTCCATGCTAAAGACCGAGCGGACAAACACAACACAACACGACACTCCTCCAGCATGACGATGCTTCATCTCACAATGAAAATTCTGCAGAAGGGCAGTTAAAAAACACACACACACACATTTCCAGGGTGTCGGTTTAGCCATAAACGAGCCTTTTAGCAACTTTGATGGCTCAGGCACGCCATAACACGCCATAACACGCCATAACACGCCGAATCTTCAGCAGGATCTATTGGAATCTGCTGCCACACATCACGTTTCTTTCTGCCTGCCGACCCGTTTCCGTGCACAGACATGCCGGGAATCCATTCAGAACGGGGACAGTTACCAGGATCACACAAATTCATGCTTCTCTACATTTAGGCAAGAACTAAAATACAATAAAAAAAAACACATGGAAGCCATTCAAAATGAAAAAAATAAAAATAAACTAGCTGACGTAAAATAAAACTATAATACAGATGAATAAATCTGCATAATTTCACTCTATATTTCCTGTAATTTAACCAAAAATTAAGACAACAGCAGCAATAAATGATAAAAAAAACCTAAAGGTGTTTAATGTTTAAAAACCCACATTTTTAAACACAGGTCTTCATTAGTTTTAACACTTTAAAAGAAAGCCACCCCAGCAACACATCATCATCACAATGCTTTATATTAATGTGGGGAAAAAAACAAAAAAATGATTTTTTAAGCTAGAAAGTCAAACTCTTTCTATTGTCAACCAGTGACGTTCAACACTCAATTTTTCCTACCAAAGTGCCCGTCTTACATCTGGACTAAATATAAACCACGTATATCAGTATTTACTTTTACAAAGTGCTTCAGTTTTATGACTGGTAGTTAATATTCTCTTCGGTCTCTTTTTAGTAGACCTTTTCCCGTTTTTCCCTTCAGATCTGGGTCTGGCCCTGAGGCCTGAAGCATTCTTCCTCCTGTCGCCGTTTTCCTTTCCCACAGGCTGCGTTCTCACAGCTGCACTCTGGGTAAAACTATCAAATGTCTCCATGCGCTTGAACCTTTTCTCACACCAGTAGGGAGGGAGGCCGGAAGGGGAGAGGAGCTTCAGCTTAGGACACTTTAGTTTTCTGCATTCAGAGTGTCTTCTGATGGGCGCTGGAAACGTTTTTTTTTTTTCAACAAAAACGATGACACAAGTATTTTCTAACCACTACTTTGTTATCTAGGATTTTTCATTAAGTCGTACTTGTTTTTTTCTTGCTAGAGGGCGATAGAGTCAGCTGCATGGACGGTAAACAGGACCCAGCTGTCTGGAGACATACAGGCTGTTTCCAAATGGAGGGGCTCCACGGTGAAGGGACTGCTGTCAACTCACCTTAGAAGGGACTCTGGCTGTGAGTAAATAAGCTCGATGTGACGCCAGAGCCTGTGGGCACAGAAACACAAGCGTGAGAAACGCCATTAGTCTGCATGGAAAATGTCAACACAACACAAAAGCAAGGAAATAACCACGTTTGTATTTTTAAATAAGGGATATAATGTGGGGGGGAAAAAGGAAGCAAACAACTTGAAGTATTCAAAGAAATAAAAGGAGTTATTTTTACATTCTAGTTTTAGTTCCGATTTCTCCTTTTAGGCCTTTTATTACAACAATTGTGCCCATTTGAATGTATAGAGAAGAAAAAAGGAGCCCAAGCTTTTTCATGTGTATTTGTTCCATACATTATGGTAGATGGTGTGCTAAACCGCTCTTCTAGCAGAGACTTGACACACATCAGTGATGCCTGCTCAAACAACAGTTAAGACTCCTGAACGTACAAAAAGAGTGACTTATTTTCACCTTAATCAGGTGAAAATTGCTGAATTAAAAGTGAAATGATGTGAGACGAATGGTCCATTGTTTTCTGTAATGATGCTTATTTCAAGACTAAACGTAGATTAAAAGTAGCTGCAGTGGGATTTATAGTGACCTACTGTGCATTTGCTTTGAAAACCAGTAGGATATTTGCTATCATGTGACACAGCATTTAGCACATTTTCTAACCAAAACAACCTACAGATTCCTGTTACACTTGGGAGCAAAGTGGGGATCAGGATTCAGTCATAGGGCTGGGACATAAACCACTCGATGAGCCCAAAGAGCGGAAATGTTTGGGTAATGTTTGGTCAAGATGTACATAGATTTACGCTTCCAGGCTCAAAAACTTTGAATAAGCGTTTAAAACAAGTGTCTCTTGAGTTTTATGTCAACTCAATCAACGACCTACAAAGACAATTCAAAAGAAAAAAGGTGGAGTTTTGGTTTCTTTTTTATTGAGAATAGCTCTCTTTATGCTGCCGACGGAGAGACGGATGACAAGGGACCGTCTACAAAGTGAAAGCTCCGGGAAAAAGTGATTTAAAAAAAATCCATAATCCCCTAAATACAACCAAAACAAATAATATTAATATGAGGTAGTCATGAATACCCATCATTGTATTTATGCTACAACAACATTTGATATTTTTAGGAATTTTGGGCCTCCCTGTCCAGATAAAAAACAAGGTTGTGTCAGGAAGGGCATCCAGCGTAAAACTCTGCCAAACCTCCTGCGTGAACGGTGAAAGCTGACTGGCTGTGGCGACCCTCTGATGTGCCGAAAGGTGAACAACAACACAGTGGATAGATGACTCACATAGGATCAAAAAGACGAATACCTCTGAAGATACTAAAGCTACAGTCACCAAACGTTCTCACGTGACCATCACCGATTTTTACTAGTTAATTGTTAACTTTGCACAGGGACATTTTGTATCAGTTCATTAAAGTTTTTCTCTTTTTTTTTAATATGTTACAAAAGTATTGGACAAAGACTCTGTATCAGCAGATACTCAATGTCAAATGAATCAGACCGGGGCCAAAAATAACCTGATCGGGACATCCCTAGTTTGAATTAGGAATAACTGCCTTCCCTGCTACACATTGCACTGTCCAAGATCTGCCAAAGAAATCATTAACAAGCTGAGGTTGCATCACTAAAG
This sequence comes from Oryzias latipes, assembly GCF_053564925.1. Taxonomy (NCBI): domain Eukaryota; kingdom Metazoa; phylum Chordata; class Actinopteri; order Beloniformes; family Adrianichthyidae; genus Oryzias; species Oryzias latipes. The sequence goes on along the minus strand of NC_136247.1, from coordinate 27,930,403 downwards.
ATAGAATATGATTCATTAAGCTCATATGAGGAGGAGGTACATTTCTCACAAGGAAGCTGGGACTTCAACGTGACCCAAAGAAATCTTAGATAAGGGGTTCAATTCTGGGTACCGTTTCCATACAGCTCGTGATAAATTCACCAAACCGTTTTTAATCATTATAAATTCCTTTACAGCATTTTAATACCACACAACCCACAATGACTTGTAAAAGGTGAGTGACGCCATCATCCGAATGATTCAAGGCCGGTTTTTAGTCGCTGTCTCGACAGGATGTGAGCAAACTCTCCACAGGCTAACAACGAGGAAGCAAAAATGAAAGGTTGATTATATAGTTAGTGCCACTGATATTTTTCTAGAAGTCATGATATAATTGCATTAGCAATACAATGGATTGTAATGAGATGCACTAGAGAGGCACTTGTATTTCCTAACTTCAACTTTACCAGGGCGGTAGACACTAAACCACAGTACAGTTCATTAAAAAAAAAAAACTTTGTAAAATTGCACAAACTGAAAACTTTTGTCAGATCTATGATCTATGTTCTTACCAATCTGTATGTTTGACCATAGACACATACAGACTAGATAGGTAATCACTAATTAAACACTGGCAAGAATGAAGCCTGAAATGGTAGAGGGAGTGTAACCAGACTTATAAACCAAAAGGAAAATTATACATGTATGTATGAGCTAATTCATAACAATCAATATGAAACAAATCAGTAAATAGATTTGAAATAGGGCTGCACGATATGAGGAAAACTTGCGATATGCGATATTAGTGATCAATATTGCGATAACGATAAATTTGCGGTAAATAAACAAATAGAAAAATAAACAAAAACATCATTCCCATTTCATTGCAACAGTTTAAAAATTATCCTCCAAATGACCCTCATCGACATGGGGGACAAACGTCAGGGTGGCTAACCCTGGTCCTCAAGAGCCTCAACCCTGTCTGTTTTCCAATTCTCCCTAGACTGCTCGATAATGATAACCAAAATCAGGTGTGTTCAGTCAATCAGGATGTGAAATCACTTGAGTCAGCCAATCAACAGCAAGCTGGTTAAGGAGAGCTGGAAAACAGGCAGGGTTGAGGCTCTTCAGGACCAGGGTTAACATAATAGGCCTCCATCTGATTGGTCAACAATGGGAAGGTGTCCATCTGATTGGTCAAAGCATAAAGGGATTTATTTGATTCGTTAAATGCTTCAAGCTGCTAGAAGATTGTTTTAACACATTTTGGGTTTGCGATTTATTGCGATATTCGCCGTCTTTTGCGATATGCATATTGCAGAGCTGGATATTGCGATAACGATAAATTTGCGGTATATTGTGCAGGCCTAATTTGAAACCAGGTTGCACTTTTATTTATTTCTGGACAGACTTTTTAACATGATAGTCAGTTGATTACTGCCCTCTCCTGATACCAGCCTCCAGTGGTCATTTAAAGGAACTGCAACACTTGGTCTTCTGTGGTAAATTCAGGAATGGAAGGCGGGGGGGCTTGGTTTCTGGCAGCCATAAATCCAATTACTCTGTGTTTGCTTACGGTGATGAAGAAATTATTAAACTGAGATTACCACATCCGTCATTAAGCAGAAAAGGATCAGACGGTCTGGACTAGGCGGTGGCTAATAACAACCACTCATTTGTTTGACATGTTATAATGCAACATTTAGATGGTTTGCCTCATTTAAAGGAAAAACTGTATGATTTAAGGAATGTGGTGTGTTCCATCTCTGTGCAAATCTGCCTTTCCCAACACCTCTTGGTTGTGAGTGGGCTACTTTCTTCAAGTTCTGACAGGAGTGGAAAAAGCTTGGGAATGTCGACAAAGTAGAACCATGAAATACAAATAAAATGTGCTTTACTGAAGCATCAGACTATAGAATGGGAGGAAACAAATTTAAACTAGAATATACAACTCATACATTTGGATTGAAACAACATTTAAATGTCAACACATTTTCATTTTAGGTTATTTCTGTTTGCTTTCATACTTTATGATGACAAAGCAAGTGGGGGAAAATAACTTTCCAGCACCAAGAGGCCTTAATGTTCCTTCTTAATGTTCCTTCAGGCCTGACACAGCTCTTTGAACCAAAGCAGGGAAAACCTTCATGGCATTTCAGAGCGCACGCCAACAATTTGGGAAGGTCTTTCCTGTTTTCTTCATGACCATTTCCCCCTGTGATAAGAAATAACTCCCATTTCAGGATGGGAAACTGAAAGGTCAGCGCCAGGCCTTGGTCTTAGTGTCCCACTTTGATTGTTTTCTAGGACATAGTTTCTGTAGAGCGCCAGTACTTCAATCAAATTTTGCCTGACCTGTGGGCAGGACTATCGGCACAGAGTAAGTCCACCCCCACTTCCCATCACCCTTCTGTTTACATTCTCTCCCGCTACCTTACGGCCCCTCACTCCCCCACCTAATCTTACTGATGCAACAAAAATGGCGAGCAACATTGGAGCTATTGGATGTAGTCGTCGACAAGGGAATGCAACAGAATGAAGTGGAGAAGTGAGCTTGTGGCTCAGCCATTGTTTAGTATACAATCATTTTTTTGTCTGCTCCTGATTCATGATTTGAATAAAGAGAAACTCAAAAATGCCCCATTAGACTTAATTTTCTTTATGTGTGTCCTACATATCAGAAAAAGCCAAAATATGTAAAAAAAAAAAAAAAGAAACCAAAAATCCCTTTAAAAACTGTTCAACAACCAAATGTAATTAGCATAAATAAAGTTTAGCATAAATTACAAAAGGGGTTTATACAAATATACACGTTGTGTGTCAGAAGACCCACAACCCCCTGTTGTAACAGTAAAATCTGTCCAACACAAGAGGCTTCAGCTCTCATCTGTCTGCTCAGCTGTTGGACAAGTTATAAATAAATACATAAATACATAAAAATGAAGTACAAAAAACAAAAACTAAATTGGGGATTGAAGGCCCTCCACCTCTGCAGCAGATGAGTTTACTAGGCTGTGAATCAGTTCCAAGCATAGAAACTATTCCTGGAAAGAAGAAAAACGGAAGAATTCCCACCATAGTTCATCTGAAACTCATCTCTCAGACTGAGGTAGTGCAGCCGCAGACGTTTAAAGTATTTAGCAACCACCGGCAGCTCTCCTACAGGACAACAACTCATATCGGTGTTTGAGAAAGCAGTTTTTCACAACCTGCATTTTGAGCATCAAAGCAACAAAACTACAACACTTCCAAATAACTGACTCGTCTGCTTCTCAGACACTGAATTCCAACAGCGACCAACCAAACATTTTGTTTATAAAAGGAGAGATTCTCATCCTTGAGGTCAGCCTGTGACTCAGACATCACTTTAAAAACAAATCTAAAAGAAGAAGTTAGTTCTGCCTTATTTCCTCAAAACAATCTGACAATTTCCTACACAGTTACACTACAGAGGAGCAATAGAATCCATTAAAAAAAGGCTTATATGTTAGAGGGGTGCATCTTTCCCTCTCACATGATGTGATACGCATCTCCATACGTGGTCCACTAATCGAAAATATCCTGATACGTTGAAGAAGATGATGGCAAAAATCATCTGGATGAATGAACAGCCTTTTTCTAGAAAAAGCTACACTCAAAACACGCTGCTGCCGGACTGACGCAGCAGCGTGCCCAATGCTGCAGGACCCTTAACCCATGAAGGGTCTCCTGGTTTCAAGGCACAGAGAGACCCTCCTTATACAGTACGCTATGGCAGTGTTTTTCAACCTTTTTTGAGCCACGGCACACTTTAACCTTGACAAAAATCCCGCGGCACACCAGCATCCAAAAAAAAAAAAAAAAACAGAGATTCATGGTCTGTATTGATCGACAGCCCCCCCGCAATCTCACGTGCATTTTTGTGATAATTGTGGCCGGAAAAGCAGGAAGTTGCGGCTGTTTTTTCTAAGAGATGAAATGAAAGTTAAATTAGAAAATTTAGAAACTGTTTGTTTGTTGTGGTTTCAAGGCGTTTCGCAAGGACAACTCATTGTGCGCTGGGACACTGCGCTGGGACACCTTTAAGCCAATGCATCATGGGAGATGTAGTGTGAAAACTGCCGAAAACTTGCAGAAAGACTCGCGTCTCTGAGCTTCATTGTATTGTCCACTTGTTTCACGGTCTGACACCGGACTCTGTGGAAAGCTACACCGCTAAAGAAGAGCTTTAACTGGCATTTTTGTTAGAACTGAGCGACTTGATCAGCAGAATTAAGAACAAGGAAGTGAAGACTTTAAGCACTTCTGATTGGTCAGACTGATGACATGTGATTAAGCCTTCAAGATTGATTGGTGGAGACAGTTAAAGGGACGGGACTTTTCCGCAAACTGTCATAGCTGCAGGGAAATCGCGGTAACGTAATCCTTATCAAAATTTCTTTAATAGAATTAAATAAACACAAAGAAAAAGTAATTTTAAGATCTTTTATATTCCTAACTACTCAGTGTTTTATCAGGGCCTGTTTGGATGAACAAAGAGCTGATTTCCTGGAGATGGGAAATGTTTTTAGATCAGTGAATGATTAATGAGGGCAATTTCCCACGGCACACTTGACCATCTCCCACGGCACACTAGTGTGCCGCGGCACACTGGTTGAAAAACACTGCGCTATGGTACAGTCTATTGCTCTTTATGTTGAGCAATGTTCAAGCGTTCTTTAATAAATGTTTTACAAAGCATCAGAAAGTTTTCAGAAGGGTTTTTGATGAGGAAGGATTGGTTGACGGACATTCTTCGGCCACAGGGATGGGTGGGGGGACGGGTTTATTCACATGTGTCTCTGGTCCCTAACCCCCGCGAATATGTGGGGATACTGTACTAATATCACACTGATGACTATTACAAAAGAACTAGCATTGTTTATCATGTATTTTCCTCCTTAAAAAAAACAGGCTCAGACTCCAATTCCTTCCATAACTCCGTCCCATTCCTAACCTCCCCTTCATCTCCAAAATTCTCGAAAAAATAGTCGCCTCCCAACTTCACCATCATCTCAAGCAAAATGATCTCTTTGAACCCTTTCAATCCGGTTTTCGTCCCCTTCATAGCACTGAAACGGCCCTAATAAAAATCACCAATGACCTTCTCCTAGCAGCTGATTCTGGACTCATCACCATCCTCATCCTCCTTGACTTGACTCAGTTTATCCAACTGAATTCTTTTAAATCTCAGCCCTCACTCATTTTCTCTGGTGTTCCTCAAGGTTCTTTTCTCGGCCCCCTCCTCTTCATTGCCTACCTCCTACCTCTTGGGAATATATTGGGTAAATTCAGCATTGATTTTCATTGTTTTGCGGATGACACTCAGCTCTATCTGTCAAGTAAACTGAACTCTTCTCATCCACCTGCCTCCCTCTCCTCCTGCCTGTCTGAAATAAAAACCTGGTTCACCTCAAACTTAACAGCGATAAAACCGAATTACTCCTCGTAGGTTCCAAATCCACCCTTTCCATTGATTCCTCTCCAGTTTTCCCCTCACCTCAGGAAAAGAGTCTGGGTGTCATCCATGACAGACCATTATCCTTTCAATCTCACATCACTAGCATTACTCGGTCAGCCTACTTTCATCTAGGCAATATTAACCATCTCCGTCCCTCCCTCACCGTCCACTCCGCCTCCATCTTAGTTCATAGTCTGGTCACAACTCACATTGACTATTGCAATGCACTTCTCTCTGGTCTCCCCAAGAAAACTCTGAATAAACTTCAGTTGGTCCAGAATTCAGCTGCTGCATCATCACCAGAACTCCTTCCTTACATCACATCACTCCCGTTCTCCAGCAGCGGCACTGGCTTCCAGTAACTTTCAGGGTTCAATTCAAACTCCTTCTCTATATGTTCAAAGCGCTCCATAACCTCTTATCTTATCTTATCTTATCTAACCCTCTTATCTTTCTAATCTCCTCCATATAAACCCTCCCTCCCGCTCTCTCCGGTCTTCTTCCCTTCAGCTTTCCGCCCCTCCGGCCCGTATGGTCACCATGGGGAGCCGTGCCTTCAGCCACTCGGCTCCCAAACTCTGAAACTCTCTCCTCCCAGACCTCCGTAACACTGACTCCTTTCCAATTTTTCAATCCAGACTGAAAAGCCACCTGTTTAAATCTGCTTTCCCTGACCATAATTTTACATCTTCTGCTATCTGATTTTATTAATGATTTTAACTTATTAATTGTTTGTTTTTAACATGTGATTTTATTGTGTTTTCTTTTAATCTGTACAGTGTCCTTGGGTGTTTTGAAAGGCGCTTTTAAATTTTGTTTCTCTTTCGGCTTTTCCCATCAGGGGCCGCCACAGCGAACGAGTCGCATGGTAAACTTGGCAATGTTTTACGCCGGATGCCCTTCCTGACGCAACCCTCCCAAAGCAACCGGGCTTGGGACCGGCACAGAAGTAGAGAAGGGAACAGGGAGCAGCCCGGAGTCGAACCCTGGTTTCACGGACGGAAGGCGCCGCAAACCAGCACGAGCTAAACCGGCTACCACTTTGAAAGGCGCTTTTAAATAAAATGTATTATTATTATTTTTATTATTAGAGAAATATGAAGAGATTTAGCACAGAAACGTTATTGCAACATGTAGGTTTGAGTGTTTTGTGAACAGGCCTTCACTTACCAGCACTCTGCTCTCCACCTTCTCACCTTTGACCTCCAGCTGGACCTTGTGCCTCAGGGTCAGTTTCACCCTGCGACCCACCGCTTCCTTCACGCTCTCTGCAACCCCAGGAAGACAGAGGAACACGTCATTAGGACAGTGGCAGCCCTGGGCGTCGCGTTACAGCTCATGGCTACATGCGTGATGAAGGTTTAGATGTGGGATCAGCTTCCGTGTCTGACGCAGAAGAGGCCAGTGGATAGCTGGCCAAGGGATTTCTTTTGAGTTTCTTCAGGCCTTCTAGCATGCAACATACAGCAAGTTCACATTTATTGTGGGGAATTTGTGTTTTCACGTTGTGCACGTTCAGTACATTTGTGCTCACCGCTGTGCTGCTTCTCACCCTGACACACAGAATCAACATTGCAATCATCCATGGAAAAAAAAAAGCACATGCAGCCACTGGTGCATGGAGTGCGAACACATGCTTCAGAGCACCACGAGGTCAGGAACATTTGGAGGATTCCAGCAGCACACGCAGCTGGCCCAGGCAGGAAGCAACTACACAAACACAGCGACGGGCCCGTTTGTGACTTTTTGTTGGTGCGCTGCAGACAAGCACCGCCACAGGGCTGACTTTTTACACTGTGTGTCATCTTGTGAGCGAAGAATCTGCTCAGTTTTGAAGTGGTGGAAATGTAACTTTAAAGAAAACCAGCAGGACACTTGTTTTCACAACAGAAGAGGATTTTTGAATGGAAGTGAGTTGTGTAATGTAGTTACTGTCAGCAAAACGGAGAAAAAAAACTATCAGAGAAAAAGAGAAGGGTCTTCAATAAGTTTGGTATCTTTCATTAAGACTTTATTGTTTCTAGGACATTTTCGGGATGCTTGTATTTCAGAAGTAGTAGAGCGATTGCGCTCTACTGTTTATGTAGAGTTTGAAGGAATGGACAAAGTGGGGGAGAGTAAAGAATGAAGTGGAGCTGAGAGAAGAACGCGAGCAAACAGTCAAATGTGGGTAAAGAGATCTTAATATTGAGCTGAAGAAGGTGTGGGCCCGCCTTCATGACATCATGGAGTCTCAGTCCTCCCTGAAACCAGACACACGATGATGTCATGAGGGGGATGAACACAGAACGGCATGAAGCAGCACAGGGCCTGATCAAAAACACATGCACCGCTCCCTGCAAGCTGCTATCAACGCAGAAATGACGAAAGTCCATCAAGAGCTCAAAAACCCTCCGGATTATGTTTATGGACAGGGTTGGCCAGAAGAAACACAACTCCCCAAGAGCAAAACAGCTATAAATTCATTAGAACGTGAAGATCAGCAAAAGAAGACCATCGGTGTCCAGGATCCCCAACAGAGTTATCATCCAGTAAGTCTATAAGACTAAAAAACACAGCAAATATGGCGTGCTGTCTTTCCCTATTCCATACACTAGTGTTAAATGATGTTTCCAGACTGTAGTAAACTTAGCTTTAGTTCATAACATTTTTATGACAGGATCCACCATAAAACTACCAGTGACGGTAGAGCCGAGTACTGCAGTTGTGGAGTTATTTGTGACAGCGGGAGTTTCCCAGGTGGATGGAAACCTCATGCAAGAACCTACACAACAATTATCCCAGACGACTTCAACTTAAGCCTAAGTCACATGCACCCATACAGTGGGGGATGACCTGTCCGGCCTGTGGAGGGTCATAGTCAGGACTGGATGCATCTGAAGGGGAGCGCAGGTGTGTCCCTTACTGACCATGCGCTTATGCTTGCAGGTGATACGGTAAGACGCACAAACTACGGTCTGATTTCTAACCGACAGGCTGCACATAAGGGGTGCGCACTTCTCACTTGAACAATACTAACGGGTCCCTTGCACAGTGTGCAGGGTATGGGGGTTTTGAGAAAATTTAAAATTACCCATTTCACAAGTGTTTGCTACGACCTGTCGACCGCACCACAAACATTTTTGCCCTACAGACTTACTTGGCAATAACAGGTTTAGTGATCCCTCTTTTATCGCGGAGAATATGTTCCACAAATATCCAGAGATGTGTGAAATTCGCAAAGTAGGATTCTTAATGTTTTAAGGCTGTAAAGTATCTACACTTTTCTCAAACAGACATGAACGTTTTTGAACTTTTCTCTCGTTAAAACTCTCAAAGTTCAAACCTTCACAGAAAAATAAGTCCAGTATTGAAGAGTCGATTGAAAAGGTCTACAGCCAATCAGTGTGCAGAACACAGTGTGCTGTAAAAAGACAGGGAAAAAAGGCATGGAAAACCGCAATAAAAAAAAGACAGTGAGACGCAGAAGGTGAACCACAATATAGCGAGGGAAAAGTGGACAACCATGATGTTTCATGCCTGTGGGCCCATCTGAGTTTGCCCATTTTATGCCCATTCCGCCCATAAGGGCCGTTGTGACTAAAGCCTTAACTGATTCTACGAACAAATTTAAAAAATCCTATTTATATTACAAAAGAACTAAACCAGGAGTTTAAATAGCTTCCTTTTTTCAGGTTGCCTTTGATGTTACTTCTGCCTTTTATGTAGATCTCATTGATCTGCATTGGGAGAGTCAGCCGTTGCAGATTCAGGACATGCAGTCATGGTGATGAACGGTTGGTGGGTCAGAAGTCTGTTGCCCTCCACAGGATGCATGAGGTCCGGTAGCAGCAGTCTCAGCCCCCGCGGGACACGTGGAACGGTTACATGCTCGTGGCTCAAAAGGTCAGCGAGCGGGTTGCGTCCAGACGAGCAGGTGGTTGTCATGTTTCAGATGCTTGTGGGAGTTTCTAACACACAAACAGAACCGACGCGGATTCATTATAACTACATCAGTTTAAAGCCAAGCTCTAACAATTTAGCATATATTAGGGCTGCACGATATGAGGAAAACTTGCAATATGCGATATTAATGATCAGTATTGCGATAACGATAAACTAGCGGTACGTAAACAAAATTATACTGAATAAAATTATACTCTAAATGACCCTCGTCGACATAGGAGCCGAATATTTAAGATAAAAGGCCTCCATCCGATTGGTCAACAACGTGAAGGCGTCCATGTGATTGTCAAATGCATAAATGGATTTGTTTGATTCGCTAAATAGTTCAAGCTGCCATAAGATTGTTTTAGCACATTTAAGGTAAGCATTTATTGCAATTTTCGCCGTCTTTTGCGATATGCATACTGCACAGCTTGATGTCGCGATAACGATAAATTTGCAATATGTTGTGTAGGCCTAGCATGTATTGAATTTCATTAGTGTTTACCATAAAAAGAAACAATTCAAAAGATAATTTTCTTTAAATGTCATTACATTATGGCTTGCTATAGGTTTAACACAACTTGTGTGTAGCGTTGGCTAAAAAGGAACGTCATAATGTAAATTACATTAACACTAACAAAGAAGACCCAAATTTAAAAAGGGGAAATTGTTTTTCCCTCATTTTAGAATCTATAGGCCAGTATGTTTTTTTTGTTGCTATCGTTTAAACCCCAAGCAAAGAAAGAAATAACTGATCATCTTTTTCTGATAATGAGCAGCAGTGGATCACTCTGTTGTACTAAAACCAACAGCAGGACCGCCAACAAAAAGCCTCATTCATCACTCAGTCCACTGACACACAGTGCGAGCCTGGTCCCAAGACGGCGTAACAGGGAGCACGGGATCGTGAGTCAGCCTCCCTGTGAAGGTTCACTTTGATTATGGAGGCAGGGCGATGCTGAAATGGTTCCTACTGAAGGATCATCCAAATATGTCACATGGAACCGGACTTTTCCATCAAGCTTGGACTAAAGACGCCAACGGCTCAAGAAGCTGTTGGCTTCTGTTCACTGAATCCTTTAGTTAAGGGGAGTGTTTCAGTGAGATATTAGTCTGATAATGAACCCCTGAAAATTTAGTACGTGAATGAAGAGGAAGCTGCCGTTTGTCTTTAGACACACAGAGACCAATAATTTAGTTTTAGGATTCTTCGGGGGAAAAAAAGGACCCAACTCTGTTGTACCAGAATGGGTAAAACCATAGATAGAAACATTTTTGGGCATTTTTAAAAATGGCAAAGCTCATTAAAAGAATGAGTCCCCCAGCGATCAGTACAGTGTTCCCTCGTGATATCGCGGTTCACCTCCCTGTGTGCATCCTGATTGGCTGTTGACCTCGTCACTCAGTCTCCGTGCCTTGTCCCATGTTCAGCTTGGCACAGTCGCACCAATCCTCTTTTGCCAGCAGATCTTTGTTTCCTTTTGTGATACTGGACTTATTTTTCTGCAAAGTTCTAGATTTAAAGAGTTTAGACAAGACTTAAAGGTGTTGAAATGTTAATGTCTGCCTGAGAAAGCTGATTAAGTTTTTAGTGAGCCTTAAAATATCAAATATCCTTCCTCGCGGATTTCCTCTATCGCGGGTTATGTTCAGATAAACAAGGGAACACTAGCTAAAAATGTTTTAAATTGAAACCAAACTGTATGTAAATTTATGTTTGGTGTAAAGTTGAACGTTTTAATCTGGAAAGGAAAGGGTTAAATTATACCCGTTCTCTGGTGGTCACATGTGGAACTGCAGCTTTCTTTAGATGGGAAGTTACTTTAGGCACAAAACCATCGACAATATATGAGAACCGGACTGAGTGAGTGTGATGTCATCAATAGGAAATGGCGTCATTCTAGCTTCACTGAAATATAGTCAATTCAGTCACGAGTGTTGGTGGAGCAGTGGTCAGCACTCATGCCATACAGCGAGAAGGCCCTGGTTTGAATCCCGGCTGGGACCTGTCAGTGTGGAGTTCACACACGTGTATTGTGTTTAGTGGTGAACTGAAGGAGTCACAAGACTGAAGAAGAAAAAAAAAAATCTGCCAACCGCGAATATTGAAACACAAATAAGCGGGGGGACACTGTAGCGGATTAGGAAAATGGATGGATGGATTTTCTTTTTCACGATAAGGACACCGCCATGGTGGAGCCAGACAATGTCAGTAAGCCTTGTTTGGTCAGAGTGGGTGAGTCAACGTTTCCGTGGCAACCGCTCTCACCAATCAGGAGTGAGTTTGTTAGAAGCCTACACCCCTTGCACCTAGGAGCGAGCTCGGGAGAATCTGTCAAACGTTTTGAACGTTGTCGTCACAAATTACTGAGTTGTTGTCTACCTTATGGCATATCTCAATAGAAATCTATAGGATTTTGGCTTCATGGAACCAGCCAGTACTTCCTGTTTGGAAAGTGAGAGAGAGGGGGGCCTCTCAGTCCAGTTCTCTTTACAGTTCCCTAAGATAAAAACCAAACAATATAAAAATAAAATCCAACTCTGGTATTGTTGTAAGGCAGTGTGGACTGCATTAGTTGGCCTGTTCAGTATATGTTTTCACATAAGGTCATAACATTCTTCAGACAGGCTCCTGGGTGTAATTTCAGTCCAAATTGCTGTTTTGCGTGGTATGAAAACTACCAATCTCAAAGGAGGCGCACCACATGGAGGAGAGCAGAGTGGAGTTCAGTGGTTCCCTCCAACCCTAAAACTAACTGCAATGCAGAAAGGTGCAAAAAGCAGGGCTGAGAAAAAGGGATCCACTGTAATCTGGTGGTTTATCTTCTTTCTTTTTTTTCCTCTCCCCAAAGCAAATTTCAGTCCCAGAAACTCCACACTTTCTTCTTTTCACAAAAGTGCTGTGATTTATTGTCCCACAGTTAGGGAGTCTGTGTTGATAATATCTCACAATCCAGAAGGAATTTCACAGGACACGCCCCTCAAGCCCACTTCACTTCAGATTAGGAAGTGGCAGAGAAGGAGAAACTCAGGTAGACCCCTCCAGGCATGAAAATAACTGCACTGAAAAGATGCAGGAAAAACACGGGGGTTTCCAACATTTTTAGTTAAAAAAAATACCAAACTACCTAAAAACAACACAACTGATTCGAAACTCTACTCTCTGTTCTTATATACATTTTTTTAAAAGTTCTTTAATTCCCTAAACTCACTCTAGGACAGCCAGAGGAGGAGTAGCCATTGCGCAGGCGCCAAAAGTTTAACTTACCGAACAGTTCGTTGGAAATCTCCATTTTTTCCGACATTTCTGCTGCAGAATTGAAGTCCGGCGCTGGCGGGCAAAGGCAGCGGGGCGAGAGGCGGTTCCGGACGGACCTTCACTCCCGAAGAGCGGCGGCGGAAGGTGGAGGAGGTGGTGGAGGAGGAGGAGTACAGCCAAGGTGCAGTCCCGTCTGCGGTGGTTACCTGTCGACACCCTCTGCTTTACTCAACCGTCAGCGTCCATCCCGACGTGCCCGCACACAAAACGCACGCTCCCGCTGCCTTCATCTGGCGCGTGCCGGATATGCTAAACACGCTTCGAATGACTGTTTTGAACCTATCAAATAACCACCAAAAAAGGGCAGAAAAACTAAAAAAAACCCAAAACAAAATCACGCAGGCTCAGAAGTTCAGTCAGACAAGTCTTCAGTGGACCCTCCTTCAGCCCCCCCCCGGCCAGGTCGGTTTGTTTGTGCGCCTGAAACTGAGGAAACCCTGACACCTAGTGGTCAGTTGTGCGCATTGCATGTTTCAAACAAATGTACCTGTAACAGAAGTTGCTAATATTATTTTAGTTTTTTTTCTATAAAGCTGTTGTTCCTATTTAACATTTTTCTGTAATAAAGTGTTTTTATTAGTTTCATGCATGTGTGAAAAAAGTTCCCACTATGCATGTGTTTGCTTAATACAGGCATGTCCAAAGTCCGGTCTGTGGGCCACATGCGGCCCAATTTCTACCAGCCTGCAGGTTGCTGTCATTAAAATAATAATCAGCACTTTCTAAGAAATGTGGGTACGATTTCTTGACTGTAAATTATGTTATAAGCCGTTGTAAACCAGCAGCCTGTGGCTACTTGATCTTTAGAGCCTTAAGGGCCAAACGACAAGAGCAGAATTATTTCCATGATCAAAACTGTTTGTACTGTTTGCTCTCCCCTGGTTTAATATAATGCGTTCATGCGGTAAACTCTGAGGACCCGAGCTAATATTTAAGCTCTAAACAGCAGAATTACTACCGTGGTCCCATAGTGAGACATCATTTTGATGTCTCACTATGTGACACACCTCCTGTCTTCAGAGGTTTCTCGCATTATCCCTTGTGCTATCCTATGGGGTCCAGATGACCCGATCCTTCCATTGACGTGTTCTCCCTACCATGACAAAGGTGGATAAAGGTGGAAAGATTTCATGTAATCCATGGACACCAGTGAAGATCACAAATCATTGAAGAAAAAAGTTCAGCGCACTGTCTAGTGGGTCTAGATGACCCCACTCCCAATGGTAAAGTGCCTAGGATAGCACAAGGGTTAATTAAGGGTTACTGCGAAGGAGGGTGAAAGGGAAGGGATGCCAGTTTAGTTTAGTCTGTTTAGTTAAAGTTTAGTACTAGTGCATAGGCGGGCAAGGCAGGTGGTCTCTGAGACAATCATCACCTTTGGTAGACAAGGGCGATGGGGCTAGTGATCTTCTGTCCCTTCCGGCCCTCAGCGCCACTGGCTGTGTTGCCTGGGTGTTCGCTTCCCTGGTCCTGTGGCCCTTTCTCCACGCAGGGAGGGGGATCCCTGAGTTCTCTGGCTAGGCCATGAGCCAGGGATCATATCACCTGGGTGCCTGGGGGTGTTTGTGTCCCTGTGGTGAAATGTATGCAAGCATAATTAACAATTAATATAAATAAAGTTTAGCCTCAGATACAAAAGGGTTTATGCAAATATACTCCTTCATAACCCCCTACTGTAACAGAAAACCTGTCCAACACAAAACGCCTTCAGTTGTCATCAGTTTTTATTTATATATATATAAATATATATATATATATATATATATATATATATATATATATATATATATATATATATATATATATATATATATATATATATATATATATATATATATATATATATATATTTGGACAATTTTTATTTTGTAGTTAATTTTTAAACTTTAGTTTATAAAAATGTCCTGATTCTTATAAACCACATGCTGAAAGTGAGGACCTCTGTTCATCTAATTCAGCCACTAGATGGCGACAGTACTTTGCAAACATAACAGAATGCAACGAAACATAACAAGTTTCTTTGCATAAGATTGAAATATTTGCAAGAAAACACTTTTCAATTCTAAACCAAAGATCACACCACTGGTTTTCTAAATCCTATTACCTCATTACTTCTGTTATCCCCCCATCATAAGCACCCCTTAGCACTGGACGGAGCCTGAAAGTACCCCCAGCACAGAAGGGGGCCTTAGAAAATTCTGGTTTAGCTGATCACAAAGTGGGCATAAAACTGTGGGAGTTAACAGATTACACCCAAGTCAATGCATTTATGCACAAAACTCCACAACTGACAAAGCAAGACCTGATCAAAGTATCTGCCTCAATCCCTAGAGGGAGACAAAACACTATCAATGATTGTTTAGTGGACACCGTCTCAATAAATTACTTTTTTCTTTAACTTATTTATATAGACCCAATAAATATTAGTATGTATTTGTTTGGCAAACGATACAGCATTTTTATTGGACTTTTTACTAAAAAACGTTAATTAACACAG
Source organism: Oryzias latipes (assembly GCF_053564925.1). NCBI lineage: Eukaryota > Metazoa > Chordata > Actinopteri > Beloniformes > Adrianichthyidae > Oryzias > Oryzias latipes. The sequence goes on along the minus strand of NC_136247.1, from coordinate 27,915,202 downwards.
AGTTTGACAGTAACAGATAATTGAAAATTGTAACACTAGGCTTCATATCCTTCTTCCTTTATTAATAACAAAATAACAGCAACATCTTTAATTAAAAAAAATTGCTAAAATGGTTTCAGATTTATATTTTGCTCTCACTGAGGCTCTGGGAACAGACCGGGGCAGGATGTGTTTTTTTTCCCAACCACTGGGTGACCTCACTGTGCTAAGACTTTGAAATTTGTGAAGTAAAGAGTTCAGATTTTATTATTGGTTAACAGTTTTGCCCGAATGCATGAAAGACCTGGTCTGAATTCCAGCTGGAACCTTTCTGTGTGGAGTTTGAATGTCCTCCTTGTGCCTGCGTGGGATTTTCCCGGGAATTCCGGCTTCCTCCCAGAGCCCAAAATCATGTTTCATAGGTTAACTGATTATTCTACATTGTCTTAAGCTGTGACGGTGAGTCCTGACTGGGGTGTATCTCAACTTTAACCAACAGTAGTCAGGATAGGCTCCAGCAACCCCGTGACCCCAAATGGAATCCAGTGGGTTTGAAAAATGGATGGATGGATTTGACCTGTCCAAGGTGCTGAAAATTCCCCTTCAAACTTGATGTCATTTAGTTTTATTTATTAAATTTTCCTTTGCTGTTTTCTTTTGTTGTTTTCTATGTCTTGTTCAAAATTAAAATTAAAAATCTGGACTTTAATTGCAGCTTTTTTTGTGTGAAATGAAGCCTGGTTCTCAATCTAATAGATTGGATCACAGCTTCTTCAAATGAAGCCGTTATCTTGAAGTACATTATTTGTTTATTTATTTATTTATTTATTTATTTTCAAAATCTATTTGTTGTTTTTTTACCAGTTCTGTTCAACAGCTGAGCAAACAGATGAGTGCTGAAGGCTTCTTATGTTGGACATTTTTTACTTTACTTGATTACATTTTTGTAACCATTTTTTGTTGGACTGGATGGAAAAAAGAGAGAGGGATGCTAGAGGGGAGGAAAGAAGGATCATTATGGAGAGGGGGGGTAAAATCATAAAGTAACAAGTTACTGGAAATTTATAATCATTTCTGTCTGGTAGAGTTATATAATTAATCTAAAAGGGGCGGGGCCTGTCCACACACACACTGAAATGTGACAAACACACCTGTTGGCTTGACAGAAACCATAGATCTACATTTATGCTTGATTACGTGTGGGGCTTTTCTCACTGTATTGCCCTTTATTTGACAGCATTTTTGTTTTGTGAAAACGATTTTATCCCTCATGAACTCAGATACTAAATTGTTTGGTCAATTTACTTCTAGAAAACACAAAATGAATATACACTGATACAATTTTAGTGTATATTTTGAAGCTTACAAGCTCAACAAAAATTGTTGTTCGCTCTCAGTTACAAGAGTTATTTAAAGATTTCTTGTAGATCTGCATGTTGTTTAGGCCTTGGAAACTTATTCTGACTTTGCTTTCTCAGATTTTTTTTTTTTTTGCTTTCTCAGATTTTTCACGAGCTGAATTCAGGCAGACGACACAACGTGTTGTCATAGTGCATGGAAACAAATGTGATTGAGACTAATGAGTCAGCTTGGAATTTTGGAAAGGAGTAACAATGAATTCATTCATGTTCTCCAACTTTTGAGAACAGCTGGTAAGCATTTAGGGCATGAAAAATATGAAATCAGGGTTTGAATTGCAAACCCCATACACCACTTTCCAGCCACGTCAAACATTTGAATAACCAATACAAATTTAATTTAGTAAATAAGTTTACAGGCAAAGTGTAAAAAAGTACATCTTCTAAAAATACTCTTTAGATTGCCACTGTTTATTTTGATTTTAAAATATTTTTAAAGAACACCAATAAAGTTTTATTTAAACAATGTGCATGAAATAACAAGTATTTAGTGTCAGAGGGATGTTTGTATGCTGCCAGTTCCATAAGAATGTAACTTTTTTAAATAGTTATACTTATTACACATTTTTTCTCAACGAACACTTTCCACATAAAAAGTCGATGTTCTCTTCTTTTACCTCCTTTCTAAGAAAACATGACAAAAAAGACTCAAATGGGAACAATGTAAAAGGGAAGCAGCCTAAATAACTGTGCAATGGAAGCCATTCAACAAAGTATCCTCCATGTTGAAGAGATCCTCTTTCATGAGCGGTTGGCTCCACCCCTTCGCCAAATCAACCCAATTACTAATCAAATTCAAACCTAAAACAACACAAGAAACCAAAAGAGTCAAATGTATTTTATTTATAACAAGTTTACCAAAAAACAAACATAAAATGGTAATGCCCCAATTAACAGCAATTTCTAAACCAAAAAAACATCTTAAATTTATAACAGACGTATCAAAGCAAACCAAAACGATAGGTGGGTTCACTGGATGATCCAGGAAGGGCTCCCAAGGAACCAAGACATAAACAAAACTAAACGAAAAGCACAGACAACAACCAAAACCAGGTGACAACAAAAACAGTAGATGGTAGACACTTTGTTAGATACCTAGAGGGACAAACGTGTGGTCTGTCACAAACACTGCAGCTCAGAGGAGCTGTAACCCTTGTGCTGTCCTAGGCACTTTAACGTTGGGAGTTGGGTCATCTAGACCCACTAGACAGTGTTCATGGATTACATGAAATCTTTCCTCCTTTATCCACCTTTGTCATGGTAGGGAGAACACGTCAATGGAAGGGGGGGGGGGGGTCGTCTAAGATAGCACAAGGGTTAAAAGAGAAGGTAAAGAGTGCAATAGTTGTTTTACATGGAAAATCTTAAAAGGATAAAGGGTCACTTCGCAAATAAACTTAATACATTCGTTCAAGCTGGACAGAATGACTGGCCACATTTACTGAAGTCACATGATTTCACAAAGTTTCACGGTGGGAAAAACTGATTCTTTGTTTCACATCATTAACCGAAGCAGACTGATGCTTTTAGCCACTAAGGCATTGTAAATACATTTTTGGCGCTGACTACAAGTGTGTTGCCCTCATAGAGTGTCTCTACCACAAAACTACGTGTTTTTTTTTCTTGACAGACCTCCTTTGTGCAGTCTGAGTTAGTCACAATTAAACACTTAGGCTGCAAGATGTGACTGTTCTGCATTCAAGTCAATGCTTGAATAGGACTTTAACGTCATTGTCAGGGTGCGGTGTGGGCACAAACGCAGGATTTTCCAAAGAAAAGTTCAGCTTTAATGACAAACTTGCTCTGAAGACAAGGGTGCTCGTAGCTATGTGAAATGCACAAAACAATCCCACTACAAGTGCAGAGGAGACGCAGATTATAAGCATGAGTACTGATTAACCCTTGTGCTATCTTAGATGACCCCACCCTTACATTGACATGTTCTCCTACCATGACAAAGGTGGATAAAGGTGGAAAGATTTCATGTAATCCATGGACACCAGTGAAGATCACAAATCATTGAAGAAAAAAGGTTCAGAGTACTGTCTAGTGGGTCTAGATGACCCAACTCCCAATGTTAAAGTGCCTAGGATAGCACAAGGGTTAAACAACCACAACCAAATTGTCACTTTTTCCATCTTTGCTGACACATTTTGATGCCAGATTCAAGATGTTCTGCAATCAGAAATTGCAGATTTTCTTTAATGGATGCATCAATAAGCTTATTGTTTCCTAAAATATCTTGGAGCTAATAGTCTGAATAAAATCTTTAAATAGAGCTAAATTGCCTTAAGTTGGCAGAATCTCTTTTCCTGTAGGAATGGGTTGTAGTCTGAATCCTTCATGTCAATTTCATCAGCCCCCACAAAAACCTCAACACATGAGGTGCATTCCTATGAACAAAAAAAGAACCACCATTCGTCCCCGAGGAGGAAGCGGACCTGGAACGTCTAAGTACCATCTCCAGCTCTTCTCCATCTCCAGCTCTATACGAATTGGTGATGGGCCTTCATTGAATGGTCCACCATGCAGATAGGGTGATAGTCGCTGGCACCCCTACATATGTCTGTCTTCATCTACATGTGTCTTTTTAAATAGGACTTAAATACACTTTTGGACAAACTTACCTCTCAAACTTGTTTATCTCTTCAGATCTAATCCAATGTTTCTTTTTTTTTTTTTTTTTTTTTTTTTTTTTTTCCCACCAGGTTTGCTGCATTACCAGCCACAGTCACCATTAAACTGTATTTTATTGGTTTTATGTTGTCACTAGAAGGACCCTGGTCTTTGTCTCTGGTAAATACAAACAGGAACTTACCTAAATACATCAGCTATATCTACCAGAAATGTCATTATAACCATTTCTTTTTTGTATTTCTTGGAGCACTTACATTTTCTTATCTGGAGTATTACATACACTTTATGAAAAATTAAAAAATTATTTGCCTAATTTCTTACAAACAATTACAATTTTAAATTAAAAATTAAAATTTAATTAAAAAATTAATTTAAAATTAAAACGACATTTTTGAAAGAAATGAGGGTAAACTGTTCAATTGATTTCAAGTATTTGTTTTATATTTACATAAATTGGGGCTCGGGCTCAAACTCACAAAAGAAGAATTTTAGAAAATTAGAAAAATGAAAATGACTATTTACTCTTAGTTATGGTAAAAAGATAAAGACAGAGATTATGATCTCATTAAATGAAGTATTTGTCTATCTTCAATTCTTTAATACTTCACTTTCATCAGAAAACAAGAGCTTGGACCATCGGCCAACAGTCCAGTCCTTCTCCTTGGCCCAGTTGAGATGTTTCCTCCATCGGCCCGGGCTCAGAAGTGTCTTGACCCGAGGAACCTGACATTTGTCGCCCATCTCCCGGATGCGTCTAAATGTGGTCGTTTTTGAAGCTGTTCCTCCACCTCATTCCACTCTTTCTGGATGTCTGCCAGGTCCTTGAATCTTGTCCCACAGTCATCTCTTTTGCTTCTCCTGCCACATTTCTCTCTTCCGTTAGACTTTCCATTCATCTGCTTGGACACAGCGCTCTGTGAACAGCCTGCTCAGCTTAGCTATAAGCTCTTGTGGCTGACCCAGACCATGGAGGGGATCAATGATGGTCATCTAGTTGTCAAGTCTGAGGTCTTGTTCATATTGAACCGAACGCAACCAAAGAACACAAACCCCATTTTATGTAATGCTCAAAATCAATTAAACAGTCGCCCCTAAATCTATATTCCATAAACACATATTTTTTAAATGGAATTATGGACATGAACACACCTTTTCGGTGTCCCCTGCCTTCGCCCATAAGCGGATAGGCTCCAGCAGCCTCGTGACCCTGAAAGTGAACAAACGGAGGAAGATGGATGAATGAATCAATGAACACACCTTTCCATGCTATTTTACATTTTTAGAATGGGTCTGCATGTTTGCTAAGAGTGATAAATATGACAAAGGCAGATTTGTCACTTCCCCACACATGGGCGGTGTGGCCTTGAACCAGACACACACAGTGCATGATCATGTTCTGACTCAAAGTTAAAAAAAAACCAAAACTAGGAAATCTATCAAAGGTTTATTTGTCTTTTGTCTGCCTCAGACTTAGTCAAGTTCAAGCGCAATGACTGTAAATACTGTGGACCTGTGGACGACACATTCATTGTTCACACTTGTTTCCTTCTTTTCAAGCAGTCCTTCCAGTAACCCAACAGTGTTGGAACTTTCCAACATTAGAAATCAAGGGGGTCAAGAAAGACAGGAGCTCTCAATCTTTTTACATGGAAGCTGCTGAATGACACAAGAAAAAGAATTGCGTTTGCAATTACAGGAAACGTCTATAAAGAAATGTAAAAATGCCACATAGAACAGGACATAGAGGCACATTTGCTCTTTTACTATACGAGTGACAGCTATTATAACCTGTGAATTATAGAATTGAGGTTTTTCTCATATAATTTTTTAGCTTTTACTGCTTAAAGTTCACTCAAAATTGAAAGAGGCAATACTAAAATCTGATCAAAGGGTGCTTGCTACACAAAAAAATTAAAACTCACTCAACTTTTAAGAAAGGTATTCCTACCTTTACAGGCTTTACAGGTATTCCTGTAAAGCCAAAGTTACAAGCTATTGAACTGGGCAAACACCTGTTATTACCATGTAGGTCATCTACTGTTAGGCAAAGTGGGGTACACTCCATAACAGGTCACCAGTGTGTAGCAGGGTCACACACTCATGTGCACACTGAGGGACAATTTAGAGACACCAAATAACTTATGAAGAATGCTTTTGGACTGTGGGAGGAAACCAGAGTGCCTGGAGAAAATATATGCGGGGGGAGAACATGAGAACTCCCAGCTGGGATTCAAACCAGGGCCTTTTGGTTGTGAGGTGAGAGTGCTAACCATTGCACCACAGTGCAGCCCAACTGAGAGGACAACTGCTAAAATGTGAGAAATGCTTTTCCAAAACAAACAGTAAAACATAAACCCATGGATGTATGGACTTCAAAATACAAGCTGGGGAAAAATGAAAACACCTCAACTGACAGGTAAGGCAGAGAGATTACCTACTTCTGAAAGAAGAAAAGATTCACAAAGAAAGATTTATGGGATAATCAATGGGTTATTTTCCAACTCGAGATGTCTTTTTATTTACAACAAAGTACATAATGCCATAAATGATCTAGTTGCTAGGCAGAACACTGAACACTTGAAAACAGATTGTGAGTGACATCATCAACTCTAAACCACAATTCCAGGTGCAGGAACTAAGTAGGAATGTCATTAAAGGGTCTGATAGTTTCAACAGCAAGAGCAAGCCGGGGATTAGAAGAGGATTCTTGTGGGAGTGCCTCTGTGATCACCTCTGGTTATTCTGACAGGAATTACCCCGAGGTTAAGTAGCAGAAATAGCACCACATCAGCACTTTTTTTCTGAGAAGTACCATAGAAGAAGTGCATTGGGTGTGGGAAGTCAAGAGCTTTACTGCCTTCTCACTATTCTTTCTCTAAGGTGTATTTCCAGAATGAGTTTACCGACTAAACTGGTGTATGCTCAGATGATTATGGAGTGAATAAAACAAGAACAGCTACAAAAAAGTACCATATTTTCCACACTACAAGGCACCTGGAGTGTCTTATGTATTGATTAATTCTGGTTGTATTTACTGATGTGGAAATGTTATTTCGAAGTCCATTGAGACAACTGTTGTTGTGAATTTGGGCTACACAAATAAAATTGAATTGAAATGATTCCAAAGGTACACAGCGCTCTGCGTCAGCCTGTTTTCTTTGCTCAAGTGTCACCAAGTTTGAGTGTTATTGTAAATACGCTAACCTGTAGCGGGGTTGAACGGTTTTTATTTTTTGACACTCACAAGGTTAGGAGTTGGTGCAGTCACAGTAATGTTTGTTTTAGCTGCATCATCTGTTTTTTACTTGTTGCAAACAAGGTTTTACAAGTTTTGTGAATACTCCCACATGGCTAACATGTATTCATTCCTTCGTTTTTCATCTCCTTAACCCGTTTTTCTTTTCCTTTCGGGATTACAGGGCTGTCGGAGCCCATCCCAAACACTCGTGGGTGAAGGCAGGGGACATCCTGGACAGGTCGCCAGTCTGTCGCAGGGTCACAAATCACACACGGCTAATATGTAGCGTGTTACAAACAAGTTCTAAAATTACTGTGAAGACAGTTGATGAAGTCTGACTGATGGACTTTTCCCTGACTCTTGTCGCGCTTAAGGCGCTATAAACATTGGTGCACCTTAAATATGACAAAAGTTCAAAAATTGACCATTTTTATTGGCGGTGCGCTTGATAATCTACTGTAGTGCGGAAAATAGTGTACCTTTTTTCTAGGTGGGGGAAATTACATGAAGGAATCAACGGTGGCACAAAAAAAACCCACACACACATCTGTACTCTGCTCTCGACGGAAGAGACTATAAGTGCAGAAAAAAAGACCGCACTTTCCAAGCAAAAAGTACAAAATGAAACGGCACATGTGACATGAGATGGGATGTCAGGGAATGAGTGGGAGGGGGGGCCACCAGCGCACCACTCCAGCTAGAGGGGGGCGCTGCCTGGTCCAGACTGTGCACAAGAAGGAGGATGAATACTGAATGGTCTGAGCAAGCGCGGTACAGCAGATGTCGACCCTCAAATCCAAACGACATTCCATTCACTGAGGAAGTGGAAATATTTTGTGAGAGCCGAGGCCGGAAAGGGAGACCGAGTAGCAGTTAGCAGTTTAACAGTATGTCTGCTGGTTGTGTCCTTAGTGGGTCTAGCAGATTCTTGAGGTGAGTTTTAGTGGTCCGGGTGGACCAGTCTCCCCTCAATTCAGGCAAAATGTCGCTCCAAGTTGGCTTCCATTTTCTGCACAGGTTCAACATGCTGCCAGTTGGGGGAGTGAGGCGCAGTGCTTTGAATGGCTTCATGATCCAAAGCCCTTTGTCATTGTGAGTCTATGCAGTATACTATGTTTATTCCAGTAACTGGTGTCATAAATATTTATTGCTCTGGAGTTTTGTCTTAGCCATATTCATTGCCCTTAATCATATGTGTGGTTATCTAAGAACAACAGAACTGGGTTTTGACAAAAATCGATGTGGTATTTGGGTTTTGTTGTTTGTTGCTCTATATTGTCGGCATGTTTTGCGATTTGTAAAACACTTTTGGTGGCAAACTTGCATTAATGTGTTTTTATGACCACAAGCATTGAATAAAATGAAAATGTTTGACAGTTCCCATAATAAAACATGCTTTAAAAGTTTTCCTTTGAGTCCTGTTCTCTTAACCAAGACTTACCCGAGTTAATTTTATTAAAAATATATATTTCTTAACTTATTTTTAATGGTGTCATTTCAGTTTCAAGGGTTAAGGATTCACTTTTGCTTTACAGCAGTATTTCCCAACCTGGTTCTCAAGAAACCCTACCCTGGACTTTTTATTTAGTCTAGCACGGCTTCTCAAGGTTCTGCAGAGCTTGATCATTGACATGATGCAGGAGCATACAACCCAAAGATAAATGGTGTTTTTATGTTTTTATTTTGTTCTTTGAAAAATAGTAAGAGGTCATAAAATAAGATTGTGTAAAAACAATTCAGCAAAAACTAATAAAAATATCTTAAAAGCCTAAAGCATCCTTTTCTGAAGCCTTCCAGAGTAAACCATGTCTAAATATATGATAATATATCAAATCTAACATCATAATACACATAAAAGCTCTAAAAAGTTGATTTTGCATCATATGGACCCTTTAAAAGACAGGCTCAGCATACACTGAACAAAAATAAACCTATTCCCATAGTTAAAAAACACGGATATTTTCTTTACATTTCTTTGTTTTCTCAAATGCATAATGAAAAGATTTTTTTGTTCCACCTGTTGGATAGTCCACATGAAATATCGTAAATTAATTTTGGAACAGAATGCTTCATGTCTTTCCTTTTGCTTTAAAGATTACCTTGCTGTCATTAGCTTCTTCATAGTGGGGAAAAAAAGGATCATTGCAGGTATTTACCGGTATTCCATTGTTTTGTTCTATGAGCAAAACAATTTTTCATTCTTCATCTTTCATTTTCACAAACGGAGTCTCTGCTTTTGTTCCCTTGTAGATTGTATTCATCCATGTCTGAGTGCTATGTGGGGTTAATCTAAGTGTTTTATGGACTGCAGCGCATTAAAGGTTGTTTCTAACAACAAATCCACCCAACATGTTGGGCACACTCTGCACACACTTAACTTTCCATGAAAGGGACTATTTCTTGTACTTATTTGCAGGGTTTAGGGAAGCAAACCGTGACGGTATTGCTAGGTTTTTGGGGGGTTTTTTTGTACTCTTTCAGCTTGCTTACATGAGTCAGCAGTTCCAGTTAAAGGCTTTTCAGTGTTTCCTGACATGAGTCTTCCACAAGAATGAGCTGAATAAAAACCTGTTTCATTCACACACTGATAAAAACGTGACGCCTCCGACTGTCTGTGAATTTTCTGTAAATTTAGCTCTCAGTTTCATTTTTATGCGTTAAAAGCTACTTCCACTGATGGAGTCAGTGTGGTGCATTGCAGAATTTCCTCTTTCTTTTTCATTTCCTTGCACAGTTGAGCAACACTGCAGAAAAGAAAGTGTTTTTGAATTTTCTTGACATGACGATGAGGCTTTTGAAGTTTATTGCATGCTGCAGGTAAAATTCCCCTTCTTCCACTTTCGGCTTCTCCCATCAGGGGTCGCCACAGCGAACGAGTCGCATGGTAAATTTGGCAATGTTTTTACGCCGGATGCCCTTCCTGACGCAACCTTCTCAAGCCGGGCTTGGAACCGGCAGAGGTAGGGAAGGGAACAGGGAGCAGCCCGGAGTCGAACCTGGGTTTCACGGACGGAAGGCGCCGCAAACCAGCACGAGCTAAACTGGCTCCTGCAGGTAAAATTCCCCTGGATTTCTTTTTTATCCTCAGCTCTTTCAGTTTTGTTTTCTCAATGAATCCTCAGAACATCTGCAGACGTATTTGTCTAAGAAACTCAGGGGAATACTCACCAAGAGGAGGACAATGTCACCTTCTCTTGTCTGGTTGCTTGTGACCTTCAGTCATCAAAGGTCTGGACGAAATAGCAAAATAACTGTGAAGCAGAGAGGGAATGCTGAGACTTCCACATTAGATGTTTTTTTTATTTGTAAAAGTCCTACTTATGCTGGCTTCTCATAAAACATTGGCTGCTTCTTGTTTACTGAGCCAGGTGGAAGTACATACTGTAAAATGTAAATGCCCAAAGAGGGACAGATGTAGCTTTACTAGAGCTTGTTTGGGCTGACGTGTTTATTTGTGGTTGTGATTTTTTTTTAATGAAAAAGATGATTGCTTCAGCAAAAAGCTGGGAATGAATCATTAGTTTGTTCCTGAAGTCACAAATACACAAAGACGGTTGCATTTCCGTGTTTTTTTCACATTTATTTTTGGTGTCAAGCCTCCCCTTTTTCCTCTTTCCTTATCATTGAGGAGCAAAATGCAAAGGTGCATTAACTACAAAAATTGTTATTTGCAATGATGCCCTCTTTCTGTTGATCCTGTCTCCGCCTCGACTCGCACCCCCGACTGTCCCCCCAACTCCATCTGGATGAAGCTCGTCTGCTGGTAAATTGCCTGTCTGTCCTGGGGGAGGATCCCTCCTTCATGTGGGCACCCCTGAGGTTTCTTCGTTTTTTTCCGGAATCCGTTTTTTTTTAGGAGTTTTTCCTTACCGTGTAGGGGGGTCTAAGGGCAGGGATGCCAGTATAGCTTAGTCAGTTTGTTAGTTCAGTTTAGTATTTTCCTATTGAATTCTATGTATTCATGATCCTTTTGAGTTCATGTTTTATTTTTTAATTACAGATACGAAGCCCATCGAGACGACTGTTGTGAATTTGGGCTAAACAAATAAAATTGAATCAAATTGAAATTGTTGTTGTTCTTTATCAGTTCTAGTTACGGTTCAGTTGCTATCATTAGTCACATGGGCCCTAACGGTTCATGTAAACCGAGTATCAGGTTCAGTATCCAAGGATCTCTGATTTGACCCATTAACACCGGAAAGGTCGACACCTGTATAAAAAAGTCTTTGATCTACTGCAACTTTTACGCAATAAACAAGATTCAACTGATTCTAGCGTGGATAAAGCGGCTTTGCATATCAGCATGCACTAGTAGTAACTTACACTTTACGTTAAGATTTCAGTTTAGTTTCAGTTTAGTTTATTATAAACACAAAACAAATGAAAAAGTCAACACACAGTGGTTTAAAAGACATAAATATATCCAAAAATATGCAACAGGTAATAAAAGGTGCAGCGTGACAATGCAGGGCCGCTTTTGTCCACGTTGAAGAGTTACAGTAGTGGAAAGAATGTCAGTGAACCTCCTGCGATAAAGAGTTAAAACCCTGGCAGCCCCCCCCTCACTGCTTTTTCTTCAATAAACATCAGTCCAGCCAACATGGTCCAGTGGGGTTAAGGTCAAGCCGTTTAGCCCGCTCTCTGGGGCAAACGTTTTCCGAGGAGGAGGCATTAAGCCTCAAACTTTGTTGTAAACATCATCAGCGTATTTAAAAGAAAACAAACCTTTCTGAGAATGTAGAGTAACAAACTCGCTCAACGCCTGCGGAGGAACCTTTTCTGCTGTGCTTAGCTGTGAGTGGGTCAGCGGCTGACAACTCCGTCACACAAAGGAGATAAACTTGACTCATCTGTTCCCACTGTCCAAAGACAACAGTATGCGCCAAAAGTCCCAGAAACACTCATCACCGGCAGGCCCAGACTCTAAAAAGACAACAGACCCAAACTGGATTCAGAATCCACCAAACTCATGGAAAACTAAGCAAAACAAGACGGCCTTGGACTCAATCACAACTAAATGAAAAGAAAGCTGAAACTCAAATCATTGCCACCGAACACACAGTGTCCCGTGTTACACACCTCGGCGCCGTGGGCGCCACGTGCATGTCTTCCCTAAGAAACCTTCGTGTTGTTTTTCAGCAGTCAATGCCCCTGGACTTAGCGAGGACATTGACCAAACTTACCAGGTCAAAAAACTGCTCTCATCATCAAACTGAGAGGAAACACTTCTAAAGCTGACATGGAGGTTGTTACTCAAGCTTTTAGTTCACGTCGTTTTCAATTCTCTTTTTACTTGTTTTAAATCACTTTTACAGTTAAACGCCTTCAGGTGCCTCAAAACGCCGCTGCCAGGTTTTTAAACAGAAACCACCACCAGGCCCTGATTTCACCGCTTCTGTCATCCCCACATCCCTCTCAGTTTTACAATTGATTTGAACAGTTTTGCTTTGACTTGCAGAGTTCTTAATGCACAGGCTCCTGATTACATTTCTCAGCTGTTGGCTCCATGGCCGCCCCTTCAGTCCTTGAACCTGAACTAACTTACGGTCCCCAAGACCCGCTATAAAACTGCGAGACTGTGGAATGCCCTCCCCTTCTTTCTTCAGTTGAATCTTTTAAGTGGCAGTTTACTCTGTTTTTTTTATTCGTTGATTTGTATTGTATTGTTCTCTGTGAAGCACTTTGTGTCATTGTCTGTGAAAAGTGCTGTACAAGCAAAGCTTACTTACTTACGCACTAAGCTCATCAACCCTGGCATAGAGATGTTGTCCTCGTCATCAACTCAGAACTGGAGACGCCTCTTGGATAAGCAGTAAAACGTCTTCAAGATGAAGTTTTGCCGTGTAGCAAGGTCAGAAATCATGTCAGTAACTTGTGTCAGATGGTAAAAAATGTAAATAAAAAATGTGTGCAAATACAGAAATAGATTTAGAATGAGACCAAGGAAAATGAAGCAGCTGAATGCATCAAACACAGGCTTTTCAGCGTTTCAAATATTTAAGGAACCCAACATTTTGCCAGAGTCAAAGGTCACCACATCTTTCTCTAATGAAAATGCACACGCTTTGGAGAAGAGGAAGCAGGAGACCAACTGTGGAACATATTTAAACGGAGTTATTTAGGTCTCTGTTAACAGGAAATCTTTACAAGTGACATTTAGAGAGGTGTAGAACTAAAGGTTTCTGCTAAAAGCAAACAGCAAGCCAAACTTTTGGCCTCCTGAATCAAGTTGACTGTTATTTACCACTAAAGGTGGTCAGTGTCAGGGTGTGTGTAAATGGATCCTAGAGATGCAAACTGCTCACAACTAGCTACGCAAAAATATTTGAAGTTGCAGTAAAGTTTCTAGAGAGTCTGTGGCGACAACTGCTAAGCTACTCTCATCCTATTTAGGCTCACAGGTGTTTCTTTTTGTGTAATTCTCTATAATGTAGTTGTGTGGGAACTGTTGGGTGGAAATATTGAGATGATTCCATCTAAATCAGCTGCCGTGAGGTCAGGTGCTTGTTCAGTTCTTTTTTCTGGGTCAAGCTTTGCGTTAAGTTGTGTTTCGTTTTTGTGCCTCCCTGCCCCGGGTCACAGTGACAGCAGGCTTTAGTTTGAATTGTCTAGAGTAATTTCTGTTTCAGTTCACCTTAGCCTCCTTCCATGTCCATGTTTTGTTTTTTTCTCCACCTGTTTGGTCACATTTTTTTGTTCTGGTTTTAGTTTTTTGTTTTGTTTTTGTCATAACTTATATAAATAAAGTTTTTTTTCATCAATTCTCCATCCCTGACAGTTTTATATTCATGAATATATATTTATAGGTCACATCAACTTATATATTGTTACTGCTTTTTATGTGTTATTGTCAAACTTATTTTATTAGTTGTAACTTATCCTTGGTTTTATTTTTTTCTCCCATTTTTGAGTTACATTAGGTGGAGACCTTTTGCCTCCTCCTACATTCCATTTTATTGTCTTTTCTTGATTTTCTTTATGGGTTTTAAACATGCAAAAAAAAAATCAACTCAACTTTTTTTCAATGCTATCCTTTTGTTGCGAGTTAAATTAGGTGCTTATTCTGTTAAATTATGTTTAAAAAACAACAATATTGCAAATAAAAAGTATTACAAATTTTAATTGAGTTAATCTAAACACACATTTCCAAAAAGACTGAAACAGAATTAAGAGGTTGGGGAAAAGAAGAAGAGGAAAGTGACCAAACTCACTAATAAATGTTTACCTATTTAAGGCTAAAACCACCAAATCCAAAAGTTGTGTGATCTCAGTGTTTTTAATCCTGTGCTGCACATTGGTGGCTGTAGGTTTGTGTAAAATCCACCAAAAATTGTATTACAGCAGGTCTTAGCCTTGGGTAAATGCAACACCGGGTAAAATTCAACATAATACATTTTTGCATGAGTAATTTGAGCCAAACATTTAAAAGAGCAGCCAAACAAAAACACACAAGTAGTACTAAGTAATCCTTTATTTGGATGTGACGAGAATAAATACCATTGACCAGCAGGCTTTCACAATGAGAGAATAAAAACATCAGCTCCAATACAAAAGACAATACAAAAACTTTATTTAGACTTTACACTGCAACAGTAAAATAAAAAAGCGGTTCAAGGGCTTTCATTTTAATAACCAAACACACCGCTTTCAAAGCAAATTTGAAAGAAAAAAAAAGAATCAAATCCAACAGCAACCTTGTGAATTAAAGTTGAGTCCTATGTGTGTTTTGGCGGTAATACCCAGCCCTAATAGCAGTTTAACTCATTGAGCAACTGAAATGTAAAGGAGGTAGATTTACCAGATCCCTTAGCAAAATATAGTCTATTGAAGTGTTCTACAAGTATACTCAAAGTTTACTTTATTTACTTATACATATTTTAAAATAAAATATTCAGTCTGAAAAAGTATTCAGTATACATCCTACACAACACACACATGCTTTATAGTATACAGTACTTGCTGTTATACTATAGAGAAACACTCAATTTGAAGTGTCCTACTTTTTGCTAAGCGAGGCTAATACTCCTCAGCAAAAAATAAATGCCAGTGTCGTTTTGACACAAGAGGAGGAGGAGATTCAATTCAATTCAATTTTATTTTGTATAGCCCAAATTCACAACAACAGTCGTTTCGATGGGCTTCGTATCTGTAGTTGAAAAAGTAAAATATAAAATCAACAGGATCATAAATACATAGCATTCAATTGGACAATACTAAAACTTTAACCAAACAGACTAAGCTATAGTGGCATCCCTGCCCTTAGACCCCCCTTCTCTGTAAGGAAAAGCTCCCAAAAAACCGGATTCCGGTAAAAACGAAGAAACCTCAGGGGTGTCCACATGGAGGAGGGATCCTCCCCCAAGACGGACAGGCGATGTACCAGAACTCATAGAAAAAAATGAACTTATATTAACTTATACAACTACATATTTAAAGTCCAGCAGACGAGCTTCATCCAGATGAAGTCTGTGCATTAGGGATGATCCAAGGTTGGGACCAGGACATAGATTTGCTTGTTTGGATCTTTTCTTTGGTTGTACATTTGTCTTGTTCTTGGTTCCGTGACGGCGGCCATCGGCTGTGCTCAGTCAGTTCTGCTGAGCTGTCATAGCTGCGTCCATGGTCAACCCCTCTGAGGTTACCCACCTATGCACTTTGAGTTTATTCCTCGTCTTCATGCTTAAAAATAGTTCTGTTGTTTAACACTCGCTGCGAGTGTTAAACAACACCTTCTATATCAGTGTACATGACTTCTCCTCCTTCTGTTTTGGCTCTGCAGTCTGTCATAAAAGCATCAATCCTGCTCAGCTTGCTGCTCAGCTTTTCCGCATTATGAACAGCTCCAACTTCACGTAGCATTTCTATGAGCTTGTGAACTTGGCTTGAGGTGGAGGAGAGAACCCATTCCTCTACCTTTGCTTGGAGTTGTGGGGAACTCATCTGCGACGTTCCGCTGTGCTTTTCGCCCTTTTCAGACAGCAGCTTGTGCACTAAGCGACGCATTCTTTTAATGCTCATTTTGTGATGAACAAAGATACCTGGGATGATTTCTTTAAGGTACTCGGCTCCATCTGCATGGAAGAAAGAAAAAGAAGGGAAAAGAAAAATTAAAACACGTTTCTGACAGCTATATTTCCAGGGCTCCCTTAAAAAAGAGGTTTAAAATAGCAATGGGGTTAAAAAAAAGGTTAAATTTGCTTTCAGCTCAGTTTTCCTGGCTTTAGGAAAGCAGAAACACAAAACGAAACGTAAACATAACGACAAACTTCCAGGGTCGTTTCCTGAATCTGCCTGTTGGCACTTGCACGCCCTCGACAGGGTTCACAGGCGTCACGATACAGACACCACAAAACACTGGTGCAGGTTGCCATGGTAACTGTCATATCAACAGTCTGTCATTCTCTTTGACTCTCACCCCAAAGCACATGCTAGCAAATCCAACTAGGGAAAATGACGGAATATGTGAATATAAAAGTAAATCTAGGACATGCATGTTCTAGTCCCGCTTAGAAATCACTTGATTTTGTTCTCCTTAAAGAAAACAAAAAAACGTGGCATTTCAAGTCACAATATTTGTTCATCAGTAAATGAGAAATATTTAAATACAATTCTGCTTTTAAAATGCAATAGTAACAAAACACTTTTTTATTTATATTATATTATTTATTGTGACACTAAAAATCCCATGAAGTAATTTTATTAATTTAATTACTTCATGCATACTTTTGAATGATTTTTTTTAAAAGCTTTGTTTTTTTTTATATTTTCTATTATTCTGGTCCGTCATTAACATCCTGTAACACAACCTTATTTAATATAAAATAAAGATAAAAGAATGCTCAATCAATAATTAAAGATGGTTAAAATGACTGATTTCTAATTATATTTGCTCCAAAAATTGATGCACGATTTTTCCTAATAAAACATAATTTGCGCATATTTTTAACTTTTGATGCTTGATCAATTTTTGAATTTTTATGAAGATTTTTGAAACAGTGTTATGTCTAATTTACTGATATAGTGTTATTTTTGATCATGTACATGATTTTTCTAATGAATTTTGTCTGCGAATATTTTAGATAACTGATCTGCATTTGTCATGTTGATTTCTAAAATAGTTCTTTTTACATAATAATTAAGTAATTCATCTTAGTCATGTGATTTATTGATACTTAAGGATTCTAAATTCTATCTGATATATAGCTATGAACCAAATAATGATAAATCATGTCATAAAATGGTTACAGTAGAACAGGAGTGGGATTATATAAATTCGCTTCCTTTCACTCCCTTTCAACCAATATTTAATTTTATGTCTAATTATCCTAAATTTGATACATCATTGTATGAATGTATAACTGATGATTGTGTTGTTTTTGTGTATTATTATTACTTGATTGCTTGAAATAAACCATTTCAAATCAAAAAATCAAATCAAATATTGTTCAGTGGATGTCCTCATTTCATTAAATTACTTTAAATAATAAAGTTAACCTTTATTATACCATGGTCCGGTTGAATACTCGATTCTGATTGGCTGCTGGGTTTGTATTAAAACCTGATAACCGCATGGTGAGAAAAGAAGTTCCGGTCAGCTAGCTTAAATGTTTCGTATCACTGCGCCGGCTTAAAAAAACCTTTTGCTTCATCATCTGGACAAAAACAAGCGGTGAGAGGTGAACTTTCTCTCTGAACTGATGCTTTATTCAACCCATCGCGATGATCAGCATATATATCGCCGAATCTTGACTGCAGCGGTGGTGCTGCGCGACGCGGACTATTTGTGAGAAAAGCGATCCAAATCGGAAAAAATAAAGAATTAAGGACTAAAACCTGCTTAATATTTATTGCTTTTGTAAGTGACCATGGTATAAGCGGGTTAATGGCCTTCGAAGTGTGCATTATTACTTTTTAACGCACTTCGCGTCGGACGGTTCAGGCTTCCACGACGTGCGTTAAAAAGTTAGAACGCACACTTCGTCGCCCATTAACCCTTACTTAAATGTACAAACTGACTTGATGCCCATTTCCGATCTTCATCTGTCTAAAATTAAACCTTGGTTTGTTGTTACAAGGTTACAAGGGACTTGCCTGCCCCGCCCACTTCAGGCGAAAATTTTGTTCCACAACAGCGATCTGACTCTCTTCAAACAAAAATTGCTTTTTCGGAAGGTTGCCTAAAGTCGGGCAAATCTGCTGAAAACATAGTCAATATAATATAATATATACATTGTTTTTTATTTATTTATTTTCTAAAGATATAAAAAATGAGCTTAATCAAGAACTTTAAACAATTCTTTATAGTATTTTACCCATTATTTTCATATTTTTCAAACTGTTAACAGTTTTTTTTAATTAATTCATCATAATGTGTTTTCACATTTGATTTCTGTTTAAAATTGGATCTGCCAATTCATATTGTATATTTTCTGAGAAGTATGGCAACATCCCAGACGCTCCACCACTGAGGAATGTTTTACCATTTATTTCCAACAACAGCGATCAGTTACACACACACCAGTCAGGAAATATCTAACATCTTAGGAACTAATTGTGGGGTGAAACCATGGCAGATAAATTCCCAATCCGAAGGTTCACATATTTAAGACGTGAAAAGGACATGCAGCATTTTCAGGATGTCTGCAGCCATGAATTTCCTTTGTGCACCTCAGCTCAGCCTTCGCCTCAAGAGGCCCCATCAGTTTCACATGAATATCAATTGTCTCAGCCATCAACATCTCACTTTGAGGAGCTCTGATCTGTTTGCCCAGGTGTTGGACGGACAAGTTAAAAAAAACAGAAGAACAGTTATGATTATCTGACCATATGGAAATAATTATAGATTTGACAGAAGATTTGTTTCTTGTAGTTCTTTTCACTAGCTTTGTAATGATGCTTCCCTTTCTTGAATCGGACGAAGAATAAGAGATTTTTGTTCTAAATTTTAGTTGTTTTACAACCTCTGATTGGATCCGATCCTCACACTTTTTTTCTTAACCGATGAGAGTAAACAGAAAAATCTGGGGAAAACCCCAAAGATTTCACTTTCTATCTTGACAATGTTAAATGTAAACGTTAAAAACACAAGAATTTTTTCTCCACATCTTTAGGTTTTGCCAACCAACTGAATTCAAACTGATTCTACTAAACCCAAACAGGGGACAATTCCTACCGATGTTCTCATCACAGCTTCCACAAACGCTGTCGTGCCAGCTGGAGCCCCTCAGCACAGTCTTCAGGCCCACATCACTGCAGCTCCTATGCTGTGTGCAGTTCTGCCGCGCAGAGGAGGAGTTGGAGAAGGTGCCATCAGGACAGCTGTGACACACCGTGTTCTTCTCAGCGGTCCCTGAAACAGAACATCCCAGAATGAATGAAACAAAGGTCAGCAGAGAAAGGCTACATCATGTGTCACTTCCTCTACAGAAACATGTTTGTGTTCTTTTTTTAAGTCTGACCAACAATTACATCTGAATCTGACCGCAATGATAACCATCCAGTAGGATGTTGCTTTATGCTGCTTCATGGGTTTTACCCCCCCCCCCCCCCCCCATAATCAGCCTTCCCTCTTCCCTCCTTTCCTTTTCCATCCAGTCCAAAACAAATGAGTTTCAAATATGACTGAAATGAATAAAGTTTGGCCTCAATTACAAAAGGGGTTTATTCAGACATACCTCTGGTTTGTCATAAGATTCCTAACCCCTGTTGTTAAAGTAAAATATGTCCAACCCAAGAGGCCTTCAGCTCTCATCTGATTGCCCAGCTGTTGGACAGGATAAGTTAAAAAAAAAAAAAAAAGTCCGACGAACAAAAACCTCCAGGAACATTTCTGCTTCGTACTTTTTAGGAGCAGGAAACAACTTTTCTCCCCAAGTTGCCATGAAAAAGGCCGCCTGGCCTGCCGCCCTGTTTTCTGTCTCAGTGAGAGTGGTGCTGTCAGCCACGAGACAAGCACGAGATGACGCACGCGCACATCTTGAAAAGACGTGTTGGAACATTCGCATTTCTGTTTTTACGCGTTAGTCGGGCGTGGCTTCGCGTTGCCGTGGTAACAAGGGATGGAGTAATAACATCTTATATAAGTTTAGGTGATTCAAAAACGTTTTTGTTTTTACTAAATGTAAACAGCACATCCAGAGTGGAAAAGAAAGAGGAAACTGTGGTGGTCGTACCTTCAGTGAGGACTCCTTGTCCGGATGGACACTCGCTGTGGCGCGTGCACATGTTGTACCGCGGGTGGAAGAAGTACCCGTCCTTGCACGCGCACTGGGAGTCGTTGGACGCCGTGCAGGGCTTCTTCACCACCTCGTTCAACCCGCACACACTGCAGCGCAAACACTTGTCGATGTAGTTCCAGATCGCCGTGAACGAGCCTGCCGGACACGGGGCGCACTGGCTCTTCTGCGTCGCCGTGCAGTGCGCGCGCAGGTAGTACCCAGGCTGGCAGGCGTCGCATGTCACAGGTTTACCCGTCACAAAGTCTTTGCGTACGTAGGTGAGGGGGTTGTCCAGGCTGTATCCCAGAGTGCCAGAGGTCAGCAGAAGCTGGAGCAGAAGAAGAAACACCTGAGGGACAGAGAGGAAAGCGTCAGCGGGGAGCGCGTCGCTGCCAGGAGCCGACAGTTGGCTGAGGCGCGCACTGCCTGCGCGCGCCTCAGCCAGCTCCAAGTCTCCACCTACCATCGTGTCAGGTTTGAAGAAGCTGATCCTCTCCCTACGTCTATAGCTGTATTTATCCATTTGTGTTTGGCCCCTCCTCAGCTTTTCTTTAGTTATTTCCCCCCACCGCGTAATTTATTTGGCCGCTTCTCTGACTAAAACTTGTACTTTCAAGTTGAGATGGCCTTATGTTGGAGCATACTTGATGAAGTTAATGCGAGCGAGTCACACACAAAAAAAACAGTCAATAAGTCGGACGAATGAATTAGAATTTTACATAAAGTAATAACTGAATTAAAAGTCCGCTGGCCTCCAACATAAGAAAAGTTTTTTCCCTTTTAATGTTAATAAAAAATATGATGTAGAACTAAAAATAGAAATGTAATTACATATAAGTTACCTTAACGTGTCTAGACAGATCCCACTCACCACAGCAACTCAGCGTGGTTGTGGAAAATGTGTCAGCTGCCTGCTACAAAGAAAACAAATGTGTGACACAAAGAAACTTAGAGACTTCTGGGAACACTGGACTCAAATCTTCCAAACTTACATATAAAAACCACATTCTGTGTAAAATGATGAACAAGAGGAAAAAAAAGGTTTAAATAAAGTAACAACAACAGTGAGCAAAAAGACTGATGCAGGAATGAAGACAGTGAAGAATAAACTCATTAAAGGATTTCTTCTTCTTTCTCTTTCGGCTTCTCCCATCAGGGGTCGCCACAGCGAACAAGTCGCATGGTAAACTTGGCAATATTTTTACGCAGGATGCCCTTCCCGATGCAACTTTCTCTAAGCAACCAGGCTTGGGACCGGCACAGAAGTAGAGAAGGGAATAGGGAGCAGCCCGGATACGAACCCTGGTTTCACGGACGGAAGGCGCCGAAACCAGCACGAGCTAAACCGGCTCCCAAACTCATTAAAGGATTTAAAAATAAAATAAAAATAAACAAAAATAGGCTGATGGAGCTGTGGTTAGGAGTGCCCCTCAGCAAGAAGCCCCCCGGTTCAAGTCCCTGAACCAGAACACCAATGGGGGACCTTTCTGTGTGGAGTTTGCATGTTCTCTCCGTACATGGCTGGGTTTTCTCCGGCTTCCTCCCACCGTCCACAAACATGCTTCATAGGTTCACTGGTTACTCTAAATTGTCCATATGTGAGTGTGAGTGTGAGACTGTGTGATTTGTGTGGTGTGTGATCTGTCCTGCGTGGCCGGGATTGGCTCCAGCAGCCCCGTGACCCAGAAAGGAACAAAAACGGGTTTAGAAGATGAAAAATAATAATAATGAAGAAGAATATACAACAAAAAACTGTCAGATCAACAGATAGACTCAGTTGCTCAAGAAGAAGACAAAAAAAAAAAAAAAGATCTACAACCTTAACTACAGGATCACATGTTGGCATTACACAAAACAAGAAAATCCACACTGTGGCAGCAGAAGTCACATGTTGGAAAATCCATGAAATACAGCAGAAATCTGCAAAAGTCCCATTTCTAAAGCAACATCTGCAACGAGAGGACAACAAATGCAATTCTCAAATAAATAAAAAATGCTTCCATAACAATTCAAGCAGCTGATGGAGACAGAAACTCTTTCTTCTTGGACACAGACATTTAAAAAAATCCAGACAGACCTATGAGATTTAAAAAAAAAAAAAAACCCAAAGAAGTTAAGACCAATACAACCATTAAAATGGACCAACACAAACATTTGGAGATGTGATCCCAACACCCAGCATGACCTACCTGCATTTGCTTCAGCCCAACTGTACAAAGACTCCGCCCTCTCGTGGACACTATTGGAACAGTCCTGGTGGAGATAGTAAATCCCATGTTTGGAGAAATAGAACATCAAAAACTCCAGAGAGCTGACACAAGAACTCAAACTTATTTAAGGGATTTTTGAAGAAATCTTTGCTAAACGCTTTGCTAATTGCAGTTAAATAGATCAGATGTATAACTCTATATGTTTTCCGACCAACCTGCCATTGAAGCTCCTTTATGCTAAAAATCACCTGATGCAGGTAATCGTGGTGGGTTTTGGAAAACCCAGCTGGATCCTAAGTGTTCTATGAATCCTTACTACCCGTGAAGTTTCCCAACCAACACTCACAATCTTACGACAGAGTATTAGGGCCACCAAAAAAAAAAAAGATTAAAAAATTACGAGTTTTTACCTCGTAAATTTAGGAGAAAAAAAAATCGTACA
The DNA here is from genome assembly GCF_053564925.1 of Oryzias latipes. Taxonomy (NCBI): domain Eukaryota; kingdom Metazoa; phylum Chordata; class Actinopteri; order Beloniformes; family Adrianichthyidae; genus Oryzias; species Oryzias latipes. Next base: position 27,892,061 of record NC_136247.1, on the reverse strand, counting down.
TTTATGAGAAAAAACTCCTAAATTTACAAGATTTTAAGTCGTAAATTTATGAGAAAAAATGTCTTAATTTTACTTTTTTTTTTTTTTTTTGGTGGCCCTAAAACTCCGTCGTACAATCTTACTCACAATCTTGTGGTTACTATACAGTTTTTTTTTTTTGCAGTTTTTGTGACTCAAGGTCACATTTATTTATATGCTTAATAAAACTAATGCAATGCTACACTTGTCAACTTCTGAACTTTTAGGCTGCTAAACTTCTGGGACTCCTAAATTGTTTTCACACCAACTTCATGACAGACCCGTGTCGACAGGGCCTCTCTATCCGCACCGTGAATGTTTCAACAGTCTTCTGAACCCAACGCCACGTCCACCTTCAGTTTGAGACACCTTATTTTGATTTTGAAACGTTCACCACGGCGACAGAGGCCGGCACTGTCGGCATCGATTCGCCACACATGTTCCGGAGTCTCTCTTTTTGATTTTCCCACATCTCCGTACGGCTCACCACCTGCACACGACAACATTCTACGTCCATCTTTTAACCCGTGAAACTGTCCAACTCCCCCCCATGAATCATTCCCAACATCAAAGTTCGTTCATATAGATAAGGGACGACATTTGGATGGCTATAACTATGATTTTGTGCTACGGGTAGGAAAATCTCTCGAGGTAGGATAGATCTTTGAACACTGGCCCTTGAGGCAAAAAGTCAGACTCCCCTGTTCAAAGCAAGAGCCAAAGTCTTCTCTTTTTTATGAAGACTGACTGAGACTGCTGATTTAAGCTGTTCTGACCAGCACACAGACTCATGAACACCACTTTCTTAAGAAGTGAACTCCTTCAAAAAGGATCTGAGGTTTCACAACTGTCTTTGCATCACCTTCCAACAATTTTCATCCTAAACGCCTTAAACAACGGAAAGACTTTTCCGTTTTACTCTTATGAAATTTAGTGAAAATCCTTTTCACAATACCCAGCGAGGAAATTCTTGAGTATTTTTGCGAGTGGAGCTGATCATTTTGGTTAAAGGAGGTCTTTTATATCCTTTCTCTTCTTCTTTTAATTTCTTTCTTAAATACAATGTGGTCATAAAAAAGGCAAGAGGACATGGCAAATGAATTAAATTCGTTTTTTGTAAATATAGGACCCAACCTAGCAGAAAACATTACATGCAATATACAATCAAAAGATGTTAGTAAAAAAAAAAAGGATTTTCCAATCAATGTATTTATCTGATGTGACTGAAAATGACATTTTGACTACAGAAAAACAAGACTTCCAAGGACAGTGATGGGATGAACATGAAAATAATCCAAATGACAATAGATTGTGTTGTCAAACCACTACATCATATCTTTAATCTTTCACTTAAATTGGGAATTTTTCCTGAGAAGATGAAAATAGCTAAAGTTATTCCTTTTTAGAATCAGTTTGGGTTTCGTTCCAATAGGTCTGCAGGTTTGGCTCTAATGAAAATAGTTGACATTTTCAACAGGAATTGACAAAAGGAAATGCAGAACAGAAGTTTTCATTGATTTAAAGAAGACTTTTGACACCATCGATCATTCTATCCTGATTTCTAAATGATATGCATATGGGGTTAGAGGAATCGGCCTGAACTGGCTCACCAGTTATTTACAAAACAGACAACAATATGTGCAGTTTGGAGGAACAAATAAATAAATGAATGAATGAAATGAATTCTGATAACAGCAGTCTGTAAAGGTTTTAGAAGTGTGTACTTTTAAAACTGATATATACGGAGTTGTTCTCTGTGCCTGCAGATGAATAGTAACTCTCTTTATTTGTAGTTTAAATTTGAAGAAGACAAATGAATTCCGGCAGATGTGATGGTGTGAGAAGACCGGAGCGGCCGTGACTCCACCTGATGCTGTGAGGTAGTCAAACAGCAGCAGATGATATGCTCCACTCTAGTTCTGTGGTTCTGTTGCTGGGCTTCGATGGTCATGATGGCTCGGGGGTGCGGAAGTTTTCTTTGATGCTCTTTCTCCTCTTCGGCGTTGGGGCTAATCTTCCAGCTGCACACGGTCAAAGTGGATCAGCGTCTGCCTCTGGATTTTGAACGGCACGTCTGGTTCCAGGTGTTCCAGGACCTCCAGTGGTTCTCCTGCTTCTGGATCAGACGAGAAGCTCTGCTTAACTGCAGAAATCCTGAGCTTCAGGCCCAACCGTCCTTTCCAAGTGATGCCCGGCCGTCTGACCAGGTCCCTCTTGTCTCTGTTGTACCCTTTCATCCCACATGGTCAAGTCCAGCAGCGGCTACCAGCAAACTCAGGAATTTAGTTCTGATACCAAACTCACTCAGAATATTTTTACCCAAACATAAATGTAGCTGGAGGCAAAGCAGGTGGTTCTGCCAAGATCTGAAGGACAGAGGAACTAATTAGGTAAAGCTGCAGCATTATTATTCGCAGCCATACAAAAACTCTAATCTTGAAATAAAAAAAAAATAAAAAAAAACAGATTTAACAAGGAATTAATATTGACAAAACCCAGTAGGAGTCTTTTCTGATCTTGAAAACCATTTCACCTGTTGGTGGCTTGCCGGCTTGGACACCATCAGGAAGTCACTTCAAAAAGCTAAAGTGAGTTTGTGTTATCTGGTTTTTAAACGGCAGAGAGGATTAACCCCATCACACACACCTTCATACGCTTTTATGCAGAAATCTGCATTTTTGTGCAATGATGGGAATTATCTAACTCAGCTGCAGAGATTTATGATCAGAAAGTGGAGGTCTCTGCTTCATGCGAACTCTCATTGCCTTGACCTGACCGCGCTCAGGAAACGGAAAAAAACATGTTGTAATGAGAGACTGATCATACATGCAATTACAAATGTGAAACTGGAAATCATCCTTCAGGGAATCTGACAAAAGCTTTTCCCTAACTTCCCATGGGTGATTTGATCAGGGAGAGGTTATTTGATGTTGTAATTGCTCATAATTATTTATGATTACAAAGGAAAAGAAAAAAACACTAAGATTAGCCCCCAGATTTGCGTGAATTTCCCGTGTTTTTCTGAAGCAACACTCCTATGGAGCTGCACACACCGTTTGTTTGTGATTTCATTAAAGCAAAATGATGTTAAATCTAAATCTTAACAACAACAAAAATAAAAAGGTGTTTTTGGTTCTTTCATTTTAACTGGCCTTCCACTCTGCTGCTCTCATTTGTCACCCTTTCAAAGTAAAAATCTTTAAATTTGAAAAAAATCTCTTGAAATAAGCAAAAAAATCTGCCGATGGTTTAAGAAAACACTTCTTATTTTTAGAAACATTCTAGCCACTCAGACATGTTTTCTCAGGGAAAAACTTTCCTGATTATTTTTTTGCAAAACAGGACAATTCTTCTTGAAATACAAGTCTTTTTACTTTTTTACTAAGATTCAGTTTTTACTGTGAATAAGGTTCTGAAAATAGTTTCATCTGATTGGCAAGAATATCAAGCAAAGAGCAGCCGGACAGAAATGTTGGCTTAAACCTTTCATCAGGGAACGAAAGTCTAATTGATTTTGAGAAATTCAAACATCCGCTTGGAGATTTGTGTATTTATTTGACTCATTCCTTCAATGAAAACTCGGCAGAAATTCAAGACGTCATGAGATTGTGGGAAATTGCCCCTTCTGATTAAAGTTGAGGGCATTTACATCATTTAAAGTCTCCAGTAATCCAGGAAATTATTACGTCAAACTTGTGCAAGTTAGATGAGAGGCTGATAACAGGAAGTTCCCATAATGGGAAGAAGATGGCTCACATCTGATTGATGCGCTTTAAGCGGGTAAAAAGCAGGAAACACTTTCATTAGATGTGGAAGATTCTATTTTGAGAAGATGTGGGTCAGCCTCAGATTGATGTTTGAAACACTTTAAATTGCTGAACGACACACTGTTATCCTGCAAAAAACAGAAATGTGAAGTTGGAGAAGCCAGAAAAAATGAAGCAGCTGAAATCTAAAAGTCCCGAAATTTGTGGACTATAAAAAAAAAAAATCAACATTTATGTAGAATTTTATTGTTAAAGACTGAGAAAAAGCTGTGAAGATCCATATAAAGAAGTCGGTGTCTGATTTAGGGGATGCTGTGTGCATCATCTGCCTCCCCCATCCTTATAAACTCAATCACATTTATCACATTCGGAGTCATAAGCATCTCAGGCTCAGAAAACGCCACAGAAACGACATTGACAGAGAAATGCAAAGGAAAAATGAAAAGTCCAATTTTCGATGGATGTTTTGAGACAGAAGACTTTAAGGAAATGTTGGTCATTTACTGGGGAGTCATTTGACCGATGTTTTGATTTATAACAAAATTTGCAGTTGCTGATATGATTCACATTGATGATGGTTATTTTTCAATCATCCGATTTATTGACCTAAAATCGATCTTAGGTAAATATAGATTAATTAATCAATTAAGTCGATTAATCGTTACTCCCCCATCATTTACTCAAAGTGTGTTGTAATGTTCATGTCAAGTTTATCTCTGCCCGGATTCTTCCAAAGTGTACTTCTTAAAATGTAAAAGGAAAACAAAAGTAAGAATTTTAATTGAAATTTAAGTACAATAAACTGCATTTAATGAGACAATCTAAAGATTTTATCGTCTGGTGGAGAAATTGCTGCCACTTTTCTTGGAATGATCTTTTTGAAAAGCTTCTTAGAAAGAAGGAAACTTCTGCTCACTTTATTTAAAGAGTTTCCCGTTTGTATTTTTAAATGACTTTTTAGAAAAACCACATCTGTTCTAAGCAAAATGTTAATGTGTTTACAAAAAGAAATTGCTCAACAAACAGAAAAGGAAGACGGAAAGAAAGAAAGAGAAGAACTGGAGACGGTGAAGACTGGACCCAAAACCAAGGGTTAAAAAATGACCAAACTTGATCAAAAGCTTGATCTTAGTTGTTAAGTGTTGGAATTTTTTCTTGCTTTTGTTTTACAAATGTCAAAGACTACAAAGGTGTCAAACTGAAAATGAAAGCAGAAATGCGATGTTTACCTGTGGAAATCCACCCCCAGCCATTAGATTATAAGTCATTTCCAGTGTGATCCAGTTAAAGCCTTCATCACACCTGGTCTTACGGGTGGAGAAGGGCTGTATGTAGGCAAACAGAGGTCGTAGGCCTTGATGAACCCATGGAGCAAGAGTGTTCATGCACATTTCTTCTATGCTCATGCTGAGAGTGACAGGTCAACACGTCAGGGTAAGTCAGGGTGAAATGTGTGAGATGCAAGCGTGTCGCACAGATTTTTCAATGATTCAACCCCACAAATCCAAAGAAGGAGTCTGTTTGTGTCGTCACGTGATAAGCGTGCGCCTCTTGCATGCTTCTTCTGTGCAGCCTGACTGTCAGGAGGGACACCACACATCAGCATCACCCTTACGTCATGAGTTGAACGACTGGTTTGTGTTTCGTTTACACAAATGCCCTAAAGCAGCAAAACAATGCACATTATCACATTTGTTATGACGTTACCTGGAAGCTGAGGAGTGGGATTTCCCGGTAGTAGTCCCCTCTAAAAAAGGAGCAGCATCCGCCGTTGTGTGGTCGCTGGATGGATGAATGGATGAATAATGGTTGACTGTTACATTATTAGGAATAGAGAGTCTTTTTTTGAGGTTACATTTACCATCAGAACGCTAAGCCTTTGTGTTTGTTGATATATTGCACTTTAGAGCTTGCAACCAAAATTGCATTTGACCCAAAACAACTGCATCTGAATGATGGCCACTTTCAGCGGTACTTCTGTCTCTTTGTGACCCATTTTGATGACTGGCTGTCCTGCAATAGTCAGAACAATATAAAGTTCAAGGGGCGAACAAACAGCCACAATCCGATTCTCCTCCACGTCGGTTTTGGACTCCACCCATTGATCAAGTCATCAAGGTGTCATCACCAAGGCTCATTGGTTGACCAGATGCAGATTCTTCGCTGAAGTTTAGATATATGAGCTCTTTTAACATTGTGCCACATCGTACCCAAAATGCACTGCAGCTTAAAGCGCGTCTGTACGTTGACTTAACATTGAAAGCGGACGCCGCTGCTGTGCAAAGCGCGTTCAGTATGACCGGAGCTTAAATTTGCTTCACTTGAAGTCGGCTTTGGCTTGTGCGCAATGTGTTCTAACACGGCTCCACTTTGAGTTCCCCTCTAATATCTTTGGAAGTCGCTCCTATAACAATCTCTTCAGTTCTCATTTAACGGCCTCTGGGAGTCCCGTGATCCTCAAACCTCTGACTAATGTGAGCAGCTCCTGTCACCTGAAAATGCTTCTTTAGAGTCTCCTTCTCAGCTTGTTTTTTACTGTCCGTGTTTAGCGTGGGAGTAAGAACGCACGTACTTTGGTTTTTTCCATTAGTTAACTTAAGGTTAGGGAAAACACCTGTTGTGTTTGACCGAGAGCATCAACCCCACATAAACACCATTAGGAGGCTTCAAACGCACATGACGTAACTCTGCAACTGCCGTCATTCCAGGCCTTTTATAGACGTTGTAGGAGAATTGTGTTTGCACTGGGGCTCACTAAATGTGTCATAGAGAAAAGGTTAGATAAAAGGAAAAAAACGAATAAACAATAAAACTGACGGAGGCAGCATGAGAGGGACGTGGTTTTACGACAAGTCAAGATAAGCAAAAGGATTGTGTGATGATTACGCAAATAACTTTTTCAGATCCAATATTTTCCAGGTAGGATAACTACAGAAAGAGTTTCCAGAGCTGGAAAGGAACAGGAAGAAGGATGCTCAGTAAACGGCTGAGCATGATGAAATTGAAAAAAAACATCAATAGAGAATGACTGATGAAAGAGGAAAAGAAGAGATTACTATCAAAAATGACAATTGGGAGTAGTCACAGTGGTTGATAAAGATCTCAGGTGTAAAGATGTGTAAAGGAAAATATGACAAACGGCAAACATCCAAACTGGTCTGCACGTTCAGCTGGGATTTTTAGCCTCAGGGCACCACAGCATAGAGAGGAACGTTGTCTGTGAAGACTTCCATATAAGGGGATTGACACACATGAGGCTGTTCAGTGGCAGATGTCCAAAATTCACCACAACTTTCTTAAGAAAACACAAACCCTGAAACAAAGGCTCATCTTGTGCCTTCACAAGGAAATCACTGTAATAATAATGGATTCAATTGATCTGTGCTTTTCCAGACGCTTAAAGCGCTTTCAATGTGTCCATTGTTCATTCACTCCTCATGCGTACTTGGTGATGGTCGAGGCGCGGCTGCCAGTTCGCGCCTACGGCCCCTTTTCATTCATGCACATTCACACACCAGTGGAGCCACACTGGAGGCAGGGAGGGGGAAGTCGACAGGGGGGAGTGAGGATTGAATCGCCGACCTTTCGATGATTGGGTGACCGGCTCAACCCCCTGAGCCACTGCCGTCCCAAATTTCTCAAAGTCTACTGTCATCGTGCATTTTAGAAAAAGTAAAAGACATCACTTTTCCCTGCAGCAAACTGGCGACTTGTGTTTCCCGCTTTTGCCCAATGGGGGGTGACAGCCCTGTGACCGCGGAGGAGATATGGCGGCTTAAGAAAATAGATGGATGGACAATGAAGTCAATGAAGTCTGGGGTAAATGCTGAGAAACAACAGAAAACTATAAATAACAAGCTTCAGAATTTCACACGACAATTTAAACAATAAAGACCCACTCTTATAAAATGATGGGGTTTTTAACAGATTCCTGAAGCATTATTCACATGATAGAGGACATAAATAAATAAAATTAAGTTTCTGAATAATTCTTTGTTCAAATCACTGTGAATCAGGAGCAGACAAAAACAGCTTTTTGCATAAAATCCAGAATCTACAACCCCCCCGGTCCGCTCCGTCCGTCCACTGGCAGACAAATAGATTTTTGTTTTGCCCGTCTGAGCTGGAATCCGTCTGGATAGCTCCACGTGGAGATGTCGTCACCACAATGACCAAGTGTGACACATTTTATGACCTCACTGAGATGTGGTAAAGCGGTTTCAGTCATCAACCTTTTTTTTTTTCTTTCTTTTTTTTTAACTTGTCCTGTCCAACAGCTGGGCAGGCAGATGAGAGCTGAGGGCCTCTTGTGTTGGACATATTTTACTTTAACAAGAGGGGTTATTCATCTTCAGACAAACCAAAGGTATGTCAGAATAAACCCCTTTTGTAATTGAGGCCAAACTTTATTAATCTCAACCATGTTTGAAAATCTTTGGTGTTGGACCGGACGGAAAAGGAAAGAAGGGAAGAAGAGAGAGGGACGTTAGAGAGAGGGGGGGGTAGGAGGGTGATAATAGGAGGGGAAGGGGGGTAAGACCATGAAGCAGCATAAAGCAACAAGTTTACTGGTTGTTAATCATTATGGTAAGGTTCAAATGTAGTACAAAAAGGGCGGGGCCTGTCCACACACACACACAAATGTTATAAACACACCTTTTAGCTGCAAAAATGTCCACATGTCGACATGTACACAAAACAGATAGTGTTCACACGCATACTTATGCCTACAAACCAACTAGTGTGAAATATTTCATTCATTCAATCATGCAAACTGTTAGTGCAAAGGTGAGCTAACACCTGTGCTCAGGTGAATGTTTATGTTCTTCTAAAATGGATGGTGGAACGTGAAAAGAAGGAAGGAGAGTGCCCAGCCATCCCCACCCCAAGACCCCCGCCGCAGCAGCAGCGGCAGCCGGAATCCCCCCAACGCCACACGGGAACAGGCAGGGAACAACCGCCCCCTGGGCGACCAAGACCGCCAACCAGGCCAGGGCCAGCAGGACCGCCGCGAGGCCCCCAGAGAGCAGGGAGGCACGGAGGGAAAGAGAGTGCCGCCCCAGCCCAACCAAGAGAGCAGCCCCCCGCCGCGCCGGGAGAGCCCAACGCAGGGCCCCACCGGAGAAGAACGCCCACAGCCCCAGACGAGCACCCCATCACCACCCAGGAGTTCCGGGCATCCCCCCGCCCCAACCCCAGGTACGAGCCACCCACCCGGCCAACGGTTGGTCCAGGGAGGAGCAAGGCAGGGGCCCGCCGCCCCCGCCCAGGAGGGGGGAACCCCGGGGAAAAAAGGGGACCCACAAGGGGTGTTGTAAATATGGCCCGACCAGGCTCGGCCACAGTTGAAAATTTGGCGGGGCCCAGCGCTCAGGGGCAAGGACCAGGACCCACCCCCCAGGGACACGAACACCACCCCCCACCGCGCGGAGAGAGAACCGCCGGGCCCAGGAAGCCGGCACCCAGGGGACACGGCCACCGTTGCCAAGGGGCCCGCACCCCCCACCAGGGAAGGGGCAGGGGACAGATGGTCCTAGGTCCCACCTTCCTTGCAAAATGTGTGTGCGTGTATGTGTGTTTGAGAGGGTGTGTGTGTGCATGTGTGTGTGTTTATGTTGGAATGTATATATTGAGGGGGGAGGGGTGTGTGTACTAAGGGGGGTGCAGTTAAAATTGGTGGGTAGGGCACTAAGGGGACATCTCCTGATCTCCTGAAGAAACAGAAAAGCTTTTTTTTGGGATGGTGAACTGTGGAAGAACCAAGGAACCGACAGTTTCCCTGATTTAGTATTGGTGACACCGAAACACGCATGAACAGAAATTGACCATTCATTTGCACCAGACTGCATTCTTGGCTCGCACTTCAAACTCCTGTGTGGATCCATTGTGTGTTCGAGCATGCCTAGGTAGTTGCTCATTCTTGCCAAATTCTCACTGTAAAGTTAATTAAAGGTGAAGAGTTCAGCAAAGTTCTTTAGAAGTTTCGTTAAGTTGTTTAACTAGAAAAACAAACGGGGGAAACCTCTGCACCGGATTTACTCTGAAATGAGTATTTGGCAGTAAACGCCTGTTCCTTTTCTGTGAAGCTGGAAAACTTTTTCCAAAGCTGTTCCATTAGAACAGAAGTCTGTTTCTTTTGAAATTGCTGACAGATTTTTGGTGTTAAATGGAGAAAGAGGATCCAATAGTTGGATTAGTGAAGAATGGATTTTCCTCACTGGGTCAGCGTTTGTGTTTGCAACGAAGGTCGGGGACGACGGATGTTTTATGGGACATACGGGTCACGGTTGAACTTTGGTAGTAGGTGGTAGATTCACGATGAAGCAGGAAACCCTCGTGTCTCCTGGTTGCAGCCTCATCCAAGTGCTTTGGCAGCAGGCCCAGATTCAGTCAGTTCCACTATGGGATGCAGGTGGAATATCAGGGCAGGACCAAATCTGGGTGGGCTGAGAGTTTGGGGTGTCATATCCCTCAGAGTCCCTAAATTGCATAGAAAACCATTTTATTGCTTCATCTTGACAAATATCTATGAGTTCTGCTATAAATGCTTTTTCTTCCTTTTTTATGCCTTTTTATTCATACTCACCTTTTTTGTCTTCTATTTAAGTTTTTTTTTAAATTTTGCTTTATATACACAAAACATTTTTGTAACGTTTATTTTGTAAATAATTATTATTTACAATAATTATTGTAAATAATTATTGTAAATATTATTTACATATTGTTAATATTATTTACAAAATTATTTAATTATTATTATTGCAGACCTTCACATTTGGAGATCTAGTTTTGGCATTTAGGGGGCCATTAATCCCTTCATGAGTCTCTACTCTTTTCCATTGTTTCATAAGAGAAAAAATACATAAAAAGTAGGAGAATAAAAAAAAAATGTATTCATCATATTGATTTCACGTTTTTCTTGTTTCGTTATCAAAAATGCATCATCCTCAAATGCATGTCTTGGTTACAAAAATTCGAATACCAATAAATATAGAGACATTTGATCTTATTTATAAGTCATTTAAAGCAAATATGTTTTTCCAACAATTAACAGACATAAATATATAATATATGATGAAATTAAAAGCAATTATAACAAAAAACAAGTAACTTTTCGACAACAGATCCAATCATTCCAGCGCTGCCAAACAATGAAAGCTGGCAAGGTTTTTCATTCTTTTCTGTGGATGGCGGCCGTGGGGCGAGTCTTGATCTTCAGCAGCTCTGCGACGGGTCGCTTACTGCCTTGATAGAAGTCCAACCCTGTGATCAGCTCTACGTCTCTGACGCGAGCTTGATGAAACCACATGTGGTCTTCCACCCACCGAGACGCCTCCTCTGAGCTCTGTCGTTAGAAAATTAGCAAAGAAAACCAAACAATTATTTTCAGGTTTAAGCTTTTTTTCACACATGGAAGGCATCACAGCAACACAAAGGGTTAAAATAGAATATAATGAATCTCTACGAGAAATCCAAACAGACTGAATTTATAAAAAAATAAACCTAAAATTGGGAAATGTTAGTTTCATTTATGAAAACCTAATATATTTATGATCAGAAATGATGCAAATATTCTTATAGATACAAAAATATTAAAGTGAAGACTTAAATTCACTGATACAGAGTTGTGAATCGTCTTGTATTAATAAACAAAGACAGCACTTTTACGTCGTTCCTACAGAATTTTACTAGAATTGAGCCTTCTTTGCTCATAGAAAATTCCTTTGATGGCATAAAATAAAAAAAGAGTGGAGGCCCAGACCTTCTGCTGTATCAGAGAAAAAATAACAACCAGAGTTGGATGTGACAGGCTTTTCCAGTTAACTACAAAAAAACAAAACAAAGGTAGTTTTGTGAGGCCTTACTTTACAACTTTCTGAGGCGTCGGCTCTGTGGGGAAGCAGGAAGGATGCGGTCTGCAGCTGACCGGTGCAGCTGCTCACAGTCTGGGTTGAGTCCCCACAGCTCGTCATCAGCACAAAGTAATGAGTGGGGATGGAGATGTTTGTACCTGGCACAGACCTACAGTTCCACAGAAAAAGGTTACAAGTACCGATGCGTCAATTCTCATGAATAAATCCTCCTGAAAGGCTTTCCAACTAATTCCAAATCCGACATTGTGTTGCCAGTGAAATCCGAGAAAGCTGAACACACGTCTCTGTAAAAGCTTGTTTCATCTTTTCATTCCCCCCTCCCCCCCCTATTTACTGTCAGCATGAGACGTCAGTAGATAATTCAACCAAAAGAACTAAATGAACCAAAACAAGCTAATAGCTGTTATTAGCAAAATACAATTTAACTTCTTTATTTATTGCAGCTACAGGGGTTATTTTTAGGATGTTGAGGGATAAAACAGTCATAGTTCATCATTAAAAAAAGTTTTACTTCATTAAGCACTTTTAAAATCAAAGAATAATGAGAAAACTATAGTAGATGTCAAGCCTCGTCTCCAGTGAGTGGTGCGGTCTGATCTGCACATGCAGGATGAAGCTAACAACAACAACGGAGAAGTTTCCCGCCTGGCTTTTGGTACGTCACATATACAAAGCATTTAATGTTGTTTGGGACAAGATTGCAGGCGGTGAGGAGGAATCCAGTCGTTTTCTTGGAGCTTTCTTTTGTTGTAATGACTTTCAGCCAATCAAAAGGTTTCAACAGTAGCTCCGCCCCCCGCCTCTGTTCCATTTTTCTGTGGACCTACAGCCAATGGGGGCCCAAAAATGATATAATTCAGTCTGCATCAATGAGACCATTTTCCTACACAAAATCTAGAGTACAAATTAAGTTTAAAGCTTCTGCAGATATTTATCAGAGAAGGAAAACAAACTTTAGCCTCAAAAGTCAAAGGAAACTGGAGACTTGAAAAATGTATAAATAAAAAGAAATTCCAATCCTGAAAAACGGTTGGGGACTACAGTTAAAATGACATGGTGGGTGGGTGGGTGGGGGGAAAATCCCTTTTGAAGTGAAGAAAAAACCTCTGTCTAAAGGCCTCAATTTACAATAACATGCAGTCAAATGCTAGATTCATTATAGTAATAAAACCTGCCTGGAAAGACAATCAAAGTGACTAACAGTGACGCAGAACACCTGAAAACGTTGGTATCAGTGCCAAACCACCCACTGCCAACCTCACATCAAAAAAACTCCACTAAAGGACCAGCAGACTAAAGGATCCCATCTGCCCACCACACACAGGTCCTTACAGCGGCTGGGTAGCTCGGCTGGTAAGGTGAGAGGCTGCCATGCAGGAATCCAGGGTTCGATTAACAATGGTACTGGGGGCAATTACCATATCAATGGCGAGCAATTAACATCACCCAGTGAGGTCCTTAGGCAAGCCCCTTAACGCTACTGCCTCCCGAGCGTGGTTAGGCTGCAGCTCACCGCTCCCCCATGGGATGGGTCAAATGTGGAGAAGATTTCCCCAATTGTGGGATAAATAAAGTATCAATTAACCCCTAGAGCAGGGGTCGGGAACCTTTTTGGCCAAGAGAGCCATAAACGCCACATATTTTTAAATGTAATTTCGAAAGAGCCATACAATAATGTGGTGTCTCTTTCCCACACTGAGGCACGGAGACTTAAACCATTCTTAAGGTTCTTCATTCTGGTTACTGTAGACCGCAACGAACGCCGTGCAATTAATGCAGCAGCTCCTAAATCTCTCCCGCCGAAGCGAGAGCGGTTTCCCCAACGTTAAATGTGATCGTTGGTCTGAATGTTCTGTAGATGTGAGACAGACTGATCACATGCAGACATGGAGCTAAACACATACTTACGCGCTGCAGTGAGTGACGGGCAGCGGGTTTTACAATCCCTGCGTGGTTCACCTTACTGGCCGTGCCCACCCCCCCACCCTCTGCTTTCTCCCTCACACATCCCGTCCCCGCAACTACGCGCTCTCTCAGAAACGGGAGCGCGCAGTTTTAGGCACGGAAATTCACAGGTTTCCGGCTGGTCCAAACTCTGTGTAATAATAGATAATAGTAACTGATAGTGCTGGTGTAGATTTTTTTCTCCAAGCACCGCTACTACTGCGCGCCTCTGGAATCGCATCGCGCCAGACAAGGACTGGTCTAATGAGAAAAAAAAAAGTATAATTAAAGATTTGTCTGCGAGCCACATGTGACCATCAAAAGAGCCAAATATGGCTCGCGAGCCATAGGTTCCTGACCCCTGCACTAGAGCATATCTAGGAGAAGCCAGACCATATGCATTTGAGAAATACCATGGGAAGTTGCCCTCTGCCCCACAAATACAAACTCAGTCACCTACAATGTGTCCAAACACCTCACAATCGTCTTTTCTCCCTTGGTAGTGAACAATGCAACCACAACACCTGCAATGGACCAACGATGGACCCAAATGGTCTCTTTTGATGCGATATCCCTGTTTTTTCACAATAGAAACCTCATAGATGGTCAAGTTAATACTGAACCCCACCTGCCAAACTCCACCCAGTTTCACTTTTGAGGAGAATTCTACACTGGCAAAAATTAGGCAGTGCCAAGGAATCTGTAATCTGCACCTCTTATTCCTGAACTTCAAATTAAAGATCCCGGACTTTCCGTGGAACTACAGTTACTCATCGCTCAGATCCTTGGATGGCATATGGCTGAAGAATTCCTTCCCCACGCTGATGTGATGGATAAATACATCATGTAACTCAAGGAAACACCAAGGAGGATTGTTTATCCCTCCTTGACTTCTCTGTACACAGCAAGGAATGCAAGAATCTAAACATGGTGGTGTTCAGGAAACACAATGACGAGCATTCATTGACTGTCTATGGGAACTGGACCGAGTCAGTGTGAGGTCACCCAAAGAAAATGATCTACTTCTGATTCCAAAGAAATGAAGTGAATTCTGCCGCCATGTTTCCTGATATGGTCATCACCATGTTGGAACAAGAAATCGTCAATAAGCAATGTTTGGCTTGAATCGGTCTGTGTCTATGGCAACCACTCTCTCTAGTCAGGAGGGAGCATGTTAGAAGGCCACACCCCTTCCACTGAAAGCGGGATGGGGGGAAACTGTCAATCAAATAAATGGTTTTGAGAATACATGCTTTTATTGAGGTATCTGATTGCTCAGTTTAACTTGAATAACTTGTGCCACAGCAAGGAGGGGTCACTTAGTCTAGTGCAGGGGTCGGGAACCCATGGCTCGCGAGCCATATATGGCTCGCGAGCCAAATATGGCTCTTTTGATGGTCACATGTGGCTCGCAGACAAATCTTTAATTATAGTTTTTTTTTTTTCATTAGACCAGTCCTTCTCGGGCGCGATGCGATGTCAGAGGCGCGCAGTAGTAGCGGTGCTTAGAGAGAGAAATCTGCGCCAGCGCTATCAGTTACTATTATCTATTATTTCACAGAGTTTGTACCAGCTGGAAACTTGTGAATTGACGTGCCTAAAACTGCGCGCTCCCGTCTCTGAGAAAGAGCGCGCAGATGCGGAGACGGGATGTGTGAGGGAGAAAGCAGAGGGTGGGGCTGAGGGGTTGTGGGGACAGGCAGCAGGTGAATCTCGCAGGGATTGTAAAAACGTAAAACCCGCTGCCTGTCATCCACTGCAGCGTGTGAGTGTGTGTTTTGCTCCATGTCTGCATGTGATCAGTCTGTCTCACATCTACAGAACATTCAGACCTATGATCACGTTTAACGTCTCAACGCCTGCATGAAGCAGAAACTCACCACGGATCAACCAGACTAGACCATCAGCAAAACTACCACTAGAAATACTCATCATTTATTAGCAACAGCATAACAATGTTATTAAAAAAGAATCCACAGACTTATTGTACTTTAAAAATGTTGAAATTAAATCAAATGCACACATTCATTTGTATATTTAGTTTTAAACAAATTGTCGCGGACTGAGTTGGATGGCTGTTGGGCCGCGTTAAAAGTTCTGGAGTTCATTGAACGCGTCAAGCAGAGATCTGATTGGCCCTCAGTTCTGTCGCTCAGCCTGTTGTTAGGTAGTTTGGACCAATGGGGTTCAGCTATGGGCCGAATAAGGGAAATAGTAGGGCTGCACCGGGAGCAGGGGAATATAAAGTTGGGAGAAGCGCTCTCGTGTCGGCGGGAGAGATTTAGGAGTTGATGAATTAATTGAACGGCGTTTGTTGCGGTCTGCAGTAATCGGAATAAAGAACTTTAAAAGAGGTTAAGTCTCCGTGCCTCAGTGTGGGGAAGGGACACTACATTATTGTATGGCTCTTTCGAAATTACATTTAAAAATATGTGGCATTTATGGCTCTCTTGGCCAAAAAGGTTCCCGACCCCTGCTCTAGTGTCTTGTCATGTTTGACTCCCACCCCACCCCTACCTAAACAGAAGCAGGGAGTAATCCGTACATTCCAGCTCTGGGCAGAAATTATACCAACAAGCTCAGAGGAAACCAACAAAAATGAAGAAGTCACATGAACACTGGTCTCAGTAACTGCCACAGGAGCTGAACTTTGGTAAAAGACAAGAAAAGGAGAACCTGCAGAACTGATCACAGAGAAAAAAAGGGGGGTGGACAGAACAAACAACATTTTTCTCCTTTCTGTGTTTGATGTAGCTGAGAAACAACCTTCAATACCTACGACATCTGTGCAAAAACCGATCTACCCCAAGGTCAAGACACAGAGTGACATGCAGACCAATGTTATCCACGTCATCCAATACAGTCATGATAGCTATGATTTGTGCATCTTGGAAACTAAACAACCTTTTGTAGTGATTGCACAGCACAGAAGAACTCCATCATCAGTCCAGGACTCAACAGTTCACCTGCAGCTGAAGGACGGTGCACACTCCTTTCATTACAAAGTCACATTCTGGACAGAGATGACAGACGGTTTAAAGACCTACTGCGATTATCTTTTGATCTATTGTGGTGGTCGTAGATCCTGCAGAGCGGCTGGAGTTTGTTAGAAATTTGCCTCAGAGTTGTGGGCGGACCCTTTGTCACGGCGCAAACCGGGTCCCCCTTCCCCTCCCCATTGCTGAGAGCTCTCTGTTGAGACACTCTCTTACTAGTTTACAGCCAACAACAAAACCGGTGCAACATAAACAATATCAGAACGATGCAGTCATTCATTTTGAGCCAGAGCCAGGATGGAGCGGAGCGGGGAGCTGGTGGCTCGCCGTTGTAGGTCCTACACAAGTTATCACACCTTGTTTCCATCTGCTTCTTATTCACAACAACAAAATTAAGAAAAACTCATAAATTCAATTTTAACATGATCATTTTATATATATGTCTGCCATCGTGAAAAAAAGCAACAAAAACATGTTAAAAACACGATTTTTTGTCAAAAGCATTTGTCAAAATGAGGAGCCGTTCTCTGAACACGGGGGGGGGGGGGGGGGGGGGGGGTTCTGAGACTCTCCCCGTCTCCCTTGCACACAATCATGTTGTGACATCTAGGAGGGTTTTGTGTACAGAACAGCAGAAAGAAGCCTACCCCACAACATGGCATCCACCCACCAACCAACAGTTGGTTACATCTTGATCTCATTTTGACTGGATTTTTGTTTCCATAACAGCTCGTCCTCTTTGTGAATAATTCTTTTACCAGGGCACCACCTAACGTACACCCAGCTCTGGTGGGACACAGCCGCTAAAAATGAGTCATCAGTGTCAAAGGAAAACACATGACGCAAATGTGTGACACTCCTCGAGACATGGTGTCATCCAGACTCACGTGAGCTGGGACATCCCCTTTAGCTAATTATGGAAAGAATGCTGCACGGTTATACAACAGTTTTGTTGTGTAAAGTGGGGCAGATGATGTCTGTGGAAAGCGTGGGTTTGTTTAGGCTGTGCATTTCTTCACACTTAGATCAGGCGGTGAAATTAACCAACATTTCGGTATTTTATTAATCAGCACATTTTTCTGGGTGTTTTTTTAAAGTTTTATTGTTTTGGTTTTTCACCCTATAATCTATTCTATTCATTCTTTTTAAGTGAACTCAAATTGTGGCAAATAATGATTAAATATGTACGAAAATTAACTATTCTATCGATATATATATAATATATGTCAATGTCATCCACTGGTGTGGGCATGATTGAGTTTTGGTGGGACCAGAAAAAAAAACTATTAAAAATGTGAATGTGCTGTTCTGTGAATTAAATATGATCCGTTTTTCATAATTATACTCATTTATTTATCTATGAGTGGAAGTTTTCAGTTCAATGTATTCCTACTTTTTTATCTAAATGAACATTTTTTTTAAAGGAAGCCAAT
Organism: Oryzias latipes; assembly: GCF_053564925.1. Taxonomy (NCBI): domain Eukaryota; kingdom Metazoa; phylum Chordata; class Actinopteri; order Beloniformes; family Adrianichthyidae; genus Oryzias; species Oryzias latipes. The sequence goes on along the minus strand of NC_136247.1, from coordinate 27,874,029 downwards.
AAAATAAAGAAAATAAAAATAGAAAAGTATAGTTTATGCATTAGTTCCAACTTACTCCAGTATCTGGTCTGGGGTGTCGTAGCAGCCGTTATAATCGTAGTCGAAGACTGGTCCGGTCACAACATTGATCTCATTATACAGGAAGGCATATTTTTTCAGTAAACTATTGTGGAAGAAATCCCATATTTCTGAGGAAAGAGATGAACGCTCATCAGACAAATTCTTTATTTTTTAATATAACTCTTTTATTATTTGTGTTTGGACCCATTCTGAACTTACCCTTGAACCTGGGGTACATGGGAACTACATTACTCATCAGGAGAGCATCATACTGTTGGTCCGCAGAAACATTCAGGTCTAGAAACACAAAAACATATTAATGAAGAAGAAGAAAAGTTGCAGAAATTTGTTTTTTTTTTTTAACTCTAACCTTTTATGTTTAAAGATTAAAAACTAATCCTTATCCTTTTACTTGAAGTTAAAGTTATTATTTTTTAACTGTATGTTAGAACTATAAAAATAAATAAAATTATGGGAAACACTTTATAATAACTTAAAACAATACTTCCTAACTTAAAATAAACACCCGTAGTAAATTAATATTTTTTGACATTTTTAAGTCTTTACATACATAATAATTAACATGTTGTTGATGGATACACTGCAATCCATGAAGTAGGGTTAAATAAATTTGCATCACAAACGTTAAAGGAGAAGGATTTCCCTTATTAATAAAAAAAATGATTATGTCAGTATAGAGCTGTAGTTTGATTTTTTTTGAATGTTAAAAAAATGGAAAGACTCAGTTTTGACTAAACCGAAAAAGAAAAAGCTGTTTCTTTTCTCTTGTAGAATAAAATTATTTTTGTATGATCTTCAATCCTAATAGGTGAATTTAGCCATTGCCAGATTTTATTGGAACAATAATTAGGATTAACTAACATTTTCTATGACTACATGGTGAAAAATTAGCCACTGGGTGCTGATACGTACTGGGTGGAAAAAGGAAAGCAGGAGTCAGGCTTCCAGCTGTTTCATAGAGATCACATCTGGGACTCTGGGATGGTGTCAGTCTAACATCAGCCCTCAAACAATCTGATATCACTGGAGGCAATGGTGTGATGTCAGTCTACATGAGCAGACAAAATTCATTCAGATTCAGTTTGTATAAAATACTAAATTAGCTCATAAATCATAGTAAAAATAAACATATTAATGCAACACAGACAACATTAAACCTTCACTTTGGTTTGCATTACAGAAACCGATAAAAAAAAAACAACCTGTATTATCACAAACTAATGATGAAAACAAGAGGAGAGTTTTCTAAAGTCCTATCCTATATATCATATACATCTACATATGTTTATCTTTTGGAAATTAACAGGTATGCAAAAAAACAACAACAATGTCATAGTTTAAAAGAGATTTAGATAAAAATGTAAAATTCATGAAAAGAGATCAAGGCAACTTATCAACTTTTTTTGTTATTAAAGTAAAAAAAAAAGTCTGAAAAGTTCAGTCCAACTGTGACCTTTCCAGTAATTTAGGTACTTCAAATACTGTAGAACATGAGTTTGCAAACTGAAAATGCTTTAATACGATCACGTTTTAATGATTTAAACTCCCAGAAGTGTTTGAAAATGATCAGAAAATTGTTGTCAACCCTCAGCTAAAGATCTATCCATCTATCTTGGCTCTGATTCTTACGGGTTTCTCCACAGTGAAGGAGCTCCACAGAGGCATGAGCACTTTGTGGCTGTAGGCACTGACAAAGCCTTCCTGGTGGAGGATGCAGTAACTCTGGTCTGGCTGCAGCATCTGCGGACGGCCAAGCAGCATGTGCCTCTTCTCTGCAGCAGACACTGTGACAAGAACAAACAACTTTTGTTTGGACGTATACAAGTTTGATTCTATATAGCAGGGAAGTGGCGTGTGATTAGAAGGGAGTTGACAAACAAATATGATATTTTTCAGGTTAAAGTTCTTTATCCCCTCGTGTCATTTGCCCTGTAAAAGAGTAATCTCACTGTACCTGTACTTGTACTGTTACTATAAAATAAAGAATCATTCATTTTTTATAAAAGTCTATCCTGATGACTTACCTTGAGCTGCAGTTAAATTCAAACGGCTGTTGATGGTATTCCCCTCCTAAAAATATAGACAGCTTTGAATTTTTAGACAGTTTAACATTCAATAAACATAAAAAAAGACTAAAAACTAGTTTTATTTTTGTGAATATTTCAAAATCTTCCAAACAAACATGTTTCTTTCCCACTTGTAGATGGTGCAAAGTCATGTTATTTCACAAAAATGTTAATTTTAAGCATCAAAATTTGTTAGAATGTTTTTTTTGTTCCACATTTGGAAAAATAAAACCTCAGGTAAACAAAACTTAAACTGGGAGAATGAAAGACAAATAGGAATGACAGCAATCAGAGTTTCCACAGAATAGGAATGGATAACTTTTCACGCATCAAAAACTGTAGTAAACATTGAGTCTGGACAGAGTGTTCCAGGTTTAATCCAGAGAGTTCAGGATCTTCTATAGTCAGGAAGAATATTCATGGAAAATGCTTAAAGCAGCCAACATTCGTAGGAACAGACTTTCACAGCAAGTTCACCTCGCGCTCAGGCCATGCAAAAACCAAGTGCTCATAGTTTGGCAGGGTCATCCTGAGCTACAACTGAGCTGTTCATGATGAGGGAACACCAGAAGTAATGTTCTTTACTTTGGCAAAACAAAATCTAGATCAGTTTGCTTATTCTGTTCCAAATGACACAAGCACTGGAGAGCACCGTTGCAGAGACATCTCAGTACAAACTGCTCTGCACACACGCAGACATTCCATAAACAGCATATGCAATAATCGGCTAAGTCAAAGAGCTCCATCGGCTATATTTAGAAATTACTAGAAGCTCTCAGTTGCGTAGAATCATATTTCTTATGCTCTCTTCCCAGCATCCACTGCATGCGTAAACAAAAGCAGTTATTGATCTGTATTAAAATACAATCCAAAAGGAAACCCATTAGAGAGTAATTCCTATGAGTTCAGCAACTAAAAGTTAAAGATGAAAAGTTATTTTTAGAGACTACTTTTGTTCATCAGCACTTCCGGAAGTGAACGCAGACAATAAAGGAAGATGTATCCCCCACAACCTGGGGGATACAGGTCAGCAAGTTTTTCCTCTTGCTGACTGGAATGCCGTCCTTCTCAATCGTCTTTATTTTTGAAAACTGATGGATCAAGTATTTTCTAATCTCTAAAACAGCTAGCGTTCTCAGTAAGTCATGCGTACCCAAGTCAATATTTGAAAGCAATTATACAAGGAGGTTCTTTCCGTTTACGACACTTGACTATCAGTTCTTTGAGACAGCATTGAGGAAATTAATGAGTTCTGAGAAGTTGCAAAAGAGCTTTCAGAGGTACAGATAAAAGCGACACCAGGAACCCGAGCTAAATGTGACATTCAGGAAGCAAAACAAATTGAAAATAGGGGATTTTCACGTCTTAATCTTTGAAGAAGAACTAAAAACGAAACATAAAGGTACGATATCTTTGGTAGATAAAGCACTTTATTTAGAACCAGAGCAGCAGAGACGGAGTTTAAAAGTAAGATTTCAATCTGAAGCAAATGATATTGCTTTGTAAGAAGTGCAGTTCTTTTTTATTTGACTTTGGGAATCTTCCACTCCACTTTTATTTTGGCGCAAACTTCTGATTTCAAGCAACAGTCCTACCTTCTGTTGCTGCAAAAACAGTTAACGTTGCATTACATTTGATTTTTATTTGAAGTGTCTCCAGAAAGACACCCAAGTAAGAGGTTTTAGAAAGAGTCAATCTTTTGCTTTCTTAATTATTTGTTTCAGGTTTCATCTGCTTCGTGTTCCTTGCAGACTTCAGCACGATTCAAGTCATCAAACCGCTCATGTCCCCCGAGGTGTGACACAACATGTTCTAGACGACCACCAAAGCAACAGTCAAATTTGCTTGTAAAAGTCTGAGATTTATGTGCCTGAAGCAAACAAAGGAAGGAGCTGCAAACAGCAACAGCTTACAGAGAGGCATCAGCAACCACTGAGAGACTGAAGGCGCATGCTCAACACCAGAATTACTGTGTCTGCTGAAAATAACAGTGAGGCTTCAGCTTTTGGAAGAACAAAAGGTATTATGCACTGTTATATATAGATACATATTAATATATATTTGTTCTGTTAGTTTCCGTGATCTTTTGCCAACTTTTATTTTTATCTGTGCTTCCTGAAACAGTGTCAACAACAGTAAATCATGCGTCTTTTGATGCCTCACTGGCACTGCTCAGGGCCTTTATTGTGGTATTTTTGGTAATCAGTTCCTCATTGCTAAACTCTGACGTGCTTTTATTTTTTTGTTCTTTTTCCCCCCGTTGCTTCCTTGTGTGAAGTGTTTTTGTAATTATTTCAAATTGAGGTTGATGTCTATAGTGGAAAGATGCAAACGTAGAGAAATGCTGCGTTCATGGTGTGTTGGCATGATCGGAAAAATGACTCTCCAATTTAAAAACCGTACATGAACGTGAGAAAAACAATAAAAATCTTTAAACAACAGATGACTGCAGAATAACTCTCTGCACCCAAACAAACGTCAGTGTAGTGCAGTGCTCCATCTATGGGTAGATATCAGCATTGCAGGGAAAACAAAATGTTAAGAAGGATTATAAATATAAATGGTACCAGATGTAAAGCTGAGCAGACAGACGAGAGCTGAAGGCCTCGTGTGTTGCACATATTTTACTGTTACAACAGCGGGTTGTGGATGTTCTGACACACAAGGTGTATATTTGAATAAACCTCCTTTTGTAATTTAGGCTAAACTTTATTATATTGATTACATTTTGTATCCTTTTTTTTTTATGTTGGACCGGACGAAAAAGCAGAAGAAGATACAAGGGAGGGATGTTAGAGACAGATTAAATAGTTTAACGGGCTGCACATGTCCGGCGGGTCATAGTGTCCCCACCCCTCCTTCAAACCAAGACCCTAAAAGCGTTTGAGGAGGTGTTTTGCTATGTATGAGTCCAAAAAGTCTTAATTATGACAGCTTGCAGTGCTGTCCATGACATCCTGGGACATCCTGAATATATCCAGAGACCAGCTGAACACGTTTTCTGAAATACTGCAGACACACATGCTGACGATTAGTCATGGCTTTTGGCCACTAGTGTTGACTTTATTACTTCCTACTGTGACACTGTAAAGAAGGTATGCTGGCAGTGTGCAATCTACCTCCCAATTTCAAATTTGAACAAAAACATTTGACACTACTGAGTGGCGAGCCTAAAAATAAAGCTCAAAGAAGAGAGTTCAGCCAGTTCTGCCAGTCCTACGACTTGTCTGTGCCTGCGTCTCCCTATAAAAAACAACAGTAGCTTTTTTAATTGCTTCTCTGCAATCTGAACTATGTATTTATTTACTTTAGTTGAAGTATTTGGTGCTTGTGCTTCTTTTGTCCTGAATTACCTCTGCCCTTGTTGGTCTGTTTTTAAAGTGTGATGAACCACAACAGGTTTGGCTTGCAAACAGCCGCCTCCCAATTTAGACCAACTGGAGTAGAACTTCTCACAAGGATCACAAAGAGTATTCACCAGTGTGACTGCATGCGTTATCACAAGTTTTTTTTTTTTTAGGTTGGGCTGTCCTTTGAGTGAAGTTCCCTGATCAGCTGCTTTATGCTCTGGCATGCATGTTTGTTAGCATGGCACATGTTGCAGACGGTCACGGTTTGTTTTCTAGAACAGTTTCTGCAGAGTGGAGGTAGTTTATTAGAAATTCACATCCGGGTGGAGGGCCGGACCGTTGCGCAGAGCAACGCCGCCCCTCTTTCAGTTGCTGAAAGCTTAGAGCAGGGAACTTGTGGCTGTATTTTCTACGTCACAAATAAGCTCTTTTTCAAAATGCATTGTATTATCTGCTCTTGATTCACAAGCATTTGTTTAAAGAAACACTCAGGGAAGCTATTTTGAGCTTAATTTTGGTAAATGGTAAATGGCGTATACTTATATAGCGCTTTCTACCTTCTTACGAAGGCCCAAAGCACTTTACAGTCACAGTCCCATTCACCCATGCACACACACATTCACACACTGGCGGCGGCTCCGCTGCCAAACACTGGCGCCAACCTCCCACCAGAGGCAAGGTGGGGTTCAGTGTCTTGCCCAAAGACACTTCGACACATGGGCGTGCATGGCGGGAATCGAACCTGCAATCTCACGATCATGGGTCGACCGCCCTACCGCTGCACCATGGCCGCCCCATCAATTTTCTTCTCATATGTCCACCATCATCAGATAAATGCCACAAAAACATGTTAAAAAACACAATTTTCATCAGAAATGATGATTAAATAATTATTTTTCAATTGTTTCCCCTTAGAGATGAAGGAATTAAGTCTCAGATTCCTACCAGGCTGGAACAGGAGCATCCCAGGTCGTCTTCAGGAACAAGGCTGACCAGGGGGCACTGACCTGGCGCACTCTGCTCAACCGGGTGCACAGGGGTGTGGTAGGGGTTCCTGAGGGCGTGATTCATGCTGCCATGGGTGCCATTGTTTTCAGAGGGCGTGATTTCCAGCACATCTACACGAAACAATGACACATTTGAGAAAACATCCTTTATTTTATCCCAAAAACTGGTTTCTTGTGTCTTTCATGTGTGCATTTAAACCCTTATACTTACTAAACAGAGAAGATTGATTAGAAAATATCCAGTTTTGTGTTCAATATCAATTTCTATTAATATTACACAGTAGTTGGTTAAATATAAACACACACTGTGTGTTTGGTGAGTAAAGGATTTACTCACCACACATAAGGTTGTATAGCTCAATGCTGGAAAAGGGCTCAACCTCAGTTCTAAACTGAAACTTGGGGCCATAACTGAGAAACAAGGCCTAAAAGAAAAGGGGTGCATGTGTCATCGTGCCTTTCATTTGGCTTTGATTCATTTTAGACTAAAGAGGAGAAAAAATAATAGAGCAGGGACGTCCAGCACTCACATGCATGCTGTCAGCATCATTGTCGTAACCATGGTTACCACCAAAGCAGAATGTGAGAGATCCGGGGTTTCTGTTGGAAACATGTTCATTTTATGGTTGAATCAGTAGTTTGAGATGGTCAAGTTGAAAGGTCAAAGGATGCATCGCAATCCCATAATTTGGTTTTCCTCAATGATGATGTTATGCTTTTTTTCATAATTACTCATAATTTCTGAAATGCTTCCAAACCTAATTTATCATTAAAAACAAATGACAAAAGGGGGGGGGGGGGGGGCATGAACAACAAATACCTTTCAAACAACCACTTAGGCTCGACCAGAACATTGACATCCTCAATACGTCGGCTGTCGGCGTAGTGGAAGCGCTTTGGTAGGTGGGCTTTCAGATACGGGGTGATCTTTTGGTCTGGTTTTTTACACTTGAAAAACCCAAAAATACAAAGAGCTGATTTATTGTTTCATTTTTTCCGTTATAATAAATATGCTAAAAATGTTGGCAAACTATTCATTTACTCAAATTAGATTGAATTACAAGGTCAACAATCATACAACAATTATAGTAGTACACAAGCTTCAAAGTCAAAAACTGTGCTTGTTTATAACTGTACACAGTGTTCCCTCGTTTTTCCCAGGAGTTCCGGTCTAAAAGTCACCTGTGAAAGGTGAAAGCTGCAAAGATTTTTACAACTTCCACACTTGCTTAAGCTCTCAAAGTTCAAACACACACACCAGTATATAGATGTGGAGAGCAGAATGCCTTTGGCATGGAGGAGATTGATTGACAAGGCCTATGGCCAATCAGGATGCAGAGCACAATGTGCTAAATACATAAAATGGAATGTTCCATTTAAAAAAAATCCATGAAACAACGAGACTGCAAAAGGTAAACCACAATACAGCGAGGGAACCCTTTCCTTTATCTCAGTGTTAAAATGTTTTCAACCAAGTCAAAATGAGCACTTACAGACATGCTAGCAACCAGAGCAGCACTGTCCACTGTTGAGAAAGCAAAACACGTCTATAATAATTTAAATATCAAAAGCACTAATTCTTTAATCCAATATAATATTTACAGTTTATTTTGCTGAAAGAAAAACCTAAAAAAGATTTTGATTAGAAGTTGATATTTCAGACTTTACTGCAGGTGTTCTGTCTGTGATTACTCACAAACTGTGTCAACGTTTTTAGCTCGAATGCGTCCAAATGGCCCCTCAGTGACCACATAAAGGCTGGTATCGACCCCCAGGTCCTGCATGGCTTCCTTCCTGTCGCAGCTTATTTCCTCCATACCTGTAACAAGAGACGTTCATAGGTCACGTTTTGGAAGTCCACACCAAGACTCGTGGTTTTGGTCGTGTCAGCTTCAGGTCACAAGTCTCACTGGTAAGATCTTTGTCTTTCGACTGCTCTCTAAAGGGCTCGCCACGGAGAATCTACCTCACTCAATCCTCAAACCCTCTCTTTGGTCGTCCTCCAGTTCCATTTCCTGGTAGCTCCAATCTCAACAACCTTTTATCGACAAATTCACTGGTTCCAAACCATCTCAACCTGCTTCCCTGCATTTATCTTTTCCTTTGATGGATTAGTTCATGATCATATCCATCCTGGTCAGAGAACCTCAACATCTTCATCTCTACTACCTCCAGCTCTGCCTCTTGTCTCTCTCTCAGAGTCTTTGAACCAACAACATGGCTGCTCTCACCAGTCTTCTACAACTTTCCTTTCATTCATGCCGACACCTGAACATTTCCTCCAACCGTTCCAACCTGCTTGCTCATGTTTCTTCTTCTTTTTCTCTGTTTTTGTGAACTGTTGACCCGTAAGAACTAAAAGTCCTCCACCTTCTGCTCCTCTGCTCCCTGTAACCTCACCATTCTACTCCAATTCCTCTCATTTATGCACAGAGACTGTCGCGCTGAAGCCGACCTTCATTCCTCTCCTTTCCTCTCTAGATGTTCCTCCACCTGCCGCCTTCTTTCACTGCAGATCACTATGTCATCTGCAAACAACAAGGAGATTCCTGTCAATCCCTCTCTGCAAAGGCATTTCATCACCATGGAGACAAAAAGGAGCTCAAAAACTAATCCTTCGTGCAGAACCACCTCTACCTTCAATTCCTCGGAATCACCTACAGAACATCTCACCACTGTCTTCCAGCACTCAGACAAGTCCTGCACAACTCCATCATACCACTCCAGGCTTCCTCATACAAACATCTGTATCATGTTGTGGACTTTCTCTAAAGCAGCTCCTTCTGACCGTTTTCTGTTCTTCTCTAGAAACATCCTCAAAGCAAACATATAATCTGTGGTTTCTCTCCAAGACGTTAACACACTGTTGCTCACGTATTTCACCTCTGACTACAGCCAGGCTTTCATTACTTTTCCCATGACTTCATCATGTGATTCAGTGAAAATAAACTGTAAACCATGCTGGTGCGTGGTTTGGTTTACCATGGTCAGCCAGGATAACGATGTTGAGGCAGCGGTCTAAGCCAATCTGTTTAAGTCCGTTCATGAGCTGGCCAATGATCTTATCGACGCCCTGGAGGGAGATGATGATCTGGGAAAACAAGATCACAGCTTGTACCAGAAAAAATACATCATTAAAAACACTACAAAAGAGTAACATGATGGGGAAAAAACTTACTAAACTTACTATAAATAATTTTGCCTGGAATTCTAAATACTGCAAACGTTCACACCAGCGACCACTTCTGATGAAAGATCTATGTAGACACATGTGTGTTTTGGGCTTCCGTGTTCAAAACCCTCATATGCACGTGTTACTATGCAGGTTTCTAAGTCAGTTTTAGAACAGAACAGAATAGAACACAAAAGAACTGAATTGAAACAAATAAAAAAAAAACTATATTAATCCTGAAGTAAATTCAAAAACTGCTAGCTGCTTGCATTCACATAAGCACATCCCAAAAAAAAAGCTAAAAGCAAACACGAAAAAAAACGAATAAATCCCCCCAAAACAACCAAATATTAAAATTCATAATTAAAATATTACATAATAATTAAATATAATAAATATAATAATGAAAAATATAATAAAGTCAATAAATATTCCAAAAGCAAAATCTAATACAATAAAACCATCAAACATTAAAAATGTAAAATTCAATTTAAGTTTCTTGAAACAGCTTTGTTTCATTAAACCCTGCCACGATCTGCACTCTCAGACTCTCTTATTGTGCCGACTGTGGTTTGTGTTTGCTTGTTGAAAAATGTTCTGGCGTCACTGTAATGTTGCAGTGTAATTTACTTTCATGCCAAGGTTCTCATTTACCACCAGTTGTTCCTGAAAACAGCTCTGATTGTGGTTTTTAGCTTTATATGCCTGCATTGGTCTGAATCTGACTAACAAACGTCCACAGTGGTTTGACAACATGGAGTTGATATGGAGCAGTGGGGTAGATGATGCTCACAGAGGGACCTAAACTCATAAAATCCTTTTGGACTTGCTGCAGCTGTAGCCAACCGAAATAAAAAGTCATGCTGCTTGCTTCTGAAACACTTCTTTACACATGGTTTCAATATAAATGAAACTTTATATTATTAATTAGTGAAGTTGAACGTTTTTAGGGCTTTTGCATTTCTGGCCCAGATGCCTGTGGCCGCTTTAATGTTGGAAAAAATCAGTAAATGTTAAGTAAGCGATTATCGGATCTTTAAACAGTCTTGTTTAAAACCATTTTAGTCTAAACAAGAACAAATGCTTTGCAGTCAATGGACTGAGGCATTTATGTTTACTAAACTCTTTTGTTTTTTGCTGGAATATGAGGCTTTTTTAGTTTATGTAATATACTGACTGAAGAGTCGTCCTTTTGTGAGTTCCTCCTGAAAGGAGTTTACTAAATGTCCGTCATGTCGTTGGGATTAAAGTCCCAACAACATGATCATTTGGCTGTGGAAACTCAGCTAAATGATCAAAAGTTGAAAAAAAGTCAAATGTAGTCATGGAAGAAAAAAATACATCTATGTGTCTGCAGGTGTCCATATGATTGAATAACAGTTTAATAATCAAACGTCGGTTTAGCAGTGGGATAGCATAGATTTTTTAAGACTCCATATTAGCTGTTAAACTAAGTTAAAAAAGCTGTACTGAATACAGCTAAATGATAGAGTTGGAACACTTGAAAACATGTCTTATTGCAACCTAGCGATAAGATTAAGGTTATATTACTTTATTAACCACAGCAGGAGAAAATGAGCTGAGCTCTGAAAGTATTTGAACTTCTTGCTTTTTTATGGCCTTATTTAAAGGTGTACTCATACTGGACAAGCCAGTCGGTCTTGACCGAGCCCACTTAGTGTGGTTCGGGTCAAGTCCGGAACCTTGCGTTTGGTCTGTATTCAGGCTGCCTTCAACTGGAGATTTCTATTTCTATATGAAAGATCTCTTCAGTCATTGGCCTGGAATTATGAGGGCGGGGCAACGCAACAAGAGAAAGTCTAATGAACTTTGCAATGCTTGTCGGGATAGTTCACTTATTCAAACGTCATATTTCGCTGACTAACATTGACCGTCTGCTTCAGCGTCATGTACAAAAACACTTTTTACTGCTACTTTGGTGCGGTGGAGGCCTGGTGCAAGGCGGTTACCCTGGAGACAACGGCCAAGTAGGTACGCTGATGTGTTTATGACATTAAGATTGGCGGGAAAACACTGTGAGGAGCAATGTGAAACCACGTTAAAAGTTGTTGTAATGAGCCTGCATTCATCCGACCACATTTCATCATCATCCTGGTTGCTATGTTCCTTTTCTGTTCACATCCTGTCATGCACGGCTACAGTGGCCGTTTTGGTCCAGTTGTTCCGGTCCGAGCTCGGAGCCTATTCAGACTGAGGAAAACTTAGTTTGACTGGAAACAAACCAAGACCACCTTTAAAAGATGGGTCTGAGAGCGGTCCCTGGTTCCGGACCAGGGTCCACTCGTGAGCTTACCCCTCCACTGACTGGACCGAAGCTGTGTCCTGATTTATCTGGTTCTTCCAGATACAGTGTGTAAAAATCAGGTCTGAAAGAAAAGCAGTATTATTCTTTGTATCAAGTCAAAAGAACACAATGTCATTTTGTTTTACTCTGTTGTTGTTTTACTTTACTATTTTGTCAACAAAATAAAAAAAATTACCTCTCATTGTCAGGAAGCTGCAGCCATTTCAGAACAGTCAAGACTCTTTCTTCAAATGGTACATCACTGAGATGTTTAAAAAAGACAAAGATGTCAAAAGTTGAACTTGATATTTTGCAACAGTATGAAAAAGCATTTAAACAAACAAATGAGTACAAATGGCCTGAATGGCATTTACTTATAGCTTTACCTTCCCAGAAGGCCCACAGCGCTTCACAGTCACACACACATTCTCACACTAATGGCGGCTCTACTGCTGAACCCTGGCACCAACTTGGAACCCCCGGGAGCAATGCAGGGTTCAGTGTCTTGCCCAAGGACACTTTGACACATGGGCGAGAAGGACGGGAGCTGAACCTGAGACCTTTCAAAAGACGACACTCTACATCTGCACCATGGCCGCACAAAACCAATAAATATATTTTCGGTGAGTCAAATCACTAGTCTGACTTGTTTTTCTGGAGTTTTGGCTCATGCAGTCGCTGGAATTCAGATTTAAATGAAACAAAAATGAAATCAAAGTTGGAGGAGAAATGGTCCGTTCAAAGACCCGCTCCAAGAAAAAGATTGTTTTTAACATGTTCTTGTGGCATATTTCTGATGATGATGATGGGCACATTTGAAAAAAATGCAGCTTCTGCCCTCAGAATAAATACTTTAGAGAAAAAATGAACAGAAAAAAGCCAGTTAGAAGGTTATCTGTGACAAAACACTAACTGACTGAAGTTGTAAACTGCTGGATTTTGGGTTTGAGACCAACGACAACAGCTTGTTGCTATGTTACCAACATTTTCAGATTAAAACTTTTTTGTCAAATCAGATGTTTTATTTTACACTTAAAAAAAAACAGGCAAAAAAAAGCCAAACGTGGAAGGATTTAAAAAAACTAAATTCAAGACTATGTGACTATTGGTCTATATTCTGGTTAAAAAAAAGATATAATAGCCTTCTCCCAAAGGTTTTTACAGCTGCAGTGACTCTCAGTATAAAACATTTCTGCCTTTATCAGTTCAAGAAACACGCTCACACACTCAGGAGAGGAATTTGTAGAAAACTCAGCAGAGCTACCACATTGAGTATGTCTGGATGAGACATACCTGAAAAAGACAGGGTAAGACATTTTTAACAACTGGGATTTGCTGACTAGCTGAGCAGAATGTTTCACTGAAAGCAACTAATCCTTGAAGTCTTGAAGATGATGAAGATGATTCTGCATTTCCAGGGAAGGACAATGTTTTCTTTGTGGTTTAGTTACTAGTCAAGTCATTGGCCTACCGTTCCTTCATTTTTTCAACATGGATATGAGGTTTTGTGAGTTCTTTTAAGGTCAGAAAATGTGTTCTCTACTCTTGTATACCTTTGCTTTTGGGATTTTGTTTTAAAATAGAAAAGCTGTTGTTTTAAAACTTGGAGGTTGCAGGCTGCCCATCAGCACAGATTCACCCAATGTGTTGACTTTTTTTCCTTAATAATGATCAAAGTAGGGAATTTTTAACCAACATTTAAAATAAAACAAAAAGGGAGCAACAGCATCTGCTAAGCTTTCATATTGTGGATGCATGAAAATGTAATAAAAAGCAACAAAAGCGGTCATCAGAAACCTCCATGCAAAAGTTTACAGACAACCAGAGACAAGAAATTGTGGAAAAGGTTGTTTTCAGACAATGATTGGCATTCATCAAGGAAATGTATTCATTCTACAAACTTGCTGACACACAGTAGGAACACCAATAGCATAAAATAGTAGATCAAGATGCGCACGTAATTTAATCAATTTCACAAACCCAACAAAAGCCTGAAACAAGGTTTCAGAGAAGGTGGCTACGTGTTTTGTTTTGTGGGAAAAAGGAATTTCATCTTTTAAAACCTGCTGTTCTGTAAAAACGCAGAGGTTGTGTGCGTACTCACCCATCGTAAGGCTTGTAAATGTTGGGGAAGCTTCCATTGATTTCCACATCGGATCCAGGCCAGAAGAAGGTCCCAGACTTCAGACCCTGGTTCTTTGCTGTGTGCCAAACCTAGAGTCCAAACATTTGAAGAAAACCGTCCTGTCATTGCTGTTTTAGCTAAACATTAAATTAAAACATTTTTTAACCGTCTACAGAATGACTTTTTCATTTCTGGAGGAAAAAAATATTTCACCCTGATTTTGGGGGAGCTTTGGGGTCAATAATAATAAATATCAATCGGAAAATTGATCACCCCCCCCCCCCCCAGATAATGGTTTGTTGCTTCAAGGCAACACTGTGCAAAAAGGAAAGTAAAAACACCAGATAATTTGAATTTTACAGTATAACAAACAGGAAGTAAAAAATAAACTAAAACTTTCACAGAACATCAAAACAACAAAATATATCCATAAACTTGTGTTAATCCATTTCTCAAGGGTTTATCATCTTTACTGGCTGTGGATCCTGAGGAAGCAGAAGCGATCTGGTATAGATAAATGTGTAAATTGCATTTTCTGCCAAAAAAACGGGAAAATATATATTTGAGATCAATCATCTCTATAGGACCAGTATGCATGCACACACAATTACTGGTCCAACTGATCCCTCATTGGACCCTGAGTTCATAACTGTCCCTCCAACCTGATTCCTGAAACCATTCCTCCACTTCCTCACAGTTTCCCACTTTCTGAGGGGAATCCCCCTAACTAAAAGTTTCCAAATCCTCCTTCAATGAAACATTTTTATGTCCGTTTCCTGAGATGGTGAGCAGATTGTAAGGTAAAGAGCATTGCCTCTGATCATATACATGCTCACAAACGCACATCTAGACATGCTCATGCGTTGCGTCACCTGAAACATATTGAGTAACTGCACAGTGTTGCCTTGAGGAGACAAATGAAAAAGAACAGTTTTATTATATAAATCATTTTTAAAAGTCCTAAAAAAAGCTAGCAAAAGTAAAGGACCCCCTCCAGCCATAATTAAAGTTTCAACTCATCATTGTATTTGTTGAATTAAGAAAAAAAAAGTTATTTTTATTCAAACGGTAAATGGTGAGACATAAAAATGTGGATTGTTGCCTTGAGGCATGTCATGCAGTGGAGGGTTAACAATATTACATAGGCGTAATTTTTTTTTATTGGGATGTCAGCGTTTAAAATGTCAAAATCCACAAAAAATAGTTTGTTTGGATGTAGCCCCAATGGACTCACTGGTTGTCCGAGGTACCAGTCAGGGTTGTTTTTTTCAGAGTTGGAGAGGCTGAACGTGGCATTAAAAACTGGGTCATACATGGTGTTGTCAATCAAGCCATTGGATTCTGGATAAAGACCCTGCAGACAAAAAAGAATGCAAGAGATTTAATATGAATGACGCACATTCAGGTGAGTTGTCTTTGTCACACCTGGAAACGTCAGAGTGTGTCAGTGTAATATTAAGAGGGAGACCTAAAAAGTGCGTCATGATGAAAATATTCTTCTATTGAGTAATACTTACTGAATTACATTTTCATTGTGTAAAGAAGTGCTGACTCTGCAACTGTTAATCATTTGTTTCTTTTGCCAAGCATGGATTTTTGAAAAGGATTCCTTGAAAATGGCTTAAGTGATTCATCACACGAGACTGCGTGAGCACGCAGGAAGACCATGACTAATTTGGGTCATGGATGTCAGATCTGGGTGGTGATGAACGTGACAAAGTGCCATCCTCACAGTTTTCAATCAGTAAAATCTAGTTCACATTTAAAGAAGTAAGTGTGTGGGAAACCTTTTACCTATGAAAAAATAACAGAACATGTTCCAGCTGGAATCCAGTGGATTTTCTTAAAAACAAGACGCAGAAAGCTCGTCAGAACGACTTTCTTTTGTTCATGTTGGACAGGAATATGAAAACATGACATTTCCAAAAGTTTTCCTCCAAAGAGTCTGAAAGCATATTTGGGAAAGCATGACACGCTTGAATGGATGGATACAAAAAATGGAATGGAGGTTGAATGGGAGATCTCTGCAGAATTTGGCTCAACCTTTACTTGATCCCATAAATCAAGAATACAAAGAAAACTACAAAATTATACTTCTTGCTGATTTATTAATACATAAATTTTAATTTGCTCTCATCCTGTATAATATTTCAATGTGTGCACTCTGTTTTTAAAAATTAAACTGACATTCCAAATAGAAATGTTTTATCAGACAGAATACAGATGGCTTTCTGTCTGGATCCCCAAATCAAGATTTGATTTGGATTAGTACTAATGCACATACAGACCCTAAAAAAAAACTAAGGAATGTCATGGAAAAGTGTATTCATTTCCATAATTCCATAAAAAATGAACTATTATAGAATACAGAGTCAGGGCCCACTGCTTAATTGATTTCAATTGTCTATTTGTTCTTTTTTTTACATCAAAACAGGATTTCAGAAAGTTGGAATACTGTTGAGAAATCACAAGTTACTTCCCATTTTTTGCAAAGAGATAAATGACAAAGATTATGATCAAATCAATCAAAAGACAGTATTTTCAAACTCCTCAATAGTCTGGGCAGGGACCTGGTCCTGCTGGAAGAGGACATTTGCATCTCCATCCAGATCAGGGATAGGCTGCTGCAGGCCTCCAGGGCCTCAGTGTCTGTTGGATTCCCAGATATGTAAAAGCCCTGCTCATGATTGATCACTTGGTTCAGGTGTGTCCAGCCAATTAGAACATGTCAGATGCAAAAAACATGCAGGGATGTGCCTGTTACCCAGTCCATGGTCCAGATGCTCAGCAGAAGGAATCATGAAGTCCTCTACAACTTTTTGCTAGACTGTTGCAGGGATTTTGGAATAAAGAAAGCAGAGTTTACCAACGCCAGTGCTGGACATTGCAGCTCAAATATTGTCTGACTCGGGACATTTCACACTGGACCTCCAGCCGTTTGGGTTCTGCTCCGCATCAGTTTTCCTCTAAATACTTGGACATCGATTCCCCAACGAAAGGCACACTTTCCTTTCATCAGAAAACAGGACATTGGACCACTAACTAACAGTCCAATCCTTCTACTTCTTGGTCCAGTTAAGACGTTTCCTCCATTGGCCCAGGCTCAAAAGTGTCTTGACCCGAGGAACCCGATAGTTGTTGCCCATCTCCCGAATACGTCTGAATGTGGTGGTTGTTGAAGCTGTTCCTCCACCTCATTTCACGCTTTCTGGTTGTCTGCCAGGTTCTTGTTCTTTAGATGATCTCAGGAAGCCCACGGTCATTTCTTTGCTGGTCCATCTTCTCCTGCCACATTTTCCTTTAATTAGACTTTCTGTTGATCTCCTGGGACACAGCGCTCTTGTGGCCGACCCAGACTATGGAGGGGATCAACAATTGTCTTCTAGATAGAAGTCTTCCCCTTATTGAACCGAACTGAGACAACTGAATCGAACTGAACCTATTTAATGACATCTGTGGTACCTGAGCAGGTGATTTAAATTTAGTAGACGACTAGTTGGTCATGTTTTACACATTTTGGGAAGATTTCTCCACAATATTCCTATTTTTTGACATTCTGTTTTGTGAGTTTTATGAGCTTTTTTATTTCTACCAGAAGTAGAAATAAAAAAGAACAGTGGTCCCTTTTTGTAAAGGGACTCTTCTAACTGCACTTCACTACTTTGGCTTCAACAACAACAAAAGCTCTTCCTCTAAGATGATTGGTTGGAAGGAAAGATTTGTCCCCCTTTTCTTCATCAACAGGATAGTTCCTCTGAATCTTCATCCTCTGCTTTTAGGATATAGTGAAAATAAATGCTTCTCTGCACACTCAACTGTTGAAACATTGCTAAAGTTGACTTATACTCCACCATACGTTCATGTGTTTGCAAAATACTTTAAAAGAGCCTCAGAAAATATCATTAGGTCTTTCCAAAGATACTCTATTTTTAGTTAAACCTCCAAAAAGAAAGAACTATGCCATGATGATTTTATATAAACATCAGATATGAAAATGTTCAGTCTCTGTACCGTAACAATGGTGTAGTGATTCGGAAAGGTCTTGCTTGGAAAAGCTGGCTGCATATATGAAGCAGATGTTCCACATGTCCCTTTGAAGTCAGGAGAAGATGAAGAGAACATTTTTATGTTGCTTCTGACAAACAGAAAAATGGTCGTAAATGCAAACATGCAGCATTCCGTGGACAAGACCTGAAGCATGTTTGAGGTTTCACTTTTTAAATGTTTAGAATGAGAAGGAAGGGGTGGACATTACGGATTTTGTTCAGGACAGGCATCACTGTGTTCCATGTTTGCATGTATTCAGCTCTCAGTCCGTCCAACGACACGAGGAGCAGCGGCTGCCGCTTGAAGCTGTTTTTGAAAAGACACCAACCCAAAAGACATTGTTTTAAAAATAAAAGGTCAAATACGACATCACATGGAAAAATCTTTACAAAAATTTTGTTTGTGATTCAACCAAAACAAACGTGTTTGAAAGTTGATAAATACAAAAAAGTTATTATTTTTGGTTTAAAACGTATTAATCGTTAGAGGTTTAAGTCAACACATGGCAAAACCTGAAATCTGGGATTCTTTTTATGCGGTAACTGAGATGAGATGTGCAGCAGCATCACTTCTTACCCGGCTGGACATGACGGGGGCCACAGGTCTTCACATTCACCCTCCACCCATTCTTTCTCACCTACATTACCAGAAAAGGAAGGAGGAACAGAAATGCATGACCAAGTTTCTGGAAATTTCAGACTACTTTTTGCCCGGGGAATCCAAGTTTGGAAAAAGCTCATTGACAAGTTAGACAGGTTTGTAAATGTGAACCGTAAATGTCTGTAGTCATTTACAGTTCCAGTTATTGAAGTGCTTGCTGTTAGGATGCTCGTTTAACTGTTCGCAGAAACTGATCTTTATTTGGGACAATGAGGGGAGAGAATTAGGTTAAGGCTTAGTCACCACATAACCAGAAATGACGGCTGCAGGGCAACTCAAACCTTTTAGACTGTTCATTCAGAGTAAAGGGAAAAGAAACGGGAATGATGCGGGAATACCAGAATCCCAGCCTTCTCTCCCTGATTGCTATTTAAAAATAAAGATAAGTAAATAGAATAGAGAACTGCAGAAAATCCTTCTTTCGTTTTTCCTAGCTTCCATGAAGTCCATGGGTCCATTTTTGGCCCGTAAAGCTTGTACGGTCTCACCTTGACAGATGTGCTTGTAGTTAGTGCAGCAGTCTCCCGCAGACAGACAGTCATCAGAACAGTGACATTTGCTCTGGGTCAGCCTCTTCTCACCACAGCGAATCTTTGTGCATTCCCACTGCTGGGCTAAAGAGAACAGGTAAAGCCAACAAGAGCGGGTCTCATTGGAGGTTCCTCACAGAAAACCACGACTTACCTGGAATGGTGCAGATGTCGTGGAAATCAAAGCAGCAGCTGCCCGTGGCGGCACAGTTCGAGTCACATCTGCAGCCTGGGATCTCATCGTCAAAGGGCTGGTAGCATCTGTCTCTGCAGGATGTGCCGGGGGGGACTAGGAGACATATCTATCATTGATGAGGGTATTACATCATTACATTAGGTTTTTTTTCCACAGCTTATAACTGTTGAGTTGATGTTTCCCCCTTTTCCGCAAAGCCACAATAACCATCGGTCAGACAGGTTTTTGAAAAGTCATTTTCAAAACAAGACAAGCTGGACCCTCTCAGTGAAACAAAGCCTATTTCTGCCACCTCAGGGAAAGATGCAAAACTCACCCGCCAGTTTCTGCTCTGACTCATTTGATAATGATTTTCCTACAGAATTAGGACTTTCTATAGGTTGGTAAAGTTGGAATTCTTTTTTTTTTCACAGGGGGAGGGGACGTTCTCTGACAGGGATGGCTCGTGACTAAACCAATTAGGTTTTGTAAAAGTTTGTCTATAAAGTTCATGTTTTTCCGGTTCGTCTGAAAGCTTTCACAATCTGTGAACTTGTAAATGAATGTATTTCCAGTATATTAATAGACTGATTAGCTTTCTGTGGTTTCCCTACGTTTCTAAAAATGACTCAGCATAACAAAATATACAATTATGTAATTTATCTTGACTCGTGTATCACAGTCATCTGGCATGAATTTGTGTGTGTCATCAAGGTAAAAAAACTCATCAATACAGTACGTGGATCTATTTCCAACCTGAACTCACCAGACAACATAACAAACATTTCAAATTTCATTCATTCATTCATCTTCTTGACCGTTTATTCCCTTTCGGGGTCACGGGGGTTGCCGGAGCCTATCCCGGCCACTTGGGCGTAGGCAAGGGATACCCTGGACTGGTTGCCAGTCTGTCGCAGGGTAGAATATCTTCAATCACACATCCATTCACTCTCACACTCACAGCTATGGACAATTTAGAGTTGCCAATTAACCTATGAAGCATGTTTTTGGACAGTGGGAGGAAGCCGGAGATCCCGGAGAAAACCCACACATGCACGGGGAGAACATGCAAACTCCACACAGAAAGGTCCCCCGTTGATGTAGTTTATCATGTCCCCCAGCCGGGACTTGAACCGAGGGCCTTCTTGCTGTGAGGCAAGAGCGCCAACCACTGCGCCACCGTGCAGCCGGTATTTCAAATTTGTGTTTTTGAATTTTTTTATTAATGCGTTTACTTTGCTGTAGTTTAATACTTTCGCTGAAAAAGTTTGTATGGGGTAAAATATTTTATCCAAACTGTATTACTTTCATGTTCAAGAAACAGTTCCTGTTCAGTGCCATATTTTCCGAACATCAAGGCGCACTTTCCGACGACGGTGTGCCTTACAATCCAGGGCGGTGTGCATGTGGATTTACTCTGATGGCGTTTACTGACGTCAAAGTGTGTGGTCGGGGGTTCCTGTGAACACGCTGATGCAGCTAACATGTAGTGGTTTTGGACAAGTTTGGACTTAGCGTAATAACAGTACTGTTTGTTTTAGCGGCATTGTCTGGTTTTGTATATTTAAGAGCAGTTTTAGACATTTAGATGCAGCTATGAGCTTTGCAACTATGTACTTACAATGTCCATGACTGAGGTGCAGCTTGATGTTTGTTTTGTGCTAAAACATATACAACCGCATCATCAGCATATAACCGACAGGTTAAAGTTGCTGGACAGAAACTCATTTTTACGTGTTGCAAAAGAGGTTGGGAGTTACAGGTTTTGTGCTAAAGTAGCTAACACCTCTATGGTGGCCAACATGTAGCGTTTTACATACAAATTCCCAGTTAATACTTACTCTGACTTTTTTCTCTCACTTCCCGCAATTTATAGTTCGGTTCGCCTAATATGTATGGCATCATTTCAAAAATAGACAATTTATTTACGGAACGGCCTACAGTACAGAAACCACAGTACTTCAAAGGGCTTTTGTTTCATTAAAAAAAAAGAGAGAAGTAATACTTATTATGCCCTGTTACTCACTTATTCCAAGAAAATTAAGATGTTTCTCATGACGTTTTATCTAACCGAATATGTGATGTGCAGCAAGTTTCATAAGGAGCTCCACTGATTTGCTTTCTGCAACTGACTGTTTATAAGGGTATTGCTGAGTAAGCCCATAAAAGTTCATCCTGACTCACTTTTTATGATGCAACTAATGGCGCTTTATAAGCCCACAGAAAAAAAGTAAACTTGTTGTGGAACTTGAGTGTGTTTCTTGCAATACCTTTGCTCTTACAGCTCTGCAATTCAAGACCCAGACCAAGTCCAAGACCCAGAATTAGGGTCACAATCGATGCAGCCAAGACGCATATCTGCCTCAGACAAAAACAAACAAACAAGACAAAATTAGATTTGACTCCAGGCTCTGGAATTAAACCGGCAACATGTCAAAGCAGCTGCGGTTGAAAATGTGGCACAAAAGTTCATGAATGCATTGATAATGATGTATTGACAACTTGACATCATGCAAAGAACAAAAAAGCTGTCTGAATTTTGAGAAATGCGTTTGTCATGATGGTCAGTTGAGACAGTCATTTTTTCATCTGGAAATTTTTATTTTTTTTCTAAGTTTTGGTTATTAGTAATTTCCTCAAGATTAAGAAATTGACACATTTAATAAAGATGGTACACAACCGATTTCACTTTCCTTTGCAAATCTAGCATGTTGAAAACATATATAAACATTGCTAATTACAGAACTGTTAAAGTTTTTAAAAGGTCCCTCTGTTTTCCAAAGTCAAGCCTCTGTAAAGATTATATGAATGACCAAATAATATTCCAGAATGATGGTACTGCTAGTACATTATCTAAAAAAAGAATGTTTATTCCTAAGAAAACAATACATTTTCAGGATTAGATTTAAGTGGAAATTGTGGTGAATTAACAAAAACAGAAAAAAGTAGATTTTACCATGTTTTGAAATACAACCATACTTTTAAAGTTGATGTGAATTTTTTATAATGATTATAAAATTAGGTATGAACCAACATAGGCTGACAATGAGTACATGTGGTCTACTTTTTATGCAACAAACTATTATTTCTCATAAATATTGCATTCAATATCATCCACCGTGGTTGACTTGGAATAAACGTGATCACAAATTGCAATAGTCGAGAAGTCCAATAAATGTTTCGTCTTTAAAGTAGCACTAATGCACTAATGTGGAAAAACATAATTTTTTAATAATGTAAATATTCAGTTCACATTAGTTCATTGTTACAGAAAAAACCAAAGCGGCTGAACAAAAGTTTTTGATTCAATACCAAAAATTCCCTCCATACTCACAATGATCTTCTTCTTTCTCTGAGATGTTTTTGCCCAGTTCATGGCTGCCCTGATTGGAACACACTCTCCAATCACAGAGTGAAATGAAATGACAGGCAGCGTGACACTAAAAGGGATTTCACTGTGGTGACCTCTGGACCAGGTAAAGGCTGTGAATAAGTAACTGATTGCCAGAACAAAGAGATAACTTTCTTTTTTTTTTTTTTTGCTTGTTAAGCATCAAACTGCTGATAAATTTAAACACTTGTCATTTTCAGAAAAGTACCGGGAAATGAGGCAGATAGAACGAAGTTAGAGATTTCACAGTAGCTCACAGTAATAACTTTAAAATGTCGTGGTCGTGTGCGAATCTGTAATCCATCAGTCAGATAGTGGCTTTGAATTGACTTTTATGCAACAGATATCATTGTTTATCACTGCTTTAATGTGCCTATAACTGATAATGGCCATAGTGTCAGACGGCTCATTTCTACATTTCCTGCTCTATCGAAACAAATGAAACAACAAGACTCATAAAGTCTCAGAAACCTTGATCTTAGGACTATGACTGGGGGATTTTCTTTACTATTCTTTAAAGCTAGGATAAGGAAGAGATAGTGTACAAAGCATAAAATGTGAGGAAGTTTGTGTTTGCTGGATTTTGTTGATGTCGTAAAATGCTCCTTGGTGATAATTCTTATGTTGTTCTTTTGTCTATAATTTCAAATTATTACAAAAAACCTCTACGAAATAAGCAATAGCTGTGTGGATTGAATCCGTACAAAAGGAGGGATAATTTTCTGTCAAATTATCCCAAAAATGCAGGTTTCCTCTGAATGTGGTACTAGAAAGGTGAAGGACAGCATCATCACTGTTAAGACTTTTTGCTATAGTGCATCACCAAAACTAAAACACAAAAAAGTACAAATGTTGTGCTACATTTAATGGAAGAATTATACGGTTTAATTTATACACAAAGCTCTAACAGCCAAACTTTAAAGTGTTCATGCATTCCGGATTAAAACAAAGTTCATGTGTATATAAAAACTATTCCATAGGAGTAACATTAAATAGGTGTATTAGAGAGTCTCTTGATGTCACGGTGAGGAGGGCTCGAGAGCCGGTAGGACCCAGACGCAGAGACGGGAGGCAAACGGGTTCAGGACTAGAGGGTTTAATGACAGACAAAAGGCGCTGCAGAGCAGGATGACAAAACAAAACAAAGCTTACTGTGGCGTGGCGAGGAACATGGAACATGGCATGAACGTGGCTACAAACATGGAAACAAAGACGCTATGACAAGATGACGTTAACACAATGACAAGAAGCTAATGGACCAGCACAACAGGAAGGCAGAGACAAGACTTATATACAGACAGGGCAGACAAGACACAGGTGAACACGATCAGGGCAGATGGGGACCAAGGAAGTACAACTCAAAAACATGACAAGACAGGAACCCTTTCAAAATAAAACAGGAAACAGAACCAAACAAGACAGAACAAGAACTAAAGCAAAAACCAAGACAAAACAAACTCAAACCATGACACTTGAACAACACAGTGATGGAGATTTAACTTCAAATTTAAATGATGCTTTATAAAAACGAGTAAAGGGATTAAACGACATTTAACTGAATCATCCTTTTCTTTGCTCCACTTTTAGGAACAAAGATTCCCAGCAGTATTTCTATCATTTATGTTTCAAAGAAAACATGTTTCACTTACTCATTATGTATCACACTGTTCAAAGATTGTATCTTTTTTTAAGATTACGAAGACATTTTTTGTCAAAAACACAAAATTCTAATGTTGATATAAGAAGAAATCCAAATGTGTCTTTTTCCAGACTAGAAGAGATCAATGATCAATCATTGAAATACATATATTTCTCATTTTTTGTTTGTTTCATTCAGCTGCCACTCTTTTTTAGATCAATGTTGAGGCTTGTTTTCCTCCTAAATCATAAGGCTAATCACCATTTTTCCTTATTATGCTGGAATAAAATTACTCACTGGAGTATTGTGAGAAGTAAATGTCACAAGCGTCATGTTTCTGGAAAACCCAAACCTCTGTATACAGTCACAGCTATAATGTTACATTAAAAAAAAAACTTTTTTTTACAATTTTGAAGCTAAATCTTATTTTCCTCAAGCTTCAGACCTTTTGGTTTATTTCAAGCTTTCAAAACAGAAAATACAAAAGAAGACAAAAAAAAGACGTATATCTTCTGTATGTATAGATATTTCAAACCCTTTAGCTGAAGACTTGATCTAAAAAAATGAAAGCTTAAAGAAAATATATATCTATATTTAAATCTACAGATCTGGTAGAAATGATTAACTGAAACCAAGAAAACAAAACAGCCTTTCCTTTCCAAAAAGTCAGGAAAATACAGACAAAAATTAAAATTGTCTGGTTAAATTCTAAATAATTTTGTGTTCCTTTTCTCTGCTTGTTTTGTGCAGCCATGTGACACTTTGTCACTAACTGCATCTTTACTGTTGTCAACAAATGAAGAATTTGAATGCACAATTATGACTCACACACAAAAATCTATTGCGAGGATTCAGATTCTTATCACTCCATTGTAGGGGAATACTAAAGACTTTGTCCAGGTTTTGGCTTGATTTCCTTAACTTCTGTTGAGGTGAAAAGGCTGTTTTTAATGCTTTTATCTTTCACTCTTAAATGAATACAACATTAAAAATACTCTTCACCAGCTCCAGCTGACGACAGAATCCCTTGTCTTGTTGCCATGTTTTGGGTTTCTTCTGTTGTGCCTGATTCCCCCGGGGGTTTCACCATATTTCATATCCTGCTCTTGCCCTGTCAAACTGGCTTTCCTGCACCTTGTAGTCCCCTACAGCTGTTTCTGGTTTGTCTAATTACCCCTCCGTATGCAAATCATGAGATAAAAGGTTTGAAATGTACCTCTGCCAGTAAAAAAAAGAACCACAGAAACACAATCCTGTAAAGTTTCTCCCACATGATGTCACTCTAACCATCCTTTCACTTGAAAAAAAACGTTTACTGTGAAGGTGGAGATTCCTATTGAACTTTATTGTGTATGTCGAAAGCAACAGAATTGCAGATTTTCCTTCGGTTTTGCCAGTAATGACGTTTCAAAACTTCTGCGACTGTGAAAGGTTGTCAGGGAGTGACTTCTGATCTCACTGCAGGTAAGGAGCTGCAGGGCGAGAAAGCTCAGCACACCGTGCATTTAGACGTCTTGTCTCTGCTTGCTTTCTTATTTTTGTTGCAGCGGTCTACCCAGCAACACATTCTTTTCATTTGGGTGCAGGGCAGCCATGGTTGCTTAAAGCAAAGTAAACAAAAAGAAAAGAGGAGTAAGAATGTCAGATGAACGAGAAAATGAAGTAGAATTAATAATCTTCTAGATAAAAACCAAGTTAGGGATTTTAGACGTCATACTTTTTTTTTTTTTTGTAAAATGAGAAAAAAGGTTTAACCCTAGAAGACAAAAATCCCTGATAATAGATATTTGTTATGTCTGAAACTAAATCCTTTTATCCTAGTGAAACGCTGCCTGTGAAGTCCTTGTGTTGTTGACTCAAAAATACACAAAATTGCTCAAATTTAGAGTTTCGGAAGTGTGTGTGCAGGAAATACGTCTTAACTCTGCACAGAAACTCCCCATTACATGTAGGTGAAACCCTCTATAGGTAAGTGTTGCGGTTCTCCATCCGCTCACTTCATGTGAACAGAAAGTTGTGGCAGCGCTGCCACCATCTGGTGGAACGCTTAACCTTGCAGAGGCTTTTGTTTTTCAGCAAAAAAAAGGATTTTTTTAAAACTCAAATCCCTGATTTGAGACGGGAACCTAAATCTATCATCGTTACCTTGATAATTTGTTGATCAATGGGTGCATCTAACTGTTGATATACATTGAGTTCTAAAACATTTAGGGTAATTACTGACTTAAAAACTTGGAATAAATCATCAATGATGTCTTTTAAGGTTTAGATAAAGTCCAATTTTCTTATCAAATGTTCAATTTGTGTCAATTTCAGTGAATTTTCTCAGACCAAACATGTCCAATTTTGTTTCCTTAAGTCCAAATGATATATTTTTTTTAAAGTCTTCAGATTAAAAGGTGTAAATCATACATATATTTGTACTTATTTTTATCAGACAATCCCAAAAAACCTGCTAATTTTCATTAAATCTGCTTTTGTGAACAGCAGGAGTCTCAGTCGGACTTACAAGGTTGACCCTTCTGGGTTTTTTTATTCTCTAAGCTAGTTTTAGTCTGATAATAGCATCCATTCTCCCAACCTTTCATTTTTACAGAAATCCATCTGTCTGTTGATGAGGTCGCCTGATCCACACAGTAAAATCGATACCTTTAGTATTACGTATGTAAGTTGTTATTTTGATCTACATGACATAATAAAAAAGAGGTTTTACCTGGAAAAACAGCTCTGCTTTAACAATGCATCTTTATTTGTTGACAGATAACAGAATTTTGACTAAATTAACTGTAGCTATTGAGAATTTGATCATGTGATAAAAACAAGATGGAAGAAAAACTTCCAACATGTGACGTGTGGCTGAAAGTTATTTTTTATTTTGCTATGTTTGGTAAAAACATAGCAAAATTAGGGCCACCAAAAAAAAAAAAAAAAGTAAAATTACGACATTTTATCTCGTAAAATTACGAGTTTTTTCTCATAAATTTACGAGTTTTATCTCCTAAATTTACAAAAAACTCGTAATTTCACCTTTTTTTTTTTTTTTTGGTGGCTTTTTTTTTTTTTGGGTGACCCTAATACTCCGTCGTACTGCCTCCACAACCATAAGCAATCAATTATTTTCTTTTATTTTTTCATTTTTAACCCTAAAATTAGGACCTGGAGGCTCTTATTCTATGTGTAAACTTTACTTTAAACACATCAAATTGGATTAATCCCAAAGAACGCTGATTCATGTGTCAATACTTCAAAAATCCCATCAAACCTTTTAAAAATGTGCCTTTAAGTAGCATTTAGTAGTAATTATGTTTTTCCGTTTAAACTTTTTGGAAATAATTTGTTTCATTGGTTTAAATGCATTTTTAGATAAAAAGAGTAAAAAACAAGACTTATAGTTGTTATACTTTATTTTGTATGTAACTGCATGTGTTTCTGTTTAACAGGAGAATTACATGAAGGAAGTTACAGAGTTACAGCGGCATGATGGTCCTGTTCTGCAGAATATTACGTGAAATGTGCGACAGCAGCTTTCAGCCCCACACTCTGCACCAGTTCTACTGCTAGGTTAAGCTTTTTTTTTCGTGAGGATTTTAAAAAAAGCATTAATGTTTTTATTTTAACAATTTTATTTCTAACAAAATAATTCCCCTAAAAAAGGCTTGTTGGGCTGGAACAGATGAGGTCCAGAGAGCATGCAGTGAAACATGGACTTTCAGAAAGAGTAACGTCCTGCATAGTCGTGTCCGTTTCTGTGCGTTCAGTCGTCACTCTCGAACGTTTGCAGGTACGTTTTGAGTCTTAGGGTGTCGATGTAAGTTAAATTGGTGGATCTGTAAAGGTCCAGGCCGGTCAGGATCTCCACGTCTCGGACTCTGGCTGTGTGGTGCTTCAGCAGGTCTTCCACCCACTCGGACTCGTCCTCAGGACTCTGCAGACACAAACATCAGATGGTTACTGTAAGCAGTCATGTATGTGCAAACCATCCACAGAAAACGCCCCACTCGGTCTGGAACTCAGGAGGCGGACTTTTTCCACTCACGTTGCAGACTTCGCTGTTGTCGGCTCTGTGAGGAATGAGGAATGAAAAGACCTGGAGGTCTCCGCCACACTCCTCCACAGTTTGGTTCAGCTCCTGGCAGCTTGTCACAACAGTGTAGAAGTGGGTGGGGACAGGGAGACCTTCCACTGAGAACCTACCAATGGAAGAAGGGGACACTTTTTAATAACTTTATGTAATAGCCAGTTAAAAAAAAACATTAGCAAACTGTTAATTATAAGTGACATACTGTATTACTCAATAATTGACAGCTTGTTAAGCATTCATAAATGTGCCTTATAGTTATGTTTAACTTTTTAAATATAACTGCCTATTATTGATTTAATTAGTAATAGATCATGAACGAGCTGCAATGATTGGTCAACATGGCAAGCAGAGAAATAAGTGCAAAGAGAGGAAAGCGTTAATAGTTGTTAAAGAGTTTTTAGTCAAATTCGAACTTATAACTTATAAGAACAACTTATAATTCAAATAAACTACCGTAAATTCCGGACTACAAAGCGCACCCGATTACAAGCCGCACCCACCCATATTCACGTGTTTGACTGCTTTTATACATACACAAGCCGCGTCAGAGTACAAGCCGCGCATGTGTTAGCCGATATTGTCATCCTGACGGATCACGCCCAGCATCCCAGAGTGAGTGCAATTTATTAGCACATTGTGGGTGGTGCCAGTTTTGCCTCTGGGTCACGTATTTGAGTGGATCGACATCTGTCAAACAGCATGGACCTCTATTCTGTTCACAAGTCCCTCAGTTATGGTGTTTTTATTTCATTTTTTTTTTTACTTATTGAAAATCTAGGTATCATACATAAAATTACAAACAGTAACCATATAATCAACATTACATCCCTCAGTTATGATGAGGAAATTTACATCCGCGATTCCCCATTTCCCATGAGTCTTAGGGGCTAAAGGCGGGGCCAACGCCCGGCTCGCCATACTGTTGTACGTGTTTAAGAATGAGGATCAGCAGTGCATGGAGGGGTGAACGGGTAAAGCTCTCCTTCCGCTTGTGTCGCAGCAGCGTTATGGGAGTAACAGGACTGGTTAGAAAACACACCGGTAAAATAAAGCAGCGGCGACTGAAAAGCGCGCGCCTCAGCGTGATACACGCGCCTCAGTGCGGCGCGTGCGTCAGAATTCAGAAGCCTCTGCACTCCACGGACGCCTCTGCGGTCCTTGTCTCCCCTTCCTATCTACTCCGACACCTCTGGCCAGGGCGGCTCCAAGGAGGAGCGCTTCGTCCCCGTTGTGCCGGTGGACGGAGCAAATCGTTTCTGTGCAAAGCAATCGGACTTAATACTGTACGTTTTGTGTATGAGGGGCGGATGCGTTGTTACGTGTGGGAGCCATCAGACTGCCATCGGCCCCGCAGCTCTATAAGAGCAGCAGGAGGAGAAGATGTCTCCAACTCACACGGAGGCTGTGAGCTTTTCAAAGCAAAATTCCGCTTTTACGGTTTCCTTAGAAACCGTAAATGGAGTGTACATTCACTCCATGCGCTGTTTTCTCCGTCACGCAGCAAACCGGCTTTTCTTAACCCGTTGGTGATGGTGGACTTTTTTACGCTGCTTTTAACGATTGCTTTTAACTTGAAAGCTTCATCATATTGTAGCGGCGATCACGTGCACGTTGGGTCTAATGGCCCCAAAGGATTCTGGGATGCGGCCGGGCATGCGTGTTTCGTTTTGTTGAACCATGACTGAAGTGTCTAAGACCTAAAGTCAAGTCCATGCTGTTTGGCTGCCAAGAGGTGTGTTGAAAAGAAATGCCTTGTGCTTGGAGTTGGATAGAGAGTTCAAACTATTCACTGAGTTCGAAAGTACGTACACGGCGGCCGCCAATTAAATCCATAAATTAGCCGCGTCACTGAAAAAGCCGCAGGGCTGTAAGCGCAGGAAAAAAGTAGCGCCTTGTAGTCCGGAAATTACGGTAATTCAGAATAATAGTTTTTTTTCATTTTTAGCCGATAATCCAAAACCCTGTGTCATTTCTAGGACATAGTTTCTGCAGAGCAGCAGGAGTTCATTAGAAATGTCATTTCTCGTCATCCATCTCTTTACATACTCTCCAGCTAGCTTACAGCCCCTCACAACCCCCAAAACGGCGAGCAATATTGAAGTCATCCAGCCGCACCATTCTGAGCCGTATGCCAGCTCGGAGGAGGAAATGGATCCACTTGTCTGAAATCCGATCAGAATGGAGCGGAGCAGGAAGCGTGGGACTCGCCGTGCGCATTTTCTAACAATGACAAGCATTTTCTTGTAACATTTCTTTATGTCCCCCAACATAAAGAAATGTTACAAGAAAATGCAGAAAAACCCCCAAAACAGGATTTTCACTGGAGCGAGTTTTTAATATGATTTAATTGAATGAATTAATAACAGATTAATAACAGATTCTGCCAAAAATCACCTTTGTAGTAGCAAAAGCCTACCTGTTTATTGATACTAATCAATAGTCTTCCTTTTCTTTATCTCCCAGATTACACTTTCTTTGACCCATCCTCACAAAAGCATTGCTTTTTAACATATTTCCTCTGTAGTGCTCAGCAAACATGTTCTTATGTTCTTTTGGGTATGTTTACTAGAGGATGACAACAGGAGGGAGGCGGGAAAACCATCCTTTGGTGCGTTAACTTACTCTTTAATCTGCTCCACGGTGTCTCGAAGGCCGTCGTAGTTGTGGTCAAAGACAGGTCCAGAGAGGACGTTTATGCTGTTGTTTTCCTCTGCGTATCGCCTCACCAGCGTCTCCTGCAGGTAAGTCCATATCCCTGCACCCATAAAAACACGACCATAAGAGGGTTTGAAGATTGAGATCAGACCATTCATTCATTCTGTCATTTCTGAATCCGTTTGTTCCCCTTTCCCGGCCACGTGAGATGAGACGAGACCAGTCAAGCCAAATCAAATGTTAACATTATCTTTGGACAACAGGAATGGGAATAAACACCTGATCAGATAAAAATGCCTCATGTAAACACACCGTTCGGAAAACTCTGCCCCGATCAGACTCGTTTCCTTCCGATGGAGATAGGTGGGTTATGCCGATTGTTGGTCCAATCGTGGTGCATAGAAACAGTTTATTCTGATTGTGGGTCACTACTGCTCTAGTTTTACGTCATGCATAGATGGTGTGACTTAAAGTAAGTAAATATGTCTGGTAAATAATTTTATTGTTTTTGTCTATTCCTTTAATTTTATGAGCTCTTGTATTTTATTTATGTGAAAAAAAGTCTTGAATTGTGTAGTTCTAAATGTGATCAAATATTATTGCTCAACCTAAAAAAAAAGACTTGTCCCAAAGGCTTAATTTAGCATTTATTAAAGAAATTGAAATTGTGTATTCTCACATAAATCTGATGACAATGAGACATTCTCCGGATTTGCATGAGACGTGGGTTCAGAGAGCATCTGTTTGTCCTGATAAGTCCCTCTCTCCACATAAACAATGGGTATCAGGCAGTCCTTTCACAGACTTGACATCACCGTTTGTCTGTCCTTTGTCCCATGTGACACCTCTATCCTGCCATCCCAGTCCCCTCTTAGTTTTTTATCTTTTAAGTCCGCCTTTCAGAAACACCCATTACTGCTTTACAGCTGCCTCTGACGTCTAAACGTCTAAATATGACCTTTCATAGATGAATGTAAATAACAAATTTCAAGAAGCACCTTTTTTATTCCCTGTTTAAACAAATGGACTCACTTTTGAAGGCGGGATACATGGGAACGGTGTTGGTGATGAGGGAGGCATCATATCTGGACGCTGGAGATGTTGAGAGAACTGTCGACAGAAATGTAAAAATAAATAACAACATTCATATCCTGAGTTAGTACGTACCCTGTTTCCTCTGACAAACATCTGCAGCTTTACCTGGCGGGAAGAGGAAGCCGTAGGTCAGGTGACTGTTCTGGCTGTAGCCGCTGCAGCTCTGACTGTGGTCGGGTGAAACTCTGGGATCCGCCTGGACGCATTTAACACTCGGGGAAACCTCTGGAACCGCCGTCATGTCGTCCTGTTCAACACGAATATGACGAGACATTATTAGTCGCACTGACTTCCATTTTTTAATTTAGGTGGAGAAAACTCAAAGAATGATGCCATTCAAAGCAAGGTTCAGAACTTTGTAGAATTCAGGCAAAAACACAAATATCTACTTTGACTATCTCACATTTGATTCTTTTCTTTAGAGCCTCCAACAATTTTAAAGCCTAACAAAACACACAAAAAAAGAAACAAATGCTAACAACTCAATAAATAATAAAGACAGAAATTGGACCCACTCATTGTATTGAAGATTTTAAGTTCTTTGTGAATTGAATTCCTCTTTAACAGTGATTGACAGCCCTGCTTTGGCTCATTTATGCGTTTAAAAAAAGTAAAATGTGAAAGGAAGAATCTGAAAGTGGCCGTGCACGCTGACGTTTACCTGTCGCGACAGCGTGTAGGAAGTCCAGAGAGGCATAGCCAGCTCTCTGCTGTAGCCACTGATGAACTCCACGTGGTGCAGAAGGCTGTACTCGGTGCTGAACATCACCGCTGGACGACCAAACGGTAGATGGGTGGTGTCTGCAAACAAGTCAAAGTTTGAGCTTCACCTCAATTCTGACTGAATATTGATATTTAGTGTAAGCCTCATGGCTGAATATGCCATAGAAATACAATGAAAATAAACACATTAATTTTTCTTAACGTTTTGGCTTAAAAAAGTGGACATGTTCATTTAAGTCCATGTATGAGGGGAAACATTTTTCTCCTCGCTTTACTGCTTATTTATGCTTCTTCATTCAACTGGCAAAATCTGGCAACATGATCTTATAAAAGGCATTTTACTGAACTTGAGCAATACTGGATTTTGGCTTAGCTTTGTGAAATATGTTTTACCTCAGATTATTACCTCAGTTAAGTCCCTTAAATGTTGTTTGTATTTGAAATAAAGTTAAAGAGGAACTGGATGTACCCTTAATGGATTTGAAGGCAACGTACTGTAATTGTAGTTTCCATCGGCTGCAGGACTGAAGGCTTCGACGACCTCCTCTACTCTGTTCTGAAACAGGAAATTCAACAAAAAGGGGCAAAAAAATATGACAAATAGGATCAATGTCCTTCTTTCACGACAAAAGTTAGAATACAATGACATCATCGCGTTTTCCTGTAGGTTCACTCCGACCGCCCTGACCTCATGGTCACAGCTGCAGCCCAGATCGTTGGTCCCTTTGCCGTCAGAGTCGGACGCCGGTGATGGAGGCGTGACTTCCTCTGGCATGGTGGGGTGGAACACCGGCTCTTTCAGCATGTCGTTCAGGCTGCCGTGTGTCCCGTTGTTGGGGGCTGGCTTTAGCCCCAATAAGTCTGACACCAAAACAAGGACGAGATCGCTCAAACGTTACATTGAAAAGAATTCTCCTATGACTCTGTAGAAAGAGGGAATGTTTTTCATCTTAAAGGTCTGCGTATAGAAATCAAACTGGATTTGAAGGTTTTATGTTGCCTAAGCTGCTTTTGCTGCATGAACATCATTTTAGTATTTGCAGACTTTTTATGCTGCGATACG
This sequence comes from Oryzias latipes, assembly GCF_053564925.1. Lineage (NCBI taxonomy): Eukaryota > Metazoa > Chordata > Actinopteri > Beloniformes > Adrianichthyidae > Oryzias > Oryzias latipes. The sequence goes on along the minus strand of NC_136247.1, from coordinate 27,839,864 downwards.
ATAATCAGAGAAGTGTAAAGTTTCTCACCACACATGATGTTGTATAACTCTATGTTCTCAAACTCGGGCACCCTTTTCTGGAACTTGAAACTCGGCCCGTGGCCTATAAAAATCGTCTGCATGAAAAAGAAAAGACAAACAAAAAGGACAGGGAAGAACACAAAAGTTAGTTTTATAGATGTGTCCGAATTCCTCCACTACGATTTTGTGGTTCTGTGCGAATCTACAATTCCAAAATCCAGATCCCTAGAAATTTCCCAGGAGTCTCTGTGAAGAACCAGTGAGCATCGATGCTCACTAGAGTTGCAAATAAAGACCACAATGCATTGCGTCTGAACAATCTTTGCAAAGAAAATGTATTAATATGTATTTTTGTGATAAACCATCAACGTTTTTATCTTCAGAATACAGTTTTCAAAATCCAGGGCACTACATAGTTAGTGCTGCTATGTAGTTTCTTAGTAGTTAAGACTTAGGAATTCAGACGTAGCCAAACAGTTGTAAAAAACGTTATTTGTATATGCGTCATAAGAATATGACATCACATTACCCTCATGCTGGTTATCTTGTTGTCAAAGCCGTGATCTCCAAAGAAACCGCAGCGAGTTCTCGGCTTTTCTGGGGTTTTCCTGAAATGCAACATTTTTATATATTTTTCTAGAAATGTATCTTATTCTTTATGTATCTGTGATTTAAACAGTTTTTTTTCAAAACCAACCAGTTAGAATATTTTCTAGGATAAAATCATTTTGCCCCATCAAGGGTTTTATATAAATTTATTACATTGGACATAACACACGCCGATTCACACAGATTAGAATAAAGAAGTACTCGAAAAATTAAGTTTTAGGCCTTATTCTCTTTATATGCTCTCCATCATGAGGAAAACCATGATTAAAAACACTGTTTTCATTGGAGTGGGTGAATAAAAAGAAAAGGTCACCTGGCAATTTGCCACTTTTTCTCCATCAGCAGGTGGACGTCCTCGATTCTGCGGTTGTTGGCGTAGTGAAGCCTCTTGGGTAAATGCTGCTTCAGGTATGGTTTAAAGTGCTGAGTTGGCATTTTGCACTGAAAGCAGAAAAAAAAAAAGCAAACAAAGAGTTTGAACAACCTCATCTCCCTCAAACAGGACAGCAGAGTCAGCTTGAGGTAAACATTCAGTTTGGTTTCTGTCTCTTTGGCTGAATTACTCACTGTGAGGTTTGCAACCACGACCTTTGGGTCATCTAGAAATAAAAAACATAAGCAGAACTCTTAACCGGTTTTGCACATTCGACACGGATTTAGAGAGACAAAGCAGCAATGGCAGCATACATGAGGAGGATTTGGGGTCACGGGCACGAATTCTACCGAGTGATCCGGGTATCAGAGCGATCTCCTCTATTTTAAGAGGGTAGCTGTTGAGGAACTCGATCCTGTCGCAGTGAGCCTCTTCCATGCCTTCAAAACAGAAAAGACTTGAGTTGTAGGATTATTTGGAAAGGGTTTTTTCAAAGACACAATGGAAACGTGCTTGTTCTAAACATAGACAGGTTCCACAAAAATCAACTTGCCTCTCATTCAGGCAGTCCATACATATTTAACATTTCTGTCAAACAAAAAATGTGATTCTAGTATGGGATGGGACTATAAAAGTTGGTTTCCTCCCACTTTTTTTGAAACAAATAATGAAACTCTTTTTGACAAACTTCATATTTAATGGATTCAGTGTGTCGTGTCTCTATAAGTTTATTTATTCCTATTTATCAAGTACCTTTTGTTTTAATTGTTTGACATTAACCAATTTCTTTATAGATTATTTAACAATGTATGTAGTATTTCTGCTCAAAAGGCATTTAATGATCTTTTCCTGTCAGAGTACCGTGGTCTCCCACGAGGATGACGTTAACACAGCGGTGAAGGTTCATCTGCTTCAGGCCGTTCATCATTTGACCAATAATGTTGTCGATTTCCCTCAGAGGATTGTCCAGCTGAGCAAAGGAGGATGAAAACACGCCAGTCAAAGCCTGTGGTCATGCCGCGTCGCTGCAAATCTCTCAATGAGCATCGCTTTTAGCAGCTGCACCAACACGGTCACACCCACCTCACTGCTGAGCGGACCCAGACGATGGCCGAAGGTGTCGGGCTGCTCTGAGTGAATAGCATAAACGTAGGGCCTGGAGAGCAAACCAACCGTTAAACCCAGCTTTTTTTTTTTATCAAACATATTCAAAGCATCATCAGGATAAACATAATCTATTTTAAAGATTTCTAACAGAATCCTTCTGGAACAAAAAAAAAAAAAATCCAGTTTCTGCCGTTCAGTTTGGTTCTATTAGATAAAAACTATACCTTTAGATTCAAGAAATCCTTTTTTCTGTGTTTTCAGGCGTCGCACAAAGTTAAAAAGAGATTATGACAAAACCCTCTGTGCTTTTATTTTATCAAATAATGCAAAAGTACTTTACAGATAGAGCTGCTCTAAACTGCTGCCTCATTTCAGGCAGGCAGAAGTTTGATTTTGGACCGTTCCATTCGAATCATTTTTCAGCAGCTTTTTAATGCTCTTATTTGAAAACATAGTTAGCTTTTTCATGTGCACCTTTCAGGAAAAAGCAGTGATTCCTAAATTACCAAAAGTTGTCTTTCTAGATGTTTAATACAGATTTAATGACTGCTGCATAACAAACCCAAATCATGATCCCTCCACCGCCATGCTTGGCAGTAACCACAATGTGAAAAAGCTTTGGTTCCATGAAATGTTTAAATGGATGCTGCAGCTTCAACTTAAGGATGAAAGACTATGAAAGCACATTTGAACATTCAGATATCACCAACAATCATTTCTGGACTTTTTTTTTTTAGACAAATTTTTTTTCACAGAATTTTTATTCTTCTGATTAAAATTGAAACTTTTTTTCCAAAATGTAACACATGACTGTATCGTATAGTACAGCTGGTTTATACATTTACTTCCAGCATTAATTCATCTACAGCTGCTCACATAGGACAAACTACTAAATGGAACTATAAGCACATACAGCTTTGTGTTCAAACTAAACACACATCCAAAAGACATCTTATGAATAAAAACATTTAAAAACGCAGCAAAAGCAAATGCAAACATGTTGAAAGTTGTTCTAATAATTTGTCATAGTTCAAGTTCATATGTTAATGATTCATTTCTGCAATGATGACACATTATGGCTCAACTTCAGACACAGGGGAAAAGGTCGTGTCTTGTATGGCTGGCATGTTTATTTACCTGAATTTAATTCATCGGTCTTCAGTGCTAAACGTTTCTTTGCAGTAAAGTTAAAACTTTGATATTGTTATCTTTAAAATCTCCATTTTCTCACTTTGATTTAGTTGGCAGAGATTTGACAAACATTTTCTGTCATTTGATATACTTGAGTCATGCAGTAGCTGGTGGCATTTTGTTTTGGGAATGGATTTTCTTATTAAGTATTAAATTGTGCTTTACTGCCCCATTCTGTCGTTAATGTTCTTATGTGTTGTGGGATTTTTTTGGTTTACCTGACTGACAACACTTTGGGGGGGAAAGTAAAAAACGACCTGGTTTCTAAGTAATCTAGTGCCGTTTTGTTTGATTTCTGAAGGTAAAAGGGGTGTTGGACAATTTCCTGCTAAAATGTGTGAACAATAAACAGACTCACCTCTCATCGTCAGGCAGGTGCAGCCAACTTAGGATGGTTAAGACCCTCCTTTCAAAAGGAATCACCCTGGAAACAAATTCAGTTTTTTCCTTTCAATTTTAACAGGAAAAAAAACACATTTAGTATTTGGATGAAACTTTACAATCAGTTTCATCAAGCAATTGTGCAACACAGGATAACTACTAAACATTATTTGTTTAAAATAAATGTTTTGAGCAACTTTTAAAATTTTCAGCTTGGGTTTTATTGGGCATTAAACTAGTGTTTTATTTTCATAAACACAACCGTTCCTGTTATTAAGTATTTGTGGACTCATTTGTTGGGTCTTGTCAGTCTTTTTTGCTCTTTAGCATAATATCTTATGGAGATGTGGTCTCACTCAGTGACACTATGCAAAAAAAAAACTAGGTTAAGTAAATCAAAATATGTATTCTTTGACTTTAGATTGGACCCAAACTATCAATTAGAACTATTTTGTTAGCAATGGTTGCTTTTATCTCTCTTTAAAGGGACCATTTAAATGTTTGTAACAGGAGTGCAGCTGCAAATAAAAACATCTGTGGTTATGGTGTAACATTTTAAACAACAAAAAAAACACATTTCACCAATAATTATAATAATGCCACTCATCTTCTATTTTGTCTTGTCTTATGTCACACGCTAAATCAATAAATCAGCTTAATTTTTTTAGATTTACAGGTTAAAACGTCTACAAGCAGCTGCACCCTTAAATAGCTCTGTGTAAAAGAACATTTGCAAAACTTACAGTAGCTCAAAACTGGACTCACAGTGAACAATTGAAGGAAATAAAACATGTTTATAAAATAAAATGTGATGCTTGATATTAGGTGTTTTGTTTTTTAATTGACCCTCTTTTGCCTAAACATCATCAAATGTCTGACGCTAATGAAGAATATTCCAGTACTAACTTAAGTACCAAGGCCAGAAGAAGGTGCCTGCCTTCACTCCCTGTTTCTCTGCTGTGATCCAGATCTGAAAGAAGGAAAGAAATCCGGTGTGCAACAGTCCTCTCACATAAACTGTAAACATTAGGGGTGCATAGGTCGAGCGTCAACCACAGATGTGAAAGTAATAGGTTTGCTTTCCCTATCAGTGAACTGAACTCCCATAATGCTCCTGGTCCTCTGGTTTGTGCCTTGCATAGAACCTCTGCTGTCATAGCTGTATGTGAGTAACAGTGACTTTGACTGCAAAGCACTTTGAGTCTTGATGAGGGTAGAACCGTGCTATACAATTATATATTATTGAAGCCTTTAATTTCAAAGGGTTTTAAAGCTCAACCACTATTTGTTCCAGTTCCTTGTATTGTCTTACAGGAATTGGGATAAACAGTGTGCGGGTCAGTGACGGCACAGAACAAAGCCCTGCACTCTTCCCCTGTGGAAACATGAGTCTGAAGTGAGCTCGCTTCAGTTAGGAGCTGGAATCTGGAGCACACTCACCGGCTGTCCGCCCCACCAGCGGTGATTCAGTTTCTCTCTGGTGCGCAGGCTGAAGGTGGCATTGAACACCGGGTCATGCATGGTATTTCCCACAATCCCATGAGACTCTGGGTACAGGCCCTGCAGAGAGGTCCCACAGAACAATCCGGCTTAAGGCAGTGTCACAACAAGAACAGATTATCAGGGCATAGTAAACATGAGTGTTAGCAAATGTTTGCTTTTACTTAGCTCTCAACTATAGGAGTACTTATTAACTGTGCTGTACAGCTGGATGACTTACTGTAGCAAGGGTGTATAAGTTTGGAAATGTCTTTGAGGGGTAGACTGGTCTTATGTATGGGGATGATGTTCCACATGTTCCTGAGGATAATCAGAGGAGAGATACAAATCTGACCACTCAACAGTTTTCCTGAAAATGTACAAAAGTGAACAGCAGACAAATACTACTGATAAGGAACGAGTCATACGGAGTTTATGTATGTTGGGGATGACAGATTTGCCCTTCTTCAGGTAGGAGGCTCTGAACCCATCCAGGGACAGCATGATGAGGGGAGGACGTATGAAACTGGGGAACACAAAGATGACAAAAATGAACAATTCTATAACTTTAATAACCCCCTGTGGTATGATAATATGGCTCCAAAAGTCTCCATTGTTCCTGTGTGACTACCTTGTGCATTTTCTGTTTGTCCCTCCTGGTCAAAGCTGCCAGATCCTAAAATGGATTCCTTACGGTTCATAATGTTCTGGCCCAATATGCTGTTCTGTGATTACCAAAAGGAGTCTGCAGATCCACACAGCCCATTAAAGCGGTGTACTGGACACCGCTTCATGGGCCTTAAAGCAGCGGCCCCCCACCCACCGGCCGCGGACCGGTATTGGTTCGTGGGTCATTTGGTACCGGGCCGCACAGAAAGAATAAATAACTTGCATGACTTCCATTTTATTTATTCCGGAATCTGAAAGATGTTTTATTTTGAAAAACCGCCCGATTCTCTGTCATATCCGTCTATGCCGAGGCGCTCTTCTCGGTCATGTGATACATACAGCTAAAATAAAACCCAGGAGCTAGCAAAATGAGTAAAAACAAAGGTCTTTGGAAAGTCTCTTTGCCAAGTGGAAAACGCCCAGCCAGGAGTCAGAAGGGGAGCCTTCGACTTCCGAAAATAAATAAATAAATAAATAAAGCTACATTCAAGAGACAGTACTTCTTTTTTGCATCATGTGTGTGGGAAGGGGAGAGGGGGATGACACCTGTAAGATGTCCAATGTAGTGGCTGTCAAACTAAAAGCTCAGGATTCGTCTTGTCACATCAATCCTAGCATAGCTACAATAGTTATCTTATAGACCGGTCTGTGAGAACCTTGTGCGCGACATCGAACCGGTCTGTGGCGTTTAAAGGTTGGGTACCACTGCCTTAGAGTGTAGAGTCAAGGTTTCAGAGGCTGATATCTCCCACGTTCCTGTTGACTACACTCCACATTGTCTGTTTGTCCCTTCTGGCCAACGTTCCCAAGGCGCAAAATGGTCTTACAGTCATTGGTTCTAGGTTGTTTGTCTAGGTCCTTGGTGGCTTTGCCTCACAGATTCGGTCTTTTCTAACATTAGGTTTCTATCGAACTCCCACGAAAAATGAGCATCAGATGTACTTGATTTTTGCTTTTCTTAAAGTGTATGTTTTTGGACCGTTAAAAAGGTTAATTATGCACAAAAAAAATAACAACAACCTCCTCACAGAAAAGTCCCGGGTAAGCTTTCAACCAGTAACGTTTGGTTACAAAATCATGGCTCTATCATGGTTCTTCAAAGTATTTCAGATTTAATGAAAAGGTTAAGTTGAAATTAAACAAGATTAAATTCTAAAAGTTAGATCGTCCTTCCTTGATATGTTGCAGATTGTTTGGAGCAGAACAAAGTTTCCTCAGAAGTCTCACCCAGCAGGGCACTCGGCACTTTTGATCTCCTCACAGTCTCCTTCCACCCATGAAGTTTCACCTTCAAAAGAAACACACAGTTATTAACTTCTTCTAAGCTTTTTTTTTGTACATTTGGTTGTGATGGTTACCTTGGCAGACAGATTTGTAGTTGGAGCAGCAGTCTCCCCTCTCCAGACAGTCCTCTGAGCAGTGGCAAGCATGGTTTTCATTCCTTTCCTCCCCACAGCGATCTGGTCGGCACTCAAAACCTCCCTCTGATAAAAAAGTTCAAAAGATAGTTTAACTGTTTTCTATCATCAAATATTTGAGAAGGAAATGAGCTCTTCCAACCTCAACAAGAAAAGTAAATGTTCCTTTCACTTGATAACTTAAGTAGCAGAAACATTGTTTTAGTAGCCATTGGTTCTAAAAGTCTCTTCTATGATTCAGTTTCTTGCTTGCCTTTTACCTCACATCAGACACTTTGGATACAAGTGTGCTTTAAGTGACAGAATGGAAATGTAAAAGGTAATTCCTTGTATTTGTACTTATTAAATAACAGTTACATATGGAAGCAGTTTTACTTATACAAATTACTTCCTGGTTCAATCAGCTATTCTGGAAACGGGGCAAGTTTCTGGCGCTGGAAGCAGTGCACTCTAGGTAAAATCATCATAGGGAGTCAGAACAGCCTTCATAAAAATGTTTTGTTTCAATTTGAACTAAAGTAAAATAGAAAAAACGTCAAAAGAGCAAACCAATTAGTGTGTTTAACAACAGGTGGGTTGGGTTGGATGATGCCCGGCACAACTAACCTGTTTTTAGACAGTGCTCATCAAAGTCGGAGCAGCAGCTGTAGTAGGTTTTACAAAGATTGTCACATCTGCATCCAGGAGGATCAGTCACCTTCAGCTCAAAGCACCTCCCCTTACAGGAGCCCGATGTGCTGACCCACTCTGAGATGACTGGAGAAAAGGAAACAATTCACAAACATCTGCCACGTCTGATTGCAATAAAAGAATCCGACATCTAAAATGAATTCCACTTTTACAACGTTTTCATTTTTATTGAAGCAGTGCACTATACTCTTTTTATTTTTCAGAATGCAAATCGGCTTAATTGTTAACTTTTTATTTTCAGCTGTAAAGTTGGCATTTGAATTCCAAACTATTCCAGTCACGTGTCAAAAAATTCCACAGGCAACACTTTTCCAATAACGCCAGAATTTATGAGCATTTTGTGTGAGTGAATGGGTTGGTCGGAAGCATTTATACAGTGCTTTGAGTATCAGTCGGTCCAAAAGTGCTTGGAAATGAAAAACCACTTGCAATCAAGTGGCCACTTCCAATGAAAAGACTATCTAGACGTGCATAAACACGCGTTTCAGGCTTTCACGTTCAAAAATGTTCAAACATTGCTACGCAAGTATCTGTTTTCATGGTTGAACGTTGCCAGCTAAACCAGGTCAAACATTGACCAATCAGGCGCTAGGATTCGATAGAGACGTATGGATGGTTTCTTTTTAAATTTAAGGAAGTGCTAATCGTTTGATCGTGAAGGAAAAAATTAATAGTTGCAGTTTGTGCCTGGCCGGAATTATATGACACAAAGACTTTCATGAATCAGACTAGAGATGTGAAAGAAAAAGGCTGGAGTGAGATTCACGAGATTTACACCGCTTTGACATTTATTTCAACTGTACATGGCAGACGGGGGCACTAGTAAACAGCTGAAAAAGAAAAAGGTACACACTGCTTGTGCAGTGTAAAAGTGCTAACTGTAGTACACCAATGCACATCAAATGCCCTGTGTGTATGCAGTTTAAGAGTGACAAACTTTATTTTATATGAAACAATCATAAAGAAAATGATGTCAATGTAGAATTTTTCAACATAATCAAGTAACCACATGGAAATTCACTTTTGCAAAACAATAGATGTCAACATTTGCTTGCTAACCTGATCATAGAGAATTTAATTTAAATATAGGACATGTGATACCTTGTTTTCTTATTTTGTGCAGATGCTGCAAGAATACCATGCATAGGATTATTATTAATTTCCAATATTATCAAAAGGCATTACAATGGTTACACAATATACAGGCCTCTTTTCAGTAGGGTAGATTTAGATTTGACCCACAGAAATAGTAATACTGACTACTGCATTTTTTATGTGTAACATTAAATTAGATACAATTCAGATTTAGCATGAGATCAATTATAGTGACATTTTCTCCAAATAGTTGGCTGAACTGCAGATTGATAGAAAAACAGAAAGATCTCCTTTCACCTTTAGTAAATTGTGAAGGGGTGTCTCCATCCTCTGAAGGTCGGCTGGCTTGAAAAACATAGGCTCTGCTAACATCAGTGCACCACAAGCAGACCGCAAGCACTACCTGCAAATGAGCCCAGACACATGAACAATACTATTATTTAAATCCCATAACTTTGCACAGCTGCATGTTCCGCGTACATACTTACTGATGTTGATGCTTGCAAGGCAGAAATGGCATTTTTCAGACTTTAAAACTACCTTCACACAATAAAACCAAGATGTCAACAAGCTGCTGGTAAAAGCTAAAGGCAAACTTAAGTTGGTGAAATCACTTTGATAAAAAAATAAATTATTAAACATTTAATTTAGAAACGGAACTGTGATCTTTTTTTAAATCCAGTTTGTGTATTTTCCGTTACAACAAGAGTAGTCATATACTCCTGAAAAACGACCTTCTTTAGGCCTGTAGCCTGTTCTCAGGAGTAAAAATCTCTGCGAGCCCCCCCCCCAAAGTCAAATGGTGCAATGCACAGGGAAGTTGCAAAATTCTAAAGTTCAAACTCTACTGAACTTAGAAAGTACGATAAATATTAAAGGTCATGGCAGAACATTTTTAAAAAGTCTTCACAAATGGCGTCTGAACAGAAAAAAAAACAACAACACTAAAACAGAAGATATCAACTAGAAAACATTGTGGTAGATAAATGACAAATTGGTTTGTTTATTGTTTACTGGTGTTAAATCCCCTTTAACTGTTCCAAATATGTACAGCTAGGGGTTAAAACTGGACTGCAAAACAGGGATAACACCAAAAACTGACAAATTACATGAAGAAATCAAATACTAAATTAGCATCACAAAATGTTCTTTACTTTTCTCATGGTACTCTGCATGTTTCATAAGTTATTTTTGTAAAGAAATGTTGTCATATTATATTCAGGTATGTCTTGTTTTTCCATCAGCAATCTAATAGAAAGATCATGGATTGTATTACAACTGGAGGACATTGTCTTTTCCGCAGTGTGACATAAAAAAGGCTCCAGTCTACACTTAGAAAACGTTTCAGAGAGATTCCTGGTTGTTGATAGCCAATAACAAGAAATGTTTATCGATAGTCATAGTTGACACACCTGTACAAGGTGGTATACTGTAAGTACGTAGAGCAGTGTTTACTGAGACCTTACCAATATCAGCCAATCTGTATCACCCCAGAGTTTGTTTGACCCAAAGTATGGTTAGTTTGACTGGTGGCATAATGATGTTACTTGGGCATATCTTGAAGTTGAGTCATGGCACCTGGACTTAAAGTCTTCTTCCTTGAGCAATTGAACTTAATTTCTAAACTTGGTGTAAAACCAAAACGTAACACCAAGCTAAAAACAACGTTGCTCTATCCAACTGAACAAAATTCTGTACTTAGCTCTTTAAGACTGTTTTAATGAGCCCTCAAGTCCTTCCTATTTCCATTTTTTTGGTAGATAAAAAAAGCTCATGCATCTACTGAATGCTTGCAACTGGGAAAGTGGGAACCAGCGTCTTCAGAGCTGAGGTCACCCATCTATCAGTCCGTCCGTCCATCCATCCATCCATCCATCTTCCATCCAATCTTCCATCAAAACTTCCATCCATCCATCCATTAATTATTCTATCCATCCAACTATCCATCTAACCATCCATCAATCCATTGATTCATCCACTAGTTATGCCATCCATCCATCCATCCATCCAATCTTCCATCCATCCATTATTCTTTCTACCTAACCATCCATTCATCCACCTACCAACCAATTTATCCATCCATCTATTCATAGATCCATTTACTATCTGCCTTAATTCACTTAAATACTAATGAATCTTTTCAATTTTCAACCCAAATTCAATGTTGATTTCACAAAACTGGTCACTGCCTTATACCTCCTTCCATTACGAAGAGTTTTTTTCAGCCAAGAAAGAAAAGATAGAAAAAACAGACTTTAAAGGAAAATCCAATCCATTGATTCTAAATGGCATTTTTGATACATAGTGCAACTTTTTATACAATAAAGCAATACTGAAGTCATCAATTTCATGTTAAATTGGTGAATAGTTTTTAAGAAAAGTACAAAGAACTTTAACTTGTTTTTATACTTAAGGGTTCAACTGCAGTAAGTAATTATCATGAGGGAGTTCTCTTAAAAAGTCTGCCACTGTTCCAGTCTTCAGCAGAGCTCTGATATGTGCTGTTGGAATAGATTCCATCTTTTATTTAAGCCTCTTTTTGGTGGCTGCCAGCTAAAAACTGGGAAATCCTTTTAAAGTCTTCTCTCTGTTTAAAAGGCTTAAATGTCCCACAGTACCCAAACATAATTTGGCTAAAAAAAGCTTTTAGCCATCAAGGTCTGCTCTTAAAGCTCTGCTTTGGTTGAAGAAGCAGATATTCTTTCTACCTTTAAAGCTTGACCTCAAACTTCCCTTATGTCCTTATAGATCTATGGTGCCCTTTAGCAACTTTTCTTTGCTTAGCGTTCTTCGTTTTCCAGGAATTTAGTAGTTTCTCTCCTCTGTCGCCTCATGCCTTTAGGGATAAACTGAAAATTCTCAACACTGTTTGTTGCAACTAGAAAGGAGCTGGGATGGTATAGTGACTATTAGCTTTCTTCAAAAAAAACAAACAAATTAGAATAAATAGGCTGATCTGTTTTAAATTAGGACTGAACAGGTTGAACTTTACATTTGTCAGATTTTTAAATGAATAAATGAGTCAAATAGCTTGGATCTTTTTGAAAAAAAGGAAACTCTTTAGATAAAAAGCAAGGTCAATCAAACCAGCCCGGTCCAGCATTAAGCAGCATACCTCCCTTTTATCCTTGTTGCATATCTAAACCATTACAAAAAGCAAAAAAAAAAAAAAAATAATTTAGTGACATTATTCCCTTAGATACCTAAAAATTTGTCAGAAATTAAAAACCCTTACTGTCTTATATAAAAAAAGGAAATTTAAGCCTAAATCTGATCTTAAAAAGTATATCTATTATTTTATACAGTACTATTATTACCTGAAATGTCAGCAACAATGACGATTAAAAACTGTCTTTTACAGGTTTAAACTAGCCACTTTAGTAATTTACTTCACCTTTACAAGTATAGCTTTGTGTCTTTTGCTTTTTGTTATGCATTTTCCAAATATATCTTCAATTACAGATGATGCATCATTTGATCAAATGCAGAAGAAAAGTCTTGATGTAAACATCAAACTTCAGCTTCTGGGTACCTTTACCTTTATTCTTCTTCTGACATTAAACTGCAGATTTCTCCTCAACAGCAGACAAACACACCAATAAACTAAAAACACTCCATAAATCATCTTTCTCCTATGATTGGGGTCATTTCCACTTCCTTAAGATCTCAAACTTGATTCAAGATGATCTGAGACTAGTAGCTCCTTCTCTCTGTCAAGTCAATATGTCAATTCTGCAACACCCCTATCTCTTGTTTTTTTGGGGAGGAAACACTGAAGCTTCTGCAAAAACCAAACAAAAAAAAAAAACAACCCACTGAACTGCGACAGTACTACCGTACCAAATTTCCCAGCAGCATTCTCCAAACGGTCAATCCACGTCTGGCATTCCAGTCCAGCTCGGGGAAATGGGAGTCCGGGGGCTGACGTGACGGAGGCTCCTCGGTGCAGTCCTGCAGACAGATCGATGGGGTCCAGCGCTGCCTCTGCCTTGTTTGCCTCTCTGTCGCTCCGCGGCCAATGGGAATGAAGCAATGGTGACAGCTGCGCTCTGGTACAAGAGTGCGTCAGGTCGGGGCGACGCTCCGGAGTCCAACGCTGCGCAGAGTGAGCACACACAGGGAGAGGAGAGGGGGGGCGCCCCCGGGGACTGCAGAGCCCCCCCACAACAAGCCTGCACGCTTCACTGCTGCAGAGCCCTCAGCCATCTAAATCCTCCTCATGACCTTAACTTTTTTCAGGATCACGTTTTTTCTATTCTCATTATTAATTAAACATGTCTTTCTGCATGCTGCCTTGCAAAATAGATTCCCATATGAATCACTGCTCATCATGATTACACAGCAGAAAGAAAACCACTGAGAAAGGACATATTTCACAACCACAGGTCTTTCTCAATGGCTGTAAGAATCCCCCCCCCCCCCCTTTTTTAACCTTTTAAGTAAGGCTGAACCCTGACAAAGCAAGAACTTCCCTACAGAAAAACAATGTCAGGGTATCTGTTTCATTTGATTCTCCTGTGATGTTTGTGCTCATGTTCTGGTTGCTAAACGTCTTGATTTCTGTTCATTATCCTGTCTATGTAAGTGTCCGGTTCTCCATTCATAATCATCAGGTCATCGACTCATCTCCTTTTTTTGGAGGTTTCTATGGATTTATGCCCTCAACCCTCTTCTGCATATTGAATTCCCACTATACCAGGTCCTGAAAAAAAAAAAAAAAACTAATAAAAAAAACTAAATCAACTATTTGCCTATCTGTCAAAGGATTGCAGCTTTTTTTTAATCCTATATTAACATGCATTTCGTCCCCTCTGCTTATTTCTTTTCTTTAGCATACCATTTAAACACCATACTTTATTCCATTTGATATATTTACCCACCAATTTTCTTATGTAGAGAAGTATTCTGCATCTACCATTTTCAAGAAACGACAAATATAAACATTTAAGAAGAATTTTTTTCATTTATTTTGTTTCTTGAGGGGCTCCATCAAAACATTAAACAGTTTAGTTTAGTAATGAACCTTTAGTTTAATTGAATTGAATTGAATTATTTTATTAAACAGGAAAAAAAAATCAAAATTATCCAGCCTGACTCAATTTAACCTGTTAAGACTTGGTCTAACATTTGAGCTAACCCTCTACACATGTAGGGCCCCAATTAAGTCAAACTACCTAATGAGGTTAAATAACCCAAAATGGGACGTCCACATATGAGTACTTCAGGTCCTCAGAGGTTAAAACTGTTTTCCAGCAGGTTTCTGCTCTGCAGATCATAAAACTCAGACATCGATTAGACATCATACATAACAAGACACGACAGAAAAAACATCCCACAATCATGGCGGTCCAAAAGAACCAGTTCAGGGGGACTTGGAACATCACACCAGTGGTTGTTAAGTGAAGAATTAGCGTTCTTTTGAATAGACGTCATGATGTTATGGATCTCATGACTTGTGATTTATGAGTTGTGTACCTGTCTCTTTTACACAGGACCACCCGTTTGCCCATTTTCTCATGTCTGTGTTCCCCGGAAGCTTATCTAAACCCCCCCGCACTGCCTTTTAAGTCCAGCAGGAAGCTGTGTGTTTTCAAACCACCCACATGGCTCCTTCTCCTCAGTGCAGCCCGTCGCTGATAATCATCTGGAGTGTTTGGATTTGGGTTCAAATAACACCTGAGGCTCAAGAAAAAGCCTTGGCTCCTCTTTACGTCTCAGTACTGAGAAGCGTGTATTACTTTGTCCACCTTTAAGGGAGGTGTACACAAAAAGGTCAAAGGTCAGGGATCAATGGTTCTCTCCAGCACATCTACTGCCAACAGATCTCTTTACTCCTCTGTTTTGTTTTGTTTTTCTAAAGCCCCCAGTCAAGGTAATTCATACCTGAACTTTTTATTAGTATTATTATTATTATTTCCTGGTTGAAATGATTGAAAGAAGTTACATTTCAGGACTATTTTCTTAGTTGTACATGTTTGGGAGAGTTGGATGATCTTGGCTGAAGAGCATCATGTCACGGCAGGATTTTATGTGGTTTACCAGACAGGAAAAGGAAAAAGAACCTTTTGGATTTTAAAGGTTCTACGTTTAAAGAGAAAAAATAAAAATGTGATCCCTTTTACTTTTGCTTGCAGTCCTTAAGTCATTAACTTTGATCAATTTTCAAAGCGTTCCAAGTGGTCTTTTGATTCTGATTATCCAAAATCAATAGTTGTGTTTCGTTTTCTGGGACAAAGTTTCTGCAGAGGGGCAGGAGTTCCTCAGAAATTCCCCCCTGAGCTGCGAGCGGGACGTGGAGGAGTAACCCCTCACTGATTTCCCTTTACCCCTTTGTTGACACCCTCTCCAACTGGCTTACAGCCCCTCACAACAAAAATGGTGAGCAATATCAGAGCTATCCAGCCGTACAGTTGCTACAAGAAGATGCTAAAAACAGCAGAAACACAACTTTCATTGGAGTTGCTCTTTAACCTTGAAGTTCTGCTGTGTTTTGAGAAAGTTGGCGTATTAAAAAAACGTTTTCATGTGTATGCTTCGGTAAATGTAGGAGTCAGGTTAGTGGCAGCAAACTGCAAAGGTACTCCAAAAGGGCCTCAAACCATGATTCCACTGCCACCGTGCTCATCCAGCCTTCGCGGATCAGAGGAATCGGGGTTTGTTCCCGCATCTATGGTGTGTATGAAATAATATTGTAATGAAAAGAACTTATCTACAGTATTTGTGTATTTTTTCTAGAGATGGATGTTCAGTTAGCAGGTTATTAGCAGTTACTTTAATACTTTGCACTCACCTTAAAACTCCCGAGGTGCAGATAAGTTCTTTTATAAATGTAGTTTCAAATATTGCCCAACAAGCAGCTCAGGGACATAATACTCTCGCTTTGACTTTTTCTAAAGTGTAAATGTTTTCTTTGCTAAAAATGTTTTGAAGAAACTTGTAAAAACAAAAAAGGTATTAAAAGAAAGGAATTAAGTGCTCACAAACACAGATGTGTTGTTGGTTACTCTTAATCAGTCTTTCTGAAGAGATTTTTATGAAAAAATATTGCTGCTTAAAATTTGCTTTGCAATACAGATGAAGTCAAATTCTTGAAGATCAGAAATCGCAAGATTTGACCCAAAAATAACTGTTTTTTTCTCATTTAGTGCATAAAGTTGTGGAAATACTGTCCCACAGTGAACAAACAGGATCTTAAACAGCTTGAACCTTTTTACTGAAGTGTGCATTGTGTTTTTTTCTCTGCTAAATGTGAGATTCAGTCTCATGTTCAAAGTAGTTTGCACTGTGGGGGACAACGTTGGCTCCACTGTGGCTCTCTGTGATGAAGATCAGCCTCTAGAATGTTTTTTTTTTCCCTCTCTCTCATTTGTGACTATAAAGTAATAGCTTTGTGCTTCTTCCCACAGCACCACTTTTAAAAACACAGCGTCTCTTCTGAAAGGCTGGAAGTGACGGCCTGCGCTCTGCATGCTGGGAACATGTTGTTCACAGGGGGAGCAGGTCCTTTAGCTTTGAAAGTGATCCGTGCATCCATCTCCTCGGGTAAAATGTCCTCATCTTACAGAGACCACACACATGTATAAACAACCGCGAAAGCATGGGACATGCACACACACGGAGGAGCGACTGCACGCTAAAAGTACACAAAGATCCCTACACACGTGAACTCAGAGTACAAAACATCACAATGCCAGTTAAAGCAGTCAAACGCTTAGATTGTTATTTTTAGGCTATGGCTTTGTGCAAATTATAGATCATAAAGAGGGACACAAAGGCCAACACATGCCCCCCCCCCCGTCAGATTGTGCTCAGAAAGCTGCAGAAGAATCTGATTGGTCAGGATGCCAATCTCACCTGAGGGTATACTTGTGGCTTGGATCCTGGGAGGAAGCACATCCTTTTTCCTGGATAGAGTTTCTTTTAGAGCTCATGTGTCAAACTCAAGGCCCGCGGGCCAAATGTGGCCCTCATGTCATTTTATGTGGCCCCCAAGAGCATCAACATTTTTAATTTCTTAAAATAAAGAATAAAAATTGGTCTGCATTCATTCATATCTAGGAGAAATCGGACTAGAAATATTGGATTGGGCGACTATACATTAGGACTTAAACACTGTCCATATAACCTAACCTGACAGAATCAAATGTAAAAGGATTTATGCTAGAATAACAAGCAAACATATGTGTTCTATGCAACTGTAATTGTCAATAACTAAATGAATTGTATAACATTAAGGAGTAGTTGCATTTATTTTTATTACATTTAGTTACATGAATAAGTTATATCTGGCCCTTTTGGAAAGCCACTATGCTGATGTGATGCCCTCGGTGAAAATGAGTTTGACACCCCTGATTTAGAAACATGTAGATTTATGAATACATAGTTCTACACCTGCCAATATTAAGTCAACATCCCAAAAAGGCTGCATTTGATGTGTACATGCTAATGTATGATGGATGATGCATGGATGGATGGATGCATGGATGGATGATAGATGGATGGATGATGGATGGATGCTTCTGTAAAATGCAGATAGGCTTCTTTGCTGCTTCCACAATAGCTCCCCCTATCGGTGACAGATGGTATTAAGCTTAAAGAAGAGTGACATTTTTGTGTTACATTTTGGGGTTCTAAGTGTGACTGAATTGTGGTGACGCCTGTTGGACTGTACAGTGTTCATGTGGTTAACATATTTTATATTAAGGGCACCGCTCTTAATAATAATTAATGCATAGTTAAGAATTAATTAACTACTAAGTAAAGTATTAAGAGACACTTTTTTTGCAATACTAAGCAAGTACATATGGAAACTTCTATAAATTCTTTGTAATGCATTACACCACGGTCCGAGTGAATATCCGATTCTGATTGGCTGCTGGGTGTGCATTAAAAAGGGATAATCTACAGTGATAGTGCACGCCTAAAAAGGAAGTTCCAGTTACATAGCATAAATGTTTTGTATCACTGCGCTGGCTTCTTTAAAACAACCTTTAGCTTCATCATCTGGACAAAAACAAGCAGTATATAAAAAGTTTTGTGTTCAACTTAGAACGTTTTGTGTGCAACGTGGTGGCAGAAATATCACTCCATAGCGGTAAGAGGTGAACTTTCTCTCTGAACTGATGCTTTATTTAAACCGTCATGACCATTAGCATAGATACCGCTTTCCTTTGCGGCTGCATGACAGGTCGGTGCCGGCTAAGCGGCGTGTTGTCATGTTAATGTGATATGTGACAAATATTCCGCTTTTTGTGAAAATAGCGATCTAAACCAAAAAAATAACAAGAATAAAGAACTAAAAACTGGTTGATAATGTATTTCTTTGTTAAGGGACCACGGCAGGTTAACGGCCTTAGAAGTGTGCATTCGTGTCTGACGTTCCAGGCTTCCACGGCCTGACAGCCACAAAGACCCCGTTGTTCCATTTCTTTCTTGGAGTTTTGTTCATGGTGGACACATTATGTGGCAGTGTTACAGAGTTTTTCTGATCTTTAAGGTAAACATGAAACGTTCAGGGCCCTCTGGATAATAGAAGTCTTGTTTCAGCGTGATCTTTCATGATCTTCACTTCTTTGTTTCTACAAAAACTGTTTTGTCATGTTTATTCTCCTGTTTATTCCTGCCTTGTCACACCTAGTTTCCAAATCAGCTATTTCTGTTTTATTCCTTGTCATGTTTTTCTTTTTTTGTTTTGTTACACCTTCTTATGAGGAATCTCTGACACAGATATCCTCCAGCAACAATCACATGCAGCGACTGTGAGAGTGCTTTTCCTCCAGCAGAGGACAGCATTATCCAAACCCTAGATGAGAAGAAACGACATTTCATGGATTCTGCTGCAGTTACTGCCAAGTCCTTTATTAGTTCACCAATACTGTCAGCCAGCACTCTGTTGGATCGCATTCATTCGAAGATTGAGTTTCTTTTTTTGTGTGGAAATTCATTTCACCTCCTCTGTTTTAAAACCCTAATTTAATTTGAACCAGAATAAAAAACAAAACAAACAAAAAAAACACTTGCAGAGTTAAGTCTTTGAAACAGGTGTGAAATGATTAAACTTTAAAGAACTTCAAAAATGTTTTCTCCTGTATCTGAAGATTAAAATTTCCCCGACACCCACAGGTTTATATCTCTGTTAGCAAACATAACTGTGATAAGGTGGTATTTTTAAATCCAAGAGTCACACATTTCTACTGACTTTGACTGGAAAAAGTGCTATTTACACTGAAAAGCAAACAGTCAATCAATAATGAAACACTTAAGGCGGTATGGATTGTCCTGAACTCTATGAGGTCACTAATGGATACAATCAATGAGGCACGGTAACATTAGGTTAGCAGCTCTTAAGGTTCACGGAGACAGAAAGTTCTAGGAAAGGGTTTTTTCCAGAAAAGGTATATTTAATAAACAGAACTAGGTTAACAAGAATGGGAATATATGTGGTTGCATCCCACTTGCTGTTTTCAAGGTGACTAAAGCCTAAAAGCTGATTTCCACTGGTCCATCTGAGGTGTGTCTTATTGCAGTGACACAAAAAAACAGAACCTTCTCATTAATCAATCAGAGTGTTTCCATTACCTTCGTCATGTCTGCGGCTGACATCCGTCTCTCTCCACCGCCACGCAAGCTTTCCACAGGAGTTCCATGGAAACAGGAAACAAGTCCGGGTTTCAAAAAATAAATAAATATATATATATATATATATATAGTATATCATATTATTATATATATATTGTTATATATAATAATATATATATAATATTATATATATATATATTGTTATATATAATATTTAAAAGGCATGGATGTTTATTTTATTTTTATTAAAAATAGTACAACATAACAGCTTTTGTATGTAAAGATGTTGATGTGTGCTGGATCCCAGCCTAAAATATGCTGAATACGTTTCATTTTGCACTAGTTCATTCATTATAAATCAAATCAAACCGTATTTGTGGAGCACTTTTCGGACAGAAGTTGCTGGAAGCGCTTCAGATAAAAACATGCTCTAAATTAAAACAAATACAAAAAAAGAAAAAACTTGTAAACACATACAACCCCCACCAAAGAATAATAAAGCATAAAAGGAGACACTGACAAGATGACAAATAGAAAAAATAGGATAAACCCGGAAAGGAAACGGTTTCATCTTTTTATTGCTAACAAAACAAAATCTTGTGGATTCAAGTGAAAGAATGTAACGTGAGCAAAGTGCACTGTTTTTAAAAATATTTAAATAAAAAATAAAAAAGACTTTCTGAGAGCATACATCTGTTGGAGTTGA
Organism: Oryzias latipes; assembly: GCF_053564925.1. Taxonomy (NCBI): domain Eukaryota; kingdom Metazoa; phylum Chordata; class Actinopteri; order Beloniformes; family Adrianichthyidae; genus Oryzias; species Oryzias latipes. Next base: position 27,819,547 of record NC_136247.1, on the reverse strand, counting down.
ATTCAAGTTAATACAGGTTAACTTCCATTTTTTAGCACCGCACAGCAATACTTTTAATTGGAAAACTTGCTTTGTAGGGTCTCCATTGGTGATTAAATAATGATTTAATAATTTAAATCTGTTTATGAATTGAGGTTTTTTTTTTTAAGGAAACTGAAGGTTTTTGATTGAAGGTAATTTACCTCAGGACGTTCTATCCAGTAATTAGTCACAGACCGTTGTGTTTTCATGTTTTGTTTTCACAAATAACTGAAAGAGCAAACTAATTCTGTTATTATCAACGGAAAAACCCACCCCCCAAATTAAGAGGAAAGACTGGAAGATTTCATAAACTCTTTTTAAAGTTTGTTCCTCTCTCAACTACAAGGACAACAAAGAAAATGTGTGCTGAGTCAGCAGTCCCGCTCTGAAGGAGTCATCAGTGGCGTTCTGGAACTTTGGGGTCACTGTGACAAAGAGTCACAGTTTGATTTTAGTTGACTCTGACAGATGAAGAATTTCCAACTTTCTGCACGACGCTGACTCACAAAGCAAAGATGATAGTCATCCAAAAGTTTGCAATTATTTTGAAATGTGAAACAACAAAATGTGCATTTCCCCCCCAAAAAGAAAACAAATAATTTCACAATAGTGACTCGTTATTGCTGCAAAAATCCAGAGTTGCATTGACTGAACCCAAGTTTGGGAAAAAGCACATTTCCACCAAATAAGGCAGGAAATGAGGTCATTGAGTGATATCATTAAAAGGTTATCTGGAGCAAAACAAAGAACAGTTAAGGATCATCAGACTAAAATGAATCAATAAATAAATTAACCAAACTTGTTGTGTTTTACAAAAAGTCTTTACCATTTTTTACCCATTCAAACCAGTTGGACTCTATAACATGGCAGCAGCAACTGATAGTTTTGCTCTAATTTAACTTGTCCTCATTTTTGTTTTTTGGAGCTAAAAACATAATATGAATCTAGACAGACACACACTTTGAACACAAACATGCTAGAAAGCCCATTTTCTTGGCTTTTTTCTCTCTAACACAAATGGATGACTTCACTGAAACCGATTCTGCCAGGAAAAGCTCTGAGGAGGATCCACATGTAGAAAACGTGTTTATGGCAGAAACACAAAAAAAACCAACAACAACCAACCTAAAATATGACAAAGCTAAAATGAAAAATGGGACATACAGCAGATGACTGACACTCAAAAACTGAAAACCATGAACTGAAATAAAGTTCATTCCGAATCAGAACCAGTTTATTGTTGATCAAATAATGTCAATAAGGGAGCTAGAGACCAGGAGGTACAACAAGGAAATGAAAAGACCTCAAACGAGAGGTTTGTCATTTCATGTTTTCAGTCAGTCACACCAGCTTTATGTCAGAAATCATCCGCAGCTGTTAATGACCCCAACAGTTTCTGGTTTGCAGTTGTTCATGGTCAGGTCATGTGTTTTGTCACCTTTTTGTTTCTCCATGGATTTTGTCATGTTTGAGTTTCTGCCACCAAGCCTGGTCTCCTGCATGTTGGGTCGCACACAACCAGTAACTGACAGATCCATCCGGTACGCTCTTGATGAACACACGATTTCTATCAATCTAGACTTTTAAAACTGCAGGACCTTGTGGATTTTTACACTGCGCAACGTCTATACAGAGCCATTGGGAAATCGTTACCATTCACTATCCAAAAACAGTTCTTAGAAAATGAAGGAGGAACAAACTAAACTTCAAGATTAAACTGACAAGAACCACAAAGAAAAGTTTCTGTGTGTCGGTGTGTGGCACTAAACTCTAGAACGGCTTCAGTAATGAGCTGAAACAATGTTCAAATATTCAAAAATTCAAGAAAACGTATAAAGAAACTCTGATTTCAGGATATGAAGATAAGAGGATTTAAGGATCAACAGGTGTTTGAATAATTCCAAATCCATGTGTGAACTTGATTGTGGTGAAATAATCAAAGCTCTTTTAATTACAACCACTGAGTGTTACATTCTAATGTGTAATAATGATTACTGAAATGTTTGAATTACAATCAATCAGCTATTGATTTTGTTTACTTGACCTGCAATGTGTAGCAATAATTACCGGTTTAATGTGATCATGTGTTCTACTGATAATCAATGATTATTACATATCGGTACCGTTACTGTTTACTGAAATCATGAATGAATGTTTTCTGAAGATCATCAATCATTTTGTTACTTGAAGAGAATCTATCTGATCAGAACCGGATTTCAAAAACTGCAAAACTATCAACTAAATGAACTCAGTAGGGGTGGGATCATATAAATCGCTTCTTCTCACTCCTTTTCAAGCAATAAATCAAGCTCTACTTAACTTTAGTTAATTATCTCCATATTTAATTAAGCAAATGTGATTTAAGTGACTTTTTTGTTTTGTTTTATTTTTTGTCTTTTTAAACTATGCATTTCATCATTTCTGTTATGAGTTTGATAAATATGTGTAAATTCTTTATTGCTTTGACTACAATGCTTGAAATAAATCAAATCAAATCAAATTTAGCCTGCATCCAATCTAATGCTATCCTACAGGTCGCTAAGTCATGATAAGTGTTGCATAATATTAAAATCAATAGGTGATGTCTTTGCAAATGAATAAGAAACATTTGTCCTACATATCATTACTCTGCCGAAGACATTTTTTCATAGCAGAAAAATTCTGCTTCATTTAATCAAATGCTTTTTGTGACCTCACGTCTATGTAGCTACACCTCAGTGAAAACTGTATTTTATTTATCTGATTTGTGGAGTTTTGCAGAATAAATGCAAATAAAAATATTTCTACTTTTTTGAATTTAAAACGTAGGAAAGCTTCTATTTGCACGTCATTTTTTTTATGCGTGCGGCCAGCCCTGCACTTTTTTCCTGGCCGCACGGACCCATATGAAGGGTTAGGATTGTGGTTAGACCACCAAACGGTTCCTCAGCGCGGCTGTTTCTGCAGCTCACCGCTCCTCCAGAGGTTAGATCAAATGTGGAGAACGCTGAGTGACAGATAATTAGGGACTTTAGCTTTAAGTTAAATAAATAAATAAATAATAAATTGTTGTGGCCAACAAAATGCAACCTCGGATGCAGCAATGAGAAACATGAGTTTCCACACTTTATGTGCTGGTCGCACCTAAAAATACGCGTGAATAAAATCAGCCTTGAAAACATTGAAATGTTATTTTTGTTCCTTTTAATTCTGCTTGTTCATGACATTGAATCTTCTCCTCAGGGCTGCAGAAATGTTCACTTAAGTTCTTTTGTCAGCCATCTTTTTTGGATGACCGACTTTGCATACTATTCAGTACAAATATTTAGAATAAATGCTTCAACAACCAGAGTAAAATACTTTGCTACTCCTTTCTCATAACATGACTTAAAAGTTGTCACAAGCATATTGGTTACCAGCTGATAAATGAAAATAATAATAATAATAATAATCTTAGGGAGATCATTGGTTCATTTTAAAATAATCTGTCTTTCAGGTTCTTTTCTTTCCCAAACTAAATTATTTTTTTACATTTTAAAACACAGTATTTTTGTTGCAGCAGGCTTGTAAACGAGGAAGACTGTTCAGTCAAACTGAATATTCCTCCCTAGAAACCATCAAGAAAGTGAAAACGTGAAAAGATTCTGACGAACGGTTGCCAGCTAATACAACTGTCTGCCTATTTAAGGGAGTATGGATTCAAATTGATAAAAAAATAGATTTAGGAATGCTGCTGCAACCTTCAGAATCAGAAGTACTTATTGATCCCACACGTGAGAAATTTGTGCGTCACCGTAGCAGTAAACATAAGAGAAAATACTATAATATAAGAATAATTAAAAAACAAAAATGTAGCAGAAATGTAATAATAATAAGGCGGTATAAATGAAAGATTATTTACAAACAGGTAACAATGTGCAAAAGTCATCTTTACACCTTGTGGAATGTTGACTTTTTGTTTTGATCCATTAGCAGCAAATTCTCCAGATCAAATCTGTTCATAAGAATCAAATTATTCACTGTTAAAATGGAATATTTATGAGTGCACTGAAGACTAAATAAATCAGGTTTAAAAAAAGTTGTCATACAGTATCTTTTATTTCAGTTTACTTTAGTTTATCGCAATTTTCGTTTTTTTGTTGTAACCCTTTATTGATTACTTTATTTCTATTTTTTAATTATTATTTTTCTAGTTTCCAGCAGTGACTCGGTTGTATGAACACATTCCTCAGTGTTCATTTTTATCTACCATAGATCCACAATGCTTTAACCCTTGTGCTATCCTAGGCACTTGAACATTGGGAGTGGGGTCATCTAGACCCACTAGACAGAGCTCTGAACCTTTTTTCTTCAATGATTTGTGATCTTCACTGGTGTCCATGGGTTACATGAAATCTTTCCACCTTTATCCACCTTTGTCATGGTAGGGAGAACACTTCAATGGAAAGGGGGGGTCATCTAAGATAGCACAAGGGTTAAGAATGAGGGTTTCAATTTTCTTTAAAAAATGTCAACAAATTCCATGAAATCAGCTGAACCATCAACACGGATCCATAGTTGTATGATGTCGTGTGATGGCGTACGCCAGCCTCCCAATGATTAGGTCAGAACTGTTTGTCCATGCATCTGGGGGCCCTTATCTTCCCTTTGAGAAGTCTTTGACTGGGATCTGTTCCTGAGAGGAATGTTCCCACAGCAGACAGGCTGGAATGCCGATCAATGGGAGCCATGTTTACTCTGTCTGCAACTCGTGTTGCTGCTGTTGTTGTTGTTGTCGTCTGGTGTGGACAACACATCGCTTTCATTCCCCGCCACGTTGTCCAGATGACTCAGCGGCCGGCTCTTTTCTGAACCCATGTCACCAGCCCCCCCCCCCCCCCCCCCCCCCCCCCCCCCCCCCCCCCCTTCTTCTACATATTCACTTCAATAACAAAGAACATTAATTACTCAACTTAAATGCTTTATTTAGGAATTATTTGAGAAATAAATAGGAACATTTAAAAAAAATTGTTTTTATTTTAATAGAAATTTACATTTCTTATAAATTAATATTTAATTAATTAATTAATTAATTAATTAATTAACTAATTAATTATTTCAATTGGTGAAGGAAATGCGTTCTTCTTCTTTTTAACAACAAAATAGATTCCTCAGTGTGTTTTATTGTCAAATAAAAAATCCATGCTTTGTGTAAATCTGAACTTGATAAGAACATTTAATAATACTTTCTTCTTTTTTAAAGTGTCAAATTTTAATCTAAATAGAAATTTACATTCCTTGTAAATATTTCAAGTGGTGACTGAGAAGCACTCTTGTTCCTGCAGACCAACTGCATAAGATGGACAGAAATCTCCACACCTTTTTTTCTTGTGTTCCCATTCCCCCCTCAGCCATGAGAGCAGATTTCTTTTCCCTCCTCCAATCGGCATAGCAACCAGGCTGAAGCTCCAGTTCACGTCCAGAAAGCGATTCTCCTGCAGCCTTCAGACATTCTTGCTGCTTCAATCCTGGTTTTTCACTTTTCTCCAACGTAATTCGCCTTTTTTTTCTCAACCCATCCATGTCCATCCTCTGAACAGTAAAAACATAAAGTGGCTTGAGTTCAAACTAGATCATATGAATCATAATTTACATTCTAAGCTTATTATTTCCACTGTGAGCTGTTTAAAAATGGATTTTCCATCAGAAGGAAAGCCACTTCTGTGACTGTGTCACAGTGAAAATCTACATCCCAGGTAACTCCCCCCTCCTTTTGGCTGAAGGTGGGTTTGTTTGTCCAGGGGTTTAATATTTAGCCACAAGTATTTGGTTTTACAACCAGTCAGCCGGCATCTCTTTCAGATGTGTAAACACGTAGGGCTTTAACTGGACCTGCTCAGGGGAACTCGCCGCTCACTCCATCAGTGATTTGCAAATGTGAGCTAAAGGTTTTCCAACAACGGAGTAAAAAAATAAAAAAAATAAAAAAATATGGGACCTTGTACAGCAGGTGAGAAACTTTTGCTACTAGAATTCAAATGTGCACGTTTATTTTTAGAAGAATTCTTGAGATAAGAGTCACTTATGTTTACTTTGATTCATCTGATATTAATTTTATTCAAGCTTCTATGCTTTTCAAACAAGACTATATTATTTTAATACATTTTAAAACATCAACGTGATTCTTTTAACATCCCTGCTCAATATTTTTATAGACTTAAAAAAAAGAAAGTTAACTCATCCTATTTTTATGGGATTTAAAGGTTTAATCCCACCCTTCTCTGGATTCTTTTTCTTCTTTGCTGCTAAAAAAATGTGAAACAAAATTTTATTTTTGCTTTGCAAAAGGATGAAGATATTTGGATTAACCTTTCATTTCTACTGAATGTAGGAAAAAGAAACTACCGGTAGGTAGCAGGGAAAGCAATGCTTCAGTCAAGGCAGTAAAAACAAAAGACTAACAAAGTGTTTACCTCCAAAGAGGAAAATGTTTGGTCAATGATTAAACGGGATGTTATTAGCAAATGAGGTTTTTAATAAAAAGGCAAACGTAACGTTTTGTTTCACCATACGTGCATGTTTGGTCGGGTTCCTGTTCTGTGAGCTTCTTTGAATAAAACAAGAACATTCTGCATATTGAACATTTAAAGGATGATCATCATGTTGAGATTTTTTTGAAGTTTCTATTGCTTCAGTTTTTTATTCACCTTGTGTCAAGTATTTCTTTTTCATCATTTGTGATGAAAAAATCTGCACATTTTGGGAAAAAAACAAACAAAAGAAAGATTCATTTAAAAAAAGAGCATAACTGAAGAGCTATGAACAAATTTAATGATTTTGCAACCTTTATAGGCATTACTTGTACCAAAACATTCAGGCCGTTCTTATTTATTTTCTTATACAAAACTAAAAATCCAGGCCTTCTTCCTTCGCAGAATGACATTCATGTCTTTTCTTCCTTCAGCGGTCAACGGCTCGAAGGACAAGAAAGCCCCAGAGAGCTGTGGGGGCCCAGCCAGACCTCGGCTGAGAAGCAGCAGCGATGGAAGCATCTGGACCAGGAGACCCGTTGGTGCACACGGCTGCTCCTCCTGCTTGGTGCTGTCCAACCCCAAATCAGGTGAGCAGGGGGGAAGGCAGGAGCCCAGTTTAAAGCCATGTTTTCACAGGTTATTGTGCTAAAAATACAACATAGCTGTGTTTGGGAAAAGATTTACAAAATGCAAAAAAATACATTTTTTTATGTAAAAGTATTAAAAACTGGTATCTTCCTGTTTAACTTTAGTTCAGATAAGAAAAATCTATGAAACAAAAACTATTTTATTTCTATTATTATTTGTATGGTTGACTCAATTTATTGAGTTAAAAGATGATTAATCATTTAAAACCAAATTTTGATTTTTCTGTTCAGTTCTGAAAAGACCAGTGAGCACGGAGGAGCTGCAGACACCAGGAGGCCCCTACATGAAGAAAACCTTCACAGTACGTCAGAAAGGACGACATTTCACACAAATCATGGAAAAATAGTCCACTGTGTGTGACGCTTTCAGGGTCTCTTTCCGTAAATATGTTCCTATTAAAAGTGCTTCACATGACGTCTGACCAGCTGCCGTGTGCCTGCAGATTGTAGGGGATGCAGTGGGTTGGGGGTTTGTGGTCCGAGGAGCCCGGCCGTGTTACGTCCAGGCCGTGGAGCCCTGTGGCCCTGCGGCTGCTGCAGGAATGAAGGTAGGGATTTGTTTTTTTATTTTTTTTATCCCCCTCTGACTTCCATACGTCTGGGGTGTCACCTTTGGCACCTGCGTGTGCTCCTGAACTGCAGGTTCGCCAGTTTGTGGTGTCAGTTAACGGCCTGAACGTTCTAGACATGGATTACCGCACCGTCAGCCACCTGATCCTGACAGGGCCCAGGACGGTGGTGATGGAGGTGATGGAGGAGACGGACAACTGAGGAAGGGATGCAGACGGCAGCAGAGTCAAATCTGTGACTGACGCACTGGAGGTGATGCCAAAAGTCCACCTTTTTTTTTTAAATCCCCCCCTTTTCCCTTCATTTGCAGGGTCAAGGAGACCTGACTCACCTGAGAGTCTGTTCATTCTTTTTTTTTTTTTTTCTGAATCTGGACTCAGTAACTCCATTCAGAGGCAGACCTCAACTTTGCTAACATTTCGTTATTTCGCTGATGTCATCCAGTGACATCAGAGAGCCTTCCGCTCTCAGCTGCACAAACACAACCATTACCTGAGAATTCACACACGGCCGCACACGCGTCCAAAAGCACACATCCTTCTAGCTCCACCTCCTTTTCTTGCGTTTACCTTTCCATCCACTCCTGCCTTGTTCCTGGAAAAGACGTGCGGCGGTGGGGAAAGAGCATTATTTATGTAAGCAGGGTTTTATTTTAAAACTGGGCTTTTTTTTGTACATTTTGTTTGTTTTAAGATGTAGCTTTCTTTTTTTTCTGTAAAATATGCATCCTTTGTGGTCAGTAATGTTTTTACTCTTCTGTTTGGGTAAAAATATACATTTAAATGCTCATTTTTCATTAAAAAGCAGATCATTACTCACATTTTAAGGGGACTCTTGGTGTGAAGCATCATCCAGATGCTTTGCATTTGTTGCATTTGTACCAGTGACACTTTTTTTCTGATGCAGAAAGGTTACATAAGGTCTGTAGTGAGCAATTGTGCACATTGTTTTATGCAGACAGGTCCTAAAATTATTTGCACTTCTTCTCTGCGAAAATTTTAAGACACTTGCAAAAATACTTTAAATTCAACAAACTATAAAACAACTAAAGATAACTAAATTAAAAAATGTGAAATTAAATAGGAGAATCAAAGCAAATTTTATTGAATTTAATGTTTAATGTATGTTTTATTTCCCGTCCTGAAATTTTTCATTTTGTATGAGTTCTCCTTTTGTAAAGTCATTTTTCAAAGCTAACTTTAAATTATACATCTTTAAAACTGTTTACTTGAAAAGTTTGTCCATTTGTCAGACTAAACTTTCATTAATTGTGTAAAAAAAATAAATAAATGACTCCTCGATTATCTCCTCGGTCATCTTCTTTTTTTTTTTTTTAAAGACACTGACAGATGTTCACGAGTTTCTGGAAAAGCGGTTAAAGTTCAGAGTCAGTTAAAGTGTAAAATAACTCAAGCCTGCAGTTCCATGACATAACCTGACCCAGGTCTGACATGATCTGCCAGAGAGGCTAAACGCAGGTGAGGGTTAATACTGCAGGCGACAGAACCACTTAACATTCAGGAGGGGGGGTGGGGGTGATGACAAAACAGCCCAGTTCTGTTCAGTTCTCCCACAGAAGCTGCTGTTCTTCCATTTGACCAGGTGGGGGCAGCACCTGTGCAGAATGAGAAGCTGCGGCTGCTGCAGGCTGTTCACCACATGTCTGTCAGAGTTCAGACACAGAAGTGAAACCATGAAAGACTGAAAAGACAAAAGGTAGATCGGAAAGCTGGTTGGTTATCTCGGACATGGATGCAAACCTCTCATCTGAGTGACTGCTGCTGTAACTCAGACTTATTAGATGACTGACAGAATTCAGTTGACATTTTTTTTTTGGATGTTTGACTGCTAAAATCTGAATTATTACACACTGTAAACACATTTTGTTATTAGCAAAACACGTGTAAAAGACTCGTCTTTCTTCGGTAACTTGTAAAGAATGAGTCATTATTGGGATTCCCGTCTGTCAGTGGAGAATCCCCCACGGTGGTTGATGGTTGTTAGGCAGCTAATGCAAAAGGGTCAAAGGGTTCACGAGTATTAAACCTCTGCAGGAGGAAATGAGGAGAAATCAGAAGAGCAGATGGATAAGCTGTAGAAACTCAGTGTTGTCACACAGAAAGGATAAATGTTTGCAGCTTTTTTGTTCTGTTGATCCACTCCACGGATGGATGTGAAGTGTTCTTTCACACGCTGTGGTTGCTGGGGCTCCAGTGTCTTAATCACCATCAATCTTTTGGAAAAAGTGAAAAAGTAGGACAGCAGAGCTTCATACATGAGGTTTTTTTTCTCCCCTCCCCAGAATTTTCCAGGTGACTGGCTTCATCTCTGAACCTGTGGAGTCACAGTCAGCTCAGGCTCAGAATAGTGGAAATTAGGGTGAGATTTGTCTACCAGGTTGCACGACTTCACACTTTTTTATAAACTAAAATGCAAATCTCAAGGGGTTGCTGGATGTCCATTGAGCAATTTCAGACTGCTGCTGCAGCAAAAGACGTGAGAAAGCATTGCAAAGGGGTGAAAGGCACACATAGTCTGTCTCTGCAGATAGATTTTTTAGGTTTATTCTCAGCTCCACGTATTATCCCTTTTTTTTTTTACTGTGCATTTGTTTTTCTCTTTGCCTGAATGCACCTTCATTGTTTTCCAAAAAAAGAAATGTGTTGTTTTTCTTCTAAAAACATGTTTTAGACAAACCTGTCCTGATTTTTCTGGTAAAAATTACAATAGAAAATTGTGAGGATAATAATTCCTGATGCCTTCAATCTGATGGAAATTATCTGGGTTCTCCATGGGTTGTCCTAAAAAGAAAAAAAAAAGCATTGGCTTTGATGTATTATTGATTTGGTTTAATAAATTCAGTGTTGTAATGAAGAGGAAATGCAAATGGAAGGGCAGGCGAAGGTCAACGGCGAACTTTTAAGCCTTGACACAGCTGAGACATCAACATGCAAATGAGCCATGGAGGCTTCTTCATTCTTTTTTTCTCCCCCTTTCATGTAATTTGGGAAGGGATTTTATTTTGTAGTAACACGCCATACCGTATGTGTTTGATTTGTTGAGGATTCCTAAAAAAATACGCAGAAATACTGACATGAGAAGGATTTGGAAATGGATAAACTATAGAAATTGACATTTTGGCTCAAACAGCTAGAATTCATAAGAAAGAATCAATCTTTCATAAAAAGTACATTTGCTTTATGTCCGCTTCAGTGCCAGTTAGCAATATTATGGAGCAGAGTTGGAATGGAATACAAACCAGTGAATACTGTGTGGTATCTTCTCACGCTTCACACGGTTCTCACGCTGCTCCCACTTCATGGAACAGACTGCAGAAAACCTCCCTGAACTTATCTCTGTAAATGATTTTAAAGCCAGACTGAGAGCACTTGAGGTCAACTCCTTTAAATGTAACTGTTTTTATAATTGAAATTGTAATTTTATTTGTTGTCTGTGTTTGTAACTTTTTGCTGCCTCTTGGCCAGGACTCCCTTGTAAAAGAGGTTTTTAATCTCAATGGGACTTTTCTGGTTAAATAAAGGTTAAATAAAAAAAATAAAATAAAAAATCTAGTAAATCATAACTACCTGTTGCATGAAATGACAGTGATGTCACAGGCTCTCTGACCCAATAGGAAGTTAAGAATGGTTAAAGAGAACACTTTGTTTATGTTGCATGGCTGTTAAAGTACCAGTCCAATCATCTTTTTTTATCTATTTTAAAATGATTCCCAGTGTCTTTTAATAATTATAATAACAATAGCTTGTGGGCTTCCCAGCACATTTTCTGTCCCATCACCGTATATTTCTGTCTGCTACTGATTCACAATGATTTGATAAAAGAAATACTCCGAAATGTACTTTGAAGGTTTATTTTCTTGATGCATGTCCTCCGTCATCAGAGGAATGCCACGAGAGAACGTGTTAAAAACACCATTTCCATCAGAGTGGGTCTTGCAGATCACATGCTATCTACACGGAATGGATTGCATGAAAAGTAGAACTGCCAAGGCTCATTCAGAGAAAGACGGTAATTCTGTGTGTAGCATGAGGAGAACTCAAGCAGGAAACTACACAAACTCACTGTAGACATTTCATACTCATTAAAAATGCAAACAGAGAAATACTCGACTGTTTCAAACAAAATAAAATATGTTTAATAAATGATATATCTTGCGCACACAACATGTTTCTAAACTGTGCCGGAAACTCATGACTTCTCTGCTGCCTCTAAATGGTAGAAATGACTGATAAAACTGGATCTGCATACTACTCAGAAGTTAAGAAAGACATTAAAACTGTGATATTAAACAAAAGTCAATTCATACCTGGTTCAATTTATTTGGTGTAGCCAATAGTCTAAATGTCATGTTTTGTTTACAGGCTTACAGGAAATGAAACGGTTAACTTCATGCTTTGATTGACTGAAGAATGTAACTTTGTGAAATTATATTTTACATTTTACTAGTAACAGAAGCCTGACAATGAAATAGTTCCACAAACAATAAAACTATAATGCTTAAGCAATATAAGAGAGGACAATCAGCAGAAAGATTCAACAACACGAAGAAATTCACAATTTTTCTGAGATTTGTTTTTTGTGCTGCTTTCACCAAACTTGGATTTTAAAATACTTGAGTGGAATTTTACATTTTTTATCTCACTAAAGCATTTCAGTGGCAGCACCGGGAAATGTACACTTTTGGGAGCATTGGAGGTGAAGTTACTATTTTTCTGAGATACATGGACGAACAGTTGGTTATTTATCCGTCTATTTTGTATTTCCAGATTGTTCTGATTAAGGTTAGAGGGGCTGCTGGAGTCTACCTGAGTTCAGGTGATGGTGGGACGCACCCTGAACAGGTCTCCATACTGTTGCAGGGTTTTGCACACAGACAAACATTCCCACTCATCCACGTGAGAGAAGGAGAATCTCCAATTAAATGCATTGAACATGTTTCTGGGACGCGTGAGGAAGCCAAAACCCTCGGAGAAAAAGCACACGGAGAACATGCAAACTCTACATGGAAAGGACCATCTGGCAGGAATCATTTATTCCAATTTTTGATTATTTCATAACATGGATGCAAGGAAACCGAAACTGCACGTTCTGTGACTCTTTCTAGATTTAAGTTCAGTCATTTTAAACTTTTAAAATGTAGTTCAGCTGCCAAATTTCTAATCTATAAATATATAAATGAAGCCTAAGCTTACTTCACAAGCGAAAAAGTCTGATTAAAAATCGGATTAAAGCATCTATATACCCGGCCCTGCACCAGCTGCTTCATGCCCCTCACTCTACCCCTCTGCCCCCTGCCACCCCTAAAAGTCTTCCTGTTAGTTGTATCTCCATAGCAACCGTTGTGTTTTTGGGTCACTTGGTGATGACGTACAGGTTTATATCATTTTCAGAGGAATCAGCTAAAAAAATGTGGCGGAGAAAATAAAATTAGCTAAAGTACATTTTTGGATTTCCTCGGCAACTGATATTTTCATATTGTATGACATATCGTTTGTTTCAGCTCAAACCAACAACTAATGTCTCAAATTTTAACAATATTCTGGTAAGAAAATATGCCAGCAATAGTCAAAGTCGCCACGTAAACGCCGTACAACATCTACAACTTGTGATTTCAGGATTCGGTTCTCAGTAGCTTCCTCAGGATGCTCGAGGAGTTTGAAGGCGATTGATCAAAAACTCTGGGAGGACTTTAAATTTAAAGTGGAAAGGTGATTATAATTTTGGTGGTGGGGGGGTTAAGATTGGTGGTCAAAGGTCAATGAGACTTGGTTGTGGTTGTTGACTTAATCTCGGGGTGTGTGTGTTGGATTTCATGAAGAATGCTTAAATAAAAATGTTCTTTCCGCTATCGAGTTTAAATGTGAAAACCACCTAATCAGCCAGAGAGGTCCTGAAGCCATCCCATAATAATTTCACAACTTCCTGTGGGTATCTCAGATGTGTGTGTTTTAGGTTCGTTACTTGATTTAGCTATTTTTGTCTGGTTTTGCGTATGCGGCAGAGGTGACATTTTTGCACAAAAGGCGCAGTAAAAAAAAGAAGGATTGCAAACCGAATCTTGTCCCTGCAGTCCTGTTATTTAAAAAAACAAGCTGTCATTCTTGTTTTATATGCCTTTAAAACACTATCTAGCTTAAAAACACATCAATATTTGCAGTTCAGTTTCTGTGTGTGTGTTTTAGACTGAAACAGAGTAAAGTTTCAAACTTCTTCTGGTCTGATCCCAGAACCCAATCAGCCAATGAGCTGCACGCATTCAGTCACATGGTTGGGAGACAGAAAAGAAGAAAACTTTTAAAATGGAACTGTAAAACAGACGTACATTACTGTCATCTCTTTTTTTCTGACGAGGTTTTCTCCCTTCACCTCATGGAAGCGTCTCCTCCATTCAATGGGCCACAGGCTGTAATTATCTCCCATTCACTTACAATCAAGGCTTGATGTGGGGCTGCATCTCAGCAGGTGCAAAAGCGCATTTTTTTTTAAATCCTGCAAAAATAAATATCCTTTAATCGGGTTCCCTGGTTTAGCATCCGTGAATTCATATCACAAACCACCGCTTTGGCTCTGTTGGTGCTCAGGCCTCAGCTTGCTTAACATCAGTCTGCCATTAGGCGGAGATGCTGGCACGATAAAGTAATCAATAATTCCCAAAGCAGCAAACAACAAACATGTTTTGCAGAGAGTGAATTCAGATGAGGTCTGGTAATTAGCTAGTTTTTTGTAAATGCTGGTTAATTAGTTTGAATTTAAATCTCTTCTGTGACTTAATCAAGTCTAGTTTTTTCATCATTTTACATTTCACTTCACAAAGGTTCTGCAAAGTTAAGATTTGTAGACTTTTACTCATAAATTTTCAGTTATTGGTTTCAGCATCAGGTTTTGAAGCCTGTCTTGACCTCGGCTGACCCCCCCGGGAGGCTGTAAATCCACACAGTTTGGACACGACCTCCCGTAAGAAAAAGTTGCAAAAGAATTTTGGCTCATTCACGACTACAGTTTGGGAGCTGCAAAACGCACCATCTAAAGGGAGCATCCGCGGTTTTCCTGTTAAATATTTATGCCTATGATAATGCAGGAGGCTTCAGAGACCTCGATTTCGCCTGTTAAAGGCTACACGCTCGGCAAACAAACCCGTAACAACTGAGGCACGGGGAGACTTAACCCTCACCCTTTGCAGACACACAGGACCAATTATTCATTCAAGGCATGACGCCATCCTGAAGATAAAGACACTTGCACGTCCGGAGCTGCAGCTCTCTGACTGCCATTTTGCTTTAGGAAAATATCAGAAAGAATTCAAGCCCTGTAATGATGAATGGCACCGGATGAAGAGCTGAAAATCGGTTCTATCCAGCTTAGAAGATGCAAAAGTGGCTTGCAAATACAGAAAACAAGGGGAAATCATTGCTAAGCCACTTTGAACAACTGTTTGTTTACCTTTTTTAACACTTTTTTTTATAATACTCACAATTTGGGCTCTGCCCACCAGCTCAGAGCTAAAAGGGCCACGTTTTTAAGGGCCTCTGGTGGCTCTCAGAGCAAATATGGCCAGGGGTCACCGAAATCCACACAAAGCCCCTGCAGCCGCTCAAAGCCGCCCGCCGTTCCAACGCATTTTTCTGCTGCCTCGCCTTGCATGAAGCAGGTAAAAAGGAATGAATAGCTGCAGGGCTGGACAGTGAATGAAGCAGGAAACACCCATCGGACCCACTGCAAGTCTAAACTCAGAAACACAGCGGAGCACTAAGCTGACTGAGGAGAGAACAGCTTCTGAGGAAGCAACGCCAGTCTGGCTTCAGAGTAAGACAAGAGTGGAGCTCACTTTCTGACTGTAAAGGTTCACTTTAGTAAATCTGTGCAGGAATGAGTAACTGAAAACCAGTGGCCCTTCCATTCATAGCCAAGAGCTGATTTTATTCACAACTAAACAATAAAAAAAACATTATTTTTTTAACAATATTGTTTTTAGCATTTTGTCTTTTACTGTTTAAAAGGCAAACGTCCCACAACTTTTATACATTTTAGGGCTTACTGCATAACTTCACAACTTCTGATTTCCCATGGAAATTAATACAGATGTGTTCAACATAACAAAAAGTTAATTTAGCTAAATTCAAATAATTAACTTTTAATTACTGAAACCAACATCGATTGGATAAGACAAAAAATGTGGCAGAAAAAACAAACAAATGTTTCTTTTACTACAAGTGAATTATGGGTATTTTTCATTGCATTTTTATAGTAAACCAATACAATTCAGTGACTTACTTCAGCTGCAGGGATTTCCTAAAAATGTGATTTAAATGAAGACTGCAGTTGTATTGTTGGTTTAGAATCATCACAAAACAGTTAATCAAATCAAATCAAACATTATTTGCATGAAGATTGCTTTTATAATTCTTTTCAAGCATTTCAAAGTACTGTACAATTCAAAACAATCAGACAAACACACTAAAAAGAAAGTAGCACCAAAATGTACATTAAAACCAACAAACTTTTTATTTTTTATTAATACAGCCTAAAACAGGTCGGAAGCCCGTGCCACTCTTTTATTGATCCTCAAGAGGATCAATACTTCAAAGGACTCTGGCACCTTATTTTGAAATGTTTCCTCTCTACTTCCTCTTCTCATTCTGTCGAACTTGGCTCCATCTGGCCAGCAGAGAGAGTAGTTCAGGAGAGAGTCGCTGTAGGAGCCACACATCCTGTGACAGAGCCGTCCTGAGGAGATCTGCAGAACCTGCAAACATATGATCTGAGAAGGTAAGGACCCCGCGTTTCATCCGCGCGCGCGCCACAAAGCCGTTTGCGCCGTAAAGGTGTCCTCTCCGCGCCGCGCCGCGCGCGTAACGCCGCCGCCGCTGGCGCAGCGTGCAGATCTCACCTGAGCTAATTGCAATTGCAGAAAGCTTCCGTGCCTTTGTTTTAGTGAAAGCAGCAGTTTGACGGGCATTTCTCTGTCTTTGCTGTGATACTTCTCCGCCGCGCTGCTGGATTTAGATGCGTAAAAACCACAGATGCACCTGAGAGCGACGGATGCGGAAAACCACGCAGGGACCCAAAAGATTATTTACAAAAATGTACTCGGGCTCAAAAAGTTGTTGATCATTTGAAAGTCTTTAAATTTAAGTCTTTAAATTTGATTTTGAGAAAAATAAAATCGAACTGCTTTGATCTCACCAAGAACGGTTTCCCTCAAAGCTGTGATGGTGAAAAAACACATTTTAAACATCTTTTAGAGTCAAAATATCAAATCATTCTAATGTTTGGCTGCAGGACACGTTTGTGAAGCCGGCGCACATCCAGGTGACAGCTGCGTTCGCTGCTGCACCTCCAGCTCTCTGAAGTGATGCATGAGGGGGGCACATTCCGCACTTCTCCTCCAACCTTTACAATACATTTCAATAAGCCCCCCCACCCCCCCCCACCCCCCACCCCCGTAAAAAGCTGAAATCTGAAGTTCAAAGCAAACTGGAAGTGATTCTGCCTTCATAGGGACACTGGACCTCACGTTTGATCGTCAGACGTTTGAATCCTCAGTCGCCAACATTTTACTGATTGAGCTAAAATGTTCACTGAATGCAACCAAATGTTGTTGAATTTCCTGATCTTTTGAATAAGTTCCCTCCTTTCATTGAAGATGTTTGCATTTCTGTGTTCTGCCGCAAATATTTAACAACAAGAAGTTATTTTAATGAGAAAAGAGAAGAATCTACAAATAAAGTTTTCTGGTTTTCTGAGACAATAAATATTCACAGTAATGGTTGAATAAGGGATATTGTTGTTCTGACTTATAATGTTTGGCTGTGCATGCTTTCATAAATCACTTTAGGGACCTGAAGCCTTTAAAATGATGAATAGATTCCCGAAATGAGACAATTCCAGTCTGCAGCTTCTCTGCGGTCATAGGAGTTTCTAACATTCATGGCTCTCCACCTCAAAATGAAGCATATTTGTGTTTTAGCAGTGATGCATCTGGAGATTTGAACTCCTCTGTCTTTTGCCCTTCCTCCTTGTTCTCTCTGGTCTTGTCTTTTGACGCGCTTCCCTGCAGGTCTGCTGTGTTCTGCTGTCTGCTGGCGTCGGGATGCAGTCCTCAGTCACACCGAGCCTCTGCTTGCTGGGCTGTATTCTCATCGCTCTGCTCCCCAACTCGGCACAAGGTCAAGGTACGTACCTGAGCTCGGCTGCTGGCGTTCCAGGGCCAGCAGGGTCTGCAAGGCTGACAGGGGTTTCACCTCAAAAGACTTAATGAGGTTTCCAGACCACAAAGCAGAGACCTCAGACTGTTTTATGGAAATCTTTGTACCTTTCAAAAATGATCAAGGTGTTTATTAGGTGTATATTATTGGGCTTTCCATTCTTGGAAGCATTTTTCACTCAGAGGTCGCGTTTAAGTGGTCAATTTTATCCATTCAAAGGCCTCATCATGAAGGCCTGCTGTCCTGCTGCAAAGGCACAGTGAATTGGTTCTTTAAATAACCTTTTCTATGGTCTTTGTTTTTTATGCATTTCAAATAATGACAAGTTACCAAAGTAATTTTTGAAAAAAAAAAAAAAATTAGGTTTTCAGTTTGCAGTGGTGTTTTCATTGCCTTCCCTGTAATTATTCTTTATTCATTTGAAACCTGCTAATTTTCTTCAAGCCTGTGTAAAGTGTATTTGTGTGTGCGTGTGTGTGTGTGTGTGGGGGGGGGGGGGGGTACCTGAGACTCCAAATGGGTCTTTGACAGGTCACAAATGATCTCTTTGTCTGAATTAAATCCCCACTGGAACATTCTTGCTCTTATCGGTACATTTTCTGTATTTCTTTAGAGGCAGTTATGCATCATTTTACTCATTCATGGCCTAAAATAATAAACAAAAGCTCTGTGTAGCACTAATATGGATATGATCTTTGTAATTGTCACCATTATTCTGTCCTACAATACAAATAAAGAGTCAATATTTTAGACAGCTTTTATTTTTGTCTTGAGTCTTTACACTGAACCACCCCTCAGAAAATACATTTTTGAAATCAAGCATCACAGTTATTATATCTATTTTAGTAAATTAACAGCTTTAATCTCAGCAGACAAACAAAAGATGGGCCAAAAACATAATATATGGGACATAAAAGACAGATTTTACCATCTACGGATCATTTCTGACATCACTTATTGGATTCTGAACTGCAAAAAGGAAGCCTGAAGTGGGTCGGAACCTTGAAATGGACTCATCTGATGAAGCTCTTCCTCCTTATTTCTGCAAATCGTTTGTTGAAGTCGATTGTTGGCAATGAACTTTTCAGTCTATATTTGCCAATCATAAAGTCTGTTGCCATTTAAAATGCTTTACATCGTACAACTGACGTCCTTTCTTTTTTTTACACACACTTGAGAACCCGGTCCCTGTTTACTCTGACTACACGCTGCCTTTAATAATGTTTCAGACTCGATAACACCGAGTTTCTCAGTGTTCTCCCATTTGATTATTTTTAAATACTTTTGCTTTCTCAGCCATTTTTTTCACCCGTTCCAACTATTTTGAGACTCATAGCAAGCATCAATTAGGAAATGAGCTAATTTGCCTCAACTTTATTCAATTGAGTTTATTTCTAAGCAACACATTGCTGCCTGAAGGCCCTAAGCGCTATGAGGACTTAGATACGAGACTCGAGTCACAGGCAGGGTCTGGAGACTTGACTCCAGACTTGACCTTAATGCTACGTTCAGGGCAGGCATGTGCGACTCTGAATGTGGGTTCTGGAATTTTAGCATATGGTGTTCACACTGGACCGCCGCTACCTGATACAGTTGGAAGAGGCTTGGTGATCAACGTTGAAACAGTCTTCCTCCAGGCTTTTTCTTTCCCAGCTCGATTCCGATATATGAAAGACTTGGTATCATATAATTCCGGCCGCGCACAAACCGCAGTTATTCATTTCTCCTTCATGATCACCTTTCAAACCTTTGACACTTGCGTGAATTGGAAAGGACGATGCCCATGAATCACTAGTCTCTGACTTTCAACGCACGTTCAATGCGTGCACATTTTGTAAGTAGAGCCTGAAAACGCACTCAGAAACTTATCGAGGCGAAAACTTTGAACGCAGAAGCCCGAAACGCGCATTTATGTGGGTTTACATAGTGGTTGCTTGGATGGAAGTGGTTGCTTTAACCTGCGTTGCCAAGGCCCGTGTGAACATAACATACGGGTTTCTGACATGATTGGTAAAAAAAGTTGATGTTTTTAATGATTTTTTTTTAGTGCAGAAGCACTAACTGCCTCATAAATGCCCCACTAGTGTTTTACAATACTATAATGACAATTAGTGATAATAAAACGTCAATTTGGCAATTATTTGGAAGATTTTAGCCTGATTTGCCCTTACTAAAGAGACTTGTTGGCATCTCATGGATAAAACTTCCCTTTTCTTAATTGTTGCGGATTAGATATCGGTTAGTTTGAAAGTATTTCCGTTTTTTTTCCTTTGTAAATCTACAAAAATAATGTCCAACTTTATTTGAAAGTGGTCTCACTCAGGGATTTCAGCTCTGACAACAAGCTTACTTCTGAGTTATGTTCTCCACTCAGCCAGCACATAATTAGCTAGGTAAACTTGTGCAACACAACTCTGGCACTACAAAGACAGTTGCTAGGTTTTGGGCGGAATTCATGAAACCCTTAAGAAGGGCCGCAGCATTCCTGAGTCAAACCCACGGTGTGTTAGCCCGCGCTTCGGTGGTGACCCAAAAGGAGCAGGAAACTTATGGGAGGCTTGGACGGCTTCCATCTAGACACTTGTTTGCCTCTATGGTTTTAGAGGAGTCATATGAGAAACTCTCAGCAAGACGAGGCTGAAAATAGAACGTTAGTTATAAGTTAGAACTTTTAGTTTTTTTGTTTAATTTAACCAAATGAAACAGGACTCTACTTTACTGAAGGGCGGTGAAAGCTGTTTCTGAAATCCTGTTCCAAAAGGAAAGTGACCCCCAGAAGCCTAGTGAAGGTTTACTCAGGCTTCTCATGTTTATAGACAGAAACCTTGAGAAATCTGGGAACCTGGTTAAATGTCACCTCTGATCCACGCTGTTTTCCTTTGGTTGGCTAAATCTAAAGATGCTGACCACTTATGTGATGCATACTTGGACTTTAGTAACCTTATTCAGTTTTGCAATGATTTATTTTTGCTCAACCAATCTTCAAACCACATTTCTGATTTATCTTCACCTAAAGCGGCATAAAAAACTCATGACTATGATAAAAAAAAAAACAAATAAATACATAAACCAAAACGAAACCACATTTTAAAACCAAACAGGGAGACACTCTTTTCATCCTCACCCCCCCCCATAAAAAGTTGACTATAGACTATGGTATGGTAAAAGTGATTTCTCCAGCAGTTTGTTGGTGAACCTGTCAAAGAGATATACCATCTGACCCCATGATGATGGGGGGGGGTAAAGTAAATACATACTGTTCAGCGTGCTGATTATACTGCTATACCAAAATGATGTGCTTACGTTCATTTGATCACCTTCAAGAGGCTGATCTCGGCTGCAGCAGGAATTTTTATAGCAGTCAAGTGAAACATTTGCTTTCAGCTGACTTCTGTTTTCTCAAGGCCTTCATTTTTGTTGCTGTCCCCTCCTTTATGCTGACTTCCACCTGCATCTGACATTTGTTTTCAAGGTGTTATATACCATGGTGTGTCCAAAACTGCCACTGGGTGCTCTTGGTTTAGAATTTGTGACATTTTTCTAAGTGGTCAATTTACGGGTTTCAAGGCTAAATCTGTTTGATGACCAAGATTTTGGAATCGAGTTCTAGATTCTTTTAGATGGAAAAAGACACGGGAGTACATTATTACTAGGATTACAGCCCATTGGTGCTAATCTTTTAGTCATTAATGATGCAATTCTCTGCCAGTGTGTAAGCATTTGAATCGTCTGTTTTGCACATTTGTAAGAAGGGTTTGCTCTTGCAGTTTGGTTCTTTAAAATGTAGAAAAGTTCCAAACCTTGAAAGTTGGTGTTAGTCAAACAAAGTTGGTTGTCCCATTTATTTTGAATTTTAGAGCCAGACTACAAAGCAAATGATAAAAAGAAAACCTAAAAGCCCACATACAAGAGGGAGTTTATACAAATATACTCCTCGTGTGTTTCAAGCTACTCGGCCCCCTACTGTAACAGAAAACTCTGTCCTACACAAAGGGACGTCTGCTGCTATTAGGGATGTCAATCCTCAGTTCAATGCCAAACTGTATGTTAAACCATTGAACAGAATCCCAGGGAACATGTATGGATGCATCCCTACTGCATACCATTGGGTTTACATTTAAAATGTCCAACATCTATAGTGCTGAATTTAAGAAAGATTTCTTATTGATTGATTTTTTTTAACCTTTTCCTAGGTTCATAGGCCAACCGAAAAGTTATTCTTCATCGTTATTTTATTAACAACAATTCTCATTTTTTTGTTGTTGTTTGCTGTGTTTTACACAAATCACAATTTGAACTAAAACAAAACTGGGACCCAAAAATCGAGGTTTGAACACATTCTAGAAGAAAGTATATTGTTCATCCCTAGCTCTTATCTGTTTGTTTATCTGCTTTAAGAAACAAACAAACAAACAAAAAGCACATCTTATTTATCTAGTTTAACTTCTAAATGCTCAACATATCTTTAGAAAAAGGGAAGGAAAGAAAGGGTTTGTCAGATCGTCTATGTCTTGTGTTGGTGTTGGTAGGTCAAGTTTGATTTTAAGGCACAAAAACATCCAAAGAAGGCACTTTGTATCCACAGATAGTTAAAATAATTGCTTTATTTATACATACTGCTGCTCTTTGAAGGAAAATGACTAATTTTCCAATACAATTAGGTAAAAACGTACCAAACATAATGTTAGAAATTCATGGTTTTGTAGTTGGAGGTAAAACTACTGACTAGAAATAATTTTTTAATGATTTTGTTGGGGAATAAAAATCAATAATTTGGTGCAATGATAGATTGATCCGATGTCTCCTAAACTTTTCTAAGAATGAATTGTTGAAGTTGTAATCTCCTGACATTGGGAGTTAACTTTTTTCCCTTTATTTTTCACCTTGACTACAAATGAAGAGGTACTCAAAAAGTGTGAGCTCCTGTTTGCAGCAAAGCTGGTGTTGGCTTTGACTGACACACAGTCCTGCTGTTTACACAACACCCTCAATGAAAAAAAGATGAGGATTAAGTCTCCATCTCTGTTGGAAAGGCCGTTTTTGTCTTCAGCTGGCTATTTGCACACCGCTCTTTGCTTGTCCCACTGTTCCAATGCAATCTCAGAGAGGAAACCCAAGGATTTCTCTGCATGTGTTTGTGTGTGAGTGTGCGCCTGACGCTGCAAAGGAACCGATAGTTGTTTTTTTTATGGGGGGGGGGGCACCAAACCTTGAGTTTTCTTTTTGTTTTTCATATTTGTGTGTGAACCTCTGCATACATTTGCCTCCAGCTGTGGACAAATATCCATAATTCATGTACACACGGGCAAATAGGATGACACTCGTTCACTGCGAACTGAGAGGTGCGAAACCAGCTTCTCAAATCATTCGGGATTTGAGCTTTTCTCTTCAGACAAGAGAGGGTCCTTTATTTCCACGAAAGAGCGCTAAACCCTGCAGTCCTCATTGTCATCCCCAGGTTGGTGAGATCCTTGGTACCTTATTTCTAATGTGTTTTGGTAGAAACTGGGGCTTCACATCTTCTCTAGTGGAATCGGGATGGTCCTAAACTCATTTCCTTTGCAAACCCGTGCGAGTGCTTTTGTGTTGTTATTTACTTAGTTAACCCTTGTGCTATCATAGGCACTTTACCATTGGGAGTTGGGTCATCTAGACCCACTAGACAGTGCTCTGAACCTTTTTTCTTCAATGATTTGTGATCTTCACTGGTGTCCATGGATTACATGAAATCTTTCCACCTTTTTCCACCTTTGTCATGGTGGGGGGGACACGTCAATGCAAGGGTGGGGTCATCTAAGATAGCACAAGGGTTAAAACAGAGTTCCTCACCCAGAAAACTGGAAGGGTTTTCATTTCATCTCAACCCAACATGTTTCTTTAAAAAAGGCATAGTGGAAAGGGTTAAAAGGAAAGACATTTCCTTAAATAATGCTATCTTCCACAATGTGAAGAACTTTCTCCTCCAGGCTTCTGCAATTATTTCCTTCAAACTATAGATTAGTAACAGAATGTTAATGACAAATTAAGAGGATTCCTATATTTTTGTAATTTTTTAGCTAAAACATCCTCACACTGCAAAAAGAGGTTGCCTAAAGATAGGAATTATTGTCACGATTATGAAACTAAATGGTTTTGACTCATTTTAATAATCATTTTCTTATAGCTCTTAGTGAGACAAACAAAAATTTATTCAGCTGTTGATTTTGAGAAAAGTTTGGAAAGGAGTCGAGCAAAGAGAAGTTTAAAACAACTGAAATCCTGTTCAAATATTTAGAATGTCTAAAAAGAAGATTTAAAATCTTTTTAAGGATCAAATAGTTTGCTGTGTAGAAATTGGATTTTCTTTAAATAATCCAAAAATCTTCCATTGAGGTTAGAAAAAGTGGTCATACCAAACATTATATTCTAGTCACTAAGACATTTTCTCAAACTAAGATTATTTTGGTGTTGAAAAACCTTTTTGAAAAATAATTTTTTTCTTGCATTACAGAAAGTATGACCTCTTTTTTTTTTTTTTACTTTCGTAATATTCAGATTTTGGAGTGCAGTCTGGAAAAAGGCTTCTTCCCCTTCCCCCTTTTCTTATTATTTTGGGTGAAGCACTCTTACAAATCTTGTGCGCTTTGCTCCAGAGCATCAGAGCAACACACAGCATCAAACCGTGTGTAGGTATTTAAAGAAATTGGCATCAGCGCACTGTTTACCTCAGAACAAAGACGCAAACACAAGCACGTTTGTGGGTTTCATATCTTTGTCTTCTTCCTCTGGCTTTTTTTCCCCTTGGTTAATTAAAGTAAACTGAGAAATGTGTTGCATCCAGATACATATTTAAAGTGTGGTGTCTGGTTCGGCTGGTGTTGGAATGATGGGGTGCTTGTTGACCTTGGAAACGGAGTTCTTTCTAATGTGCTTTACAACATCCTTGGATGAAAGCTCAACAACACTGTGTGGAATCTGGGAAACGTTCTTCTCTAAGAACCAGACAGTGTTGCTGAATTTTCTCCACAGGTGGAGGGGATTGTAAAAGGTCTTGAATTTTTGTGGAGCCATATATATCGGTCGATTAGCACAGGTGTGCTATTCCAGGGCCTTTCCATTTGGTTCTTTTTGCTCTTCTTTCTTCCTAAATTTAAAGGAAAGTCCCATTCACTCCTTTTCATTGTCCTCCTCATACCTGTTAGGAATGTTGGTGCACCAAAGCAAAGCAAAAAATAAATAAAGTAGGGGTTAGTACAGCTACCCCAGGGAGTATTAGTCATTCATAGAAACAGACGGCGGAATCAAAAATGCCAAAACGGACTAAAAGGAGAGAGAAGAAAGAAGGAGCAGACCTACAGGCAGTTCAGCAAATAATGAGGACGATAAACAGGGAGGGTTGCTTTGATGCAGACAGCTAGACCTGTCATACCCCCACCTTAAGAGTCAATGTGGTGCACCCTCCATCGAGGAAGACGAAGAAAAGGGTGGAGGATGGGACATATGGGCTTTAAAGGGGAGTTTTTGTGTATCCTCCATTGGATGAGATACAATCTTTTGCACTCTTTTAACCTAAAAATCTAATCTCCATGAGATTAATCCACTTAAATCTCTTCTATAGCAGATGTAGGTGTTGGAATATTAACTCAAAGTCTTGCAAATAAGCGTTATGCATTTACTCAGCATTTCAAAATAAAGGAAAGAAAATCTCCTCATACGCACCTCTTTTCTGTCTAGTTTCATCACCAAGAAGATTTCGAGCGAGAATCTTGAGTCCTACCAAGCTGGATGTGGCCTGGAAGGAACCGAAAGGAGAATTTGAAGGCTTCAAGGTCAGCTACATCATGAACCCAGGTGAGATCCATTGCCTGCTTTTGTTTTGAAACTCTGCTCTCTCATCTTTGGATACCTGACATTTATCTGAAAGAGGGAGTCTCATTCTTTATAACAGACTTTGAGCAAAGGAAACGGGTGAAAGGCGCCACATTTTTGCTCCATTTGAAATAAACCCGGCCTGTTTTTTTTGGAGCGGGGTTTTCTCTGCAGAAACCCGATTAGTTCAGGGACATTTGATGAGGAATTCGGTCTCGTCCTGTACGGTCCTGCCTGCTGTTCATTCACACCCAAGAGCAAAGCTCTGAATTTTCTGTGACAAGTTTGTTATCTAAGCCCTTGCTCAAGGGCTCTTCAGTAATAATTGCTGCTGAATAATCTCCTTTTTCTGGTGGAGAAAAAAAAAAAAAGCAGCAACACATGGAGGAGCCTAAGTGTTTAACTTCTTCTTTCCCCAAGGGTGAACAAATCAACTTTTTTTATGTGGCTCAGACTTGTATGCTGGTTCATAATTCACTGTGCAGCAAAAGAGACAAGTAACCATTTTCAAGATCTGATAGAAGGGGTACGAGGTTTGTTCCTGCCCCCACGGGGCAAACATGTGGTTTACTGCAGCATGAACTTGCCACTTGAGGTTTCACTCGGGTTATGTTCCTCCAATTTAGAAATACCTAATGAATTACAGCCCAGGAGACGTGGATTTCCAGTCAAGACGGACGGGATTTTGTTCCTCAGCCTTACTGCTTTGGGTTTGGTTGGGAATGTATGAGTCATGCGTGGATCCTTTTGACCTCCACGTCCTTTAAAATTCACCGTTTATTGATTGATTGCTTTAAATCTGCACACAATTAGAAACACATTATTTAAACATGATTTATTGAACACTAAAGGAAAATAACAGAACACATTTTCTTAAAATTGAGTCATTTTACACGGCAAATTAACATTTTGACATGAATTTCTATTTAAAGTAAAGCTCATCATTAATTTTACAACAGATTTGGAATCAGAAGGAATAGAAAAAAAACTTAAAAGTAATGCTGGACTCATGTAATAGATTACATTTTTAAGAATATTATTGTAAGGAAAGGGGTTACTCTTACTCCACATTAAGTAATCATGAAGTTTTTAGTGTTTGGAAGTAACGTGCACAGTTCTGTTCGCTAATGATTGATCCATTTTCTCAAAACCACCCGGGTCGCATTTTTCAATATATTTGCACTCCTTCAATAATTTCTCAGACCTGAAACCAAAAATACCAGAAAATATAAAAACCCAGCTTGTAGATTCCTAACCCAGAGCTAAAATAATGAGTTGGACTCTTCAGTGGGAAACCATTCCAAGCGTCGGCGTTCTGAGTGAGATGTTTGGCTCCTTCACTGGTTCGGTTTACGCTGGTTTACTCACTGTGGACAACCGATCAATAAAAGACTGCGTCTGTGGGCTTTTGAGTCAGGGAAGCTCATCGTGAGAAACAATTGAACTGTCAGCACAAGTTACAAGTCATTCTCTTCGATGAGGGAGCTTTCAAATTAAGGACCAAGTCATGGTTGACTGCGTGTAATTGCTGAAATGCTCAGAATGGAGGCGGTTCCTCGCCAAAAGTCTTCAAGTAATTTTGATGACCTCTAAATTAAAATTCTCCTAAAGAAAGGATCTATATTGTTCTCTTAAAAGAGAGGAAGATTTGGGTCATTCTAAGCACCTTTATAAAAAAGAAATTGCTTCCTATGATATAGCAACATATTAACAATTTACAGAAAAATAAATCCTATCAATGGAAACATATTTTTTTTAGTTGTTAAATTCATTTTTGATTTTTCACGGACAACTGACATAAAAAGAGTGTTCTTTTTGTGTCCAGCATTTTATCATTCATCATGTGTATACTAATCTATGTTGTTTTGTGTATTTTTTGAAACTTATGTTCCATAAAGGATTCAGATGTTTATTATATGAGGCAAAGATACAGAGAAACAAAAATAATAATAAAATAAACCAAAAAAGTTTTGATTTTTATTGACAGGGAACATTGATTTAAAATTCCAATTATGGATTTTCATTTCATGTATTATTAAGCAGAAAAGATTATTTTCAGACTTCCCTTTAAAGTATAAGTTTTATGGACTTACCTGAAATTTCTGTCACAGAAGGCAACATTGGTTTAAAAAGAGAAACTTAGGAAAAATAGTAAAATGAAAATCAAATCAATAAAAATAATCATGACCTTATCAGCCATGATTATTAAAAAAAAGTTAAAGAAACAACAATCCTGCCTTTTTTTAATGCAACATAACATTCGACTATTTGCACAGAGCTACATAAAGGAAATAATAACATAGGAAAAGTGCTGATTCAATACACCTATTCTGTAAAAAATATATACATTTCACATATTTTCCATCTTTCTTATCCGCTTTTGACGTCCCAGGTAAACATTACAACAGAAACTTATTTTGTGCACCTCATCCCTGAAAGTAATGGATTTTTAGTAAAGTTTCAGAGTAAAAGTCGGCTCCCTTCATTAGTGGATCCATCAGCCGGTGGCAGAGCAGACCTGTAGCGTCTGGCTTTGCTTGGGCAGCCTGCGTGATCACAGTAATGCTGAAACGTTAGATAAGGAGCAGCGAGCACCAGCCGCTATCCGCTGGCTGAGGCCTCAGGGGACAATCTGTTGCAGGGAATGAAATATGAGCATAAAACCAGAGGGCAGATTGGACGGTGGAGCTGAAAAAGGAATGAAGGGATAGGGAGATGGCAAGAAATAGATAAATGAAACCCAAAAAAATGACGGATGGGTGCCTTGTGCTTTGCTTCATTCAGTTTTTGCCCTTTGCTCTTGCTGAATTTTCTTTAAGGTTTCCCAGCCTTTAATAAATCTGACAAATACCTTACTTTCGGAGGAAGTTGCATACATTTTTCGAGGTGTGTCCACACACTTTGCAGTGTGTCGCCCTGGGGCGGTGCCTCGTTTGGGGGCGGGGGGGATTGAGTGCAGGAAAGTCTGATTTCAGAATATGTGAGAATCCTGGGATGGCTGTCTGCCTCCAGGGCAAAGTGAACCGAGTGAATGACAGGGACAATCTCATTCTCAGAGCGGGCTGCTGGTATCATCCAGAATGCAGTAAAGAAGTGTGACAGCAGCAGTTAATTCTCTTAAACAGCGGGGTGTTTTGAAGCACTCGGCTGGATGGCTTCACCCAGCCTGTCTTTTTCTAGTTGAGGCTGAGGCACCGCCGCCAGCCATTTCATTAGATTTCCCCTTTTTTGCCACTGCTGCCACACCAAAATTCAATCAGCCAATCAAACGGCGGCAGCTCAAAACATTAACAGCAATAAAAAACGATCAGAATGAGGAAAATTAGTCATTTAAGTGACTTTGAATGTGTGACAGTTTCTACGGGCAGTTAAGATCATCTGTGTGTTTCAGATTTTGGAAACTAAACTTTTTAGAGTTAATAGAAAGTGGAATAAAATGGTTAATCATTTATTACGTAATAAGAAGCCATAACAACGTTTAATAAATGTTTTTGGCCGGCTTAATTGGAAAACACTGGCTGGTCTGATGCATCTCATCAAACAAAGTTGACCAGAATTGGTGGCAGAAAAGTAAACATTTAATAAATAAACTCAAACATGATAAAATTCATGGAGAAACCAAAAGGGTGACAAAGCAGACGATCTGAAAAAATACAGAATTGTATTGAAACAAATCCACCTATACAGTAAAAAAAGAAAAATCCTTTCAAACATTAGATAAATCCATAATCAATCTCGGAAAATACCATTTATATTGAGGCCTGGCAGGTTTATTTTGCTATAACCTAGTGCATCACAGCGGCCAACACAGCAGAAGATGACCAACCATCATTCCAGGTCAATGTGTGGAAAAGACGTGACCACACAGCGAGCTACAACATTTCAAGAATGTTCCCTTTGGATTATGTTGATGTGGAAAAACAACTTTATAAAATAAAATATCGAATGGGTTTGCCGTTCATTCTTGTTTTCTTGTTTAGTTTTACACATTTTTCATTTACACTTGATTATCTTGAAGAAATCCAGGGAATCTGGGAAACTTCAGCTGCTCTGTTCAGGACCAGCTGATTCTCTCTGAGTCACACTGGGGGAAGTTTGGACTACAGATGTCCTGGACTGATTTTAACTGAATCGGATCAATTAAAATGAGCAAATATCGGCTATGAATCATATCAGCAACCACAACGTATATGAATAGAACCACCGTCAAAACGATTCGTTACACTCCTGTAATCACCTTTTGCAGTCTCTTTGTTTGTATTTTTTTTCAGTGTAATTTTGCATACTTTTGTTGTTTTTCGTTGAACAGTGCATTGTGTTGTGCGTCTTGAGTGGGTGTTGACCTTGTCTTTCAGTTTCCTCTGTGCCTTGTCTCCAGTACAGAATACGTTCAGCTTGCCACGTTTTTCAGAAATGATCAATCCTCAAACTCAACCAGATCTTTGTTTTCATTCTATAATACTGGACTTATTTCTCTACAAAGGTTTGAGTTTTGAGAGTTTATACAAGAGAGAAAAGGGTTAAAAGGTTCTTTTATGGCTGAGAAAAGTGTATAAAATGTGAAGTGAGGTGTTTTACAGTAGGGCGGTCGTCCTCTGATCGGAAAATTGCAGGTTCGATTCCCGTCTTGCCCGCCCAGACACTGATTGTTCGGAAGCAGAGACGCCACCTGTGTGTGAATCAGTGAATGGGACTGTGACTGTAAAGCACTTTGAGTCTTCCAGGAAGGGAGAAAAGTGCTCTAAAATGTACCATTTAAATGATCTTGCTTCACAAATTCACAGATTTCACCTCATCGCGGTTTATTTTTGGAACGTAGCCCCCGCGATAAACAAGCGAACAGGCTTACAACCTTACACCTGGTGGGAATTACAACACAACGTGACAAAAACATTAGAAGTGTCTCACAAATCCAAGACCACAATTCTCACAATTGGGTCTAAGTTAGAAGTAAAGCTCTATTAAATAGAGAATTAAAAATGTATTCATGATTTTTCCCAATGAAACATAATTTGCTCATATTTTTAACTTTTGGTACTTGATCAATTTATGGCAAGAAGATTTCTGAAACAGTGTTATGTCTATTTTACTGATATAGTATGATTTTTTAATCATATACATGATTTTTCTAATGAATATAATCTGCATATGTTTTAGATAACTGATCTGCATTTACCATGTTGATTTCAAAATAGTTAAGTCTATTTTTTACATAATAATAAAGTAATTCATGTGCTTTATATGTGCTTTATCTGTCTGATAAAAGTTAGGAACCGGATAATGATAAATCATGTACTAAAATGGTTACAGTAGAACAGGGGTTCCACTCCCTTTCAAGCAATCTTTAATTTTATGTCTAATTATCCTAAGTTTGATACGTCATTGTATGAATGTATAACTGATGATTGTATTGTTTTTTGTGTATTATTCCCATTTGATTGCTTGAAATAAACCATTTCAAATCCTATCAAAAAAATCAAATTGATCTAAAGCAGCATTTCCCCTCCTTTGTCCTGTAGTTTCTACCCTGTTCAAACACACCTGCCTTACATGTCTAACATAATCAGACCTTTGCAAAACGTGACGATGAGCTGAATTAGAGGGAAAACCTGCAGGACAGTTTTCCCCGAACCCGACCAGGGTTTGGGAAACACTGATCTACAGACAGGATGGTTAGGTTTTGCTTTTTTAGCAAGCGTGAAGCTTCCCTGAACTGTGGCAGACCAAACTTTTGAATCCTGGTCCCCTTGATGGGGATTTTAGCAGCACTGCTAAACGAACCAAACTTTTAGTTGTAGACATCTAAGAGAAAGTCTGACTGAGTAAACGTGGTGTAGAGAGGGGCCAAAGGCACTTATTACCACGTTACAGTTAGAGGATTAGTCAGACTTGCTGCTTTTCGTCTTTTGGCTTGCAATATAAAAAAGCAGTTTGGAAATGTGTGATTTTTTTATATTTAGGCATTTGTTCCACTTAAGTTACTGGTTTATGTGTACATGCGTTAGATTGCTGTGCTCATCCGATCTGACTCCATAGGAATGTCATAGTGTAAAAACAAGCTAATGCTGCACTAGTGTTACTTACCTCACAAGGACACTCACAACTTTATCTGAATATTCATACAAATTCTCTAGTGTGAAGGAAAAAACCCCCACTGTTGAAGCGTTTGGAACTCCGGCTCCTAATAATTCTATTCACTCACACAAGGAATGGGATACAAATCTTTTACTTTTTCAGTCAGAGTAAAAAAAAATTGTGCGGATAATATTGCAAAGTTGATTTATGTAACTGGAAGATGTTAATCTATCAGTCAAACTGATAGCAATTCTTGTTGCATGTCCAAAAATGGGCTTTTCTTTATGAAAGTCTCTAAAATGATCTTGTTTAGGTGCTGCTGCCTGTTCTTTTCCTGCTCCAGTCTCCATGCCAATATATCTTTATTTTCTCGAAGTTGCTGCAGAAAATTAGATTTAAAAAAATAAAAAGCGATATAGTTGTTTTATAGCTCTGAGTTTAGGATATATCAGTCCCCAAAGGGAGTACAGTTCTGTGGCAACAGAATTGTGCCGAGAAAAATACGACAAATGGAATTAAATCACAGCAAACAGCAACGCTTTATTGCTCTGATCTTGGGATTTTCTTTTCATATCCTTTGAACAGGAGCCAGGAAGTGGAAGCGTCAGTTTCAAACCGACGAGTAGCTTCACCAAAGTGGGACAGTTACTCAACCTTTAGGAAAAACAGAGATGCAAGCAACTTTCTTTAAATGTCAAAGTGTGTGCATGTTTTAGAAAAAGGATATTGATATTTAAGGAATTCTGCATATATGGTTGAATTTGCCTGTTTTATTAGTCCTTTTTAGACTAACATAGTAGATGTTTTACTCACGTGTTAATAGACCCTTTTAGTTTTTTTTTCCTTATTATTTTGGGAGACATTGAGTGTTTTAAACCCACAGCAATTGGGGCAAAATACAAAAAAAAACCGTTGAAAGAACCCAACAGCACAGAGGATTTAAAAACACAGCTCTTGTATTCATGAGACATTTAGTAGTACAGTGCTGTTCCTGCATTTATCCATTCCAAATATCAAAAATATTATCAATAAGGTAAATTAAATCCATTGATCTCATTTAGCATCTGTGTAAATCAAGCACTTTTTCATCTGTTTCCATTAATTGAGAAGAATAAAAGCGTCTTTTTATTCAAGATTTTCAGGAATGTGAGGCGTAAGATTTTAATGCTCATTGTTTGTAGAAGTTAGGCCCAAATACAGAAAAATGACTTTCTACATGATGATTTAGTGTATTGTAGGATCACTTCTCATGACAAACTATCAAAGTTTTTGTTCCCAGCACGACATTGTCAGGAATTTTGGCCCTTCTTGTTGTTGCTTTGTATAGGCTTGTGGACATGTGTGTATTTGCAGCTCTCTAGAGGTCTAACCACAACATTGCTGTCTGAAGTTTGAGCTTTAAATGGCCAGTTTTTTTGTGCGCGGCTGTTCTTCTTGCATGTCCCTTGTAAGCACAACCTTAGCTGCCTGTTGACCAGTCCAGTTCTTTCATTCCTCATCAAAAAGTAGGTTATTTGTTGTGTCAATTAGCTGAAATGTGATATCTTTACCGTCTTCACTTTTTGTGATTATGATGTCATAGCTAAACCTCAACAAAGTGGGTTGCGGTCCACCCAATAGCTGCTCACCTGTTCATTGGATAAGCGTGTACTCCTTGCGTGGAGCCTGACTGTTAGGGTATGAAATTAGACGATCGGAGTGTATAGTTTGCGTCTGACCTGCACACCACACTCGTGCCTCAGTACTTGCACCTTTCTAATGAGCAGAAAGTGTGGCACAAGGGCCCTGAAGGACAGTATGACCCATACGTCACAAGTGCGAGCATTTTGCATCAACCTCACAAATACTTCACAATACACTTACCATACACACGTCAATGGTACGTT
Source organism: Oryzias latipes (assembly GCF_053564925.1). Lineage (NCBI taxonomy): Eukaryota > Metazoa > Chordata > Actinopteri > Beloniformes > Adrianichthyidae > Oryzias > Oryzias latipes. The sequence goes on along the minus strand of NC_136247.1, from coordinate 27,785,783 downwards.
CCACTTCCATGGCGTTCTTTGAGATGGCCGTACGGACCTCAAGGGAACTGCAAGACACACCTGTAAGATGCAGCTGCTCCTGTCTATGACCCTCCGTGGGCCTGAGCGTCCCAAAAACGCTCAACATGGGTATGGGTCAACCATAAAACGCCTCAGAATGTCACACTTGACAGGTCAAGATGCCTACTTTTCCTTCAGTTGCATGAAACCTTCGGGTTGCTTTGCTTGAAAATGACCAGATGTGTTTGGTTTTGACATAGAGAGAAGAGGCTTTCTCTTCAAATAAGATCAGCAAGATCACCTAGGTGTTGATTTGGCCCCTCCCCTGAGGGAGCGGTGAGCTGCAGACACAGTTTGGTGGTTTAACCCCCCAATCCAACCCCTGAATGCTGAGGGTCAAGCAGGGAGGCACTGGGTCCCTTTTTTAGAGTCTTTGGTACGACTCGGCCTGGATTTGAACTTACCGTACAACCTTCCAGTCACAGGGCGGACACTCCACCACAAGGCCACTGAGCTGGTCGGTTTAGCTTGGCATGAAGTAAAGCTGAGTCTGAGCAACACAGGAGGAAGCACACAGGTTTCAGGTTTGAGTTTTCCTGCAAACATAGCATCACGATGGGGTTTCACCTCTGAGGCCCGTCAGGGTTAGCCTGGCAGCTCTGCATGCTAGTCATGATGATAAAAACCCTTTTAGTCACTGATGGGCAATAGAATTTGTCTCCAATTTCCATCTTTGTTATCATGTTGACTTGGCTAAAAGCTGCAGAGCAAAGAAACGCTCAAGTGTTTCAAGAGAGGCCTGCACACCTGATTCTGATGGGTTCTGAATGAGCAGCACCTGTCTGCTGAGTGCCCTCCTAATTCCTGTGGAAGAAGTCTTTTGTGATTCTTTTTGGCTGAAAGAGTCGTGTTTTATGATCATCCATTGTTGATTTTTTTTTTTACTTTTAGGTACATTTTTTCTCGGTTTCTCCGGATTTAGAGACTTAAAACGTGATTTATTCTCATTTTAAACGTGTTAACTAAACAAACTTACTTTCATACATACAATTTATTATATAATAAAGGTTTCATTTTAAATGCCTTCTATGTATATGTTTTTATTTTTACTTCAATATCTATTATCCTAGTTTTTTATTCCCCATCTGTCATGCTGTTATGCAAAAACCAAGAAAAAACCTAAAAAGTAGATGATTTCATTCTAGCCGCTTAGTTCTGAAGCTGTTTATTGACTGAATAAAATCTGCCCTTAAAAGGAACTTTTTATTTATTTTGTTACCGGGCTGAATTATTATGTGTTCCCTGTCTTTTTCCTTTCCTGTTGACCGTCTCCCATCTAATTTCCTCTTTGCCTTTAGTTTTCAGTGCATTAATAATTGTCTGGCTTTATTTCTGTCATTTTGTTGATGTTCTTGAGCCCAAAACTCCAGTGCAGCTTCCAAACATCGATGCCTCTCAGAAATGTTTGCAGCAGGAAAGCGTTGACCTGCGTGATGAAAGATGTTGCATGTAATGAGTTCATTTTGCAACTTTTAGGTCTTCCTGGGGGAGGGAAGACTTTGACTGTCATTCATTCAGACTTTTTCAAATCTTTCTCTCCAAAAACAGGTGTTGGGGGGGGCCTGTTTAGAATTTATGTCTCTGTAATTACCTGGAGATGACTGAAGGTGTGCAAACCCTGCAGAGGAACTGTCGTATTAGGAAGGGGGATGACTCATCCTGAAAAATACTTTTTTTATGGCAAGAAAAAGTCATTTGGAGAAACAATAACAGCAAAAAAGCAACTTTTGGTCATTTTGAAAGGATTTACTCAGACCTTCTTAAAAATATATGTTTCTTTGAATGTATTTATTTAACACATGTCAACATTTCATTGTTTTATTCCTATGTTGCTTTTCATAAATATGGTTATAAAAACATTATAAGTTTGGGTGTTAATGGCTTTAATGTAAATGCATAAATGAGCACATATGGAAAAAATGTCAAGTCTGAATTGCAAATTTTTTTTTTAATTAAAGCTGGTATTACATCAATTCTTTTAACCAATGCAATTGTTGAAAAAACTTAAAACAGGGGCATAAATTTAATGTATATTTTTATATCTGTACTGTACTGTTATATCTGCATTTTGTAAATGCATTTTACTATTTCAGCTTTATTATTGTGAAATCATTGATTTTGTGTCACTATTTTCACGTCTATTTTTGTCTTGATTTTCTTCTCTCCACAGCAGGAGAAACGAAATGAATCAGAATCTCCCATCAACCCAAACATTTTAATTCAGCTATTTTTAAATGGGCCACTTTTACAGATTACAGCAGCACCAACATTCAGAACAGTTTTTAGTTAATTTTTCTAGTTAGTGAATTTTTCTGTTGTGTTTTTTCCATCTCAATCCATTTTAACAGAACCTTCTTTGCAGGATTTCAATTATAGACAAGATGAAAAACACAACAACAAAAAGCTTCCAGTCTGTGCTTCATGAATGTGTCAGTAATTTCATTTACAGTGTACTGTCTTTCATCTTTTTTTGTTTTTTAGGTGGACGTCAAAAGATGGTTGAACTTTCAAAGCAGAAAACCAATCTGCTTATTGAAGACTTTGATTCCACTAAGGAGTACGTCTTCAAAATCACAGCGGTGGGAGGAGGACGGGAAAGCAAACCTCTGCACGGCAAACTCAAAGGTAGGAGCTCTGAATCATTGGCATGAAGAGATCAGCTGAGGACCCCGACTTATGAATGACAGTGAAGATGATGCATCTATTCATAAAGAAAATTCAAAAATAAATCACCCAGCTTTCACATTAGAAGCCGGAGCTGCGCTGGAATTGACAAAAATCTAAATACATTTTAACAGCAAATAATGATGAGGGGATCCATTTTTTTTCTGGTTCCACTGAGTGGGTCTCTACAGGGGGGGGGGGGGGGGGGGTGATTGTGAAAATCCTTCCTGATTGAGCAATAAGGACTAAAAACTGGAGAGTTTTATTGTTGTAGGTGAACATGGAAACAGAAAATATTTGTTTATGCAAAAGCTCTTGAAGGGAATACAGGAAATTGCTGTTTGATGATAAATCTACATATGAAACATCCACCTTTGTTTCCAATAATTGCTTTTGCTGAATCGAGCATTTGCAATTCATCTGAGAAATGCATTTTTGATTGATTTAATATGCAAGTATTGCCTTAAGTGATTTATTATTTCACATCATTGCTTTAAAAACTTTCAGCTTTTAGCCACATTTCAGATAAGTCTATATTTAAATGGAAGAAGCTGGATGTCCTCGGGGCAGGTATTTCACTGAGCCATTCCATGAGTGGCTGTGGATTTTATTCATTATCTGTATGAAATAATTTGTTTTTTCTAGTCTGATCGTAGAAGAATATTTTCCTCTCGGGTGGATTGTGCAGTTTTTTTTACTAAAGTAGTGCTTTTCGTCCCGGACTGTGACACAGGTGAACCTTAGTTTCACCTTTTAGCCCCTCCCCTCTATTATCATAATCATGCATACAAGGTTTGGATGTTGTTTATTAGAAATTGATTTATATAGATACAAACCTTTTTTTATTTTTAAATATAAAAAAATAAATGTTAAAAAACAAAAATTCATAATATTGGTTTTCAATCGATATGTAATCAAAAATATTATGACTTTTTTTCTTTCATTCCCAACTTAGTGATCATTATTCCTTCTACATGTATTTAATCAGGAATGCCTGATTTATTAAGGAGGCAGTTATTTTCAGGAGTTTAAAAAAAGCTCAACTACTTTTGCATGAAAGTGCAGGTTGGGAAAATAAAACCTGGATATTTAGTGATGTAATGTAACCAACATGAATTTGTTTGCTGTATAAAAACACAACAGTTTGTTGTGTTTTTTATCCAATAAATATTATTGGATTACCAACATTATAATACCCTTATAAGCTTGTTTTCTTGTGTCTTCATGAACTGCATAAAGTCCCACTCCAATTATCTTTTGATCTATTTTAAAAATGTTCCCAGTGGTCTTCAAATAGGATTTGGCTGTTTTAACAACTATCATTTTGTAGGACATGGTTTCTGCAGAGCGGTCGAAAATAATGGGCTGAACCATTAAAGCATAATGACTCCGCCCCTCATCTCTTTACAAACATTGTGAAAATATTGGATTATATAGATTAATACTATGAATTTATTATAATTATGTTGTTTTATTTGATTAGCCCTTGTTCTTATTAACTGTTTTGCTCACATGTTGTGAAGCGTCTTTGTGTGCCATTTAAAGCGCTATACAAATAAAATGTATTTCTTTATTATTATTAATAATTGGATTAAAAATACTCAACATTAGTATTCTTTATATTTCCTTCATCATCAGGAAAGTATAACAAGAACATGTTAAAAACACTATTTTCACAGGAGTTCTTTGAGTTCTTTTCCTTTGGGTTTGTTCATAAAAACAGATGATTTGGTCTTTGTCTTCCAGCTCAGCGCTCAACGCTTGAATCCACTCAGTCCCAACGAGGACAGAGCGGCTCCGCCATTCAGGAGAACAATGAGATCTCAGAAGGTAGGATCCTCGGCGGGCGACGGGGCACACTGAAGTAAAATAAGATGCAGTTTTAACTCACCCACCGTCTGATTCCGAGACCCCTACTGAGAAATAAGAGATGCCGAAGCTATAAATGTCATCCGTGGTAGACAGTCTGCCATTCCTGAGGAGAAGCTTTGAAGGGAAAAAAAGTGTCCTTCAACAGTGAGAAGCTCACCATGAAGACCTGCTTGGAGCTTCAGAGCTCTATTTTTTCTGGGGTGCAGTTTTTTTTAAACATTTTTATGTTGTAAGTTCTGACTAAAAACATAAAAGTACAGTGAGTGAGGAAGCTAGACAACCTTCTCCTGATCTGTCCGTTCTTTCTGAAAAACGCAGCAGTTTAGGATGGCTCGCCGTCGCACCATTAAACTCGCCCAAAAACCCCAGAGAACGTAATGTTCCAGCACTTCTGGTGATCGACCTCATTCCCCAAGAAAATGGAGGGAAAGGGGAAATGAAATGATGCAAAAACAGGATAAAAAGCCCAGGACTTTAACAATCTGGAAGCGCTCTGAGACGAGCAAAGGAAAACAATCCAGTTAGAATTGTGAAAGTGATTGTAAGGACCGCCCGCTGAGACAAACAAGCAGGCGCCATGAAAGCATCATGTGAGGCTTTGCCTCCCAGCTGAAGCTGAAGCTCATGTTGGCACCAACTCCTCAGCAAACCTGGCGTGATTTGATGCATTTTCTTTTTTTTAATTATTCTCAAATGTTTTAAACGTTTTTTTCTCTGTCTGAATGCAATAAAAAGAAAAATCCTGTGATACAAACATGGTATTTGCCTCCTAGTGCTTTGTTGACAGAATGCTGTTGTTTCCTTTGCAGCGTTTGAAGTGTGTGCATGAGTGTGAGCCGTGCAGAACTCTGAGTGGGATCCACAGAATTTCTTTGGCACACATTATATATAATCCTAAACTAAACTCTTTAGGTTCTTCTCTGGTGAAATGGAAGGCGAGCTTTGACTGGATTTTGGCAGTTTGAAACCTTTCTGTGTGGGGAGGGGCACTTTTCCTTTTTATTTTACAGGAAGCCAGAAACTGCTTTTTTTCCCTCCTGTCATAATTACATACTGTGCATTGTGTTGACTCTTGTGTTTGGTTTTATCCTGTCTGAGCCTTCCTCAAATCATTTCTTCCTCTCGGAACGTGTAGCCACTTTTGGAATACGATGGTGTCAACCTTGTGTTTAGATAAAATTAACTTCTTTAGTGGCAGAGTTGAGTGTTGGTGCAGAAAAATGACAGGACTTGTTTTTTTTTTTTTTTGTTCTGCAGTTTTTCTTTTAGAAATCCCGTACATTTTGTAGTATTTGTGTAAATTATTGGATGAAAATCCAGCAGGATTTATGGGCGCTGCGGTTAAAAAGTTGCTTTTTGTGATTCTGTGAACGCTGAGTTTTACTTTGTAGGACCTTAAAGACAAATTTGTCAAAGCTCTAAACACTCTGAGGAAAATCTGAGTGTTCCTTTATTCAAATCATTGTGAATCAGGAGCAGATGAAAAAATTCATTTTGAAAAAACCTGAGTTTCCTGCTCTGCTCCATTCTGATGCATCCACTTGTGGACGACTAGATCCATGCCTTCCTGGTCTGAGCTCCAGTGTTCCCCACCATCTGTGCTGCATCTATAATGTTTGGTTGGGTTGAGAGGGGCTGTAAGCTAGCAGGAGAGTGTATAAAAAGAGAGCTCTTAGCTATGGATGATGGGAAAGCGGTAGATTTAGGCTAAAAACGGCTAATTGTAACTAAAAGAGCACTGAGAATGCTTTTACAATAGATGAAAAGATTGGAGTGGGATTTCAAAACATTTCTTTTTTCTAATTTCTCCTCTTCTGCTTTTTGGGGATATTTTGAACTCCTTTGGGACTTTTATTTTATTAAACTAGAAAACTGACAAGACGCGGTGGAGCTGCTTCTTCGCATGATCTGCTCTTTTGTGAGATGCAAGAGAGGACGGAAGGGACTTGATCCCAAATGCAGACTTAATTACAGCTTGGACTTCACAGAAATGTTTCTTCTCTGTCTCATTACTGCTCATTGCACTCTGACACAGCAAATCAAAATGGTTTTTTGGGGTTTCTTTTTTTTGCAGCTGGCACTTTTTACACAGTGATTTTCTCCAACACATCTGCCTGTCCTATAAATGTTCATAAAACGGCGAAATAAAGGATCAAGGCTCTAGAAGCTTCTATTTAGAGGCTGCTGACATTTTCGTTTTTTGAGTAAACTTAAAAAGAAAGATTTGTAGTAAAATTTAATGTAAATATAGTAATAAAGTACATTTTTTTAATGTATTCATCAACTTCTTAAAATGTTGTCAATTTTACCAAAGCAGTTTATGAGTTTGCCTCATAATGTAAAGGTTTTGAATCCTTTAACAGAAGGAAACGGCTAAAACTTCAATCAAATTTACTATAAACATATATATAAAATAAAATGTGTTTTGACAAAGGTGGGGTGGGAATTTGAAGCACAAAAACCCAAAGTCTGGACCCAAAATGTAAATTTACCAGAAAATACTTCCAAATGTAACTGGAAAGAGCTTGTTTTTCTATAAACTGGACAGTTTTGGATCAGAATCATCTGATTTAGTTTTTGACCATTTCATACTGTATGTATGTCTCCATCTGATTAATTTCCTTTCATATAAATGCTATAATTTTCTGAGTTGAGTCAATTGTCACTGATGGACTTTTGCACGTTTCTGTTTCTTTTGATCTTGGTAACTAGATGAGGATTTGAGGAAAAGTGGAACCAGTTACTTTGGATCAGTGGAACTTTTTTGATTTTCTTTATTCTCTATTCTTATAGTTTTTATTGTGTTTTGTTATGACATCTGAATGCATTCATGACTTTATTTGAGATCATTTTCATGTTGTTGCTGCATATGGAAGAGATTAAGCCAACTAATCAACCTTGGATCTTAAAACAGTATAGTATTGTAACAACACACTTTAGTATGACCTTATCAAAATTATAAACCAGCTTCTAATATAAATAAAGCCTTAAATTCTTTTTTTTTTCTTGAAAGGATTATCAACTGTCCTTTTCTTTTTTTTGTCCAATTTTCCTAGTTTTCCTTCAGGTTCTTTCTTCCCATCTTGGGACTTTTGAAGACTCAGCATCCTGTTTTTGGGCTTGTTTTTTGCTGTCAATCAGACCTTCAACACTTGTCTCTTTTAAAAGGGTGTCATTTGGAATAAAAGGCCAGTAGCTTGTCAGCTGGAGTCATTCTGCGAATCTGAATTCCCTCTCAGGATACAGACACTTTGAAATGCCGTCTGACTTTGGTCCTGCATTTGGAGGGACATTCTGAATGTAGCCTAAAACAATGACCGGTGGAGTCCGCAGATTCCCCACTGAACGTGGCAGATGGCAGCAGTGATTAAAATCACAGCGGTTACACCAGATCCTACTGGTGACTCATTTTTGTGCAGTTATGAAAAACTTCCTGCAGTGCAGTCTCTTCTGTGGGCCATCATGACCCCCCCCAATACTGTGCAACAGTCTGTAAATGCCTGTCAACTTTCAACTGAACGAGTTGTGAAAAACTTTTATGTGTAGGAAAAAGATTAAAAAAAATAAAATTGGAAATAATTTCCAAATTATTGCTTTAGTTAAAAATATTTTATGATGGTAAATTTAAATCCTCAGAAGAATGAAAGACAACCTCAGTTGAGACATGCAGGATCACGTTATCAAAAGATAACGAACAAAAAATGTTTTAATAATGGAAAAGTTTCCGAGTTTAGGGGGTTTACCCCAGGCCCCCACCCTCACATCCTGTGTTTGATGCAAACCAAAAAGTATTAAATGTTGCAGTTCCACCAACGACCACTGGAGGCAGGTTACAGAAGGAAGCCATTCTCTAGTGCAATGTTTTCAACCGGCGTGGGAGATGGTCAAGTGTGCCGTGGGAAATTGCCCTCATTCACTGATCTAAAAACATTTTCCGTCTCCAGGAAATCAGCTCTTTGTTAATCCAAACAGGCCCTGATAAAACACTGAGTAGTTAGGAATATGAAAGATCGCAAAATACTTTTTTCTGTGTTTATTTGATTCTATTAAAGACATTTTCATAAAAATGACGGTACTATTTAGCCGTAGCTTCAGACGTTTTCGGAAAAGTCCCGCCCCTTTAACTGTCTCCACCAATCATTCTTGGAGGCTTAATCTTACGTCATCAGTCTGACCAATCAGAAGTGGTTAAAGTCTTCACTTCCTTGTTCTGATTCTGCTCATAAAGTCGCTCAGTTCTAACAAAAATACCAGCTAAAGAATTCCACAGAATCCGGTGTCAGACCGTGGAACAAGAGAACAAAACAATGAAGCTCAGAGAAGAGAGTCTGTCTGCGTTCGGTGGCTGTTTGCATTACATCTCCCATGATGCATTGGGTTAAAGTGACAGCATCTCAGCACACAATGAGCCTTCGTTGCTTAATGTCTTGAAACAACAACGAACACACATCAACCAGTTTCTGAATCTTCTAACTTAACTTTTATTACATCTTTTACAAAAACAGCTGCAACTTCCAGCTTTTTCTGCCACAATTATCACAAAAATGCATGAGATCGTGGAGGGCCTGTAGATCAATACAGACTATGAGTTTCTCCTTTTTTATTTCATTTTTGGGTGCTGGTGTGCCGCGGGATTTTGGTCATGGTTAAAGTGTGCCGTGGCTCAAAAAAGGTTGAAAAACACTGATCTAGTGACTCCCATGCCAGGACTCCCTTGAAAAAGAGATTCTGGATCTCAATGGGACAATTCCTGGGGAAATAAAGGTTAAATAAAAAAAAAAGTTAAAAAGCCACTTTTTACTCCTAGCCCTTGTACTATCTTGTAGGGTCCAGATGACCCCAGGGGTCATCTGGACCCTACAAGATAGTACAAGGGCTAAAGAAACTCATTTACACTCTGGTCAAGAATTTTTCTGATGTCCACCGTGGTGCACTGGTGGAGTGGTCAACCTCTGATCGAAAGATCGTAGGTTCTGTTCCAGCTCTGCCTCCCCCTAAGTGTCAAAGTGTCCTTGGGCAAGACACTGAACTCCACATTACTCCTGGTGGTTTTAGGTTGGCGCCGCTGTTTGGCGGTGGAGCGTGTGAATGTTTGTGTGTGACTGTGCAGCACTTTGGGTAGCAGACAAGTGGTGCAAATAAAAGTTTGACAAAAAAACAAACAAAAATCTAATTCTCGTGAATTAATACTAAAGACACTGGCGTCTTCAAAGTAATTGAATACCTGTTTTCATGACTCTGTCAGGTGTTAGCATAGCAAGGCGTATTTGTCAGGTTTCAGACCTTGTGACCTTCTAACATGTCAGGATTGCTGAACTGAAAGAAGCAGCTCTTGAAAGGTGCCGGCACATTCCAGTCTTCTTGCTCGCAGTTTGTCCATTTCTCTGGGCCTTTGCTTTCAGCTGTGATTGCTTTAGACATTTGGGTGATATGAGACCTCTGAGTCATCCGTCTTCTCCCTCCCAAAGCAACACTTGGAATCTGTGGTTGTCCATGCGGGTCAGCAGACCACCTCATCTGCTCTTCTTTGGCAGCAACATATTTATCTTATTTTGGTACAGTAGTTGTCTACAGATTGCTGCATCCAAGATTTAGATACATTTTGCCAGCAGAAATTCCAGTCATTGAAGGCCTCAGAACTGTTCTAAAATATGTTTCTTTCAAATTGAGGATCTTTTTTTTTCATGCGGTTAGATATGCCTAAAGACCCATTCCAATGCAATCGTGTTTTTGGTGTTTTTAACACGTTCTTGTGGCATTTTTCTGAGGATGGAGGACTTTAAAAAAAGAAAATTGAGATCCAAATTACATTTCTGAGTATGTAATTATCTAAATCATGGTAAATCAGAAAATATACTGGGCGGGCCATGAGCTCCCTGCTCTGCTCTATTCTGATGATTCACATCCACTTTTGTTTTCCTCGTTTGAGATGGCCTCTGGCTCAAAACCGTCCAGCTGGATATCTTCGATATTGCTTTGGGTGGTGGGAAAGGGGGTGTGCTTGCTCCGCTCTGCCACCCTGCATATTCTATGTCTAAAAAAGACACAGTTTTTGATTTTTTTTGGCTAAAAATGGCATAAAGACCACTAGGAATGCATTTACAATAGATCCATAGATCGAATGTTGTGGAGTGGGACTTTAATGAATACATATTTTTTCCTATTTTTACCATTTGAGGAACAGTTTTATGTCTCATAACCAAACAAAAAGCTAAGAGATCAAGCGATGAACATAGGTTTCAGCTCGTCATAAGACTTTTGTTCTTCAACCTACAAAGAAAAAATATAATTATATCTGAATTAAGACTTCACTATGGTTTTAGATTTTAGAAAGCATGTTTTTTATAGATATACAATAGTGTTTCACTCTGATGGAATGTAAAATATTTAAGGCTGTGGCTCAAACATCCAAAAATCCAACTTAATTGGCCCTCATGTTTGTGTTGCTCTCTGGCTGTCAGTCAGTTCTTCACTTTCTTTCTTGTCTCAGGATAACCACCTGTGAGAACAATGGAGACCAGGGAAGGTTTTTCTTTTCTTTAGCAGACTTTGTGCTTTTTCAAACTTGTCATTTCATGTTTGTTTATGTTGCAGCATTTCTTTGCTGTTTGTAATTTTGAATTTCAAGTTTTGCAGGTAGAAGACAAACATTAGTTTTTAAAACTTTAACTCTGCGCTGGCTCTAAATTTTTTATTTCTAGCTATACATTTTAAGTAATCAGAAATTAATATGTTACTTAAATGTAGTTATTTTTCACAGCATTTCACTTCTAAATATTAGTTAGCAAAAAGAAACTGTACAAACTTTATCTGGATTAAACCACATTTGTTCATTCTCTCTATTGAGCATAATGATTTGCAATTGAAATTAAGCTGTTAATTTATACAAGTGTTTATAGAAATGGATTGCTTCTTTTTGCAATACTGCAATAGAAACTAGTTCTCATTTGTTCTCATTTGTTGATGATGAAAGAACGTGCTGTGAAGGAATAACTGCTGGTTTAATCATTTCTGTCTGTATGTTTTGTGTAAAAATAAATGAGATTAAATTGCATCTCCCTCATTTTATCCATAAATCAACTCACTACAGACCAGCCAGCACCCTTACAAGTCTGTCAGAAAATGCGACACCTCTCAGAAAATTGTTCCGATTGCAAATGTTGGTGTTTACTTGTTTTTGTTGTGCCCCAGAAGTCTTAGCTAATCCTCAGATTTCATGATATTGTTCACACATTCACAGCTTCCAGTGCCAGAAGCAGCAAAGCACCACCAAAACATCTCTGAACCTCCATCGTGTTTGACTGGAGGGACTGTTCTTTTCTTTTAAGTCCTTGTGTCTTTTTCTGTAAACAGAGCCATGATGTTCTTTACCAAAACGCTTCACTGTTGTCTCATCTGTCAGCAGAATGTTCTCCCAGAAGACCTGCGGTTTTGTCACATAAGTTGTGGCAAACTCCAGTCTTGGTTTTCTGCCTTTGGGCAGCAGAGTTTTCCCTTTTAATTCAGGTAGTGACAATGTGGACTGACACTGTGTCTGCAGATCAACCTTACTTTCTTTGGAATATCTCTGAAGTTCTTTATCCACCAGTTTTCATTCATTTTGCTCCACATTCATGAAGGTTAGCTACAGAGCCGTGAGCTGTAAACACATTGAACACAGGAACACAAAGATCCCTGGAGATTGTCCATGTTTTTCCAAGATGTTTCCTCTCAAGGTCTCTTACACTATTGATGCTCCGTTCACACCACGCTCAGCAGCATGCATTCAAGTGACCACCTCCTGTGAAAAGTCCGTGTAAAGGCGCTAAGATGTCCGTGTAAAGGCGCTAAGATGTCCGTGTAAAGGCGCTAAGATGTCCGTGTAAAGGCGCTAAGATGTCCGTGTAAAGGCGCTAAGATGTCCGTGTAAAGGCGGTAAGATGTCCGTGTAAAGGCGCTAAGATGTCCACGTAAAGGCGCTAAGATGTCCGTGTAAAGGCGCTAAGATGTCCGTGTAAAGGCGCTAAGATGTCCGTGTAAAGGCGCTAAGATGTCCACGTAAAGGCGCTAAGATGTCTGTGTAAAGGTGCTAAGATGTCCGTGTAAAGGCGCTAAGATGTCCATGTAAAGGCGCTAAGATGTCCGTGTAAAGGCGCTAAGATGTCCGTGTAAAGGCGCTAAGATGTCCGTGTAAAGGCGCTAAGATGTCCGTGTAGAGGCGCTAAGATGTCCATGTAAAGGCGCTAAGATGTCCATGTAAAGGCGCTAAGATGTCCATGTAAAGGCGCTAAGATGTCCGTGTAAAGGCGCTAAGATGTCCATGTAAAGGCGCTAAGATGTCCATGTAAAGGCGCTAAGATGTCCGTGTAAAGGCGCTAAGATGTCCATGTAAAGGCGCTAAGATGTCCATGTAAAGGCGCTAAGATGTCCGTGTAAAGGCGCTAAGATGTCCGTGTAAAGGCGCTAAGATGTCCGTGTAAAGGCGCTAAGATGTCCGTGTAAAGGCGCTAAGATGTCCGTGTAAAGGCGCTAAGATGTCCGTGTAAAGGCGCTAAGATGTCCATGTAAAGGCGCTAAGATGTCTGTGTAAAGGCGCTAAGATGTCCATGTAAAGGCGCTAAGATGTCCATGTAAAGGCGCTAAGATGTCCGTGTAAAGGCGCTAAGATGTCCGTGTAAAGGCGCTAAGATGTCCATGTAAAGGCGCTAAGATGTCCGTGTAAAGGCGCTAAGATGTCCGTGTAGAGGCGCTAAGATGTCCATGTAAAGGCGCTAAGATGTCCGTGTAAAGGCGCTAAGATGTCCATGTAAAGGCGCTAAGATGTCCGTGTAAAGGCGCTAAGATGTCCATGTAAAGGCGCTAAGATGTCTACGTAAAGGCGCTAAGATGCACATTTCAAGCTTTCCCTTCCAAACCCATTGCATTCACACGTCGCTACGCAAGTTTTCAGGCTCTACGTACAAAACATAACCAATCAGGTTTGCCATTTCATAGTTTTCAATTCTTTGAAGTACCAGCTGTTAAAAATATTGATCATGAAGGAGAAATTATTAAGTGTGGTTTGTGCCTTGCCGGGATCATATGATACTAAGTCTTTCATACGTGGGAATAGAACCGTGAAAGAGATGGCCTGGAGCAAGATTCACGAGATTTGTACCGCTTTGACATCTTGCACCAGGCCTCTTCCAGGTGTGAGTACATGCATTACTTGCAGGTCAGTAAGTCCAGTGTGAACACCGCATGCTAAAAGCGCGTTCAAGAAATTCCCTGTAGCAAATGCCCTGTGTGAATGTATCATAACACAAACGTTGAGTTCCCCGTTTCTGCATTTTAGGTGGTTGCAACTGTGATTACAATGTTTCCCACACCTGTCATTTGTCACAGGTGTGTCTAAACAAATTTAGACAAGGATTATATGCTTTAAAAGCAGTTACGTGCCCGTTTTTTTTTCTTCTTTTTTTTGCAGCCTATATTCAAGTTCTGTGTGAATTGTTTTCAGTTCTGACTTTACCTCTTTTGTTTTTCCGTTTTATGTTCTACTGCAAACAAAAGCAGTAAAGTCGTGAATACAAAACATTTTGCCATTAGACCAATTTTCTGAGAGAAACGATGCATTTTCTGACAGAACTGAAAAGGTGCCAACATTTTTGACCTTGGCTGTTGCACATTTTTAGACATTAGTATCTAATTTAATTATTATGTTACCAAAAATAGGACACCAGCGTGCTGCCTTTGTACATTTAAAATCAAAGTTCTTAACTTTAGCGTACACTTAGTTTTATAATCTGGATTATGGTAAATTTGTTCAGATGCAGAGCAGGTCTAGGCTTAAAAATCAGTCTTTAAATGCTATTTAAAACCATAAAATACAGGTAATCTGTTTTTCTCCTTATGATTCATAATATTTCTCGTTACTAAAAGCATGGAACGTCCTTCATCCGTACGCATTGCCAAGTTGTTTTTGCCAAAGTTGTGTTTTTCTCCAAATAAATTATTCTGTAATAAATATGTGCGGGGGGATGTGATGACACACGAGCTGCATCTGAAAACAAAGATGGGCCTTTGGGTAATTGGGCCACAGGGGTAACACAATAACGCATGCATAGACAGACATAGAGCTAGAATTGAGTGGAAACTGGCAAAGATAATGGAAGCCTTTTGATACGCACAGCAGTGACACATACAGCAGGATCTACCAACAGCAAATCCAAACACTGTTTCTTTCTGCTACATCACAAATAAAGATGAATAATGAACCAATAAATCATCTGCAGAAGGTGCTTGGAAGGCTAGAGAGCAGAGGACATGTTGATTTAGTGAAAATGGAAAAGAAGAGAGGAGGAGAGAGTGGGGGGGGTGGCAATAATGCTGGTAAGGCAGCGAGGTTTCAGTGGAGCTGAGGCTCCATCACCTTCTATTTGACACTGTGACAACCTCATTTAGATCAGAGAGAAATAAAGGCAGACAGACCAGGGATGGCTGTGGGATCACATCAGTTGCACAGTGCCCAAGGTGCAGTTCAGTGTCCTGTAAGCAGACTGGAGATGGTGGAAAGGCAACCTTTTTTCTAGCACATTTTTGAAAGCACACACCTGTTTAATCCACTCAGTCCATTTTATTATGGCGAAAAATATAATAAAAAAACTATTTTCTACTCAGCTCTTAACTACAACTGCAAAAGCAGAATCATAAAGGGCCTATACCATGCAAAATCAACTTATAACAGCTTTTAAGTATATCATAATATTAATTCCTCACAAAAACAACCCCGAAAGCAGTATTTTGATCCTTTCACGCATGCCTGAGCATTCCTTTAAAACCCTGCTCTCTGAGCACCAGCCCCTCCCAATACATGAAAACGTGTGTTCTCACATTGTGACATCCCAAAGTGGGGAACAGCCCCTTCCAGGAAGAGTCTGCGCTGTCGGCACCGCCCCAAGGCTAACAGACACACCCACTTTCTCCACGGAGCTAGCAGTGAGCGGCGAAAACACTTTCCCTTTATGCACAGTATGCACCTCCATGTTTGCACACGTTTGGATGTAGTTATATATATATATATAATCTTGGTAAAAAAGATTTTAACAGCAAAATAATTCTAATAATTATATATAAGAAATATGTTTTAGTTTTTCCCCTTAAAATTAGAACTGTTTTCTCACCCCTTTGGCAGATTTGTTTGCCTATTTAAAGACATTTATTCAAATTGTAAGAATGTTTAACTTGTTTTTTTTAGGGGTCTTTTTGCTTTGTAGATTTAAACACGACCTAAGACGGCCACCTTTCCACAAAAATAAAGAAAGTTGGAGGGAAAACAGGAGAGAAGTGCAACGAAAATGAATACGTTGATAAATCAGATTGACTAAACGGTTTGTTTAAAGGGAAATGTATTTAAAATAAAATATAAGGGACCAAAAAAGTAAAAATTGATTTTCAAAATCCACATTTGGGTAAAGACAGGTATTTTTCTATTTTAGTGAAAGGTTTGAAAATCAGAAGTTTGGTATATTTTTTGTCCTTTAAAGCAAAAAATACACAAGAACAACACATTATTACTATTGTGGTCACACAACGGTTCTAGTGGAATTCACAAGAAATCATTACTCACTGTTTATTTTGGCTTTCAACTACTTTCACTTATTTTTTCCCTTAAGGAGTCAGCATTTTTACCTGAAGCTCCTAAACTATTGCATTTGATCACTTCCTGTCAAATCTCCATCTCAAATCAAACTCAATGCCTTTTTTTAATTGTAGTTGGAGTAAAGATTGAGGAACACATCCTCTGATTCTCCCGTTTGCTTATTTCCAGTTCAGAATTATTTTGGTTTCTTTATTGTGCTGAAAATAACTCTGTGGTTCTTTTCCCAGAGGGATTTCAGAGCCGACTCCCACTTTGAGATTTCATCTGTGTTCCTATTTGTTTTCATCTCCTTTCATTTTTTCGGTGATCCTCATTTTTAGGTCTTTTATTTTCCAGTCCCCTTCCTGTCATGTATTATTAGACTCCTGTCTGACGCTGTTCTATTTGTTTTTTATCTCTGTCACTTCTTGCTTTTCATTTGTCTCTCATTTACTCTTCTCATGTTTTTCTCCATTTCCACACCTCCGTTTCAATGTTTTGTTTTCAATGTAGACATTTTCTTCTTCTCCTCTACTTATTTTATGATGTATATCATCATCCTCACTTGTAATCTTCCTCCTGAACAATCTTCCCTGCATTGTGCTTTTTTTTTAATGGATTTTAAACCCTAAATAATTTCTCATAGTCAGACAGAACATAGGATACCCCCTGATCAAAGCAAGCCGCCCGACCTGGGATGTCCCACTGGAATGACCCCGATCCATGAGAATGGTTGGTCAAGGAGGGTTCCCAGAATAAAAGAATGAATTATTAAATTAGATTAAAATCTATAGCAGTGAAAGCAAAGATTAATAACAAAAGAAAGGACCTATAGAGCAAAATGAACAGGTAAAAATCAAAAGTAGATGGTCACAAAAAAACAATTGAGCATGAATAGAAAGTATTGGAAAAGACAATATCATTTAATTATCAAATATGTTTCCAAATTTCAACTCAAAGGCAGATTAAAAAGGTAGATATTGAGCCTTCCTTTCAAAGAAAATAATAAATCAAATGATGTGTGAGAATTGTTTCGTTGGTTTCTTACGTAGTGTTAAACAAAAACAAGACGAAGACAGACAATGATAATGTTTTCCTCGTCATGTCTGTCAATATTACTTTAGTTGGAAATAAAACAGGCTCCTGAAATCACCTGAATGCTCAGAAGATTTTAGTCATTGTTCTGAATTTTACCAGTTTCTATTTCGGGTTAAACGGCCTTCGGTGGGTTTGTAACTTCAAGCAGAGTCCACCAAATGCAAAAATAACTTTTTCTGCATGAATGATCTGCATTTGAACTTTTCCATTACTCACATTTCTTTGACTATGCTGTAATTTTTATTGACATCATAATTGCCTTTTTCATGTAGACAAGAGAGAAAGTCTGCATCCTTTTAAAAGAAAGTTGAAGGTGGTCCTCTGAGCCACGCTAATGTTGGTATTCACCATCATTAAAGTCTCACTCCAATCATCTTTTATTTTAAAGGCGTTCCCAGTATTGTTGTTTTTATTTAAAGAATAGAATATTAACCTGTTTTTAGCCCAAATCAATAAACCTGTCTTGTTTTCTGGGATATACTTTCTTCATTGTGGCAGGAGTTCGTTAGAAATTGACCTCTAAATTGTGGACCACCCAGTATTTTCTTCACCACAAAGCCAGCAACCTTTTTTCGTCTGCTTCTGTCTGATTTACAATCATTTGAATAAAGAAATACTCAAGAATGCAACTTTGAGCTAAATTTTCTTAAAAGATGTCCTGAATGGTCAGAAAAATGTCACAAAACATGTTAAAAACACTCAAAACCCAATTTTTAAATTAAAATAGGGTTATAGAAGATGTATTCACTTATTCATCTTCTAAAACTCGTTTTTGTCCCTTTTCGGGTCACGGGGCTGCCAGAACCGATCCCGGCCACTTGTGGGCTAAGACAGGATAGATCCTGGGTAGATCGCCAAACACACCCATTCACACTCACATTCACACTCACATTCACAACTTAGAGTAAACAATGAACCTGTGGTTGGTGATTCTTGCTTTTTGCTGTGAGGCAATAGCGCTAGCTTTTTTTTTTTAGGGAAAAAGGGTTTTAGAATAATAAAAAGTCCATGAATTTGCAGAAGACTGAAAATGAAACTTGTTTCTTGGGTATGCTCATGGTTTTACAATGAAACCAATGAACTGAATCCACCAAAAAGATTTTCGTCAAGATTAACCCCAGAACATTTTTGCTGTAAAAAGTTACATCATCACTTTTGCCGGGTAATTTTACCCGATTTAAAATACCCAACAAAAAGTACCTTTTATAAAAAATAGATCAAAACGTGACAACACATGATAAATTAGAGTGTTTTTGTAAATGTATTTTCAACTGTGGTCTGTGTAACACGATGAAAAAGAAAATCATTGGAAGTTTCTAAAAACTTGCTCAAAAATTACTGAAAAATTAGGAATTTGAGAACAAAAACGTCCGAAAAAGATAATGAAATGATACTAGAAACTTGGTCTTTGGTCCACCCATTCCTGGGACGTGTGAGACTTCTCTGGTGGAGGCACAGACTCCTTAACATACGACATAATGAAATTCATGGAAGCAGTTTTGCTCGGGTGAAAATCACGTGACGATTGTGCTCTGAGGTTAAGAATTCCTTTGGACCTGTGTTGTGTCAAACAGGTGATAAAAATCGGACGTTGCTGCTTTGGGTGCTGGTTCTATAGCATGTTGGCTAACTGGAGCATTTATAATGTATTTTGTAAGAAAAAGAAGACGTTTTATTTTAGCTCTTAAATAAAATATTTGTCTGAAACTGGCTTTGTAAGTGTCAAACATTTGCATTTGGGTTGAACAATAACAAAAGACTCAACTAAATGCAGATGTGTTTAAAGTGACTTCTGATGAACGCACGGGATTGTCTGTTTTCCTTCTCAGACTGTCAAGAAAGCCGTTTTTTTGATGCAAGTAAAGTGAAGCAATTATATGTAAAAGGAGTCACAAAAGTCACAATGACTCAACACACACTTACACATCAAAGTGCCACTTTCCTTCTGACTTTTTGGGTGTGTTTGTGTGTTATTGATCCTCTGGGATTTCCCGTGTCTCTCTCAGTCCTCAAAAAAATGCTCATTAAAACGAAAGCCTTTCTTTCTTTAAACACAAACTCAGATCGCTGCTTTACATCTCAGAGCGGAGAGGAAAGCTGTGTGAACGGATTCCCAGGAGGCTCCAATTTTCACCAGAAGTTTTTGTCAAGTAGAAGTTGTAGTAGTACGTGTTTCCTGTAAAGACATGCAGGTCATGTCAAAATTACTTCATGATTTACCAACGCAGTGCTTATCTAATGCGATGTGACTGCAGCACGTCTGCGATGATGATCGCTGAAAGATTCTTTGATGAGACGTTCGCTTTCAAACTGTAGTGTCAATGTCTGCAGAAACGTTTTTGATCTTAGTTGAAATTGGGAAAAAAAAATGATATTCATGTAAAGTAAAAAGCTTTTAGTACCGTTTTAGTTTTTGCAGTAGACCGTTTATGGAAAAAGAACTGCATTAGGGGCAGTCCTGAAAGAGAAAATGAGCAAAAACTAAAAATTAGAGTAAAATCATTTTTAATAAATGAGAAAGTGACAGAACCTCGGAAGTTGTCACAGGTTCTCAAACACCTCTTAAACCTGCACTAAAGGGATTTTTATATCAATATTTGTCTGACAGGAATGAGAAAAACTTAACTCCATTAGGGTTCTTTTCCACATATGAAGCGAAGTTAAACTGATAGAAGTAAAATAAAAAAGTCACTAAAAGCCACCTGATATGTCAGATGCCACAGTTTTTCAAAACTTTTTAAAATAGACACACATTATTAGAAATCTTTGGAACGTTTACACAGGATCTCTTCAGTCTCATGCCTCATTGAAAAATCGTTCCTCATTTACATGTCTTCACTCAAGCTTTATTTATTCAGTTCAGGCAAATTTCAATGTAGCCTAAAATTGTTTATTTTCCGAATGAACTGTTTTAAATAATATTTCCTTTTTCAAAAAAAAAAAGAAAATGTAGATGTCATTTGAGTTAGTACAACAAAAGTACTTTGCAATTTTTATTGGGGTCATGTTTTTTCTTTCTTTCTAACTCATGGATTCACTTGTCTTATGGAAAATAATGAAAGCAAGCAATCAAATCAAACTTTATTTATGAAGCAATTTTCATAGCTTAGTTGCACAAAGTGCTTTACAAAATAAAAACATCTTTTAAACTTAAAAACCAAAAACAAAGACCTTCACATTAAAGCAAAAACCTTGTAAAACACATCGACCCTCTGATCAGCACATCCCAACATGCTGAAACACACAATGAACATTTACATCAGGTTAGAAATAGAAATGTAAATAGATATAGCAATCTGCTTCAATATTGAGGTGAGGAAAGGTTTTTTTTTTTTTGGGGGGGGGGGGGGGGGGGGGGACCACTCCACTCACAGTGTGTCACCACAGGGCCCCCAAACAAAAGCAAGCAGCCAGACTTGGGGGGTTCCACTGACAGAAGGCTTAGTCACAGGTGTGGAGGATAAACATTCATCTTACAGGACATTACAATGACTATTCATCCTTACAGCCTTCTTCACGCTTAAAGGGATCAACCAGCTCCTGTTCATCTCCTGCATATTTGGCTGAAGTACTTTAGTATCACCATGTGTCTACTAACAATATTCTTCTATTAGGAAAAACCAATACTTTAGCTAATTGTCTTATTACAACAGTGGGATGTCCCAGTGTGATTGTTGATACACGTTGATGATGTCTGTGGAATCAAGCTGTGTGGCGTTGACGTGCAGAAGCTAATTCTGTTTATTAATAACAGACTGCTGTTGCATTCATTTAGTTTTAAAAAAGCAACTTTTTTTCTAACATTCTTATTTGTTTAACAAGGGTTTAAAAACGACTGAGTGCAGCCATGTTATACTCAAACATAATTATCCTGTTTAGAGATGAGATCAATATGTATTATATTTATGCTTGAAAATCTTTTGGCTAAAAGCCAAACATTGTTTTAATTGTCATGTTTTAGTCTAAAAATAACAAATTATTTTAAGGAATGCCAAAGAATATCTTGTAAAAATTATTTATATTTTAAGAAAAGGTTATTATTGTGCTATTTTTAGCTGAAATAAAACGGTAACTACTAAATTTTGAACATGCACTGGAAAGTATTCGCTCATCTGTGTTCACATGATTGATAAAATAGTATTTATGAAGTCAAACATTCCCAAAAATGAACTTTATTTCTGATAATGCACACTTAGTCGGCCTTCGTCCCTTACGTAACTGTGTACCTTTACTTCCTAAATCTACAGACGTCACCCCCCAGTGGAACTAGCGCCACAGATTGCATAGATAGATAGATGGATAGATGAACTTTATTTATCCCACGATGGGGAAATTCTATTATCTGCGGCAGCAAAAATGACTTTTAGCAAAAGTAAAGTGACCTTCAGTGTTTATCACGCAACATTATAAATAAAACAGGTCTGCCAAAACAGTAATGCAGGTTTCCCACTGGGCTGTGGCAACTTCTCTGTAGGAGACACACAGAACTGTTTTAAATTTCACTCTTTGCGTAGCAGTAATGGTATTGAACTAACGCTGCAGATCTTCCAATGTTTAACATTTGAAGCCACAGAGTCAAGATTTATGCCATGAAGCTAAGAATTCCTGCCAACATCAAAAAATCTTATGTTTTATTTTGTAAATGTAAGATAAAATTCTTGTTTCTGAAAAAAAAGAAAGAAATCTATACTGAGTTGTCCTCCATTTGATTTCAAGTGGAAATTTTAATAGAAGAACAAATTTTCATGTAAATAATATTTTTATTCTTCCTATAACATGGAATCGCCTGATCAAGTTAGCTGTTGACTTGAATAATTATTAGCAAATGTCAAAAGCTTTTCTTTGTTTTAAACTCTGATCCAATCACGTCTCTCTGTTCTGATAATAGGCATGCAATGCAAATGCTTTTATAAGGACACAATAGAATAAAATCTCATCCTCTGAGGATTAAAGCAAGGAGTTGGTGACTGCTCCTGTTTATTAAGTAATGGAAGTTATTTAAATCTCACCTGTGACTGGAAATCGGCGGCGTCCTGCTAAACCCGTATGTGCTCGTTGGCAGTGCTTGTTGCCATTAATATGGATAAGGAATGTAATAAACACAAAAGATGTGATGAGAAATTGCTGAAGTATCTTAGGCCGTGCTCTTTGCCTGTTGTTCTCACAGCGGGACATCAGACCCGTGCCACTGTGACTTCTTAACCCAGGGCTCTGCAACCTTCAACACTTCTAGCGTCGGGTACGATTTCTCACCGACAACCACCCAGCAGTAGCCGCTCATCCACGCACCGCAGAATGTCTGAAAGTTCAAAAAAATACTACTTTTAGGTTCAAACTTATGACTTTTGGATATTTGGAGGGGAAAAAAGCTGCTCCCATGATTTTCTATGTATTTTTTTTTTCTAAGAAAATTGTGAACTGGTAGTTGTCGTTTCATTTCCTTTTTCTTTTTTAATGTATTGTTTGAAATGTTTTAGCTTGACCGCCTTTGCATTAGTGCCTGTGTGCATTCTACCTTGAGTCAGCCTTTTTTGAATGCTGCCTGTTGTTCATCCACTGCCAGTCTGTCATTCATGTCATAACAATCCATACTGAGATGATTTTTTATTGATTTAAAACAGTAGAAATTCTGGATGTGGATTTTGAAAGAGGCTGATGGAAAACAGGAACCAACATGCATAGAAACGAAAGTATGACTTTGAATAATAAAACCAAAATAAAAGGCAAACTCTCACAGGACCCCTCACCTAAAGGGCAGACCCCAGATGCCCCATCATGAAAACTAAAGTGAAAATGGGGCTTAAAGAAGAGCTGCAGTTGAAAGTCAAATGGAAAGTTGAGGTGCCTGCTGTGACTCTGGGGTAGGAGGATTCCAGGCAACCCCCTTGAATCAGGCAGACAGAAGTAAAGTATCCTGGAGACCCCCCCCCCCCCCCCCCCCCCCCGGAAACAAGCGAATACAAGTGGGGCATCCAAGGTGACCTTTTTGGAGCGGCGAGCAGAGAAGGCAGGAAGCTGCAGGGTCAGCTGCTCCAGGTCTGCCATTCTGTGAACTATGGCGAGGAATCTCACAAGCGACTTAAACCAGGAAAATGTACTGAGCCTGTGACCTGACATGGGTAAAATAATAAATATCTCGTTCCCACAAATTCACATCTTGTTCCCACAAAATAATATTCCGTTCCCCCGCATTCATTAATTTGTGCGAATGAAATAATTATTCACGTCATAAGTCATTTATATACACTAATTTGTGTTTAAGAATGACTTATGACGTGAATAATTATTTTACGTCGCACAAATTAATTAATGCGTGGGAACGGAATATTATTTTTGGGGAACAAGATATTATTTCGTTCGCACAACTTAATTATTGCGTGAAAATGAGACATTAATTTGTGGGAACAAGATATTTATTATTTCACCCATGTCAGGTGAGGGGCTCTGTAAAAATGAGCTAAATAGACTTCAATCCTTTCAGCCAGAAACCAAATGACAGGCTCCGCCTCCTATGTCACCCTTTTTTTTTTTAACTCCTTCAGGAAGACGCTTTATCTGAGTCATGTAATATCTTGTGTTTTTGCACAGCAGCAGTAGCTTATTAGAAATTTGCCTCTGAGTTGTGGGCAGGACGTTGATGCAGGGCAACCCCCTGCCCCCCCTTCCCCATCCCTGTTGCTGAGAGCTTGGAACTGGGAGTTTGTGGCCCTCCCAGAGTGTTTTATACATCTTCTTTTTCAAAGGTGGATGTTTGGAAAAAAGGAAAACTAAATTAAATGAAAAAACAGAAGCAGTGGCTCAACACTGACTATCTATTATGTCAGATTGACATCGAGGCAAATATAAAAGTCACAGTCCAAATAGTAATTAAGATTTCACCCCATTGAACACAGATAAAGCAAATCAAACCACATAATAGTAATAAAGAATATTTTAGACTTTCTTTTTAATATGAAACTCACATCTGAATAAATAATCTTATTGTCACTTTTCTCTTTTAGGAAAATGTTCTTGTTCACTCCCTTTTCAGCAGTAATTCAGAGTAAGCTTCGCAGACTGTGACCTTTAACCTCAGATTAGTTTTTATTCATATGGCTTTATAGCCTGTGGTATACAATATATCATAAATCATAAAACGCAGGTTCATTGCAATTACAGTAATAGAGCCAGAGTACTGAAAATTCCATGAAAACAAATGATTTAAATTGTTTATGAAGTGATTTTCTCTGTTATGGTGTCCTCCAGGGTTTTTTTAGGGCCCCTTCAGAAGTGCATTCAGATTTCTGAATGCTCTTCATCTCCCAGCAACGCAGCACACAATTCCTGGATGCTGCACACCTGACTCTCATGGGCAACCTCTCACAGTACACTTTAGCACTGTACTGAGCCTCATTCAGTGTGAGGGCTTGTTTGAGCGTTATATCCTGATCCTGTTTTGTCTCTTACTCCGTTTTGCCTGCCGCCTGGCCCCAATCTCGCCTGAATCCTGACTACTATTTCATCTCTGATGCTCGTTATTGACCCTGATTTCGCTTTGTGGGCCTTTAGCTGTGCTAATAAAACGTGCTGCAGTCGGAACCAGCCCCCCCTGCCTGTTCTTGTGACAGAGAGACCCCCATTTGTGAATTTAACGAAAATAGGGCGAAGAAAGGCGGGATACTTAGCTATTGGTTCAAAGTGAAGATCTTATTGATGATGGTGTGAAGAGTGATGCAACAACTCAGTGTGCCTTTAAGTGAGGTCAATCTTCCTCATTAAATTAGTGCCAAAGGTCATAAAACACTTGATTCAACGAGATATTTCTATTATTATAAGAACAAGTGGAAGAAAAACATTTTGTTTGGTATGAAGAAACAGAGGATTATCTCCTAATTCAAGATTTGATTGACTTAGTTCTTCAGTTGGGTGGGTATGTCGTTTAAAACGACATACCATGAAGACAATCCTTTTTTTAAGCTCATGAGCAACACAGATGTTATCTAAACAGAAAGAAAAAAAATCATAAAGATGGAAATTGCAGAAGATGAAAAAAAACAAAAAATAACCCAAATTTCAAAGCAAATTCAAGCAGAAAAAAGCAGTTAATGTAACTTTTACAAGCTAGGCTTCATCCTGTGATAGTTATCCATCTGATTTTATTTCTTTCACTGCCTCCTCTTCCCTTTTCGTCAGTTTTACGGGTGCGACTTCGTCCCCAGACATGCTATTAAAAGGAAGCCGCCTTTATTCACTTGCATACTAAAACACTGATTTGCCATTCTCAGACAGTGCAGGAAGTTTCACTCGCTACAATGAAAGGGTGGAAAAAAAGTCTGCTTAGAGTTTTTTAATCTTTTAAATCTTTTGTCCACTAAACTTCTTCCAGTTTGTCAAAGGAAAGGAAAGAAAGCTTTTTGAAGTTAATCACTGACAAGACTTTTGTTCCATTGGACAATATCCAACCCTAGAATGCAAATATTAGCTGCTTGTCCTTATTTATTGCAGATTTATCATGACTCTTTGCACAAAACTATTTCTAACTTTTTTTTGGAAAAAGTGTGTTAATTTTTAATGTGAGCCCATAACAATCAATGACAATCTATAATACTGTCAGCACACACACATAGAAATAAAAATAAATGATAAGATTGCCTGTCTCTTGGATCATGATCTTCATGTTCCCCGTGAAGTCATATTTGATATGAGAGCACACGCTGCCTGGAATTCCAACACTGTAGAGACTTGTAAAGTAGTTATACCCCACTAAGTGCTGAATGAAATGAATGCCCTCACCACCTCTGCAAACACTCGTACAACCCAATGCACCTTCTAAAACATGCTGCAGCCTGAAGGAAAGGCTCTCGTGTCTGTAGGAGAAGGAACTGAGTCCCAGCTGCTGCAGTATATGGAGCTCATATATACAGACAGACAGAGGTGACAGCAGGGTCAGGTATGTGTCAAATGTATACTGACAGTCAAAGCCGACCTTTTCTATTTAAAAATGCAACCTTTTTTTGTTTGATTAACTGGTTGGATAATCACTTACGACTTTTTTGACTTGACTGATAATATTTTTGTAATGCAGAATTATCTAAAGTGCTAATGTCACTGAGGGAACATGTTACATGAAAGAGTAAAGTGTTTTCGGTGTTTTAACATGTTCGTAAGGCATTTTTCTGATGATTAAGGACATACAAAATTCCAATTTTTAAGTGTTTTTTATTCCATTTGATGTGAATCAGAAGCAGATGGAAAAAATGCCGTTTGAAAACGAGCTTATTTGTGACGTAGAAAAGACGCTGGGTGGGCCACAAGCTCCCTGCACTAAGCTCTCAGCAACTGTAAGGGGCAGGGAGGTGGGGTTGCTCAGTGCCAACGGTCCCGCCAACAACACGGAGGCAAACTTCTAATGAACTCCTTCCGCTCTGAAAAAACTATGTCCTACAAAATGTAAGAGGTTTCTTGATTTTTGGCTAAAAATGGCATAATCCTGATTAGGAGACCACCTGGAACACTTTGAGAATGGATCAAAAGATGATCAGAGTGGGTCCTTAAGGCTGGCTAGCAACACAAGAAATGTAATTTCCTTTACCAGAAATGTTCAAAAAGTAAAACATTTTCTAGACTGTGACTATGTTTTGCATAAAAGACAAGTTTAGCTGATGCATATTTCTAAATAAAGTGCTTTTTCCTTAAATATTAGTGATTTATCGCCAAAGTGTACATTACAATAGCATCATCCCAGTTTGTTAATGCAGCAAATAGACTTTTCGCTGTGATATTACCTCCATGATAATATTTTAAATATGGTCTCTGTCACTTTTGTAGCTTCTTGTGTTTGAAATATTTTATGGCTACAATATGGGTTTATGAAGCTTTGGACACACGAGTGGCATATGTGTATAAACTCCTTCTGTATCTGATTAACCATCACCACTTAAAGATAAAATACAAATGAGCCAATGATGTCTAAATTGAAATGTAGAAAAAGCCTGCAGAAAGTTTTTTAAATGCTCTTTGTTTATTTATTGAGATGGCATGAAGAGCCATGCTGAACATGTTGAGGTAATGCCTTCTATAGTTTGGAGTGCAGTGGGAGTTGTCCAAAAATGATTTATAGGTGTTGAATATTTAAACTTAACATTTTAAATGCCTGCTTAAATTGACCTTTTTAGATATATATTTACATTTAACACCTACAGTTACCAATTTTTTTACATTTAAAATTTAAAATAAAAATCTTTGACAAAAAGAGGTCTTCTAAATAAAAAAATTAGCATGACAATGCTTCTTTTGCATTCAATAATTTAAAATGCAGAACCTTACTTAATTTTTTGTTTTTTAATTACGCTCTTTTTTTTGTGTCTTGAGGTGAGTAGTGGGATCAAACACGTGGATAAAAAGCTAATTAAATGATACATTTTTTTTTTTTTTGCACAACGACCTTGATGACAGATGTTCCCTAAGAAGAGCATGAAAGCTAATTGGCTGGCAGACATGCGGCTGGTTCCTTGTACGGTTGGCCTTTGGCCCACTTTGAGGGCTGGAGGAGTTTTTTCAAATGAACCGCTGTTGCCTCATTAGAGTCTGGGCTGTTTTATCATACAGTAAAGTGTTGAGACAAATAACTGTGGTCTGTTATTTTTCATCTACGAAAACGAAGCGCCTCACTTCTCTGGGGTTTAATTATTCTGTGTTGAACTGAATGGGAATTAATGAAACACTTTGTAATACTTTGAGGGGAAAACATCTTCATCCAGTTGTCCTACTTTTGTTTGCTGTATATTGTATAGACAGCTAAAGTATACAAATTTAGATTGTTTTTGTCAAATATGTATCAATGTTTTAATATGTGATTGCCCAACACGGCACACTAAAGTCGTTTTTCATTGTATCATCTTTTTCATTGCTGTTTATTGTATGATTTTTTGCTCTATTTTGTCGTAGACATGGAGGGGTTTATGTGCAAGACTCCCGCCATAGCCGACATTGTGATTCTGGTGGACGGCTCCTGGAGTATCGGGCGGATCAACTTCAGGTTGGTCCGGACTTTCCTGGAAAACCTGGTCAGAGCTTTCTCTGTGGACTTTGACAAGACGAGGATAGGTGGGGATGTTTTAGATGACGCACATGCATTCTTGGAAAAAAAAACAAAGGAACGGGGCTGATGTTGGAATCTGACTGCTCTGTCTGCGCTCAGGTCTGGCTCAGTACAGTGGAGACCCCAGAATCGAGTGGCACTTGAACACTCACTCCTCCAAGGAAGCTGTGATAGAGGCAGTGAAAAACCTGCCGTATAAAGGAGGAAACACGCTGACAGGTATGCTGCAAAATGAAAGCCCCAACCTTCCATGCTCATCACAGTTGACAGGTGTCTCTTCAGTACTGTTTCTTACGAAAACATGTTTTGGATTTCTAAGTTTGGATTTCCAAAAGAGGCTTAAAAACTACTTACTGAAAGTTTTTTAGGATTAGTTTTAAGACCCTGCACAGGAATTCGTCTTAGTGCTGCTGAAACATGATTGTAAACTTTTGTTTTTCTGTCTTCTATCAGATTTAGTAACTTTCTTTTTTTATTGAACTGTATTTATTTACATTTTTGAAACTTTTCCTTCTGTTTATACCCCTCCCCAGACTCCCCTCCTGCTTTCTGAACACCATCAGCTTGTTTTATTCGCAGCATCGCAGCATTTCTTTTCTCCCGCTGACGTTAAAGGACTCAGCGGGCCTTAAAGCCCTCTCTTAGAAGTCGTGGGAAATCCCTGATCTCATTATTGCTTACATCTTAACTCAGCGGCTCGTTACATGATCAAACTCAAGAGATAAAAACCAGTCCAGCTAATAATGGTGACTTCAACCCATTATGTTCAAGTAGTGCAGTGTAAGGCGCTGTCTTGGCAATGACCCGTTTTATCCGAGTCAGACGCAGACTGTGACAGGAATCTGTTGCAACAATTCTTTTACAAAGTACTCTCTGCTTCACCGTTTCAGCACCTCGTCTTCTGGTCAAACCCTTTGAAATGTCGCATATCAAAAAAGCAACCCCCATGTTCAGTGGGGTTGACCAGTGTCATCTTGTCTTTGCAGGTCTGGCTCTGACCTTCATCCTGGAAAACAGTTTCAAGCCAGAGTCTGGGTCCAGGCCTGGTGTTCCCAAGATAGGAATACTGATCACGGATGGAAAGTCCCAGGATGATGTGATTCCTCCAGCGCAGAGCCTGAAGGATGCTGGGATAGAACTTTTTGCCATTGGTAAGACTCAACAGCACCTTTGATGCCTAATTTTGGTTTAGAACAAAAAGAAAACCTAAAAAAAACAATTTCGGATAATTTTTAAACAGATGTTGTTGTTTTTTTAAATCTACCAAAGCTCCTATTAAAAACGTCCCAGCAATCCTGCACGTGTTGCTTCTGCAGTTGTCAGAACGTGGTTGCCTGAGAGGTTTTTTCATGTGTTTCTTAGGTTTATTATTTCAGCACTTTTCAAAAAGGAGAGCAATATTATTCAGAAAGACAATGTCATTTAAGGTTCCAAAATATTGACTGTTTTTGTCAGTCTTGCTCATACTAGTCTCATCACCTGAAATAATCTAGAGCAGGGGTCTGAACTGGAGGCTCCAGAGCCATGTGAGGCTCTTTGGTGTCTCCCCCCCCCCCCCCCCCCCCTATAGCTCTTTGACTTTATTTTTTTAATTTTATTATTATTTTTTTTTAAAGAAATATGATTAAAAATAAGTTTGTCAGTTATTTGACACAGGACGTCATTTATTTTGCAGGGATTTTGTACTTGCAGCTGTCTAAAGTCAAATAAATTAAAATAGTTATAGAAAAATATAACGCTGTTATGATTCAATAATTGTAAAGCTACATTTTATGAATGGATGGCCATAAAAACACAAATAAAGTGTTTTTTTTTCAAAAGTAGGAACTTCATGGCTCTCTTTGGGTTTATGGTCAGTCAGAGACTGGACCAAATGGCTCTTTGGTGTTTAGGGTTGCAGACCTCTCATCTAGGCGAACCTGTCATGTGTCCTCCTCTCCCTCTAAGTCTGATCTCTTCATCTCGTGCTCTCCTCCTTTCAGGTGTGAAAAACGCTGATGAGAACGAGCTGAAGGCCATCGCCTCGCCTCCTGAGGAAACTCACGTCTACAACGTGGCAGACTTTAGCGTGATGAGCGACATCGTGGAAGGTCTGACCAAGGGCGTCTGCGACCGCGTGGATCAGCTGGACAAGCAGATCAAAGGTTTGTTCTGAAGAGGCAGCCCTCATCTGATGTCAGCCAACATCTGGGCTCTTTTCAAACTTGCTACAAAAATTTCTTTTGACAAATAGAAGCAGAAATGTGGCTCCAGACTGCAGGCTGAGAGTTTTCTTTTATGCACACTGAGCTGTTTGTTGTTCCTGGTATTCGTACCAATCCTGCATGGAGCAGAATGTGATGCTTCTTTGTTCTCATCTGCAGGAGGAGGAGAATCTGCCCCTCCTCCAGACTCCTTGGCCCCCCCTCGTGACCTTGTGATAGCTGACATAACAGCGCGCAGTTTCCGAGTGACATGGACTCACGCTACGGGGCAGGTGGAGAAATACCGTGTGGTTTATTACCCCGCCAGCGGAGGACAACCAGAGGAAAAAGTATTTGGACTAATTCATCCATTTTTATTTTTTTTATAGCAGCAGCGGGGAAGAATAGTGCTGCCCCTCTGAGCCTCTAGCTGGGCTCGGATATTTATTAGCATGTAATGAAATGTGAATTAATCCAGCTGCTGGTTGCTCATTATCTCTGTTTTCTTTGCAAAATATTGCTGCTGAGTTTCTGGGAATAGCAAAACACCATACAGAAGCACTGATGGCATTAAAAGCACTTTTTAATTATTCTGCTCAGGTAATCATTTTAGGGTCACCTCCACAATCTCATTTCTTAGTGATCTGCATGATAAATGCAAAGCGTTCTGTAAAATATGCCATTAGGGATTCATTATACCAAGAGCCACCTTTTCCAGTGGTAAACTACCTTTTTTCTCTCGAGCCATTAGTGGTAAAAGTTAAAGGCACACGGCATAAATGCTAACATTTAACGCATTAAGGCCCAAAGAGAAATGAGGTGTTACACATGACATTCACACGTCCCACATTGAATTAGTTCTTGTCTTTATCCATTAGGGTATATAGAATCTCATTTGGGAAGTGACTCAACAGTGACCTAAATCGAGCAGAAAAGCTTCGATAATGTAAGATTTGTATCGAGGACAAAGTTTTTCAAAGATTCTCCAATCCCAAAGTCTAAGTTTTATTCTGGAATCACATACATTTCATTTTTGGTTTGGTTCCTAAATTGTCTACGTTTTTAAAGGGCTTATGTCATGCAAACTCAAACTTTTGAGCTTTAAAGTCTATTATAACGTCAATTTCTCACAAAAAAAACAACCCTAAATCTGTATTTTGATCCATTCACGCACTTCTGAGTATTTTAAAAACCTTGCTCTGGACACCAGCCTTCCCCAGTCCATGAGTTGGTTATTTCCATGGTGACATAGATAAGTGAGGAACACCCCCTTCCAGGAAGAGTCTGCGCTGCCAGAGCTGCCCCCAGGCAACACACACATCCATGGAGCTAGTGCTGATTGCCATAAAAAAATCTTTCCTTTTATATGCACGATATGCACATTCATTTTTGCAAAAGTTCGGATGTTGTTTATTTTCGGGGGCGAAACACAGAGACGCTCCTGAAGCCCCAGCTCTCTGCAGGTCATTCACTAGGTCCCCCGTGGGGTTCTGGGATTTTTGGTCACCGTTCTTGTGATCATACTGACCCCTCAGATGGAGGGAGATCATCTGTAGTCTTTCCTAATAATTGATTTCTTCACACCAAGCTGCTTACCTGTTGCAGATTCAGTCTTCCAGCCTGGTGCAGGTCAACAATCTGGTGTCCTTAGACAGCTCTTTGGTCTTGGCCATAGTGGAGTTTGGACTGTGACTGTTTGAGGTTATGGGCAGGTGTCTTTCTATAGATAACCAGTTCAAACAGGAGCCATTAATACAGGTAACCAGTAGAGGACAGAGGATCATCTGCAGAAGAAGTTACAGGTCTATGAGAGACAGAAATCTAGCTTATTATCAGGTGACCAAGTACCTATTTTCCACCAAACTTACAAATAAATTCTTTAAGAATCAGACAATGAGATTTTCTGGATGTTTTTTTCTCATTTTGTCTCTCATACTTGAGGTTTACCTATGATGGAACTTACAGGCCTCTCTCATCTTTCCAAGTGGGAGAGTTTGTGCAATTGATGCAGCCCTTTTGTGTTAGTGATGTGCTGCATCAGAATAAGCTGTAGCCATTGACAGCTCCAGGGTTAAATGGTTAAAAATAAGCAATTTGGCTGTGATTTTCATTCAAACGAAAGCTTTGGTACATTTTAATGTTTTTCTTTAGACATAAAATCTCTTTTTTTAAAGTATATTTGACCTTTTATTACAACATAAGATGTTTGTGTTGACTGACGGAGTTGCTCCAACTTGATGCAGAGCCATAAAAAATGCTACGTAATGCTTTAAGGTCTTGTAAATGTGATTGTAAAATGGCTTGGTGACACCTGGACTAACGCCCGGGGCGGGGGGTGTCTCTCAGGTGGTCCAGGGGACTGACAACAGCGTGGAGCTGAACTACCTCAACTCCCTGACGGAATACCAGGTGGCCGTGTTCGCCATCTACCGCAGCTCCGCCAGCCAGGCCCTCAGAGGAAGCGCCACCACACGTAGGTTTTTATGGTTTCAGTGCAGAAGCACAAGTGGTTAAACTCAGATGTGTTCAGTTAAAAAAAAACAAAGATAAAACAAGCAAGAGACAGAAGTCTAAATAGAAACTTCCTTAAATGTCATATTTTCATTGCAGGCTTATGAGCAGAACATATTTGGGTGTCACATCCCATAATTCTCCTAGCAACATAAGCAAATAGTGAATCCTAGCAGGTACATTTTTGCACTGAAGGAATTTAAGATCTATTTTAAGAGTGTCTTCTCTGTGTGCATGCAAGGACAAGAAGAGACGTGTTTGCTCTGTTTGTTAAGCCTTAATAAAAAAGAGCGTCTGACCAGCCAGGGTGTGTTGTCCTACAAGAGCAGACAGTAAATCTGAGCTGCACAAGCGTCTCATTCTCTGTTCAAGTCTTGATCTTCCACCTCTGATTGGGAGCCAGTGTTATGCGCGTGCTGCCCGAAGCCTCCTCCTGATGTCCAGTGTCTGAGCCAGAGACAGGCAGGATTTTCTGTCCTCTTCCAGCGTGTCGCTCACTTCTGAATGACTGAAAACTCCTCTGCTCTGGCTGAGGATGAGCACGGACTCACACGCTGACCTTGAGGCAAAGTTAATGACTTTGGCTATAACCGTCTGCTTCCACTGGGCTGTTAGGACAGTAAATAAAATGTCATGTTGATTACGGATTAATTGTGGGCTGTGATTTCCAGAAGGGAATAAATTAGGAGTCGGCCCACATTAGTGTTGACAAGAATTTAAGACTAAAAGCTTTGCATTATAAAACACTGTGTGACACCTGTGACCCATTATACACATTTATTCTTCATTTAATATACAGCTTGATATCTATAAGCTGTTATTAACTATAAACTCTGAGAGTAGCAGCTCACTAGACTATAAGGAATTCATTATTCTTGTAGCATGATTGTTTTAAGTATTTAGTGAGTATGACGTCATCCTAGAAAAGGGTTTACTTCCGGCTCCAGTGAAATAAAGTCTGCATTTTTTTAGATGGACGCTGCCATGTTGGAGCCAGAAATCGTCAGTAAAGTCCCATTAGCTGTCATGCACCTATGTGTGTGAAATGTGAGAATTTTCTCTCCACATTTGACCCCTCCCCTGTGGGAGCGGTGAGCTGCAGACACACCTTTACCTACACCTTTAGAGTCTCTCAACTTTCCAGTCTCAGGGCAGACACTCTACCACAAGGCCACGGAGCTGGTCTTGATAGGTCCGAATCAGTCCGAGTCAACATTTCCATGACAACCACTCTCGCCAATCAGCAGTGAGCTTGTTGGAAGTCCACACCCCTACCACTTGAATCCTGGCTGCACAAAATCTATCTATCAAAACTTTGGAGCGATCGAAGTGAGACTTCATACTTTTGTTGAGACATCTGATTGTTCCATCTATAACTATTGCTATCTATATCTATTTCCAGATAAATTACAATCAATAAAAAAGATATCGTGAGAAAAAAGGATTAAGAACATGTTAAAAGAAGTATCAGGGCACAGATGGGTATTGTGACAAATATAATGACTGACTCATTGCTGTTTATTTCTCAATAGAGGTCTTTGGGATTTTAGCTTCTTTGAACCAGTGGATACTTCCTGTTTGGAGTGCGAGAGGGGAGGGGTCATTTAGTCCAGTTCTCAGATACAGTTAATAATATCAATTTTGACAGATTACAGGAGTGTCTCATTGTAGGTTTTTGAGTCCATGAAGTGGAATAAATTAGGATGTAGCCTTTAAACCCTTTTAGAGTTTAAATCTTGAGGTTCTTTTTAATTTTGTTCATTATTCAAGTTGTTGCTAATATTTCCACCGTATAAGGGTTTTGCTGAATCAGTTTGGCGGGACTGTGAGTTAGCTCAGCAACAGGCATATTTGTGTCCTGCAGTGGCGCTGCCTACGGTGAACAACCTGGAGCTGCACGACATCACCCACAGCACCATGAGGGTCAGGTGGAGGGCCGCCATCGGAGCTACGGGTTACATGATCCTCTACGCCCCGCTGACCGAAGGGGAGTCTGCAGACGAGAAGGAGGTGAGGCTTGAACGTCAGCCAAGGAACTTGCACGCACAAATACGAGTGCCACTTGCTGAGTGGTTCAACCGCTTCCTCTTTATTTACAGTTCGATTTAGGAAGTTAGAGATAAATGAATCTGAATCTGCTTCAATTTTGTCTTTTTAGGAAGACTTAGACAGGTGGTAAATTCAACTCCAGTCAAAGAAAGCTGAGCAGTGACTAACAGTTCCTCTCAATTTGTCCTTTTTTCATGTTTAGTTCACGACCCTCTTCAGCGAAGGAAATTCAGCAGAGCTGAGGTCAGAGTCAAAAAGAGAAACTGCATAAATAATTCAAGTGACTCTGCGGGGGAAAGTTTTTAATTAGATTGCTGCAACCATTTTCTTTTCACGGCTTCAGGACAAAAAAAAAAAAAGAAATTGACAATTGTGGAGGAACTAGCAGCTCTCACAGCATTTAAGTCTTTTATTCAAAATCTGTGTGCAAATTAGGGGACAAATTGAAGAGAGTAAACAGACAGGAAATTGCACATTGATTCAAAACGATGAAGCATTTAATAAACAGTCTCATCCCCAGAGAGGAATCAGCAGATAAATGTCAAAACCCAATTGCTAAGTCACCATTAAAATAGAAATGACCCATCCAGGTCTGAGACGTGCAAGGGGGAAGAAGTAGAGCTGTAAAGAGGGTGTGCGTATCCATAGCCTATCCCATTAGACCTCATTATGTCTGCCTGCATGTTGCCCTGCAGGTAGAAGGCAATAAAAACAACTAGGGAAGGCATTCAAAACCATAACGCTTGCTTTTCAGCAGTGAGGGTGAGACTCTGCTGGCTCACTCCAGCTTGTGTGGTTTCCACCATCCGGCCATCTGGGAGCTGGGACTTCGATCCGGCACAGATTGACCCAAAAAAATAAAGCTTTTATCACAGCAGAGCTAAAGAGAAAGCACAGAAATGATTACATATATCTGTAAATTTGAATAATATAACAAAAACGATCTTTGGTCGGCTGCAGTCGACCAAAGATCGTTTTTGTTATGATTTTAGGCCCAATTCGAATTCTTTCCCTACCCCTAAAAGTCACTACGCGCTACCCTTAAAAAACCATTTCAGACACCCTTACCCTTCCACGTGCCCCTATGATTAAAGGGATTGGGAGAAGCCGGAAGCGTAGGGAGAGAATTAGGAGTCGTACGTTTTTGTACGTAGAGCCTGTAAACCAATTTAAATACTTGTGTAGCCATGTGTGAATGCAGGAACTCTGAATACAGAAGCCCAAAATGCACATACACGCGCGTTTACATAGACTATTCATCGGAAGTGTTTGTTTGAGCGCGGTGTGAATATAGCATAAAGAATACAGCCTACACATCTGACCCTACAACACAAACCAATCAATTTCTGACATTTAGATTTCTAGATGTTGATGGTCTATTTATCATGCTTTTTTTCAAGGGACCTATTTCCAACACTTCTAACTGCTTCTAATGAAAGTCGAGTTATCACTTTACGTCACATTTTAACAAAAAAACAGACCTGGAAATAAATGATGGTCCCTCCAAACCAGATCGAAAGTAATTTGACCGTCGGGACCTGTTTAACTAAGGTACATCCTATAATTAGTGTCTTCCAAGTTGTAATCAGTCGATCTGCCTGTTTATAGGGGGCCATAAGTCACTGTGCTGTTTGCTGTAATGTGTGTCACTGAACGCAGACAACAGAAGGGAGGGACAGAGTTGTTCTCTGGGATTAGAAGCAGAAACAAGTACAGAAAATGATAGAAATGAACAGTTTTATGACCAACAAGTTAATGTCAATGTTTCAAATTAGTGATTACTTACAGTGGGGAAAATAAGTATTGAACACGTCAACATTTCTCTCAAAAAACATATTTCTAATCAAGCTATTGACATGAAATCCAAACATTTATGTCCATAAATGAAGTTATTTGTAATAAAGTGAAATGGCACAGGGAATAAGTATTGAACACGCTTATTGAAATTTATTTAATACTTAGTGCAAAAACCTTTGTTGGTGATTCCAGCCTCAAGACGCCTCCTGTATGGAGAAACCAGTGGAATACATTGCTCAGGTGTGATTTTGGCCCATTCATCCACACAAACTGCCTTCAAATCTTCAAGGTTCCGGGGGTCTCTTCTGTGAACCTGGATCTTCAGTTCTTTCCAAAGATTTTCAATTGGATTCAAGTCTGGTGATTGACTGGGCCATTCTAGCAGCTTTATTTTCTTTTTCTTCAACCAGTTGAGGGTTACCTTGGCTGTGTGCTTGGGATGGTTGTCTTGCTGAAAGATCCACCCTCTTTTCATCTTCAGCAGCCTGGCAGATGACAGCAGATTCTGATCAAGAATGTCTCCATACTTTTCTCCAGTCATTATTCCTTCAATGATATGAAGTCTACCAGTACCACATGCTGAAAAACAGCCCCACGCCATGATGCTCCCACCTCCAAACTTGACTGTTGGTATGGTGTCTTGGGGGTGATGTGCGGTGCCATTTTTCCTCCAAACATGTTGTCTTATGACATCCGAAGAGTTCAATTTTGGTCTCATCTGACCAGAGTATCTTCTCCCAGAATGCCATGGGTTTATCCAAATGTTGTGTGGCAAACTCCAAACGAGCTTCAACATGCTTCTTCTTCAAAAATGAAGTCTTGCGTGGTGTGCATGCATGGAGGCCATGGCGGTTGAGTGCATTACTTATTGTCTTCTTTGAAACAACGGTACCTGCTGATTCCAGGTCTTTCTGAAGCTCTCCACGAGTGGTCCTGGGCTGTTGGAGAACCCTTCTGATGATTGTTCTGACTCCTCTGTCTGAAATCTTGCGAGGAGCACCTGGCCGTGGCAGGTTTATGGTAATGCCGCGTTCTTTCCACTTCCGGATGATGGCCCCAATGGTACTCACTGGAACTGTCAGAAGTTTAGAAATGCGCCTGTAACCAATGCCTTCAGTGTTTTGCAACAATAAGGTTGCGTAGGTCTTTGGACAGCTCTTGCTTTTACCCATCATGCAATGCTTCTTGTCTAACACCTTGCTGGTTAGAAACCTTTTTAAAAGCCATCAATCAGGACTATATCAGCTGATATTACTTTGCACTAATAGGGGGCAGGTTAACCTTCTGAATACTGACAAACTCCAGCTGCTTTCTTGGCTTGCCAGACCTTTTTACCCCTCCTTTTCTTCATGTGTTCAATACTTATTCCCTGTGCCATTTCACTTTATTACACATAACTTCATTTATGGACATAAATGTTTGGATTTCTTTCTATGTGTGCATTACTTGGGTTGATGCCGACATCTGATGAAAATTTCATGTCAATAGCTCGATTAGAAATATGTTTTTTGAGAGAAATGTTGACGTGTTCAATACTTATTTTCCCCGCTGTATGTCCTGCAGCAGTCCTGGACAGCAAGCACCAGATTGTTTTCACAGTTTTTCTTTCTTACTGTGCATTTGAACACAAATTTCACCCCCATCACATATTCAAAAACTCACCACAACACCTAGCATCTGGTGAAAATGAATTTTTGACAGAGGAAACGACTGCTCCCCAAAAAGATGATGACATCACAGTGGCAGAAAGTACCTTCTGTAAATTTAAACTGAATCGGACTTAATTAGAAAGCAATTTTGGGGAAAAGAAAGTGTTGGATTTAGAAGTTGTAGATTTTTAACAGCATTGGCATGAGGAGCTCGCAAAAGTTGAATTTCCTTCAAATGGTTGCTATAGAGATTAAACCAACAGAGAAGCCAGCATTCTGAAGATGTTTTCTCATGAATTTGTCATGTGCAGCACTGACCATGGTGGCGGGGGCTGAAGTACCAATACCTGTACATAAAAGTGTTAACATTTTAATAGGTGACCCAGTTACCTGCAGTTTGATCAAACCCTACCTGTTGTAGCCCAGATGTGTTTGTGCAGCTCAGAGCACTAGAAGCATAAACTGGAGCAGCTTGATGGATCCTATCTGCTGAAAATGGAGCAAGCATTCAAAAGCTTCCTTTCAGAAATAAGCTTATGCAATGACAGCTTAATGCTCTGCTTGTCCAGACAGAAGTGTAGATGATGGACACAGAGATAAGTGCAGAAAGACAGCCACAGACAAATTAGATGGTATGAAAAGATAACATCCCACCATCGCTTTCTGCCAAAAGTGCATGCCTTCATGCTGTGTGTGTGTGTGTGTGTGTGTGTGTGTGTTTCTGCAGGTGAAAGTGGCAGACTCTGTGAATGAAGTGGAGCTGGAGGGACTGAGCCCAGACACAGAATACACGGTAACAGTTTATGCCATGTATGGAGAGGAGGCCAGTGACCCCATGACCAGCCAGGAAACCACATGTAAGTGTCAACCTTCAGCATATTAACTCCTGAAAATGTATCTATGTTCAATTCCTATAGTTTGTCTAATTTAATAACATAAGCTTAAAGGTCCATTCTGATGAAATGATGTTTCTGGTGTTTTTACCGTGTTCTTACCTATTTCAAGACATTTAAAATTGTATTTCTGAGTATTTATTTATTCAAATAGTTGTGAATTATGAGCAGATAAAAAAAAATGCAGTTCAAGATATTCTTTATTTAGTGATTTAGAAAAATGCTGGGCGGCGCCACAAGCTCTTCGCTCTGCTCGACTCTAACACATCCCCTTGCAGACGACTAGATCCATGTCCGTCTTTGTTTTCCTCGTCCGAGCTGGCATCTCGTCGTGGATTACATTTCATTGCATTTTATATTGATGGTTTGGACATCACACGCTGATGACAACATGAACACGTCAAGGGCCAAAGCTGAGCTCCAGTTTAGTTGACCACATAGGGTTCAGATATTGGAACTCTCTGTTCTGCCCAAAATGCGCTGTAGTCAGAACGCCACAGTGCACCAGATGCTCAAATCGTGCCACAGGACCTAGAATTACGTCTGTACATTGACTTATCTAAACTAGCCAACCCTGCTACACGAATCGCGTTTTGTGTGAACGCAGCTTTGCAGAACCAGCCAGGTTTTGTTATTGAAGTTGTTTCATCTGTTTAGTGATAGTACTGAGAGAACAGATCTTCCCTTTCGGGGTCACGGGGCTGCTGGAGCCTATCCTGGCCACTTATGGGCGAAGGCAGGGAACGCCCTGGACAGGTTGCCAGTCTCTCCCAGGGTCCCACATATCACACACCCATGCACACTCACATTCACACACACCTATGGACAATTTAGAGTGACCAATTAACCTATGAAGCAAGTTTTTGGACAGTGGGAGGAAACCGGAGGTCCCGGAGAGAACCCACATATGCATGGGGAGAACATGCAAACTCCACACAGAAAGATCCCCCATTGGTTTTCTCTTTCAGGTCCCCCCCTTGAACCAGGGGCCTTCTTGCTGTGAGGCAAGAGCGCTAACCACTGCACCACCGTGCAGCCAAAAAACCAGATCTTCTCGTTTGTGGAAACACATAACAGCAAATAAAGCTGTAGTCTTTCTCTGTATCTGCTGCTGCCAAGTCCACATGTAGAAAGGACTGAGACTAAGACTGCATGACAAATTAGGATTTCATTCATAAAAGTTAACCTGAGTACCTCAAGCATGTAAAACCTTGCTTTACTCAGCATTTATTCAAGCTTAAAAAACAAAAGTCATATTATATTTGCTTTGCTGCCAAGCCATAAACTGAAATCAGATCAGGGACAGAAACATTAAGAGCACAAATCATCATTTTATGAACTGCTGACGAAATGTACTGGTATTATGTTTCTCAAAGGTTTTATGATCCTCTGATCTCAACTGGCTTGAACATTCAAAATTTCACGAGACATTTAGATTTAATTGCAGCCCCCTGCTGCTCTGCTGGCAGCCAGCCAGACATCTCCCAAAAGGCATTGCAGTTTCAGCATGAGCACTGGCTTTCAGAAATGTCACGGAGGCGCCTAAGCTGTTCAGGAAGATCTCAGGCATGATTCAGGAAAGAGGATTTCAACGTGACGTCTGCAGATTGCTGTGTTTTTTTCTCACTTCTTTAAGAAGCAGCTGCAGCGGTTATATTTACACCTGCCGCGTTTGATTGGGGCGACTTGGCCCTTTGCTTTGGACTTGTTAAGGCTCGCCGTCTGCCCCCAACAGAGCTCAAAGCCAGCCACCCCAGAATCACTCCTCGGCGCCAGTTTCAGGCTTCCTCCCCCTGAGAGCTATTTTCTGCTCCTTACTTTTATTCCTGGGAGATTTGGAACCCAGATTGAGGACCTCCCTGTTCAGTCGTCTCGCTGCTCACTAATTAATGTTTTATAGAGTCTCCTTTAGGCATTGAGGCCTGTGGCTTTAAGACAGGGGGCATTTGTCTGAATGGCTTTGAATGTGGGACACATGAGGACTCTAAAGCAATGGCATTTGTGAGATTTGGAGAATACAAGATTAGGATTCCTTCCTTTGAACTTTCAAAATAAAATCAATTTTACTCATGCAAAAAAGGACATTTAGCCTTCTTCAGCTAAATTTGGCAGCGTTTATCTCAGTGATCAATGTTCACTTCACATTCATGTATGAAGTGAACCAGCATAGACTCATGAATTCAGACTTTATCATGCAGTAAATGTGCCTGACGCCAAATGTTCTGGTCAAATTGCTGTTTCTTGTCCGCTGTGACGTCACACGATGCAGCTGAGCCGTGCAGGAGATGAGCACAATGAGCTTCTCATTGCTGCTTGTTTTGATTCACTCAAACTGAACTCCATGATTTGGTAAACCACTCATCCCCCTCTTTAAGTCGCTTCTTGACATTTCTTCCATTGCTGGGAAAGAAAATGTGGGGTAATTATCAGTGCAGTGAGAGGAAGCTGCTGCAGGCCAGGTGCAAAATGTGGAAGCGGTGCAAATCTGGTGAATCTTGCAGACTTTTTCTTTCACATCTCTATTCCGATACATAAAAGACTTGGTTTCCTATAATTATGGCCGGACACTAACATTCATTTCTCCTTCATGATGACATTTCAAATGGTTGACACTTCTGTGAATTGAAGAGGTCGCCATCCACACGTCTCTACCAAACAAGACCCTGATTGGTCACAGTTTGACGCATGTTCAATGGCCGCACGTCTTGTACGTAGAGCCCAAAAACAGTCTATGCTGTGTGCAAACACGAGTTTTGAATGGGGAAGCCTGAAGCGTGCATTTACGCGCATTTACATAGACTTTTCATTGGCAGTGGTAAAAGAATTCAGAGTTTTGAACATTACAGACATATACATTTCTTTTTCAGCTCCTGTTGACCTTCATTCTGTTTCTTTGGTTTCCTGACTTTTTAATCCCGGTTGTTTTTGATCTCGAGACAAGAAAAAGAAATGAAATACTTGTT
The DNA here is from genome assembly GCF_053564925.1 of Oryzias latipes. Taxonomy (NCBI): domain Eukaryota; kingdom Metazoa; phylum Chordata; class Actinopteri; order Beloniformes; family Adrianichthyidae; genus Oryzias; species Oryzias latipes. Next base: position 27,743,365 of record NC_136247.1, on the reverse strand, counting down.
GTGTAGTTTTTGAGACAAAAACATGACAATTGTTCGTCATAGTTTTCTTGTGTTTGGCCTGAAACTTTCATGTTTTATTGTCAGCAAGTTGGTTTAATAAAAAAACAAAAATGTTTTTCTTCCTAGATATACAGTACCTTTGTACTTTGATTGTTTAAAAAGAATTCTTAAAGGTCTAAAAGCCTTTTGGGGTTATGACACATTAACTAGGATGGGATTGTTTTTAGTTTTGCTTTAAATTTTCAAAGATGATCATTTAAAAACATGGCAGAACTAAAATCTGCTGTTGGTAAAGTCTAAGGTTTTAACTGCCTAAAGTAAAAACTAAAAAAGTTAAACACAATTTCAGGTTTCAAGATTATACATGATTCATTATTTTAATTTTCTGTCAAAGCCGACTTAAGACGATCATTTGTTTCTAAAATCTTCACATAGTTTCCTGAATACTTTCTCTTACTCTATAATAGCCCGTCGTCATGGTTGTGAGTGATAACAAAACATAACCAAAGTAGGATTGTTTCTCCTTTGCACCAATTAGGATGTGTATGAATTCATTTATGAATGAGAGATGCAGCAAACTCACAAAGCCTGTAATGATCATGTCAGTTTTTAGCTGCCATGAAGTGCGTCAGCACATATTCTCTATTTCCATTTTGTCGGCACAGTGTCTTGCATTTCAACATGATATAAAACGGAAAGATTTTAGAAAAGCCTGACTAGGCTTTCTTGTGTGTAATCTTTATTTTAGAATAGATCCGTTGTGGAGAGACAACAGTCTCCAGCTATGCAAATCCACAAGAGTCAGAGGTAAACGCAGCCAGTTTGGGGCTGTATAACTGTCATTTTATATTAAGACATACTTTTTATTTTTAGACAGAGACGGTAGACGTTACTATTTCCATGCGTTTCCAATTCCCAGTCCTGTGGGCATTCCTGCTGTGGCACAACTTTCAGTAAAGGCAGCGGCATCATTTCTCCCCCGTGCTGCATCGCCGCTCTATCTGGTCTGTATTTGCTCCGACCTTCGGTATAATTGAGGTGAAGCCATAGTGGGAACAATCAGGTTTTTTTTTAAATAGAATACAGATCAGTACTTTGAAGCAGAAAGGTTCCCGAGTAAGTTTCAAGGTAAATCAGATTCCCTGCCTGAATTCCGAATGATGAGGGCAAGACGTTTGTAGACCCCGGCAGTACCTCGGAGAGAGCAAGAAGGAATTAAAGAAAGAGGAAGCAGAAGCTGAGCCTGGGGGAGTGGGATTGATGTAATGAGGTTCTGTCCGTTTTATAATTAAAATAGTGGAGTCCAATAACTCTTGTTCAAAATCTCCTGAGTATGTGTGTGGGTGTGGAAGAGGGAGAGTGTGAGAAATCATGACCCCTATTAACTTTGTTTGGCGTAACTATGAAATCTCCGCTGTGTTTTTGTGGTGTTTCTTTCTTTGTTTGAATGAAGTGATGCGATATATCATAATTTGTGGTTATCGATACGATTCATAGTGGATTTGGGTTCATTTTCAACGATCCGATTCACTGACCTAACATGAATCCAGGTTTAGCCAAAAAGCCAACCAGGGTTGACTCAGAGAGAAATATTTGGATGTGAAGTTTTCCAGATTCTTTGTATTTCTTGCAAGATCATCAAGTGTAAATTAAAAAATGTGGACAAACAAACAAGTAAACAACAATTAATGACAAATCCATTCAGATTTGAGTTTCATTAAGTTCAGCCCACTGTTGTTTTTCCACATCATTCTTAGAACATTCTAGACACTGCATGTTCTGGTGTCTTTGCTAAATTCAAAGTGTTTCCACACGCTGGATGGAATGATGGGTCAGTTTTTTGCTGCATCACATGTGTGTTGACCGCTGTGATGTCATTTTTACGTTACACCCCGTCTCAATCCAAATGGTTTTTTCCAATATTATTTTTATTTTAAAATCAATTTATGATGGTATAAGTGGATTCGATCAACATCTTGCCTCAGACAGAGCGATCTGGTTGGCTTGTAGGAATAGAAATCGATTCATCTGTTAAGTTGATTGATCGTTACACCCCTGCCGCTCTTCCTGCCCCTCAGTGCCGCTCATCCCAGCAAGAAACCTGCGTTTCTCTGAGGTGGACCACAGCTCTGCCCGGCTCACCTGGGAATCCACCTCCAGGTTGGTCCGGGGTTACCGCGTCATGTACGTCAAGACCAACGGGGTGCAGACCACAGAGGTGAGTCAGCACCACATACCAAACCACACCAGCTGCACGGACGGAGCAAAAGAAGATCAGAAAGTTCCACACCTTTATGGTATCTGCAGGTGGATGTTGGCAAAGTGACGACCTATTTGCTGAAGAACCTGACCTCCCTGACGGAATACACTGTCGGTGTGTTTGCCATCTATGATGAAGGAGAAGCTGAAGCTGTGACCGAGAGCTTCACAACAAGTACAAACGGTTTTACTCTTTTTCCAAGACCTTTTCTTTGTCTGATAAGTTTTTAGTTACAGCTGTTGTTCATGTGTAGAGGTTGTCCCCGACCCTCTGGATCTGAGGAGCAGCGACATCACCGCAGAGAGCTTCAGGGTGTCATGGCAACACCCCGCAACTGATGTGACTCTGTATCGAATCACCTGGACTCCTACGGACGGAGGGGACAGCAAGGATGTAGGCTCACACTGTTTTTAGAACTTTACAAAAGTTTGTCTAACAAAGCTATAACAGGCTTTTTCATCTTCTGCAATAAAATGTGGATTTGATTATAAAAATGATTAAATGAAATTTATTCTGCTTTGTTTCTAGTGCAAAAATAACTTTTAAAATAAAAAAAAAGAGTTTTAGATCTTTAATTTCCCATCAAATTATTTTTTAGTTGGAGAATATTTAGATTGATTCTCTCATGAAAACAAATTATTTTATAAACCTGTCATAGTTCTTGATATCACACAAAAAAAACTAAGTAAAACAGGTTTTCGCTTAGATCAGCTTTGTTTTAACTGGTTTTAATGTTTGAGAACAATCTAGTATCTAGTAAAAATGAATGCATTATAGTGCTGTCAAATCAACATAAATTCTTAGTTTTGGTGGAGGGGCAGTCAGGCGAAGTGTGTCCTGTGAAGCTGGATTCTCAACCTTTGTTACTTTGACTATCTGGGCAGCTGGAAAACAAAGAAAAAAAAAACGTATTTTAGTCCCTCAACCTCTTGTAGCTGCTTATTTTTGTCCTTTCAAGGCTCAGTTTCTCTGTTTGCCATTGCAACACAAAAAAACCCTCTCTTGAAGATAACTAGTACATTTTTACATGGTTGGAACAATAATATTAAACTAATAAAACTAGAAAAAGAAAGGTCTCATCAACCATTTTTAAAAATAATCCTTCAATCCATGTTTATGATGACATGCATGTGTCTGTTTTTTCAGTTTTTACATTGTGGTCTAAAATCTGGTGATGTTTAGATATAAAATGATTAAAAACATGACGAAGCATCATCTTTCATCGTGTTTTGTCACTTTGGTGTCTGCAAGATGATAATCTCCATTTCCAGTTTCTTCATTCCTTTCTTTTACTGGTTCTGTTTTTATTTGGTGAATTTTATTCAGAGAGATAAAAGATCAAATCTGCTGTTCATTTTTATTAAGAAAAGCTTCTATGGCTTCTCCATGCCGGTCCTTCTCTTGTGTTAGCATGAATGTTTTTCTTTTCTTTAGGTCTTGGTGGACAGCAACGTGAACACATATAAAATCACAGGATTAAGCCCGGACTCAGAGTATGAAGTCCTCCTGGCGGCCATCTATGCTAATGAGATTGAGAGCGATGAGGTCATCCTCGTAGAGAACACGGGTAAATAGGTTTTTCTGCTTTGAGAGTTTTGATGTTCCTCCTTGTTTGCTAATCTGTGAAATAGAATTGAATTATTAATAATCCTGAAAGAGAAAGAATTCGGTTTTTATTTTAACAGACAAACGACCGTTTTAACTGTGGGAATGATCTAACTTATGTCATGTTTTTATTTAATTTTAAGCAAAGAGGACAACAACTGTTGCCACAACCTCCTCAAAACCAAGTAAGATTTTCTTGGGGAAATAAATGTATGTCATTTCTCACTTTTTAAATGTATGTTTTCCTTAATCAAACATTTTATTTATTAATTTTCAAGTCAAAACACAAGGGGGCCTATATCATGCAAAATCAACTTTTTGAGCTTTCAAGTGTTTTTCTCACAAAAACAACCCCAAAGCGATATTTTTGATCAGTTCACACATTTCTGCGCTCCAGCCCCTCCCATCCCACAAGTGGGTTCTCCCATTGTGACATCACAAAGTGAAGAACAGCCCCTTCCAGGAAGAGTCTGCGCTGCCAGCACCGCCCCCAGGCTAACACACACGCCCACTTTCTCTGCAAAGCTAGTGGTGATTGGCAAACATTCTTTCCTTTATGCACAACATGCACATCCATCTTTGCAAAAGTTTGGATGTTGTTTGGTTTCATTGGCGAAACGCAAACACGCTGCTGAGGCCGAAGGCATGAAAGGAAGGAACAAAAGGTGGTGCCTCGGAAATAGCCATCTATCTTCTTATGGAAGAACAAGCTGCAAAAATTCCTCATATTTTATGAAAAAAATCCTACTTTAGTGTGCCAAAGGTAGTATAATTATCATAAACATGGATATAGTTTAGTCTGAAAGGCTTGATAATTGCGTGATAGAAGCCCTTTAATCCTTTTTTATTGATTTTTGTTCATGTTCTTGTTTTTTTATTGCTATTTTCATGACTTCAATTGCTTTAAGTGTCCTCTGATGCTTTAGGAGATGCTTTAAATAAAATGCATCATTGTTATTGTCAGGTGAAGGTAACATAACGGGTTAGTGTCTAAGTGTTTCCAAAAGTTCTTTTCCTTTAAAACTATAGTTTAGTCTTGAGGATAGAGACATGTAGCACATGTAGGACAAGGCTGCAGCTGAATTGGTGTTTCTTTTTACATCATCTTGATTTTCTGTTATGAGGACGGCAGCATGAAAGCAGTCAAACACAAATTTGACCCTGGAGACCCGAGAAAATGAAATGCCAAAATGATGATCTTCATATCATTTTGTCAGATGCTGTGACAAGTTTGCGTTCACCCCTCCCTATCTTTGACCGTGCAGGTCCTCGACACGGAGTGAGGAACATGAAGATTGATGATGAAACCACGTTCAGCTTGCGGGTGTCCTGGCAGCCCGTGGACTCCAGAAATGTCCGACAGTATCGACTGAGCTACATCAGCATGCGGGGAGACCGAGCCACGGAGACGGTAAGGCTGGCAGAGCGGCTTGATTTTATTCCTGATGGTGCCGTGATCAGCTTTGAATGTCTTTGTTGTTTTGAGATCAGTCTCTGAAGGGATGCAGACTCCGGATGTGAGGAAAAGTGAGTGTACTGTGTTCAGATCTTTTGATCTGTTGTAAAAGATCCCAGTGGGCTTTTACGTTTGATTGTGCAGTTTTTAGGAAAAATCCAAGAACCAGTGGCACACAGTTTCTGGTTCAAATGGTTCTTGGCAGAACCATTTGCAAGGAGTAACCCCGCCCTCCTTCCGCCCTCTGTTTACATGCTCTCCTGCTTACAGCCCCTCACTATCCCAACCTGACATTACCAGTGTAACAAACACAGATTTAGTCGTCCACAAATGGCTGCATCAAAGTGGAGTGGAGCAGGGAGCTTCAGCGTATTTTCTACATCACAAATCATCTCTTCTTACAACTGCATTTTTGCGTCAGCCCCTGACTCGACAATTTGACTAAAGAAATACTCAGAAACTCGGTTTAAAGCTTAATTTTCTTCCTATATGGGCTCCATCATCATAAAAATGTCACAACAAGAAGTTAAAGATACCAAAAAACCTGATTTTCATCTGAGTTGGACTTTAAGGGGATTTCTTTTTTAAACCTTTTTTTATCAATGGTAAAATAATCCTTTAATGCTGGATCTAAGCCATTTAAAATGTTTAACCACTTTGCAAACTGGAACGAAAAGGATCCAGAATGACATTTCTTCATTCTTATTTCCCCTTTCATTTTGTCTTTCTCTTGTTTTTGCAGCTTTTCTGTCGCAGCATTTACCCCAGAAACAGCCCCAAAGACCAGGCCCATGTCTAAAGGAACACCTACTTAACCCTTGTGCTATCTTAGGCACTTTAACATTGGGAGTGGGGTCATCTAGACCCACTAGACAGTGCTCTGAACCTTTTTTCTTCAATGATTTGTGATCTTCACTGGTGTCCATGGATTACATGAAATCTTTCCACCTTTATCCACCTTTGTCATGGTAGGGAGAACACCTCAATGGAAGGGGGGGGGGGGGGGGGGTCATCTAAGATAGCACAAGGGTTAATATTCTCTTCTAAAAGTACATTCTAAAAACACATTTTCCAAAGATATTACAGATCCAGTGAGACACTAACAACACACACTGTAAATGTATTTACTCTGGGACAATTCCATTTTCTCTGAGAACGCCTTTGGCTTAAGGCTTAAGCCCTCCAGGTTTACCAAAGTTCTGAAGAGGGAATCAATAGAAATGGAGACAAGTGAGAAAATTCATTCAGTCAGTCTTTTTACTGGTTTTGCTGCCTTTATTCTTTTTTATGTTTCATGTCTTTTATCTACATCTTTATTGTTTGGTCTCATTTTGAGAGGATATTACATCGAACGAGAGTCAGATCTCCTGAAGTAATTTGCCATTTTTCATTTGTCCAATAATGCCAACCTAACCATGAAATTGACGTGTTTTTTGTGGAAAAAAAACAGAACGTAGATCCTATAAGTTTTCTTTGCAGTATCAAATAAAACAATCTTTCTTTATCATTTTTTAATTAGTGTTTCTAGTCTTGATGTGGCTTATGCTGTAAGTTTAGTTTTTTTTAAAGTGTCATGCTCTTGTACAGTAACTGGAGCTCCACAGCTGCACTCTCTGATTTTTTTATTTGTCCACATTTTAAGCTATTTCTCATTATTCTGCTTTTTCAAAGAGACGGGTTGTGCCCCATCAAGGATTTATAAACTGTGTAGTTTTCAGCAGCAGTAATTAATTAAACATATCAATTCTCTATTTGAGTTTATCAGACACAAAACCAGCACAAGGGGTGGTTGAAGGATGTAAATGTAAAGGAAAAGAGAGTACTGATGACTATAATGGCATCGTTATTGGAGAGCCAGAGGAAGAGGAGGCAGATCCGCCAGAGGTGGCAGGTCGTCAGGTAAATGTTGGGATGAGCAGGAAGGAGGAGGGGAGATAATGATGACAAAAACAGTGGCAGACCTCCAAACCCGTCCTTCAGACAGACTGACAGGTTTCACACTAATGAGCCAACAGAGAGCAAAGGAAAACTGAAACAGAATCAACCATGACGAAAATCACAACAGTTATCAGGAAAATTCAGTTAATGAATGTTTGTTTGCGAGTTTTTTTTTCAGTCAGATATTTCAATGGGAATCTCCAATTGCTTGGAGGTACAAAAAACATTTTTTATAAGCTTCTGTTGTTATTTATTTGCAGAAATGACTGCTTTACAGTGTCAGACAAAGGTTTGGACACTGCTACTCGTTTTTTTTAACCTATGCACGGTGGTCCAAGGTGGTTTTTAGCTTTATGCCACAGAACTACCGAGTTATGATGGATTTAGTTCAGAAGATGTGTTGTATTTTTTACTACATAAGCTTTTACTCTACCTAAAAATTATATATATGTTAAAAAAATACGCCCCTCTCACCCCTCCGCGGATGATATCTCATGCAAGCTCAGGTCCTCTAGCAGTGACCTGGGAGCTTGAGGGTCCTGCAGTGTCTTGGATAGATACTGCAGGAGGTCTGAAGTCTTTCCAGGTATCTGTTGTAGCCACTCCTCCAGCTTGGGGGTTACTGCCCCAAGTGCTCCAATTACCACAGGCACCACTGTCACCTTCACTTTCCAGGCTTTCTCCAGTTCTTCTCTGAGTCCCTGGTATTTCTCCAGTTTCTCATGTTCCTTCTTCCTGATGTTTCCATCGCTTGGCACTGCCACATCCACCACAACGGCTTTCCTCTGTTCTTTATTCACCACTACAATGTCTGGTTGGTTCGCCATTACCATCCTATCAGTCTGGATCTGGAAGTCCCACCGGATCTTTGCCCTCTCATTCTCTACCACCTTCGGAGGTGTTTCCCATTTTGACCTTGGGGTTTCCAGTCCATATTCTGCACACATGTTCCTGTATATTATTCCAGCCACTTGATTGTGGCGCTCCATGTATGCTTTACCTGCCAGCATCTTACATCCTGCAGTTATGTGCTGGATTGTTTCAGGCGCCTCTTTGCACAGCCTACACCTTGGGTCTTGTCTGGTGTGGTAGATCTACACCTTGGGTCTTGTCTGGTGTGGTAGATCTACACCTTGGGTATTGTCTGGTCTGGTAGATCTACACCTTGGGTCTTGTCTGGTGTGGTAGATCTACACCTTGGGTCTTGTCTGGTGTGGTAGATCTACACCTTGGGTCTTGTCTGGTGTGGTAGATCTACACCTGGGGTCTTGTCTGGTGTGGTAGATCTACACCTTGGGTCTTGTCTGGTGTGGTAGATCTGAGCCTCTATTGCTCTGGTGCTCAGGGTTTGTTTTCCTGAGCTGCCAGGATGAGTGCTTCAGTGCTGTCCTGTAGGCCAGCCCTTTCTAGCCATTGGTAGGACTTCTTGATATCAGCCACTTCAGTAATGGTCCGGTGGTACATCCCATGCAGGGGTTTGTCCTCCCACGAGGATCTGTCCTCCAGCACTGTATCCTCTGCTCTCCATTGCCTGAGACATTCACTGAGCACACTGTCAGTTGGGGCCTTGAGGTTGATGTACTCATCCAGCAAATTGACATAATAGATGATAATTATGACTTTTTACAACAAACCATCATTTTTATTTCATTCATTTAAGATATCAGAGATTATATTGAGAAAAATTATAACATTAAATAAAAATATGTTGACGTTGTATCCATATTTTCACATTTTTCTTAATGATTATTGTGCTGGCCTTTTTTTAAAAAATATCAGTGGTCTTTCATTCAGGTATTGGCCATTGGTGCCCCCTATGGTTACATTCAGATTTGTTCTATGTTTGGATGACTTCAATTGGCATTTGAATATGTTGATTTGCATCATCATCCCACCAGAGGCTGTGCTCCTCTGCTGGACACACATCAGGTTTTCATTTTGACAACAAAGACCCACCAGATGCTCACACCATGCAGTTGAAGGAGATTTCTTATCAAAGTGTGAACAGCTGTAAGCCCTGTTTGTCAGTTCGATTAGGTTATGAATCCCAAAGCGCTGCGATCTGAAGCTTCATACTGGATTGCAGGGAAAAACACGGGCAACCTTCCTCGTCTGTTTGCAAGTTTCTGTCTGTGCTTCTTGGCTGCTGAACGAGGGGCGTCGGCCATTCCTAATGCTTCAGTATTTTTTAAAGCTTGTTCCTCCTCTGCAGGGTATAGTTAGAATGTAAGTGTTGATAGTATAAATGTCATTGCGTCTAACTCCATTCAGACATCCTGTGTAGCCGTTGGCTGGCCTGGCTCTGCCGCCATCTGTCCACTAACAGCTGTGGTGATGAATCTGCTGAGGCTTCATTATTTTACTGCCCAAGTCCAAACAAGCCAACATGCTGGACTGCAGCTGGATGAGCAGAATGCCAGTCATTTCTGTTCGGCAGCCATTTATAGGAGAAATGCTTAAGAACATACAAACAAATGTTTATGTTCTGATTTTCTTATGTCATTTCTTCAAGACAGTCATTTTATTGCTGACGTTTCCAAGTCTGAAGGGATGAGATTTGTCTAGAAGAGGAAGATAAGGTGAAAATCCCTGTATGTGCAGTTATTATTAGATAAATTAATTTACTCAGGGGGGCAAAAAAAACAGAACATTTATTTACTGAAGCTATTCCTGTCTTAAAGCAGTTGAGTTTTTTGAAATTATAAAATATATTGGAATTTAAACAAAAAATCAAACAAAAAAGGGCAGAAAGAGTTTTTTTCTAAACAAGTTTAAATGATTATTTTTTATATATTTATTTTGATATGGACAGTTCACATTAATGAGGATCGATCCAGACAGTGATAGATGTAAAAATTTCAGATTATATGTCCATTTATAGACGGGATAAAACAAAACATTGGACTCTGGAAAAGACATAGGAAAACAATTAAAGCGGATCAAGTGACGAAGCATACAAATCAGTTTAGTTTTTAAGTGCTCCCAACTCTTAATCTGAAAATATGTATCTATTGTTTGACTTCTAAAGACAATTTCCCGAACCTGAACTCACCTTCATCTTTTATTTCAATTCTGAAGGCATTTTTTTAGGCAAAAAAGTTTGCTCAAAATCTGTCCTGACCATTTTCGAATCTCAGATTTTGACATAATTTTTTTTTTTTGGAAAATCCAAAGCCATAAAAGTTGGACCTTTTTTCTCTTTACTTAAACATGTTTTATTTACTTATTTTTTGGAGCCAAAATGATTTTCATCATATTCTAAACTTGACATTTAATATTGTTGAGAAAAAGCCGTCTTTATTATGCACAATGTGAACTTGAACATCCCTGATGATGCAGACGGAGTGCTTTGCTTTGACCTGAAGAGCTGTTTGACCACAGCGTTTGAAAGAAAAACGAGATCTTCCAAACTCTAGAAACTGCCCCTAAAATTCACCTGCCATGTTTTTGATAACTTTCCAATGTGAATCCTGAAACCTTCTAACACGTGACGTTCTTCTCTCTCATGCTGGTCACATTTTCCCACCAAGGTTTGGAGGGTTTCTGGTTTGGGTTCCAGTGGATTTGAGAAACAGCTCAGTCTGAGAGAGTAGTTTTTAGAGTTTCTTGATGCAGTCCAGGTGTATATAAATTATACATGCGACACTAACAGCAGAATATGTGTTGTTCTCTGCCTGTATTTAGCAAACCTGGAGGGAATCTTGCTGTGCATTGAAGCACAGAAACTGCCTGCTTGTTTATCTGACTGTCAGGTTTAATTGACTTCTGTCAATTAAATTCTCTCTGAAGTTTCTCCAAAAACCTTTCACTTTTGAAGGTAACATTTCTGTAGAGTGTCTCAAAAGATCCAGCTTCTAAATGGGGAAAATACTTGATGATGTTTGCATTTACATAAACTGGAGGGGAAATAGAACCGCTGTGGAGTTGGGTGGGTTTAATCAAAATGTTGGGCTCAGTGACAATTCAACAGACCTGCAGCCTTTTTCATCAGACTGGGCTGAAATTGATTTCTTGAAGCCCTCAGTGTTTGCCTGACTGGCATGTCTGAGAAAGACTTTTCTTTAGAAGGTCTGCGGATGGAGCCAGGCGAGACTTTGCATGCTCAGAATGCAAACTGCTCCGACAGAAACAGGCAAACGCAGGAATCTGAGAAGTGAGGGGCATCCACTGGCTGGAAGAGGGACGTGGATTATTCACACAAAAAAACGTGGGCTGTCTGTACATGGAACAAGTAGCACACAGAGTCTGTGTTGGTTCAAGCTTTTGTCCCTGAATATCTCAGTTTCAAAGGTTTGTCAGTTTATTTCAAAACATTCAAGTGTTTGAAAATGTTGACAGATGTAAGGAATCGGTGGTTTGGTTTTGTTCTTGGTCATGTTTTGGTTTCCTTCTTTCAGTCACACCACTTTCAGGTTCATGTTCCACAGCCTGTCTTCAGTTCAGTTAATTGCCCTCAGCCTATTTAAGAGTCTTGGTTTCTGTTCATCCTCGTCAGGTCATCTGTTCTGCTGTATCACCTTTTTGTTTCTCCTGTAGTTTTGTCAGGTTTCGGTTTGGTTATTAAATATTTTATTTTCTGTCACCATGCCTGGTTTCCTGCGTTTTGGGTCCTCCACCACCAGTTCTTGACAACAAATCCGAATTCCTTCCCTACCCCTCCAGCGTCTTTACATTTAGCCCTCGAGGCAGAGCTGTGGAAAGAGTGTCTTCAAATCCGGACACCGCTACGCCTCGATGACATCATCAATGATCATCTCCGTTAGTGCGTAGCTGCCGACGCTCTGAAAATACACAACGCCATTGGTTTCACAACTATAAAAAGTCATGCAAAACAACAAGTCAGTGCTGACTTTTAAATGTAAACTTTGTGCTTCAGAGAACACCCTCATAAAGAAATGAGTTTCTCTGATGCAGAACACCCGACCGGCGGAGGGATACCCTACCCTAAGTCGCTACGCCCCCCCCTCTTAAAAAAACAAGTTCGGACACCACTACAGCTCCAAATCATTCTACAATTGGAGCAATGGGGAGGAGCCAGTGGGGTGGGGGAGGAATCCACATAAAGATGGACAGTTCCTCAAAAACGAATGCTTCATTATGTTTGGTCCGGGGGGGTTCAGGAGGATTGTGTTTGAGTTACTGTTGTATGAGAAGTGCTTCATAAATAGAGTTTCTTTATCCTCTGATCTAAAACCTAAAAAATAAAACAAAAGAAGCGTTTGAACGAGATGATTGTATCGAAATGGAAGCAGGAAGTGAAGAACAAGGACGAGCAAAGTGACAGAAGAAGAAAAAAAGAGTTTGGTGGCGGAAAGGAAGCCTGTAGGGTTAAAAAAAAGAGGCGGATTAGCCTGTCTGTCTGCACAGCAACAGCAGTTCCCTGTGACGGATGAATCATTGAGACATGAACCTTTACAATAGGCTATCTTTGCCAACAAGTCGGAAGGGAACCGGACCCAATTAACCTCTCTAGCACCTGGAAGCTTAAAGTCCACCAGAGCCGCTCTCACTGTTTCACCTCTATTAAGACACTAATGCGGGGTTGTCTCTGTTTGGTTGGTTGGTGTTTTAGGATGACTTGGCTTTCCTTCTCCTCTTTTTCTTGCATAAACGCTAGGAATCCAAAAAAAAAGGAATTATCCCTCGACTCAATGCCGGTTTATTGCTTTTTTTTAAAATGTTTAGTTTTTCCTGTCTGCTGTAACTAAAGCTATACTTTCATGAACGATTTCTGTGCATAATGTCTCCTAATAGGATGATTTAATGATGATTTAAATAATGTATCATAATAATCTCTGAAAAGGTAAATAAAAGTTGTGAAACTGCAATTCATTGCAACTCATTGCAAGAACTGCAATGAGTTGCAGAAAATAGCAAGTTGTCTTTAAATTGCTTGGCTGTACAAAATGTGCTTTACAAAGGAGACTGACGTACTCTATGGAATATTATGGAGAAATTAACATCCCAAGACGACAAACAAACATCACAATGATGAGCATTTGTTGTGTTTTCAGAGAACAGTCCCTCCCGCTCAGAACAGCATCGTCCTGCAGCCGCTCCTGTCCGACACGGAGTACAAGATCACCCTCATACCTGTTTACCCTGACGGGGATGGACCAGTGGCCTCACAAGTGGGACGAACCCGTAAGTCACGTCATCACGTTAATGTCATCACTGCAATGACAGCCTAAAGGCCGGAACCATTGACAAGTTTAACACCAGAGATGCCACCGGCGAATCCTAAATAACACACGCTCATAGACATACCATAAATCTGCTACCGTGTACGCCATCAATGTGAATCAGCTGATTGTGACGTGGAGGGAAGCGGCTGAAGAGTCTTAACTTTGGAGCTAAACCTTAAATGAATTTTTGAAAAGACTCGAGAAAATGTCCAGAGGGTTCCTTCAAATTCAGCCTCACCTGTTCAGGTTCTGCTTGGTATCTATTTGTGGTCACAGTGGGGTAAAGCATTGAAACAGGGATTACTCCAGCAGGCTGTGTAGTGGTTAACACTCTCCTCCCACAGCGAGCCGGTCCTGGTTCGAATCCCAGCTGGGACCTTTCTGTGTAAAATCTCATATTAAGGACGTTTTGTGTAGATGACACAAACAGCATGACCAGGAGCTTGTTCAGTTCAATTACAATAATTCAATAAAGTCAAAATGCAATATACAAAGAAAAAGACTAATCATCAAGATATGAACAGATGGGAACAAGTAAATCCGAACCATCCACATGCATGGAAGTCAGCATTAAAGGAGATGACTTGGAGGAGACTAGTGACTGGTGTCAGAGGAAAGAAAGTTTGCCTTCCTCCAAGAATGAAGACACGCCACTGGAGAATCAAAGGTTCCATCCAAGATGGAAACTATAAAGACCCAGGAGTACATCTGTCAGATGGCCCCCAGCAATAAACTGCCATGTGAAGGTCTCTGGTAGCAGAAGATGAACTTTGAAAGAGGAGTTTTTTTCCTCCTTCCAGATAAAGTGAGTGGCTGAAATTCCACTGCTGGCCAGAAAAAAATTAACATGTTTTAGTTTTTTTTTTTTTTCATTGATTGTAAAATATTGTAAAACATTGTTTCGTTTTTTGCGATGCATAAGAAGGTCCAAAATCAGATGTTTGTGAACACTTTCTTTTATTTTTTTCTGGATATAAAACTTGTTTAAATATGCCTTAAAATATATTTTATTTTTTATATAAATTAACAAAATCAAAGCTCTAACTGAAAATATTTGATATTTTCTAAACACAGAAAAGAACATATGGTGCAAGAAGAAAAAGTGCTTGATGTACTTTATGGTTTTTTAAATATTTTATTTGTAATCTATATTTACGAAAATGTTGGGCCATTCAAGGCAGAATTAAGAAGGTGAACCATCTTCTCTATGAGCATGAAACAGAACTATGTTGAGTTAAATTTACATTTCTGTCATATCTTAATGACATCCCTTTGGGTTTGAAGGGCTCCTGCGTTTCTCTCTGTCTTCTAGTGCATTGCAGTACAAATACTTTCAAATTCCAGTCATTCGTCTGGTTCTCCCCACACCGCCGTCTCTCCCTGAGAAGTGCATTACATCCATTAGCCGGCGTTAACGACACTCTGCACTTCTTAACCGACAGGCCTCAGAAATCTGGTGATGATGAATGCTTCTTGATGGCCAGGGAGGATGATGATGGGAGATGATCACTCAGAAAAAATATAAAATAATAAATGTAAAAATGACAGAGATGTTGCTGGGCCGATGAAGTATTTTAAAGTCAAGATTGATGAGATGACAATGGAGAGCTGGAGTAATCTGAAGATTTTAACCTCTAAAGGATGGGGTGAGCACTAAGGGAGGCATGACAGGGGCTTCTGACAGATTAAGCATTGTGCCTCACATTGATGATGGATAGTATGCAGCCGATGCAAAACCCTTCAGATTACACTGAAGGTTCTATCAGTTGAGGCCGGGGCAATTATTTAGAGAGCTGCGGGTGGAAGTAGACAGTCTGTGGGTGTTTCTTCTAAATGGAATGTGGAACTAAAAAACAAACACTGATTATGACTCAAATCCACTGAAGGTGGATTTTAAAATTCTCAAGTTAGAGCATCAATGTGGCCTCTTCTCATTTAAATAAAGTTTAGCCTGCTTTATAGTTTATCGTTGATTATTTTATCAGCTCATATTTATAATTATAAAGTGCCAGTTAGCCGAGTTTTTTAAGGGTCTATTGAAATAAAGCAACATTTGGAAAGGAGTTGATCGGTGTATACGTCTTATGGGGCTTTCATACCCTCCTTGAAGGCTTTACTGCTTTACAGTTACAGTCCCATCTACCCACGCACACACACACACACACTCACACACTGATGCCGAACACCGGCACCACCCCACAACCACCAGGGGCAAGGTGGGGTTCAGTGTCTTGCCCAAAGACACACGGGCGGGCGAGGCAGGAATCAAACCTGCAATCTTTGGATCAGAGGTCTACCGCTCTTCTGCTTCACTAAAATGGCAGCCTTACTATTGATTTGATCTCCATAGCAACCATTTAAGTCGTGGTCACTGGGGGTAACGAACAGGTCAGTGTCAGTTTAAGATGAATCAGCAAAAAGAAGCTTGAAGTACATTTTATGTTTCATTCAGCTTCAGCCAACAATTAGTGTATTAAATTTGGACAATGTGGAAAAATGTGCAAGCAACAGGGGAACGCCACTTTTGGAAGGTCACCACGGCAACACCATTAAAAACTGATAACGTCTATCTCCAATAAGTTTTTTATTTCCATGTAGCTTCTAAATGATGCCTGAGGAGTTATGAGGGGAAATCTCTTGGAGGAGAATACATTTGTAGATGGTATTATTTTTGTGAAGATTCCTCAGATAGAAGTTTTTATTTTTATTTTACGCAAAAATGTGAAAATCTCTAAATGTCACACCTCTCCGCAAAATAACCGCTAAGCCGTAGGTCCTGTTGCCATCCCATAATAATTTTAAAACTTCGTTTGGACATCCCCGACATGTGCGCTTTAGTTTCATTTGTGGATTTTGTTCATTTTTTTGGGGAGGATCAAAATTCCTTTTCACTGTGTATTATGTGCACATGTTGGTGAGCTTTTGACCATGTGGCAGGAGGCCTATTAGGCTCAAAGGGGCAATAAAAAAACAGAATTGCAAAAACAATCTGATCTTTGCAGTCAAGGACTGCTGTGGGACATGGTTTACAACGTTTCCATGTTTTTTTGGTTAATAAAAAGTAGAGATTATAGAAAAAGTCAAAGAAAAAGCAAAAGAAGGAGCCTTTCCAAATGTAAAGTGTTTTAAAGTTCCAACTCGTGATTATTTTGAGCTTGTCCAATTAAGCGTCTGCTCTGAGGGTTTAAAAGAACTGAGCGAAAAAGAAAGGGCTTGCCACAGAGCTGGAAAACTGGGTGCCAACGCGGTGTCATCTCCAAAACAATTAGAAAAGCGATGCATGAACCGTGAGCCTGAGAGGCAAAACCCAGGTTATGAGCAGAATTTTACACCAGCTCCTAAAAAAAAACACTCCTTATCTCCAGAATGCGCTTCGCTGCCCGAAAAGTTTCATTAAATCTCCAGTTTCTCATTACAGGCGAACACATGGTTTGAGGGATGGCAGAGAGAGCAAAAAGGATGATGGGAAATTTCTCAGGTCCAGGACAGGAGCGCAGATAGATAAAACAAATGAAAAGGAGGTTCTAACATGGGGATATAAGCATAGGAGGAGTGCAGAGAATACGATTTTTAACGGCGATAAAGTGTAAAAGGTGAGGAGAGAAAATGAGGTGGAGGAGCTGGTGAACATGTCGAGGTTTCAGTTTGTGTGAAGCGTGGATTCCAGCTCTGAAGGGAAGACAGCAGCTCCTCTGCTCTTTCACTGTACGGCTGAATTACCTGCACAGTCACTTTTCCGTCTGAAAACTAAAAGGTTTCATGTTTTCTATCAGTTCAGAGAGTTTTGGAAAGAGTCTGAATGTAGATGTGGAGATGGCTTTGCTTTTTTAGGAATGGGTCATGCGACTAATTTATTCCAGACAGATGAACTTTTATGGAACAATATATTGCTCCATACATTTTGCTGAGTACTGAAAATATATGATTAAACTTTTTTTCCCTCTCTTTTCCTGCAGATTTGGTTTTTATCTCTACAGTTTCTCACTGTACTTACCAAAAAATAGGATTTTATTATTAGATCACATTTCTGTTGTTTTACATTGACATTGTTACCATGTTAAAATGATCCGTCTGCACTGCATGTCCTGTCATGTTTCCTTTATCTAAATGGTAACTGAATTTAAGACACACTCTGATGAAAATGGTGTCTTTAACATTTTCTTGTGGCATTTTTTCTGATGATGGAGGACATGTATGAAGAAAATTTGCTCTAAATGGTTTTTCTGAGTATATTTTTATTCAATGCCACTAAAAAAAAGCTCATCTGTGACGTAGAAAAGAGAGCAATTGCGAGGGGAAAGGGCAAATTTCTGATGAACTACCAGCGTTCTGCAGAAACCATAACCTAGAAAACAACTTTGACTAAAAACAGCACATCATAATTAAAAGACCACAGGGGAAACTTTTATAATAGATCAAAGGATGATCAGAGTGGGTCTCTAATGGAAATTCACAAAATCCTCAACTTTTTACAAACATGGGTATGTTATAGGTCTGAAATATTCTACTATATTTGTATAAGAATGAACTTCTTTCCGTCCTCCAGTTCCTCTCTCGGCTCCTAAGAACCTTCGAGTTTCAGAAGAATGGTACAACCGCTTCCGGATCAGCTGGGATGTCCCGCCTTCGCCCACCATGGGGTACAGGGTTGTGTACCAGCCTCTTTCTGGTAATTTACTCCAATCCTTAAATGCTAAGTGACAAGCAACAATCCTCTTCAAATGAATCCTTACTTTAGCTGTAAGTTTCCCTCTGAGAGCGTGAAGAGTGAAGGAAGGGAGCTGTAGCCTGAAGCTACCGGCCTCAAGCTAGTTTGCCCACAGCTCAAGTGCTTGGGGCTATTTTCATCACTTCTGACAGAAGCTGCACAGAAACCCATGACAGAAAGAAACTCGGTGCTTTGTTTGTTTTAGGCTTCCAGAGAGAAATGATTGCAGAAAAACATATGTATGCAATTCTATGTCTATGTATCCTTGATCATCACTTAGGAAAAGAAGGAAAACGAAATCTAATCTGAAGACGTTCTTGATAACTGTTAAGGTTTGGATCAAGAGAATTGATCTGGAGCTTTTGAACTGAAATTCCCCATCCACCCCTCAAACTCTTACTCCATTGCCGCCCTACTTTTGCAGCCCCTGGACCAGCACTGGAGACGTTTGTTGGGGAAGACGTGAACACCATGCTGATTGTCAACCTGCTGAGCGGGACGGAGTACAGCGTCAAAGTCATCGCCTCCTACACCACAGGATCCAGCGAAGCCCTCTCCGGCAGAGCAAAGACCCGTACGTTTCCCCTGCTTAAGGCTGTGTCACGCAGCCAATACCTACATTTTGCACATTTTCCTGGCATGAAACTTCGGTATTTCGTGATGCATGCGTGAACTACGAAAGTGTTTCTTGCGTTCATCATTCGTCGATGTGTGCAGATGTCCGTCGAGAGATTCGGCCGATGGGTCTTTACATGAATTCGGTTTTAAGGTGTTCAGATTTTTGGTCAGTTAAGAATTACGCAGTTTACGAGTATTTTACATCGTTTATATGCAGTTTTACATAAATTTTACGCAATTCTTTATGAATTCGACGATTTGTGGCTTTCCACGACCGTTTCACGTATGTCTAAGGGACGATTTCACGCACGTAACTACCACCGATGGATAACTTTTATATTGCATATACGGCGCACATATTAGGTTCAAATGACATAATTGACAAACAAATAACTAGTGAATTGCTTATAAACAGTGCAATAACTAGGCACGATTCATTTTCTACGTTGACGTGTTCTTTGCCTGGTTTATTCGTACTTTTCCGTGGTTTGATGGACCATGGATCATTCTTGATACATCTGTGAAAATTTACGTAAAGAAGCACAACATTTCTAACTTTTACTCACATATATTCACGCATGATGACCAATTTTCATCCGTGCAATAAGGACAAAATGTACGTAGTGGCTGTTTGACACAACCTTACAACTCCGATCAACAACATTTTATGATACTGATCTTGTGCAGTTTTATCCAAATAGTTTATGCACACAGTATTTAAAACATAGATCGTAGTTTCTTTTCAGTTTCTACTTTTTAAACAAACATCAGTTATAGCTGCAAAAAGCCTGTAAAATATACATTTATTAAGTTCAGCTTTTAGCCTAATTATACAAAACGACCTCTATTATGCATTTTGGATAAAACTGATGGAAACATGATGGAAAAAAAAAGTAGCTCAACCGGATGTAATGAAATCTCCTAATTTGCCAGAAGAGCAGCCTGACCTGCACGGATAACATCTATATGTGAATGTCTATCTGATACTTTTAATGACAACTGCATGTCATTTTAGAAGGGAGTGGCTTGTGGAAGTCTCAGCAGTGATGTTAAGCCTCTGTCACCATCAGCCTTGATTTATTTAATCAGTGCCTCTGAAGTACAATCATTGGAGTCCAAAGCTTGCAATCCCTCCTTTTGCATGACAATTAACCTGTTCAAAGACGGCTGACAAAACCGCCCGTCTGAACTGGAAAAGTCCCAGGTTTGATCTCTGTGATGCCAAACATGTCCTTTTGAAGTGTCCTTGAGCTGGACACCATCTCCTCCCCCCATTCCCCTGGTCCGGACGCCAAGCACACGTGTCGGCTAAATCCAAACATGTACTTCCTAAACGGTGCTCGCCGCTGCGGTGGAGCCAGTTTCCGCCGCCCGCATGACAATGAAGCACATCTCGAATGAATTCCAGGGCAAGTTCAGAGAGACAAAGAGGTTATAAGCTATGAAAAAAAGATAGAGAGACGGGTTTTATTTGAAAAGTGAGCAGCGTGATGAGGTTTGTTGCATCCCAGGAGAAGAGCTGAACGTCTGTCATTTTCCACAGCAGCATGATAATTAAGCCTGTGGAAAGAACTGATGTGTCAATGTCACACGCCTGCACCAGTGTCACAACTGGAAGCCCTTAGAAGAATCACTCGTAAGGTTTCCAATTTCATATCCACATATCAAGTCATTTAGAAAAAATCCCAACACTAATCAAATTTGGTAGTTGATACCTTGTCTGCACAGTGGTGCAGTGGTTAGCGCTCTTGCCTCACAGCAAGAAGGCCCCCGGTTCAAGTCCTGGCTGGGGGACATGAAAAACAACATCAATGGGGGACCTTTCTGTGTGGAGTTTGCATGTTCTCCCCGTGCATGTGTGGGTTTTCTCCGGGATCTCCGGCTTCCTCCCACTGTCCAAAAACATGCTTCATAGGTTGATTGGCAACTCTAAATTGTCCATAGGTGTGAGTGTGAGAGTGAATGGATGTGTGATTGAGGATATTCCACCCTGCGACAGACTGGCGACCAGTCCAGGGTATCCCTTGCCTTCGCCCAAGTGGCCGGGATAGGCTCCGGCAACCCTGTGACCCCGAAAGGGAATAAACGGTTAAGAAGATGAATACCTTGTCATCTTTGGGGATACATGTTCACAAACACTTTGTTAATGTCGATTTATAACATTTTTGATTACCAGGAGGGTTAAATTATACATATATGTGTGTGTATATTTATATGTGTGTGTCAGAAGATCAACAACCCCCTGTTGACACAGTAAAATATGTCCAACACAACGGGCCTTCAGCTCCTGTCTGTTTCTCAGCTGTTGGGCGGGACAAGTTAAAAAAACATATATGGAAAATTGGATTTTTGCGAAATTCCAGTGGACATCGTGGTTAAACTTTGATCTCAAACGCCACATTTGCACAGCACTGCAGTTCACTCTATGAGTTCTTTCGACAGGAAATGATCCTGCACCTGAGCACACACCAGGTAGGACATGATGCAAAAATTGCAGCACTTTGAAACAGGGGATTTTGCTTGCAGAGTTTCCCAGAAAATGTCTGAGCTGTGGACATTTATGTTCTGACACCTCCCGTAAAAGCGCATTGGACATTTTTAGGATGTGTCACATGCAGGATTTTGTCTTTTTTTAAATGTGTGATTTTTAAAGTTCAAGGTCTAATGAAAAAAAAAGGAAATAGATTCAATGAAATGTTTGTATCAAAGCTTTAATTTCTCCTTTTTCCTGCTAACAGTGTAAATGAACAGAAGCCACATTTTTGTAGCAATGTGCTGAATTATAACAAGAAAGTCAATCCAAACTTGTTGACAACGTTTAGACCAAGTTAGTTACACAAAAGCAATGTTTTTATTGATCTTCTAGCAAAAAAAGAGAAGAATTTGTCATAAAATCAATCAACAGATCAATTAAAGACCCACTCCAAACTTTGTTAATCTATTTTAAAATCATTTCCAGTGTTTTTTATATTTTTTTTCATTAAGATTATCGTGCTTTTAGCCAAATGTTGTTTGTTTAACTGTTTTTCTCCAGGACATAGTTTCTGCAGACCGGCCGTTGTTCATTTGAAATGTGCCTCTGAGCCCAACCAAAGCTAACATTACTAGTGCAAAAAAGGCAATATTCTAGTTATCCAGTTGGAGCCAGATTCCAGCTCAGACTAGGAAAACAGAGATGTACATGGATCCATTTGTCTGCAGGTGGATGCATCAGAATGGAGCAGAGCAGGGAGCTCATGTTCTGCCCAGCGTATTTTCTACGTTTTTTTTCATAAATCTTTTTTTGTCAGCTCTGATTCATGATTTGAACAGAGAATTACTCAGAAATGCAATTTCAATCTTAATTGGCTTTATTATCCTCAGCAAAATGTTACAAGAACACGTTAAAAACAAGAACACGTCAAAAACTCCTAAACATTATTTTCGTTAGAGGGGGTCTTTAAAACAGTAAATTTAAATCAGTTAAATTTAATCCTTTGAAGTGTTTTTTTTTTTAAATGAAAGCTCCTGTATCAGACCTTGTGAGCTGGAAGTTTTCAGCACACTTCCTTCAGGGATCCCACCGCTTTCACATGCTGCGCGGGATCCAGGATCCCGGCGGTTTCTTTCTTGTCGTGATCAGAAACTCTCAGAGGTTCTCGGTTAGTCTTCGCGTCACATGGCGGAGCGACCTCAGCGCACTTCTTCCAACCTAAAGCTGCAGCAACTGGGAGGCTCTGATGGTTCTGACACTGCATTCCAGCCAACAAACAAACGTGGGAGAGGAAACGGGAGCCAGCGCTGCAGGAACAGCTGGATTCCTCCTTTAGGGTTAGAAGAAGCGAGCAGCTGCAAGTTGGATTTTTTTTTTTTTTTTTTGTGAAGTTTGAGCGTTGCACATGAGTGGAAATGAATGAAGAATGCACCACAGCCACATAAAGTGTACATAAAGACATTTGTCTCTAAAATAAGAAGGCATTTCATGGCAGTTTGACTTGAAAACTTAAAGCTACAGAGGGTTTGTAAAGTTTTCTTGAAAGCACAAAACATCTTGGTGCCTCAGAGATTCTGGATAAAGAGGCTCTTCCTCGGTTTCTCTGTGGGAGTTTCTACAATCGCTCTACGCTTGAGTTATGCATGTGTGTTGAGGTCAAATTCATGTAGAAGAGTCACTCGGCTCAACTCAAAGAAAGTTGGTGTCAGAGGCAGAGTAAAATATAGCGGGACCATCTGACAGAGGCGCACGTGGAAACGTCTGTCAGCTCACAACAAGGCACGCTTCTCTAAAGTTGGACCCTGACAGTGCACGCATGCCATTTGCATAAATAGATTGTGTGGGTTTGTTTGGAAGTGTGCGCACTGGCTGCATTTCTGGAGCAACTGCCACTTTATTTTATTTTATATATTTTTTCCTGGGTCTGGAAATAACTTCATGAAAATGCACATTGGTGTCCTTGAAACCAACCAACCAACCAGCCGAGCACTTTGGAGTCTGTCATCTGAAAGCATGATTGCGTGTGGTTTCTCTGATCTGAGCTCATTACAGTTCCATGCGGTGTGCAGGGAGATCGCTTACAGCTCCAAAATGATTATTTTTAGAACGCCAGCAAGGTTTTTTTTATGCTTCACTGCTGAGTCTGTTGGCCTTTTCAAGTCAAAACATCCCAGTTTTGTAGGGGTGTGAGTCACTCTACCGGCCTGATGCTTATACTTCCTTTAAAGACATCACACTTTTCCCTTTTTCTGTTGTTTATCTTCAGTGTACCTGGGAGTGACCAACCTGAGCACATACCAGGTGAGGATGACCAGTGTGTGCGCTCAGTGGCTGACCCACAGACACGCCAGCGCCTACAGGGTGGTCATCCAGCCACTGCTCGGTGAGTCCAATATTTCACACCAACAACTTATTTAAACTTTTCTGTGTGGTCAACATGAATTATTTAGTAGCATTTTATGCCATTTGAATAAATAAGAGCAACATCAATTCATTGTGTTGCTTTTATTCATCCAAGCCTTGGATGGTATTGTTTTCTGTCATCGTTTATATTTCTATGGATTTGAGTTTATATCATAGCATAGTTTAGATTAAAAATCCCTATGTGCTTCACAGCATTATAGAACATAAAAATCTAAGCTGTGACTAAATGCTTACACAATATTTTACTGGATCTTTAAAAGAACCGACATATCCGCTGCAAAAGGAAGCCTTAGTTATGGGGATCTTTGAGGTACAGTAACTCTTTCACTGTTTACACGACCATCGTGAATCAGAAAAGCAGCTTTATATGTAAATTTTGCATTGAAAAAACAATGTTTTTGTCATGTTTTGTCATGTTTTGTAATCTGCTGGAATCATGTTAATTAGTCGATGGGAATTTAAACACTAGAGCTAAAGCTCTGATGTTAAAGGGTTAATCATACGTGCACCTTTGGATGGATGCTAAGTTGTCCTGTTGTGGCTATTTTTTTATGTGTGTTTAAGAAAAACAACAACTTTAAATCAATCTTTAAACTGTACTGGGAGGATCTACTTAGTTTATTTTTTTATTTAATTCTCAGGGCTGCAACAATTAAAAGCAGCACTGCAGCTGCAGTTAGCCCAGCGGCTATTTATCGTCTGTTGTTGTGGACAGATGTTAAAATTGTCTGCCTAAAAAGCTAAAAGCAACAATTTAAAAGTTAAATAAAAAATATGTGCAGTGTAAAAAATACAATTATAGGGCTTATTACTTATTATCATTGAAAATAGTTCAAAAAAAGAAGAAAGTTAAGGCCTAAAATGCTGAAGAATGGAAACAATATAACAATTTAATTTTTTTTATTTCATTTAGAAACATTTTTAAGTCAAAACACTTTAAATGTTCACAAAGGGGGCTTCAACTGACTTTAATTCTGTTTATCTCAATAAAAATAAAGAGTTGATTCATGTAAAGTTAAGAAATATGAAGAAAGAAAAAACTAAACATATATGAATGTAGCATAAGGTAAAAGAAAAAATGAAAGATTGCACAGAAACATGTTTGAAAGGGCAGAAAACAGTTGTTTGGGGTGTTTGAATGATATTGTGTTCAAGAATGCATTGATACCTTTCAGTTGATCTGTTTGCATTTATTTCCACCTGATTATATACATTGTGAAAAAAATGCAGATTGTATTTCTAGTTTTGCTGATTACACTCCTTAAATTTTTCTAATTTTATGCTGAAAAACAAAGAAAAACAGGATTTTGTTAAAACCCCTATTTGTTCAAACTAATGACCTAAAACGACTCAAAGTCTTCCTTTCATATTTGTATTTGCATTTTAATGAGATCATTTCCTTCTTTGGCTGCCAAAAGGAAACGCCATAATCACTTTCAGAAAAAAAGCCTGCAATTATTAGTCATCTCCTTACTTCTGATTCTCGGCAGCCGCCAAGAGAAATAATTGTGCGCTGTCATTTGTGATAAAAAAAAGTAATAAAGCACAACAACACACTAAAGTAACATCAAACAACAGACGGTTTGTCCGTGATTCAATATCACAGGAGCACCAGCCAGTCAACACCTCAAAGGGAAGATGGACTTTTAATAAAAGCCGTCATCCCCCAAATAGGAGATAAATTGCTGTTATTCATCACCCTAAAGCCTGAAGCAGTAAAACTACCATCATTAACGTCACATAAAAGGCGTGTAATCCCCAGGGTTTCCTCTGCCAGCTCCAAAGTGTTGGTTCCCCCATCACACAATCGACCCAAACAAGGATTAATGTCCGCACAGCTGCTTTACAATGACTTTGGAAACTGAGACGCCGCTAAAGAAAGCAGGGAACAGTTTGACTTTATCAAGTTGTTGTTGTTTTTTTTTTTTTAAAGTGGGTTTGAGGATTAAAGCAGGAAATACCAGCAGTTTGGTCTAAATCAGTACTTGTGTTTTACTTTGAAAAAACGTGTGCAGCCGTTCTCACAGATCCAGGAGTGTTTTTGCACCTTAAACATTCTGCAGCTCCTTTACCAAAAACCACTCCATCCACTCATAAACCCTGAGAATCCTAAAGTGTGACTGAAGTGCATGAACCAGGTTAATTAAAGCTGACGCTCATCTGCATGAACAAGTAACCTTTAGATGAAATATTGATGCTGCAGCAGCTGAGAAAACCCCTCCATTCATCCACCGCACTCTAGCAACAGTTTGTTGGAGTATTCCCAGTATTTGCTGCAAATATTTAGAATATTTTAATATTTAGAAGTGACTCATCAAAACCCATGAAACATGACATTTAAAAAATGTCAACATATTGACACATAAGTACATTATTACACACTACTTGACTTTAGTTAATGATCACTGTTTTTAATTAGGCATATGGGATTTACGTGTCTTTTTTTGTTTTATTTTCTGTTTTTTTTCATCATTTCTGTAATGAGTTTGATAAATCTGTGTAAATTCTTTATTGCTTTGACTACAATGCTTGAAGTAAATCAATAAATCAAATCAAATCAAAATCAGTTTGAACATATTGACACATAAGTACATTATTACACACTTCACGTTTCATTTATTTTGTATTTCAAATTTTCACCTCAGTATAAAATCTGTAACAAAATTGTAGTCACATGCACCCGTAGGGGTGCTGCAGGTTTTTTTGTTTTCCGAGGTCGCGGGGTCGTATGCAGGTGGGGCTGGTTAAGTTTATCATGCCGCGCGCCAATGCTTCACCCATGGGGCTGAATTTAGTAATAGAGTAATCATCATGGCATCATTTCCATGTGTATTACAAAATTCAAAGTGGGTGAAAAAAAACAAAAAAAAAAGGAAACAAAAATTATATTTGTTGTTGATGTCTTCAAATCAACATCAACGCTTGCACAAAGTCAGGGATCTTGTAGGATTATAGTCATGTGTCGATCAGCAAATTATACCAAACAGAGACTTAGAATGATCAAGGTCAGGCAAAGGTTAAGACCCAGCCGTGAACCGAAACAAGAACAGCTGTGTAGGAGGTTAACTGTGGGTGAGGAGCAGCCAAACGGCCAGCAAGAAGAGGCTGTTCATGTCCTGGTAAGATTGAGCTCAGCAACAAGACACAAAGGTGGTTCTACTGCAACAGCAAGGTCTCTGGCACACAAAGACTTTATAGCAGTAGATGTGCTGCTCAGAGCTCATTTGCAGAGTGTTTTCTTTAGAAGTACGGTCCCTAAACAGCTAAATAGTTTTGATGATTCTTAATGTCAGTCTGTCTAGAACACAAAGACCTCAAGCTAGAAATAAGTCTGAATTCATTCAGACATAAGAAATGTCTTTGCTCTTATTTGTCCTTAGAATGACTTTTGCATTGAAGTAAAGGTGAATGACGACGCCAGCGTTTGTGTTTTGACTGCAGGGAGTCAAAAGCAGGAAATCCGACTGGGTGCAGGATCCAACCTACACTGTTTCAGCAACTTAAAGCCCAACACAGAGTACAAGATCAGTGTTTACGCTCAGCTGCAGGACGGGACGGAAGGACCTGCTGCCACCGCCACTGTGAAGACATGTGAGGCCACACCCACATTCACATGCAAAACCGCAGCAATGCCTCCACGGGAAGTTACCTTTACACCGAGAGCTAACAGGCTTTGGCTTTGCTGCATTTTTAAGCTTTTAAAGTTAGGTTTCATTGAATCTGCACTGGAAACGAGGCAGCCTGAAAAATGGGAAAAGAAAATCTGGCTGTGCAGCAAACAAGAAACCTTGTTAGATATTAAAATCTTGAAGCAAAGAGTTCAATACAACCACGCAAAAAATGAAAAATAAGCCAAAAAAGTCCGTTAGAAATATTTCAAACTGAATGTCAAATAACCCAATAAGTATTTGCGCTAGTTCTAAACAAATGCTTTGCATTTTTTAAAGTTTTTCTCTCCCTAATTGTAGTTCATTTTGATTAGTGACAAAAATGAGTGTAATAAGTGTAAATGACTAGTGTTAGAACAAAACAAGAATATGATATTAGTACAGGTTGGCCCATCTTAATAAATTCTCATAAAAACTAAAACTATTCTCAGAACATAAATCCAAATTTTCTTTGTCAGTTTAACTTGTTCACATTTATCACATTTTATAATTACATCCTTATATTTATACCAAAACCAACAGTGCAGTTGAAGGTGTTTGAGTCTCAGGCTGTTTCCAGACTGGACACATTTGTGTCTCCTCAGAGATCTTTTCGTTGACGAAGGCGTCCAAAATTGGTCCGACAAAATTCTTAAATTTGAATCAATGAACTCTTTCGACAAGGATTGCAAAGTACAGGACTTCCATTGTTCTTTATCTCGTTGCAATTCCCCGCCATCGTAATCTCTGGCCAATAACCGTAGAGATCTTTGGGTAAGTGGCTTTTGTTACAAGCTTTGGTTCAAAACAGAAATGTGCGGTGCACGTCAGTCTGAATACAGACCAAAGGTCCAGGACTCCATCCGCTCCCAATTAAAAGTTTAACTCTGTTAGGCAGACTTTTGCAGCCTGAATATACCCTCAAAGCAAGTTTTTCCATTGTCTAACATACGGAGCAAAATGATTTTGACTCATTTTAATAATAATTTCTTGTATTTTTAGATCCTAGCTCTTAATGAGACAAAAGAAAATTCTCAAACAGGCTGATTTTGAGAAAATCTTGGAAAGATGTAGAGCAAAGATAAATGATGATATCCTTGAACCTGCTAAACTTATCTTTTATGTCCCAAAAGAAGGTTTTCAATCTTTGCAAGCATCAAATCATTTGCAGTGTACAAAAAAGAGAGAAATTAGAACAGAATAATCAGAGATGCCTGTCTACAGCCCAAAAACTGTATAGTACTACATGTTTAAAGTCCTAAACACTCATTTCAATAAACACATAGCAGAAGCGCAACAAACCCACGCTCTGAAACCCAGAGCTGTCAGCGCTCATTGTTACGAGGAGAAACCAACGCAGGCTGAGGGGACAGTCGCGTCATTTTCAGCATAAAACGTCTTTCATGACTGTGGGAGCTGAAAGACGGATCCTCATCCTCCTTTCAGAACGAGCCTTTTGTTCTGCAGCAGCAGCAGCTCCAAACACTAATCAAGACGAGGCGGGGGAGGCAGGCTGATGTGATGGGTGGGGATCGTGTTCTCTGGGCGTGTTGTGCAGTTAATTCACTTGCTTTTCCACTTTATCGGTAGTTTATGTTCCCTGCAAGCATTTCAAAAATCCTCCTGCTTTTCTCGGAGAGGTTCAATGAGATTTGGTGTTGGAGGAACAAAAAACACGGAACCTGTGGAACGTCGTGGAGGTTTGGCGGCACGGCGTTGCCTTTTTTTCCACAAAACCCAGTGATCTTTGTGGAAAAATAATTAACTTTTACCTGTTATTTCAACATCTTTGTTTAAATTTTTGATGATCAATCCAAACAGAAATAGATAGTTTTTAGTGATATCTTTTTGGTTACACCGTGCATACATGACCTACTTCTTTTAGCCAGCTGGGTGTAAGACAAAAACACATTTAGCACAATAAATAATGCATGTTGCACAGCACAAATTGTGTATTTTAATTAACTTTAATATTTTTGTTTATCCAGATGATTTATTTATAGAAATATTCTCTCAGCAGACTTTCTGTGCGGATTTTTATTTGTTTTTTGGTTAAAGTCTATAGTTTCCAAGAGATCACAAAAAACATGTGTAAAAATATTTGAAGGCAATTGTCTAAAAGTCAGACTTTGTGCCGCTTTGTGTCTACAGTTTGGGTAGAAGAAGAGTGAGACTGAGGTAAAAAATAAATAAATAAATAAAAAGGAAAAGGAGTGGAGAACTGCAGTGGAGACAAAAGTGTTAGAGATGTAAGGGGTTGCAAGTAAAACCAAGAAAGAAAGAAAAAACCAGAGGAGGAGTTGCATATAGAAAGTTAGACCTTTCCCAAAAGCCGGTGTTTGTTTGCTTGAAGTTGCTCCCTGCTGTGATGCAGCTCCGCACGGCGGCTTCTGGATGATTTATGGCTTTGTTTTGATTCAAATGAAAGCCTGAGCCTCAAAATGACTATCCCCATCGCTGCAGGCAGCCGCTGCTGAACGCTCCCTACCTGCCATCACAAGTAATTCCCAGCCTCAGGTAGCTGATTTACTGCAGAAAGTGTGTCTGTGTGTGTGTGTTTGTGTCTGGGAGGGTGGGTACCGCACAACCCCGGGTATCAAGTCTAAAAGTTGAGCGGGGAAGTCAGAAGCTGCTTGTTGTTGACTGCAGTTGAAACTATGATCAATCTACTAAATTATACAGAGCAGGGACCACACGGCTACATGTAGTCATTTGACACGTTGTGTATGGCGTGTGTGTGTGTGTGTGTGTGCGTGTGTGAGCTTCCTTCAGAGGGCAATTCATCTTCACAGCCTCATTTGAAGCTGACGAATGCTTTATTATAAACTAAGCTGTAATTGCAGGTTTTTGCATCTTCATGTTTGTGTTGCTGATTCTCTCTGTGCAGTACCGGTCCCGACCCAAGCGCCAACCAAGCCCCCCGCCACCACGCCGTTACCCACAATCCCCTCTGCCAAGGAAGGTGAGAATGTTCTGCCGTTGGTTCCACGTTGATGATGGATCGATGTGTTGCATGCTGGGGAAGGGTTTAATCTGTGCAGAGGCCTGCTTTATGAGGCCGTTTAGCTGTTGGCACATGTCGGGAATAAAAAGCCTTTATAGGAAAAGCTTAGAAAACACTAAAGTGCTTTTTTTTAATCCTGTGCCAAAAGATTTGATGGGCACCTTTACTTAAGTATCTCATTTTACTTTTATAGAAATTTGAAGGCATTAATATGACAGTTTCATGCATTTTCCCTCCTTTTAAAAGGAAAAATACTTCTTGCTTCACTTTTGGAAATGTCGGTACGTCATACTTTCATATGGATCTCAACTTTATTTATCACACATTCCATGAGAATCAATGAGAATCAATGCCACCAATGTCAGGGACGACTCTTAGAAAACATGGCATCTTAAGAACGGAGCTGAGGCAAAAGTGAAATATTTAAACCAGACATCTTACCAACTTTGTACATGTATGAATATGACAACATACAAAACAAAACAAAACAACAAACATGCTAGAAAGTCTCTTTTCTTAAAATAGTACAAAAATGAAGATACGTTTGTGTTGTATCAATGTCTCTTGACCAAAAGTTGTCTACCATTAGAAAGTCTTTCTAAAACCGTTTCAAATGTTGTCATATTCATAAAGAACATGTTTTTAGGGGATGAGCAGAAGGGTTGAATACACTTCTTTCAGGATTTGGACTCCGCCATGTTGGAGCCAAACGTCGCCAGGAAGCAGTGATTGGTCCAAATCAGTCCTAGCCGTTGTTTCTATGGCAACTGCTCTTGCAAATCAGGAGTGAGCTTGTTGAAAAATCCATACCTCTATGAGTTGAAAGCAGGCTATACCATATCTGTCAAATGTTTTGAAGGATGGACGAGGGGGGACCACCGGGCACCACCAACATCATTAAGAGAAAATATCAGAAAAAAAAGAAGGATTAGTAAGAACATGTATCAGAGCAAAAATGGTTCTTCTGACCAATCACAGCTGTTTATTTCTCCTTTGAAGGCTATGGGACTTTGGCTTCTTTGGAGTCAGCTGGTACTTTCTGTTAGGACTGTGAGTCCAGTTCTCATACACAGTCAATGATCTAATCACAACAATGATATATGGAATATGGTTTATAAAAAATAAAGATGAATTCTGAAGCTTAAAAAGCCGTTGAGGTGTCCCTGCAGATGCCTAATGGAAATGCTGATTTTGATTTCCAGCAGGGCTTTGGCACCTGCCAAAAATACCAGGTCCAGGCTTAGACATCATGTGATCTGTGATCGAACTGACCTCAACCCTACCAAAATTCTACAGGTGTTGTGAAGAAAACCAACTCAACAACACAAAAGGAATGAGGGTCACTGTCAGATCAACCTGAGCAGAACACAATGATGTCACTCTGCACTCAGGTTCTGCATTTGGCACAAAACCAAGAGTTTAATATTTAAAGTGCCACTAGAAGAACAAAAATGAGCACTTTCTGACTGTCTGTCCTTAAAACTTAGATCTTTTTGATTTTAATGATCGGATCTGAAGATGTCTGGTCATTTCTTTCTTAGTTCTTTTATTTGTCATGAAATTAGGAGGATTAGGAAAACCACTGCAAGTTCTACGAGGGAGGAATGTTTGCTTTTCATAAATGTAGCTGCTGACATATTGAATTTAGAAATCACATTAAAATATTAAAGACAATTCTTTGAAATGCTAATTTTAACAAGTTGTGTATTAGTTATTAAGCATTTCCTAAACAAAGAGCACCTGCCCAACAATTATGTTAAAATTCTAAATATGTTAATGTTTTAAAATTATGAAAAATAACATTTCACCACCTTTTCAATGTGATGCCTTGATGCACTAATTAGCAATTTGTTGATTCAATTAAACACATTTGAGCACAAATTATAATCTTGTCAAATTACAATTTTTTAGACAACCTGCCCCCCAAGAAAGTTCAAAACAATTTTATGTTTTAATTTCCTGAACCTAAAGTGCCTTCATTAAGGTTCAGAAGGGGCGCTGCCACTGCTGCTGTTCTACTGCTCCTGCCGCTGCTGCTGCTGCTGTTGTTCTGCTGCTGCTGCTGTTCTACTCCTCCTGCCGCTGCTGCTGCTGCTGCTGTTCTACTCCTCCTGCCGCTGCTGCTGCTGCTGTTGTTCTGCTGCTGTTGCTGTTCCTGCTGCTGTTCTACTGCTCCTGCCGCTGCTGTTGCTGCTGCTCCTGCTGCTGCTGCTGCTCCTGCCGCTGCTGCTGCTGCTGTTCCTGCTGCTGTTCTACTGCTCCTGCCGCTGCTGTTGCTGCTGCTCCTGCTGCTGCTGCTGCTCCTGCCGCTGCTGCTGCTGCTGTTGTTCTGCTGCTTCTGGTGCTGCTGCTGTTCTACTCCTCCTGCCGCTGCTGTTGCTGCTGTTGTTCTGCTGCTGCTGCTGTTCCTGCTGCTGTTCTACTGCTCCTGCCGCTGCTGCTGCTGCTGCTGTTGTTCTGCTGCTTCTGGTGCTGCTGCTGTTCTACTCCTCCTGCCACTGCTGTTGCTGCTGTTGTTCTGCTGCTGCTGCTGTTCCTGCTGCTGTTCTACTGCTCCTGCCGCTGCTGCTGCTGCTGCTGCTGCTCCTGCCGCTGCTGCTGCTGCTGCTGTTCTGCTCCTGTTGTTGTTCTGCCACTGCTGCTGCTCCTGCTGCTGATGCTGCTGCTGCCGCCACCGCTGCTGCCGCCGCTGCTGCTGCTGCTACTGCCGCCGCCGCTGTAGCTGCTGTCCGAGGGGAATCCAAGCAAATCCAGACCTGACCCGAATGAACCAAGAATCAATTAGTCCCCCTCCAAGACGCCCCGACTCAGACTGAGAGAACACAAACACTGATCGCCGCATGAGCTGTCTTTTAATTCAATCAATTAACAGGCAGCACTGCTGAGAAGAGCAGCACTATCAAAGAGAACAGTCTCATATAAAGGACATTTATTTTTTATTAAGAAACATTTATTGCCCATAAATGTTTCATTTGCCATAACTGCACACAAAACAAATTCAGATGCAGATGAAGAAAATGTTTACTAGCAAGTACAGAAATGTTTAAAGCAGCAAAAAATATGGATACATAAAGGCTGCTTTAAATCATTTATTAATCAGATTAAAGATCGACAATTAAAAAAGCATAAGAAATTATATAAAGTCATCACATTTTAGAAACTCAAAACAAAATTCGGGAAATCAAAACATACAAAAACAAAAAACATAATTCAAAAAAAATCACAAGGAATCAAAATGAAACAAAATAAGAAGCTGGAAAAGGTATTATGGGAAATCGCTGATTGATGATGATGCATGAGTTTTGAGGAAGAGGGAAAGCTGAAGGATTTATTTGCCTGAACTCTGGTAAAAGGTGATCAAGTAATTACTTAACTTTTGCCAAAACTTAAAAAGAAATATCTTCTGTCAGAACGTTTTTACCGTGCCAAAAAGTTGAGAAAACCTCATCCCATCAGTGTCCCATATTACCTCCCTTCATCAGTTTTTATGTTCTTTCAGTTTTTAACATTTCATTTTGATTTCTCAATTATTACTTTTGTGTTCCAAAACATTTCCTTTAGGTTTTGTTTCTAGAATTGTGTTTTGATTTCTAAGTCTTTAATATTTGTTTTCCCTTTTTTAATAGCCATCAAGCTTTTGATTATGGTTTTGCATCAAGTGGTTTGCACTTCAGGGCCACCAAAACAAAAACAGGTTGTTGTTGATTTTTTGATCTGAAGATCAAACTTTTGACAATTTTAATTTATCAAAAGTTCAAAATCTTCCTGAATTTAGTTTTAGCAGATTAGAATTAAAGTGACGGCTGGATCAGTTTGGGCCAACGGTTCTGACTAAATAAAGCAACTGGTCTTTAGACATTAGGCATATTTTCTTTAAAAACAAAACCAAAAAAGGATATTTTCCAATGTATTCAAAAATGGTCATATGTAGAACTCTTTATTTTAAAAGAATTTGTCACTTAGATATGTTTTCCTAAACTAAGATTTCTAAACAGGACAAACTACTTTCTTAAGATTCAGTTTTTACTGACATTTAATGATTAAAGAGGTAAAGTCATAAATTGTTATTAAACCCAGATCCCTGAATAAAGAGCTAAATTATGTCACAGTGGAGCCTATTCCTTTATCATTTTGGACATTTGGGACAACGTTAACATGTTTCAACACTGAAAGACATTTCTGGTTTCACTTAAATTTGTTTTTTTATGTCCAAAGAAATTGCTCCTCTGGGTTTTATAAATAAAGATAAAGATAACTTTAAATAGGACATTTTTTGCAGTATTTTTGTAAAGTTATTTTGTTGAAACTTGCAGTAGAATGAAGCAGATGATGGAATTTGGGCCGATCAATGTGCAACTGGCTGACTCATTCTTGTGATTTTCTTTTAGGAAAACTAAGTGACTTGAATCAGTGAAGAAAAGCAACACAGGCACCTCGTGTTTTGCATTTAATCAGCTGAGCACAGTTTCAATCGTTCGCCAGTCAAGTCCTCTTCAAATCTCATCAATCAAAGATTTATCTTCCTAAGAAATGCGTTCTGTTTCATCCTTTGATTCTCTCCATTAGGATCTAATTGGTTCCTTTTATGTTTTTTTTTCTTTCTGTCATCACTATTTATTTGGGTCAATTTCAAAGAACACATACTGTTTGCCTCATCTTTTTTTTTTTTTTTTTGTATTTCTGTAATCACTTCTTAGTCTGCAGAGCTGCCAAAGCTGACTTGGTCTTCCTGGTCGATGGATCCTGGAGTATTGGAGACGACAACTTTCTGAAGATCATCCGTTTCCTGTACAGCACTGTCGGAGCTCTGGACCGGATCGGACCGGATGGCACTCAGGTAGCAAAGATGCAATTCCATCCCGTTACTCCCCAGTATTCCCTCAAATACGCACCAGAAAGTTCTAAAAGTCACGGTCTTAACTTAAAAAACAAGGCTAAAAGCTGAGAGCGAGGCAGAGCGTTTCCTTCAGGGCCACGGGCCAAGCTGCATTCTGATGGGGCCGCCATAGATTTTCCATCCTTGTTCTGTGCAGCCGTGGCTTGACACGCACTGCGGTGGCAGGAGACGAGGAGTAATGAAAGAGATCTTGATGACCAATCCTCTGAGTCACTATCGATTGCATTTCGACCCACCCACGGAGCGCAGGACGCCCTTCATCGGGATTCTCCTGCTGTAGCCAAGAAACTCTGCTCAAAGTCTCACAAAGCAAACAGACTCTGCAGAGAAAAAGAACGCAGCAACAGTTTATCTAAGAGGAGAAATGTACACAGAACATTTGAAAACTATGAAAACATTCAAGTATTGTTGTATTTTTTTGTGTGCAGTTTTGTGATTTTCTCTTCATTTTTTGCCTCAGTATTTAGTCTTACTCCCTTTTATGAAAATTTGCCGCCTGTCATGTTCCAGGTTGCTGATTGCCTCGCATGCACTGCCTATCTCCAGATTTTCTTTTAGCTTTGCCAGATTCTCATCACAACCTCCAAATGCTTCCTGTCTGCCTCGCCGTTAATGCAGCAGGAAACGGCTGCAGGAAAAGGTCATTCAGATTTGGCGGAAAACTGGATCCTGTGCTCTCTTCAGTGTTTTAGGAGAAGGTCTTCTGAATCACCAGAGAAAAATGCTGCCATGCATGAAATCAACAAATGCGTTAAACATTCACAAAGATTTTAGAATGAGGAATACATTTGCTGGGAAGATCAGTGCGATCTTGACACAGATGCAAAGTCTGTGCTTCATTATCTGCTTTCTGCAGATGGGAGTTCAGGTTGATCAGGTAGAGAGCGGATGTCAGTGTTTGCATGTTTGGGGGTTTTATTCATCCCTGCTTTATAGCCTTGGTGTTAAATCTGCAAAAACTGAAAGAAATACACAACCAGGGACAAACGACTGTCTTCTAACGGCCGTTCTCTGTGTTCTTTACTGTCATTAACATACAACTGATCCCTCCCAGTAGTCCCAGGTGACCGAAACCCGCTTTACTTTAGATCTATTTGCACTCCTCTAGTTCTCATACGGCCGAATAATCAAAGATCTGCTCAGACCTCCGTCAAGCGGCTCTCCGTAATGCTTCGTTATGAACGGCGCAAACAAAAGCTATTCCTGTTTAATCTCTCTCACAACTCTCCTCACAGCATCAGGATTATGTTCAGGCTCAGTTTGACATAAATGGTGAGTTGAAGGTGGAAGCTCACACAAAAAAAAGAATTTCCAGCTATTCAAACTGGTTCTTTTTTCCATGGAGTAATAAAAGCACAGACACACCTGTGGGAAAAGAATAAAGGAGCCTAAGATATAATGTGGCATTAGTTCCACCAGCCGATGTAAATCAATACATCTGTTTTGTTTCATCTTTATTTTTGATGGGAAAGCTTAAGCTTTAGTCGCATAGTCCTGTAGGGGGGGCGACCTGTGCGAGTGCTGCAGGTTTTCTGGTTGTCCGTATCTGTGGAGGGTCATAGAGAGGAGTGGCCACATCTTAAAGGCTCGTGCAGCCCCCTCAGGGGACATCATGAAAATGGGGGGTACCATTGTGGATGTGGTTTGTGTCTCTTGAAGTATTGATAAAGCTAATGTTATTTAAGCACACTCAGTGCTTACAGTGATGCTGTTGTAGGATGTCCTTAAGCCACGCTCTGGTCGTTAGTAAAGCCTTAGTCACATGCTGCAGGTTTTTGGGATGTCCCGCCTGTAGAGGATTGTAGAAAGGACGAGCTGCATCTGAAGAAGAGCATGTGAAAATGGGACATACAATTGTGCGTGCAGTAAGTGTATTGTGAAGTATTTGCAAGGCTAATGTAAGTGAAATGCACGCTGCCCTTTACACAGCCTTCTAGTCATTAGTAAGGTGCGAGCACATGCAATGCTGCATGCACACGTGCGGGTGATACGAAAGTGTGCAGGGTTCAGGGGGGGGGGGGGGGGGGGTATGCAAAAACAGATGGACTAATTACGGGGTGTACGAGTGTTCTCAACAACCTGACCCCTGCAGCATGCAGGTAGAAAGAGGGGGACCTGGCGGCAGACAAAATGGCGTCCAGACATTATTAGACGGAAGTGAAAATTATACAAGACTTCAGAATTGGAGCACCTTTTATTATTACAACTGTTTTTGTAAATAAACGGTTGAGTGTGCAAGAAAAGCTTAAAACGGAGCAGAAAACGGTAATTGTCTATTTATTTCAACATATATATTAACAAAAGTGTCCAGAGGTAATCACTGGAGCTAAAGCTTAGACTAACATTACTCTTTAAACCTTAACATGAGCAATGGGAATCAGATTATTCTGTGGCAGAGAAAAGTGGCTTTGTGCCAATATTCAACACTTTATATGAGTAATGTGTTGCATATTGGAGAAAAACTGCATTTCTCTGCCGATCAGCTGATTCACACGGCGTCTTGTGTTAAAGGTTTAAAGCTTAAAATGGTAAGTAACTGTTTTGATTGTGAGTTAAATTAGTCTTTTTCGACCAAAAAAAAAGTATTTCTTTGATCAAAATTGGGAGGGGAACTTCCGGTTCTGGCTAATGATGTCGGCTCTCGGGTCTTCTTGTATTTTTGCGTTATGGGCTCACCGGGTGCTACGATCTTAGAATGTTCTGCGGGTCACCAGTGTAGTACGTGTGTTGAACACATTTTCCCATTTTTCTCTTGCAGACAGCCCAAAACTACCCAAAAGTTCTGACTAAGTCTTTAGAACCGTGCTTCAAGATAAATTTGGTGATAAATTGGTTGGTTGGTTGATTTTAAGCATTTTAGTCAAAACAATAAATAATTCACACTGATACATCAAACTCATTACAGAAATCATGAAATGCATAGATTAAAAAAAACAGGAAAAAAAACAAAGACACACTTAAATCCCATTTTTTTAATTCAATATAGTGATCATTAACTAAAGTCATGTAGCGCTTGATTAATTGCTTGAAAAGGAGTTGGAAGAAGTGAGTATATCTAACCCTACCCCTACTGAGTTATTTCATTTCAACTCCTGGTGGTTCTCAAAACTATTTCAATAGTAAAAAAAAACAAGCTGAGGTATTTAATTCTCCATAGATAGGCTTTAGACGTCCCAACAACAAACACACATCTCTTTGTAATTTAACTTAACCTGATATCATTATTTTGTCTTCAAATATGCCACACTAACATCTTAAATTCTCCTGCTGATCTGACAGGTGGCCATTGCCCAGTTCAGTGACGATGCCCGGACCGAGTTCAAGCTGAACTCGTACACCAACAAGGAGCGTCTGCTGGACGCCGTCAACAAGATCTCCTACAAAGGTGGAAACACCAAGACAGGCCGGGCCATCCAGCATGTGAAGGAGAACATTTTCACTGCAGAGGGAGGAGTCAGGCGGGGGATCCCCAACGTGCTCGTGGTCCTCACTGATGGTCGATCTCAAGACGATGTCAACAAAGTCTCCAAAGAAATGCAGATGGAAGGTCAGAACTTCACTGTGTTCCTCAAAACTTTACAAAAATGGATTTGAAAAGTTTCACATTTGAATCCAAAAAGTGAGATTAATTATGTTTGAACACTATAAGCTAAAAACTGTAGAAGAAGTCAACAAGTTACCATTGTGCCATGCAGTGAAGGATCAATAATTTTAGATTTATGTCAAATAAAATCCTTCATTTTAATTGCATGTTTGGGAAAAATGACCTTTACAGACTTTTTTGTCTGGAGATTCCCATGTTGAAGACAAAAGGTTTGTTTATCCTCTCCGTCTTCAAATAAAGGCTACATTGTGTTTGCAATTGGCTTCGCTGACGCCGACTACGGCGAGCTGGTGAGCATCGCCAGTAAACCCAGCGACAGACACGTCTTCTTTGTGGACGACTTGGACGCCTTCCAGAAGATCGAAGAGAAGCTGGTGACCTTTGTGTGCGAAGCCGCCACAGCCAGTGAGTTTCCGCCAGCGCACAGTTTCCGTTCTGCAGCTTAAAGCTGGACACCATCATTAAAT
Source organism: Oryzias latipes (assembly GCF_053564925.1). Taxonomy (NCBI): domain Eukaryota; kingdom Metazoa; phylum Chordata; class Actinopteri; order Beloniformes; family Adrianichthyidae; genus Oryzias; species Oryzias latipes. Next base: position 27,704,079 of record NC_136247.1, on the reverse strand, counting down.
GCTGAATGGGACTTCTTGTTGTTTTTTCAGCTTGTCCCTCTGTACCCATGAGTGGCAGCACAACTCCAGGTAAACTTTTTAGGCTTTTTTTTCCCGTTAAGGTCTTTTCAGTAAAGACACATCTGTGAGCAGCAATGTCTGCTGTTTTCTTCCTCCATAAATGCTACAACCATGACTGTATATGAGAACTGGATGAAGGGAGTGTGACATCACCCATAGAAAACGGCTTCACTTGCGGCTCCAACCAAATGAAGCCAATTTAGTCAGGATTTTTTCGGTATGGATGCCTCCATGTGGAGCCAGGCGTCATCAGTGAGCACTGATTGGTCCGAGTCAGTTTGATTCATCACTTCTATGGCAACCATTCTTACCATTGAGGAGTGAACTTGTTGGAACTCCACACCACTACCACTTCAAATCTATCAATGAAACTCTTTGAATATTCAATGCGAGACCACCTACTTTTATTGAGGCATCTGATTGGTCAGTTTATAACTTGACCAAATGTAAGGATTAGCAAGAAAATGTAAAAGACAAAGGGGTAGTGGAGCAGGAATGGTAATTCGGACAACTAAAATGACCGAGTATCAGCTGTTTATTTCTCTATCTATGGGATTTTGGCTTCTTGGAGCCAGTGGGTACTTCCTGTTTGGGACACGAGGGGGAAGGGTTCACTCAGTCCAGTTTTCATATACAGTACAATCAATGGGTACAAGATACAAGTATTTGTATTTTCTTTTCCCTAAAATGTAAAATCTTTGCACATTGTTCTTTAGAAAATATTTGAGAGGGTCCTTTAGCTGGAATTAAAACCTGTAAAGATCAAAATACATGATTTTACCCAATTTAATAATAATAATAATTAATAAAATTAACTTTGTTCTGATGAACAAAAGTTTTCCAATTAAAGATAACGTTTTATGGATTTATTTTAGAGCATTTTTGCCTATCAAATTTAAAATGTAGATTCAGAGATTAAAGTTATGTTGTTCATTTTGCTTTTTGTATTTACTGTGACAGAAAAAGCCCAGAGTAAAGAAGGTTTATTCAGTTTTCTTTTTTATGTTTCTTTTTATCCCCACGTTACACCATTTTTATTACACAAATTAGACATTTTCAAAAGAGACACATGTCTGCATTGAAACCCCTGTGGTAAAAAAATGATCTTAACAAGAATTTTTATTTTAGGAATAAGTTTTATTGGCTTAGATTTTTTTTTTCTTTTTTAATAAGATAAAAAAATAAAATATTGATACGAATTTTTTTTTTGCAAGGCAGAAAAAAGACAGATCCTTTTCCTTTCTTGTTCATTGTACAAACACTATCCTGAAAAACAATCAAATATTGTCTCTCCAATGTTTTTTGGAGTAACATTGTCTTTGTTTTTACATGCTGGTTTTATGTTAAGTATTTCATCTCTGTAAATGCCATGAATTCAGCCTTCAGCTCATAGTAAAGGTCTTATTTGATCTGGTTTTCTTAGGTTTCCGTATGATGGAGCTGTTTGGTCTTGTTGAGGACCGGTACAACAGCATCTACGGCGTTTCCATGGTACCGGGAACCTTTAATGCCTTCCCTTCTTTCCACCTGCACAGTAACGCTCTGCTGGCTCAGCCAACCAGGTGAGGCTGACATTTGTTCTGGTTTTACCACGCTCAACAGTTGTATGACCTTTGTGACCTTTAATCTTGTGTGACTCCCAGGTTCATCCATCCAGAGGGGCTTCCATCAGACTACACCGTCTCCCTGCTGTTCAGACTGCTGCACGACACTCCAGAGGAGCCCTTCGCCCTCTGGGAGATCCTCAACAACAACAACGAGCCTTTGGCTGGAGTCATTCTGGACAGTGAGTGAGCAACTGCAGCCATCAACACACAGCTTTGGGTTTCAGCTTTCACGTTTTTGGGTTTATCATTGAAAATTGCTTTGGTAACAAGGTCGGAAAACACTAACTTTAAATAATGCAATGAGTTCCTTACTTTCCACTTGGAGTGTTTGTGCATCCCAACTGGAGTAGTAATCATTTGTACAAATATGTTTCAAATATACAATCAATTACACTATTCTTGGTCTATTTTGTATTTAGATAATCAGAAAATGTATCTGAGACAAAGAAAAACAGAAAATGTCGGAGGATTTATTTAGGTTATTTATTTACCCTGAATTGGAGTCTGATGACGGATGTACAGGTCAAATGTTTTCTATATTGGATAAAAAAAAGAAAAATAAATATAAAATGACACAAAAAAACTGTCATCTTCTTAAAATGCAGCCGTTGACTCAGTTTAGTGAGAGTATTTAAAGATGTAGATGCACTATTTGGTAGATTTAAACTATATATACTAGTTGAAGAACTAATAATAAACGCAGTTTTTTTGGATAAATACAGCCAGTTTTTTGAGACATTGAAACATTTTTCCTGCCAACAGAAAGTTTAACATTTTCATTAACTGCAAATTATACCAACTTCTTACTGGCTACGTTTGAAGTTTATTAGTCTATTTACACTTTAGGTTGGGGTTAAAAAAAAGTTGGCTACTCAAAATTAGCACGGATTTCTGCTTAGTTTAGATTTTGCCCTTTGAAAACAGAGAAAGTTTATATAAGCTGCTGGCTTCAGCAGAAGACTTGAGACTTTTTATGCCAAGAAAATATGACATAGAGAAGTGAATATAAGCTTCATTAGACAGTTGATAGAGTCATCCTCCTAGCTCTGAACAAACATGCTTTAATCCTCCATCTAATAATCACAGAGCAGCAAATAATTTCAGAATAATTCCTGAATCCTCATCGTTTCTTTCTTAAAGAGATATTAGGTCTGATATTAATTCTGCTTTAAGATGCCATGTAGAGAAAAAGACTCTCGGCACTTTTCCTCAGTAACAGCAGTGATGAGGAGGGTGTCCTGAGATGAAGGCGAGCGTTTTAATTTGTTGTTGTGCGTTTCTGTTGTGTCAATATGTGCACATAACCTAACGTTGTTTTTTAAATGTTGCTGCATATTTGAGTGTTAATTGCTCATTTTGTAAACATGTATGGGTCTTTTTTTCACAGATGGAGGAAAAACTTTGACTTTCTTCAACAACGACTACAAAGGGGACTTCCAGACGGTCACTTTTGAGGGGCCAGAGATCAAGAAGCTCTTCTTTGGCAGCTTCCACAAGGTCAGAGCCCCACCTATGCTTGTTTTATTTGATTATTAATTCAGTTAATATCATTTTACTTCAAAACACATATTTTATTAATGTGTTCTCTTTTCTTTTATAAAGTCTCTTTCTTGATTTACAAAATAAAAGTCCTCCTTCTTCTTTCAAATGACTCTCTCTCAATGCTCCTATCACTGTATAGACACATTTAAAAACATTAATAAAGTTTTTAGCTGCAAAAATATATATATAATAACTGTGAAACTCCATCGTTACTCTTTGCAGTCGGGGAAATTATGTATAGGAGCAATAAATAAATACATAAAAGTAAAATGCTTGATAGCAAAAGATCTTGTTTTTTCCTGAAACTTAACTTAACCACCACGACTCGTTTTAGGCTACTTACCTGATGATTTCATGCACTCTGCTGAAACTGAATCTGACTCGTGTTTCTGTCTGATGTGGACTGATGTGCACCCAGCTGCGGTTGCAGCACCGGCAGGCTGGTTGCAGCTGAGTCATGCTCTGAGTCTGCACCCGCTGGTGTCGTATTGTGTTATAGTCTGTGCTGTGCGGGTGCCGAGGGACCTGCTGTCTGATCTGCAGTCACTCGCCGTCAGCAGAGCTTATCCTGCTCACCTCTTCACCTTTTGTGCTGTCATGTCTGTCTGTGTCTTCATACACAGAGGATTTTTTTAAGTCCTGGTAGACCAGAACCTTTGCGGCCCTCAGAAATCTGGGTGGCATCTTCAGAGGTTGCAGATCAGAGAGCATCTGGGTTTTTAAGGTCAACTATGACTGACAGTTAACCTCCCTGACACTTTGAAGGTTACAGCATGTCTGAAAACATACAGAAGTAGTTTCAAATTAATAAAACAGACATCAGGAGTATAATTCAATAAAATGAAACCTTTGAAGTACTGTTGCATCACTTTTAACATCACTTTTAACATTCCTAACAGGATTTATTGTTGGTAATTCATTAGACACCATAGGAAATTGTAAAACCAACAGGGTAAAAAGGAATTTCCTCATGAATACAGAAGCCAAAGTTTGTTTTTTACTCGTTTTAACCTTGAACAATCGCCATCAAAACTGAGAGCTGAACAAACAATTAAAAAAAATCCTGATATTTCTCATAAAAGCTTTCATTACCCCCCCAAAAAAACTAAGAATCTGCAAAGGAACTACAGCTTTAGAGAGAGAAAAGAGCAAACTTTTAATGTTAACCCAGGAGGCCTGATGCAACACATCAGTATTCCTGTGCTCATGTCTAAGCTGCGTGGGGTTTAAAGGGAATGAGCACACTACCTGCAAAAATTAAGAAGTAATAATCAGAAGATAATATTTGGACTCAAGATTGTTTTGTGATGTTTTTTCCCTGCGTGTTTTGCTGCTATTCTATATTGTTCAAGCTACATTTTTTAGAAGTATTAAAAACCTTAAAGCTCTAAAAACTGCAATTGTTTTTCTTCTCTTTGAAATACTTTTTTTCACAAAAAAGTTTTTGCAAACTAGTCTTCACGTGTCGGGCCCAAAAATAAGCTGTTTGAGCATTACACCAGCAGAGGGCGCTCTCCTTCCACCTTTTTTTTTCTTATAGATGTTTTACCTGAATTTATCTGTATTTATCTCCTTGCTGCCATTGCAAACAATACATTTTATGCTAATAGAGTATTTATGGCACAAACAAAGCTATCAATGTATGATCTATTATATATAAATATGTCATTTTTTTAGATATTGCATCAGGTTTCAGTCACAAAAATGCATAAAAACAACTTTTAAAAAGTGATTTCTTTTTTCTTCTTTTTTTTGTTATTTTCTCATTTTAAATTTAGCTTCATGTTGCAATTAGCAAGACTAGTGCCAAAGTGTTTGTGGACTGCAAAATGGTGTCGGAGAGAGCGATTAATGCAGCAGGAAACATCACCACAGACGGACTGGAAGTTCTGGGCAGGATGGTCCGCTCCAGAGGGAACAAGGACAACTCTGCACCGGTGAGGAAAAACAGCAAAAACACACTCACACTTTTTAGTTTTTACATTTTAAGATGCTTGAAAACATTTGAAACAGGCCTTACCTGTCTGTGTAGGGTCTAGTTTTTCATCACAAACCTGTCTAAAGAGGAAATGATTATGACGAATTGCTGTACTTGAAAAGCTTAAAGGTGGCCTTCCGATATCAGGCTTTTATTCTGAAAATTCTGACTGTTATGGTTGCTGCTAATCTCTTTTGTTTTTTACTTATTTTTCCCCCTAATCCCTTTAACTGTGGCTTTTACTTCTTGCAAATATTATCTCCAATTTTTTAATGTTTTTGCTTATCAGGAATCAAGACGAGGAGCATAAATAGTGATATTAGATCAGGTTAAATCAGATTTAATGTGATTATTGAGCAACTAAAAATAAAGTTTTAAAACAAAAGCATCATGTCTGTACTTTTTATAGTTTGGATCTTCGAACTGAAACCCGCTATTGTCAAGTTTGATTTAGCAATTTGTGTTAATTATTAACAAGATGTTTCTGAGCTCAAATATCTTTGCTAAACCTTTAGATGAAAGCCTGAGCAGCGTTTGAAACCTCTGAAGCAGTTTTAATAACGATGGTATTTGGATTTATCTTTGAATCTCCTGGTGCAGTTTCAGCTGCAGAACTTCGACATCGTCTGCAGCACATCATGGGCCAGCAGAGATAAGTGCTGTGAACTTCCTGGTCTGGTAAGATCCAAGCTCAACCTTATTTCCAATTTTTTTTTAAGGACTGTTGCTTTCATATCTATTAAAAGCAACAAAAGCAGCTCTCAGTTATTTCAAGTACTAAACCTCCTGATGATGATTCACACAGCACACGCCTCACGAGTTCTTATTAAATCTATTTCAAGTAGTTGCTTGTTTTCCAAAAGGGATTTTTATTGCAATTACTCAATAAAATGCATCTTTTCCTAGAGATTTCTGCTTAAATGTCTGCTACAGTTTTTTCACAGATATCCTCTGATTTGGGCTTAAAGTTCTGTGTCACGTTTCAACATTTCATTCTTTGGTGTTTTTTCCTTTTCCTCTGTCCTCGGCATGCTGCGATGTTCACCCAGAGGAAGGAGGCAGAGTGCCCGGCCCTGCCCAAAGCCTGTACCTGCACACAGGACAGTAAAGGCCCCCCCGGCCCCCCTGGAGTACCGGTGAGCCACGCACACACATGCAGTAACCCCATACGGCTGCACTGATCGTGACCGTACACCGTTTTTGATTTATCTCTAAGTCAATTTTCTTCCTTTGAAGTGTTAAAACTCTATTTTAGAAGTAGAGTTTCTCTATAACATGTTATGTTATTATGATAATATAGTTTTTGGAATTTCCTTTTTTTTTTTGAAGAAATATAAGAACAAAACTCCATCAATCATCTCATCTGTTGTCACTTTATTTAATTTAAACAGGAACACATTTTCCTTAACTTTGCATCATCTTCTGCATCAGTGTTGTCTGTCGTTCGGGCTTCTGCAGATCATTTTGCTGTGAAATCTGTTCATGCTGGGCCTCAAATGCTGTCATTGTTTCAGGGAGGCCCTGGAATCAGAGGAGCCAGAGGAGACCGTGGAGAGCCAGGTCCAGTGGTAAGATGCTGGTTTGTTCTTCCACAAAAAGGACAAAAAAAATCTGGAAGCTGTTCTCATCCATCTGTGTGAAAAAGGGCAGTGATTTCAGCTTTCAAAGCAAACTTTTGTCATAAAAGTTTACTATGATTGCAGGATTACTCCTGCAGAAGTAAATATAACTGTCTGCAAAGATAACTTAGGGTTCCTAAAGTTATCAAAGGTCACATCAGTCAGCAAAATAATGGCTTTTTTATGACAATAAATATTTCCTCTGATATTTTTAACCACTTATCCACTCTGCTCTGCCATCCTATTTTCCAATTTTGGATCTTTAATTGGTTTAAATATCTGAATATTTTCTGAAAAGACAGTCAGAACAAAACATGCAAATGGTGAACACGACAGAAAGGGCAAGACAGAAAAAAACGTGAAGGAAACTGATTTGTGACCACAGGAAACCAAAAGAGGAAATTTGACAAAACCTGTTTGGCCACAGTCACTGCAGAAGTTGGGTGATTGCTTAGTCAACTATTTACCACAAATGAGGCCAAACTTCTGCTTTTCCTCTTCTTCAGAACTCTAAAGTCATCATCCAGTCAGTCATGTCTCATAACTCCAGCAGTCACAGACTGGAAGGACCAGATTGTTTTTTTTCTTCTCTTTTTTAAACATGTTATTTTGATTTTGCAAAATTAATTTTGTTTTCGTTTTGTTTGTTTTAGTTTTGGAATTGTGGTTTGATTTCTAAAAAGTGTTTTTGCTTTGCTTTTTTAATAGTTGTGATTTTTTTCAAAAAGGTTTTTGCATTGACTGATTTGTTTTGTGATCTACACAAAAACATTGTAAATCCTCCCCAAAAGTATCTTTTAATCTCAGTGGAACTTTATTTAACCTTCAAATACTAATTTAAAAAAAAAAAGAATCCCCTTTCACCCCTCCGCGAATGGTTTCTCCCCCAAGCTCGGGTCCTCTAACAGGGGCCTGGGAGCTTGAGGGTCCTGCAGGATCTTCCTAGCACTGAAAAGTCTCAACTTGTTTTGTGTGTGAATTTAATTTTTTTGTTGATTTTTTCCAAATAACCTCAAATTCACCTTGAAACTTTTTTTTGTTTTCTTTTGTTTTCTTAAGGGTCCTGCTGGTGCTGTTGGGGACATGGGTGTCCCAGGACCCCAAGGACCTCCTGGGCCACAGGGACCCAGTGGACGCTCCATTATCGGACCCCCAGTAGGACTCTTTTGCCTTTAGGTTCTCAGTTTACTCTCTTTTGGTCATCTTTTTTTAAAATAAGGCTTTGATGTTTGTCCACTGCAGGGTTCCCCAGGAGAGAGAGGGCAGAAAGGGGATCCAGGACAACAAGGACAACAAGTAAATCATCCTGTTCATTAAGCATGTCATCTAAAACTTTAGTCTTGCATGTTTAAGATTATTCCTTAAATGTCTTTTTTTTCCTCTTTTTGCAATGTTTCAGGGAATTCCTGGAAGACCTGGAGCTCCAGGAAGGGAAGGACCCCCAGGACCCAGAGTGAGTCAGAACGTCAAACAATGATGATCAGAGAGAATGGATGTTATCCTGCATTCTTCTGCTCATTTCTGATCGGATCCTCATAAGAATATTGACATATATTTTAAAACAAAACAAAATTGCTAATAAACCACCAGCTAAGACATCAATTAGTAAATAAATAAATAAATACAGTTATAACGAACAACCATCCCTCTTCTCAGTTAAACCAGCAGGTCCAGTTAATGCACCAACACCACAAAATTACAAAGTTAGCATGGCTACACAGCTAGAGGGACCCAACTGACCTTTACATGGCCATCCATCCACTTTCCAAATCTGAATTATTTCTTTTGAGGTCATTGGGATGCTGGAGCCTATCCCAGCCACTCACTTCCACACCTATGGACAATATGGAGTCACAAATCGACCTAAGAGGACATTTTATTTTGGAAGACAACACTGTAGAAAACAAGGAGGGGGGGCATGTAGGAACCATCTTTGTTCTGCATCTATTTAAATGTCAAAATATTTGATTTTCACTTTTAAAGGGACTTGTGGGTAAAGATGGACCACAAGGAAGACAAGGCCCCCCAGGATCTATGGTAAGTCACCCCATAAATCTAAAAGAGTGCTTATAGTTTAGACCTCACCTGTTCCTGCAGCCCAATAAAAGATGAGATGTGGACACACGGTCCGGATTGGACAATCTTAGAGACACAGTTCAGTCATTCTATCAGCCTGTTCTGTTAAATCATGTGATCCACAGGGAACTCCAGGAGCTCCAGGATCCCCAGGAAGTACAGGTCCTCCTGGAAAACAGGGAGAGCTGGGACCGCCGGTGAGTCATCATAGATTAAACCTTTTGTTCTAAAGTATTTACATTTGGAGGTTTTTTGGTTTCTTTTTTAGCCATTTAGATTGGATTTTTGTAGCACTTCTGTATCATATTTACTTTCTCTTTGAGACCAAACAAAGTTCAGCTGCAGCTGAGCAGCAAATGTTTTGCTCTGATAAAAAGCTTTCATGCTTGTATGTGACGCCGCGCACTGAAAAGATCTGCTCATCACACAGCTTAGTTCCAGGAAAAAACACATACGTTAAAATGTTGCAGTGTTTAAAATCTTAGCAGATCAAAAGAACTTTTCTTGACAGTCAAGAACAGAATTGTTATTAATTAGGCTTTTGCATAATCTCCTGTTAAAGTTTATTGAAGAATCCATATTGTTTGCAGAGAAATGCATGAGTTGCATCACTAAAATTCTACTGAAATGGTTTCAGAAAACAAAAAGACTCTCAGATTGATGATTATTAATATAACATTTAAAAATGTTTACCGGTAATTTAATGACAAATTAGTAAAGCTAAAAAGAAATGTCAACATAAGAAAAGGCGGAGTACAACCTGGAGAGGTCACAGTCTGTTGCAGACCGGGTAAAAACTACTTTTAGTCTTTGCTATTTTTATTTTTTATTTTTTAAACTGTTCTCATCTTTCAGGGTTCTCCTGGAAGCAGAGGAGAAAAAGGTGACCGGGTAAGCATTTAAATGTTAAAGCATCTCTAATGTATTTTATAAATCATCATAAAAAGCTAGTATTTTCAATAAAGAAGCAGCTCTGTGGCCCCTGAGACCTGAACTTTAGAGGTTTCATTTAAATATTTCTGCCAAATGAAACAAACAAATGGATAAAGAAAAGTCTGCTTTTGTCTCCAGGGAGACGTCCAATCAACAGCATCGGTTCAGGCCATCGCCAGGCAGGTGTGTGAGCAGCTGATCCAAAGTAAGTAGAAAATTATTGCTTGTCAGTTTCAGTTACTCAGATTTAAAGGATTTACCTGATTTAAGATTATTTTTGTAATCTATCTAGCTTCATGTCAGTAGATTTTTGTTAAAATCATTAACTTCACTGATCCTGTTGTAAATAAAAGTAAACAAAACTGCCCATTTTCATTTAAGGTTAACAGTTTTCATTTATCTAATTCTTTATCTTTATTTTTTCTTAATCCATTACTACGTTTGAAGTTTGTTTAAGTTTCCACTTTCTATTTATACTCTGAGTTTGTTTAAATGTCAACATTTGACAGGAATGTTTCTGTTCTCTAAAATGTATTCCTGTTTTTTTGGCTTTTAGGTCACATGGCTCGTTACAACACCCTCCTGACCCAGGTGCCCAGTCCACCAGTGTCCATCCGCACAGTACCTGGACCTCCAGGTGAGCCTGGCCGACAAGGATCCCCAGGGCCGCAAGGTGAACAGGGTCCACCTGGCAGACCAGGATTCCCTGGACAGAACGGTCAGAATGGAAATCCAGGAGAAAGAGGTAGGAAAAAAGATAAAAGGGCCAAAAAGGTCATTTAAAGGAGAGAGTTTTTATAACAAGCCTATGAATATCTTTAAAATAATCTTTATCCATGCTTAAGTGCTTCTTGCTTAATTTAAAATGTTATAGCATTGTTTTTCATGTGAAATGTCTCCACAATATGTTATGCCAATGGTATTGTAGTAAAATAATGTCATTTTAGCATTTTTTTGTTTTATTATGTAGGGCAACCAGGAGAAAAGGGTGAGAAAGGATCTCAAGGTGTTGGTGTCCAAGGCCCAAGAGGACCTCCAGGACCTCCTGGTACTGTTCACACCAACACATTTAAATCTACAAAGACTCTATAGTTTCAGAAATGAAAGAAAATGAACTAAATATGTACCCATTGCTTGATCGTCCGTACAGCCACGTAATGTTTCCTCAGATTGGAACTTTAGTTTATTTCAATTCTTTTAACTCTCCAGGGGCTGCAGGACAGGGCAGACCCGGCAGCCAGGGTCAGTCTGGGCGACCTGGAAACCCTGGAGCTCCTGGTCGGCCTGGAGTCCCCGGTCCAGTGGGCCCCCCAGGACCTCAGGGATACTGTGACCAGAACTCCTGCGTGGGCTACAACGTTGGAGGTATGTGTTGTTGAATGTGTCTGTACAGTTTAGCTGCACACACGCGTCAAACCGCAGCCTTTGAGGGTCCGTGTCCTACAAGTAAGCTGCTATTGGATCCTCATTGGCTAAACACACCTGATCCAATAATCAACACCAGATGTCGTAGGACTTTTTAAAAACCAGCAGGATGCTGGGTCTGTGCATAAAGCCTGACATCCCTGGAAGGCAGTAGTTGCACAGAAACATTTTTTCTTCACCAAAGTACTTCTGAACACCATCATTTCAATGAAACCCTCAAAATGTGAGTTTCATTTAAACTAGTTGAAGTATTACTTCAGTCCTTATTTGAAAGAAAAACATGAATACTGTGTTTTTTATATACTTTTGTCTGCACTCTAGCATCTCCAGCAGCACGACACAACATTCCAAGCTAGTCATTTTGACATTTGCACATCTATAGATATCAGGATGCTTTGACCTGATTTGGGTAAAAAATTCACTGTAAACATCAGAAAATATTTCTCAAAGTTCTGTTTTCAGAGTTTTAGCTAAAGAATATCTTTATTTTAAAGGTTTGATGTATTAAGCACATCATTGTGTTTAGCTTGTGTCTCTCCAAAAAAATAATTATAAAGGTTTTTGTTAAATGCATTTAAGAAAAGCACAATAATCACAAGGCCAGAGTGCAGAAAGGCATTTAACCCCCATATGTGTGCGTATGTCACTAATTTGGAACGTACCAATAAATTGGAAATAAATTCAGACATAAATTGGTTTAAATATAATCCCAGTTTTAGTACCACAAGTTTTAAATAAAATAACCTGTAGCATTAAAAAGTTCAGAAATGTGTCTTTGTATTTTCATTCCTTAAATAAATTTGTCCTAACAAACAAAATAATCCAACGGTGAATTGCAGGTTCCAGCTCTTAAACCTATGTCATGTGAAATGACTTCCTGTAGCATGTCTGACTCGCCGTGGTTTGATGCACACAGTCATACTGGACCTCAGGTCTTTCTAAGCCGTGGTGGGTGTGGGGGACAAGCAGCTTCAGAAATGATACTTCATGGAGGGTTTTCTTGGATTCTGGCCACATCAGGCTCATGAAAATGTGTCCTGCTATTTAGCAGACATATTCTCTAATTATACATTTGTACGATTTAGATTAGATTTGAATGACTGAAAACCCTCCAGGAGTCATCTTTAACTGCTAAATGCATGGCTGTTGAGGGTAAAGGGACCTCAGCTGCCTCAGCGGTGCTGGAGAACCTGCAGCCTGCTGGGTCGTGGTGTGAGTGAGGCATGCATGTTGTAAATATTCCTCTTTTTTATTTGCTTTTTCCCAAATCCTACCCATGAATCTGGCAGACCACTAAGTGAGCCCTGAAAGTAAAAATATTCATGCACATTGTTGGGCAACAGGTCGTAACGAACAGGTCAATGACATGGAAAGGTAAGTGAGGGGGAGGTGTAGGTGTAGGTGTTGATGTTTTCAACCCACCAAAACCCTGGGCATTGCACAAAGGACTGACTGTTAGAATTTGGGAAATTGAACAATCAGTGCGTTGTTTGTGGGGACATCCTAAGGGGGTCCTCCAGCCAATTACGCATCACTTGTACACTGCGTCCGTGTGCATCACTTCAAAACGACTAGTGTGTGGCGTAACGGCGTCGTACAACAGCATCACCTGTACTTCTGCGCGTAACTTCCATTTGTTTTACAAATACTTAGCCAGACAATGGTACGTTCCATTTTCATGACGTCCCTTGAGGGGACCGAATGAGCCTGAAGGGAACTGCTAGACACGCCTGCGCTCCCCTCTTCTTCACGGCTCTCTGTCCGTGAAGGTCAACCCCTGTATGAATGCATGTGACTACGGCCTAAACTGCAGCAAAGTATACAAAATGGTTGAAGTGTTTGAAGTCTGTTTATGATTAACATACATATTATCAGACTTTCTATTTTATCATGTTATTTCCAAGTTCAGAAATACATGAATTTGCCGAAATACGTTGCCCAAAAACTGCTAATTTCCTATAATCTTGTTCCTTGTGAAACAAGAAAGCTTGTGTAATTGTCAGTGCCTAAGTAAAAATAAAGGCTTTTTGGAAATATTGCTTTGCTTGAAAACATAATGCAAATGTTGCATTAGGCAGAAAACAACAATGCTCACAAACCTTTTGGGTCGCGATGCATTGCAGAAATGTGTCTTTGTAGTTTCATTTCATTTTTAAGTAAAAATGTGTTTTAAAGTCTTACCTGATTTAATGCATGAGAGACTTTAAATCTGCATCAAATCAAACCCATCATTGTCATTTCAACGTTTTATGACTTTTACATAGGAAACCTTAAAAAACCTTAAAGATTTTTAATTTAGGTTAAATAAAACAGGGGAGTTTTTCTTTGAGAGGGAAGTGTAAACTTTTCTTCATTTAGCTGAATCAGCTGCACTGACTCATCCTTTCCTGTCTTTTCCCTCCAGATTATGATCATCCAGTGCCTCTTTTTTAAAACCAAACGTTTCACTAAGATTATTCACCCCTCTGTAAGACAAATACCTCTTTGGCGTAACCTCAAGCTTTGAAGAAAAGCTCATTTGGACACAGATTGTGCACGCCTTAACACAAAACCTTTTTCCACTGCAGATAACTTCCACATTCACGTTAAAACTCAGTTGTGATATTTTGAGTGGCAGCTGTAAATACTAAATCTAATACTTGCTTGTCAACATTTGACATTTTTACAGAACTAAAGTCATTCTGGTCAAACACTTTTTTCTAACACTTAACTTTAAGCTGTTTGTTTCTAATGTCCTTCCAACTGCTGTTAGTTTCTCAGTGTTATTCCTTAACCTTGGTAATCTTGGTAACCTTCGGTAACTGTTGTCTTTTTATGTCTCTTACTCCGTTTTCTTCTCCTAACCCCAAATCTCTGCTTCCTGTGGTTGTGGTGCTCGGCCATCTTTGTTTGGGGCTTTTCCATGACTGGGTGCCGGTGGTCTGGTTGCCTGGCAACGCAGAGGGTGAGGATGTGACTGACCGCGGCGCTGTCTCCGCAGTCCAACTGCCGCCCAACGTCTTCCAAAACTACGGCGAGGTCGAGGAGGACGACCCGTACCGCTACTACCAGCCCAACTACCCGGCTCCGCAGCCCGTGTCGCCGGAAGACCCTTCGCTCGCCTACGGCGACATTGAGCTCAGGTCTCCCGGCGTTCACCGCAGTTCTCGGAGTGTGGGGAGCGAAGGAGAGAAAGTCGGGCCCAAGAGGAGACGAAAGAGCAGAGCAAAAGAGCTTCCAGGACTAACTAACTGAGAGGAAATGATTGGAGGACGGAGGAGGGCTTGCTGTTTCTTACTGGACGGCTCAGAGTCGTTAAGAACTTCTCAACAAGTGCCTGATGTATAGGATTTCTTACGGACGCCGTGGAGGTAGACGGACCGGGTCTGAGGCTGGGACCATTTAAAGTCATCTATGCTGTTCCATTAATACCAAGAAAAAATTTTTTACATCGTTAAATCATTTATGCTATTTATTCACATTATTAATATCAAAGTCTGATGGAGGTTGTTCTTCCTCTCTGGGTTCTCTTGTGCTTCTCTTCATCTCGCCTTCCAAAAATCATTTGTTTCTTTAAACGTTTGTTCCTCTTTAAAGCTCAGTACAGTTTTCTTCAATTGTTTTCATTTTATTTTTAAATTTCTAATAGATTTATTTTTCTGTTGAAGGTCCCATGTCAAACTTTTGACCGTTTTCTTTGGTCTCTTGCTTGAATACTTCTGGTTTCTTTAGTCACTAATAGAAAAAAAGGAAAATTTATGACTGAATATCAACAGTAAAGGATAATATTAACTTTTCCTTTCCAAAGAAAAATATTCTGGAAAGGTTTTTTGCTGTCTTTCATCTTCATCCCCTTGTTCTGAAGGTTTCCATACTTTGTAACCGTGGATTCTTTCTTTGTTTCTGCAGAATCACATTTAATGTGAGCTTTCTTTTAGAAGGAGCATGTTTATTTTATTTGGTTTTTTCAAAGACAGTGTTAATGTGTTTATATGTTTTGCTTCGTTTAAACTCTATCAGCAGACTTTGTGTCCACTGATGGCAAAGGAACAAAATACATAAAGCAAAAAGCTAATTTAATGGATTCAAATAAAAAAAAATTCTTTTGGTTTCCATCCTTTCTACATGTGTCACTCGTCAGATAATTTGGATTAAACTTGATCTGACGAAGTAATTTACAGTTTTATCTTTTCTTTTTATCCACATGGTTTTGATTTAATTTATGCATTTGACTTATTATATTTGCTTACAGCAATTCTAAAATGTCCCCTTTCTGGAAGAACTACCTGTACTCAACCCTGGACATATTTGACAGAGTGAATAAAGTGAGCCAACATTTTTCATTTTTTTTATTATAATAGTTTTTTACATTTCAAATGTTTCCAAATTCAATTTAAGCTCACAAAACAACTGAAGCACACAAAACATGAGCAGGACAGAAAAACTAATCTAAGGACGGTATGTTATCTTTCTTTTTCTAGTAGATTTTCTGAGAATAAAAAACAGAATCACTGGCTGTTAACTTTGAGAAATGCATTTATGTTACCTACAAAGAAGGAACTGTGACCTCTAATCAATCAAAGATGCAAACAGCAGGAAGAAACTCTGCAGAAAATAAGGATTTTCTGAGTCCTAAACAGTATCTCTAGACTTGCTGTATGGATGCCAAAGACATGTGTGTCTAGCAAAACACCACAGATCAAGGGTCTGCAACCTTTAACACTGAAAGAGCCATTTGGGCTGATTTCTCATTGACCACAACCCAGTAGGAGTTACAAAGTCTCAGTTCACCCTTCAGAAAATTAAGACATAATTTGGCTCCTTAGCTTAATTGGTTATTCTTAATCAAAGGTCTGAAACTCTGTATCCAACCATCCTGCCATTGGACTCTAGAGCAGGATGGGTATTTTATTTCAAAGAATAAAATATCCTTGCATATTTATCATCTGATGCTTTAAACAATTTTTCTGCAGTGTTGAATCACACTTTTCCATCTGGAAATCTGATGGACGAGTGTGGGTTTGGAGGTTGCTGGGACAACGGTACATTTGGGACAACATTGTGCTGAGTGCTAAATTTGGTGGAGGAGGAATTATGGTGTGGGCTTGTTTTCCAGTTTTGCTATAGACCAAACCTGAGTCTGATATGCTGCTCTAAGTTAGCTCCTTTACATTTAATTTATTACAACCTTCCTTTAATCAATAATTTACAGTTAAATCAACACACATCTCAGGAACAAGACAAATCCAGAATTTTATTTTTCACAGATCCAGTTTATGTTGTATTTTTTGTCCCGTTGTGTCCATTTCCCATCAGCACTTAGGGAGCCTGCATTGTAGTTGTAGTACGGTTTTTTTGAATACCTCTCATTCCAGAACCTGTGATAAAACATTCTGTTTACCTCTGATCTAAATTCAGTTCATAAACTGGTCTGAATTATGATGTTACAAAGTTTTTTACTAAATTGACGTTGTAAAAGAAACAAAGTCTTACGTTATGGTCAGTGGTGATCCATCCACCCATTTCCATTCATATTCATGTTTCTGTTGTGACTCTTCAGCAAACAGACCGATCCAGGATTCTGCATTCTGATTTAATGTAGAAACAAACTCCTATAAACAAAGAAAATGTTCTTTCTTAATACATTCTCTCCATCTTGGTTTCCTTTCCCACTAAATGTCCAGGAATAAATGTCATAAAAATGTGTTCCCATAATATGGACCACTAACACCCCTCCCACAATTCGTTTTGCTTTAAAAAGAAGAAATGTGTTAAATCAATCATCAGTTATTGATCGTTGTGAATGAAATATTGGTTATTTTCCTGAGTTCTTTTCCAACATGGAAGTAAGATGACTCCATTTCTGAGGCACCACTTTTGTGGGTGCCGCCCATTTCTAAAAATTATCCTAGCGTCTGCCTCGGCAGCGTGTCTGCGTTTATCCCACAAAAACAAAAAACATCCAAATTTTCTCAAAGATGGATGTGCAAAGCTTGGTGGAGTCGATGGCAGAGCTGGTACCAGACTCTTCCTGGAGGGGGCGGTTCCTCACATATCTACGTCAGCTCGTGAGAACCCGCTCTTTTTTGTGGGTCAGGAGAGACTGGGGCTCAGACTGACTCAGACAACAGCGGGTTATGAATCTTCTGACACACAAGGAGTTTATTTGTTTAAACCACTCTTGTAATTTAGGCTAAAATTTATTTACAATAATTAGATTTTTATCCATTTTTTGTTGGACTGGACAGAAAAGAGGGAAGAAGAGAGAGGGATGTTAGAGAGGGGAGGGGGGGGGGGGTGAGGGCAAACAAGAAAGGGGGGGGGGTGAAGAGCATTGTCGGCATGGCCCGACCAGGCTCACCCACTGTTGGAATTTTGGAGAGGCCCAGCGCTCGATTGTAAGGACTACGACTCGCCTCACAGGGACACGGGCACCCCCCAGGCTCAGCTGGGATGTGATCTCTGGCTCACGACCTTGGCAGAGAACTAAGAGATCCTTTTCCCTGCATGGAGAGACGGCCCCCACGCCCAGGATGCCAGCATCTGAGAGACACTTGGGGTGCTGGGGGCTGAGGGCCCAGTTCCCCTCTACCAAGGTTCTACATGTCTAAGGTATAATTAATACAGAAAGGGGAGGCGCCCAAATCCATGTTGCAACTTTGAGGGGGGACCTTTGGATGTCACCGGTCATCCTGCCTGGTAACCAAAAAAAAACAAATATTCTATCACCCACCTTCTCCTCTTTGCTGTTTAGGACCAACAGATCAGCTCCCCTGTCCTGACAGAATCTCCTGCTGTCAGTCCAACTTTTCTGCACAGTGGATTTAAAGTAGCAGCTGTTTCCAAATTCCATCCATTCTTCAGGACACCAGTTACCTTTAAAATAATGTTACACAAAAAATACTACAGGGTTTTACTTTCTGGTTTCTTCTGCATTTTCTACTAAAACTTACATAATATTATATTTAACAATAAAAAAAGGCTTCTGAATTATTATATTAGTTTTCAATCTTTTCTCACCTTCTGTCTTTTTTTTCAGCTGATTTATTTCATCCAAAAGATGATTATTGATGACTGAAAGAAAGTAGAAGTCAAGTTAGAAATGATTTGCACACAAATTATCAATCATGCAGCCTTCAACAGACACAAACCAACGTTTACTTTTGGAGGGTTGTTCATGTTGCAGAAGTGGAGCCGTTTAGGAACGTTTAATTCCTGCTTCCGCCTGCACATGTGGCTAAGTGTCCTTGTCAAAACACTGAGATTCTACCATCAGAGAATGACAATGTGTGTAAATGAGAAAAAGGAGTCCAATTTGTCAACATGGTTGTTTTTAAAGGAGGTGGAAATTCATAAGATTGTTTAACCCATTGGTCTACAAAATTACACTTTTATGTGTCAAGAATCAACAGAATTTTTATCACATAAAATATAAAAATTACAAAAAACAAAAAGTTTGCTAGCACATTTCTGTATAAAATGCTTGTACACTGTCCTAAAAAGCTTTGACATTAGAAAATCTTTGTTTAAAAGGTTGCTACAAAACTTCTAGTCTTAGAATACTTACCGTCAGCATTAGAAGTAATTTTGAATTTATTACTGTTGGGAGCATCAGTGCATATGTCTGTCATCAGCTGATTGGGAGAAAAGTTCATACTGACCATTCCTGATGACATCATCTACAATCAGTCTTTATGGAGTGTCGGATGTTCAGGTAGGATGCTTTCCCTTCCAAAATGCCTTTCTAACTTTTCATGTATATTTGTTGACTAGTCTTATTAGGCAGACAGGATGGATTTTTTTCCCCAGCAGTGAACAAAAAATGTAAGTGTGTCACGAGAAAGTAATTGTGAGTAAAATCATGTGTAGAAAAGAAATTTTCATGCGGTTGTGTTACAGAGAGACCATTGACGCATAAAATATTACTTTTTGGAAGATGGGTTAAAAGCACAGATGCCTAAAATACCATCTGTTACAATAGAAATAGAAATAGAAATGTGAAAGGCTTAGCTAATGGAAATTAGTATTTAAAGGTTTTGAATTGGAGAGGAATTCACACATTTTTATTTAGAAAAAGAATGATCTCAGCAGCATTTGCACATTTACTGACCAAACATTCACTGCTAAACTAATGTGTAGATGTGCTGGATATGTAGATAAAAATGTATATATATATATATATATATATATATATATATATACATATATATATATATATATATATATATATATATATATATATATATATATATATATATATACATATATATATATATATATATATATATATATATATATATATATATATATATATATATATATATATATATATATATATATATATATATATATATATATATATATATATGAGAGACTGCAGTTGTGGTTTTTCCTATGGGCAATATGGTTGGTTGCCCAGGGTGCAATCTCGTAGAAGATTCGGTTTGTGGAAAATTGATCTGCTGTCCAGTTTAGAAACAAAACACTCGATCGGGTCCAAATGCAACAAAATTTGAAATTTGACCAGTCAAATCTTCAAGACCATTTGCCACTTGGCTAATAAGAGTTAGCGCACGAGTAGGCTAGTCTTATTAATTAGCTCATTGGTTGATTTCATCTTTGCTCTTCTGCTGTTCTCATATATAGTCAGTGCTTCAGATGCAATGTACACAATCCATTGTCTGTTTTTGTTTGGCTTTATGTGGCACTTAGGCACACAAAACGGAAAAATATGTTCCATTGATGTTCATAAGCCAATGGAAATGACCGGATTCACACACACCCTCACAAACACACATACACGCACACACATTTTGCAAGGAAGGTGGGACCTAGGACCGTCTGTCCCCTACCCCTTCCCTGGTGGGGGGTACGGGTCCCTTGGCGACGGCTGCCGTGTCCCCTGGGTGCCGGTCTCCTGGGCCCGGCGGAACTCTCTCTGCTCGGGGGGGGGGGTTCACATTACACCTGAGCCGGGGGGTGTCCGTGTCCCTGGGGGTGGGTTCTGCCCCCGGGCGCTGGGCCCTGCCAAACTTCCAACATTGGCCGAGCCTGGTCGGGCCATGTTTACAACACCCCTTGTGGGCCCCCCTTTTCCCCCGGGGTAGTCCCCTCCGGGGTGGGGGTGGCTGGCCCCTGCGTTGCTCCTCCCTGGACCAACCGTGGGCCGGGTGGGTGGCTGCCTGGAGTGCGGAGCGGGTCTCCCTTGGGGGGTCCTGGCTCGTACCTGGGGTTGGGGCGGGGGGATGCCCGGAACTCCTGGGTGGTGATGGGGTGCTCGTCTGGGGCTGTGGGCATCCTTCTGGGGCCTTGCGTTGGGCTCTCCAGGCGCGGCGGGGGGGCTGCTCTCCTGGTTGGGCTGGGGCGGCGCTCTCTTTCCCTCCGTGCCTCCCTGCTCTCTGGGGGCCTCGCGGCGGTCCTGCTGGCCCTGGCCTGGGTGGCGGATTTGGTCGCCCGGGGGACGGTTGTTCCCTGCCTGTTCCCGTGTGGCGTTGGGGGGATTCCGGCTGCCGCTGCTGCTGCGGCGGGGGTCTGGGTGTGGGGGTGGCTGGGCGCTCCTCCTCCTTCTTTTCACGTTCCACCATCCATTTTAGAAGAACATAAACACTCACCTGAGCACAGGTGTTAGCTCACCTTTGCACTAACAGTTTGCCTGGTTTAATGTCTGAAATATTTCACACTAGTTGGTTTTAAGGCATAAGTATGCGTGTGAACACTATCTGTTTTGTGTACATGTCGACAGTTGGACATTTTTGCGGCTAGCAGGTGTGTTGGTAACGTTTGGGTGTGTGTGTGGACAGGCCCCGCCCTTTTTGTACTACATTTGAACCTCACCGTAACGATAAACAACCAGTAAACTTGTTGCTTTATGCTGCTTCATGGTCTTACCCCCCTTCCCCTCCTATTATCACCCCCTACCCCCCATTCTCTCTAACATCCCTCCCTTTTCTTCCCTTCTTTCCTTTTCCGTCCGGTCCAACACCCAAGATTTTCAAACATGGTTGAAATTAATAAAGTTTGGCCTCAATTACAAAAGGGGTTTATTCAGACATACCTTTGGTTTGTATGAAGATTAATAACCCCTGTTGTTAAAGTAAAATATGTCCAACACAAGAGGCCCTCAGTTCTCATCTGCCTGCCCAGTTGTTGGACAGGACAAGTTAAAAAAAAAAAAAAAAGTGACAACAGCAAAAACACAAAGTTTAAAGTTTAAATTAAAAAAATTTAAAAAGCGACTTATTTTGGAAATATTTAGTTTGACAGAAATTTTGATTAAATATTTAGAAATTTTTCTTACCTGACATCTCGGTCTGTTGCTGATTGATTCTGTTGTTTTCCAGAGACGCAAGAAGATCTGCAACAGGAAACCATGTTGGTTTGAATCAGGAGACAGAAGATATTCCATGATTGTTCTTAGACAGTGTTGTTGTTTTGAGAATAGAATAGAATAGAAGCAAATTATAGAATTAGTTTGTAAACATAAACTCACTTGAACAAATATATTTAAAAACCACAAAAACATAGAATGTCTTGGCTATCTTTAAAAACTACCATCAAATATTGAGTATTAGAGTTAAAATGAGTTAAAATCCTTACAGCGAGTCATGAGTCCAGCCAGAATCAGAAAATAGAAAAGTCCCAGAGAAAACTTGAAAACTCTCTTGGCTTGAAGATTTATCTGCCTCGGATTTTCTATAAAAACAGATTTTATTTATTTACAGAAAACGGTTTTCATTCACGCCACACTTAACAATGTCTTCTTAGAGATGTTTAAAAGTAAATCTCTTAGAGTTCTTCATTTGAAAATGATTTGTCTGTTCACAAACTAGTTTGGCTAAATGACACAAATATCACAGGAATAATGGGAAAATATTTATGTAACATTTTTAGTTTGACGTTTTTCTGCTCACCGGTTTGTTGTAATCCAAAATCAAAGTACTGCTCTTCATCGAACATCTCCACCTCAATTTGTTCTCTTCCATCTGGATGAAGATTTCTGCTAAATTTCACTCTCCAATCTGCTGCAGCTTCAGTTTGTGTGGACATCTTTAGAGATCAAACTAACTGAGCAGACTTCACTGTTTCCTGATGAAAGCAGTCAGCTCTGAACTGCAAACATTCAGGAAGTAGCAGCAGAACAAACTCCACTCATGTCATTCACTCTTTCATGCACTGATGCTGCAGAGAGACTCCCATTCAGTTCAATACAACCACTGGAAGAACTTCCACACAAACATTCAGTTACAGTCAACTTCATGCAATGTACATAATTTGAATCTTTCAATGCTGTTTTCTTGGTTTATAGACAGAATAAGTCACATTTGTGACTCTGGCTTGGTGTTGTGACATGCTTCATATTAGTTGTTGAAAGCTGAGATCTCTGAGTGTTTCTTAAAAACTAAACTTTTTCCTCCAGTTGATTTTATCTGTGCTCCAGCATCTGTTTCTCAAATAAGAATATCCGGAGACTCTGAGCTGTGCTGCCCATTTTAGATGTTTCTGACTCTAAAATTTTCCTGTTCTAAAAGAAAAAACATAATATCTGTTAAAGGTTCAAACACTTTCAGGACCGGAGGATATGAAGCAAAGTTTGTGGTATCAGGGACTGAGACCTTTTTTGAAGACCCACTCTGACAAAAGTTGTGTTTTTGGTGTTTCTTGTGGCATTTTTCTCACAATGGAGGACACGTTTAAAGGATATTAGGCTTAAAATTACATTTCTGAGTAAATGTTAGTTTAAATTGTTGCTCATCAGGAGCAGAAGGAAACGTGCCATTTTTGAAACGGCAGCAAATTTCTAGTTAGAGGTCAATAACCCCCCACACACACACACTCCTGCACAACACTGCACATTGCACAAGAAGACCTTACGAAAGCATTACTCATCACATTGGTTAACCTCACAATTACTTCACATTACACTTAGCACAGACATGGGTTCACTGTCAGATTTAGTCGCGGTCAGATTTAGTCGCTCCTCTTCATGACCCTCAATGGACCCGGACAACGCAAAAACCTGCACCTGTACGGGTCAACGTCTATATGGGTGCATGTGACTAAAGCTTTATTCTGCATTCACACCATATGTGATGTCAGGGGCGAAGACTTTCACTGTTAAGTCAATGTACAGACACGATCTGACGTCCTGCGCCGTGAATCGGGTGTCAGGTGCAGCGTGGCGACCAATCAGGAACTCGGCTTTGGGCATGTGACATTTTCAGTGAATTGACCAAAGGGTAGAAAAGAAAATTCCAATATGGCTGCTCAATGCAAGGATTTTTATTTTTTTTTTACTTGTCCTGTCCAACAGCTGGGCAGGCAGATGAGAGCTGAGGGCCTCTTGTGTGGGACATATTTTACTTTAACAAGGGGGGTTATTAATTTTCAGACAAACCAAAGGTATGTCTGAATAAACCCCTTTTTGTAATTGAGGCCAAACTTTATTAATTTCAATCATGTTTGAAAATCTTTGGTGTTGGACCGGACGGAAAAGGAAAGAACGGAAGAAGAGAGAGGGACGTTAGAGAGGGGGGGGGGTGATAGTGAGAGGGGGGAGATAAGACCATGAAGCAGCATAGAGCAGACAGGTTTACTGGTTGTTTATCATTACAGTAATGTAATGCAAGGATTTTTGTTGGCCATTGAACAAAGGCAGGGAACACCCTGGACCCTTGTTCCAGCTCCATGGGCTTAGAATGTTCATCTTTTTATCATTGAGACAAAAATAAAAAGATCCTCCAGTTTTATGTTTTTTTCTCCGCTTGGGTTCATGTGGGACAGAAATTCTTTGAACTGGTCCCTGGACTGACAGAAGTAAAGTTTAAAGCCATCACGTCCAGTTAAGTACACCGCTGGAGAGATTGTGAATGATCCCATAAACCCAGACATGGAGACTTGATATATGGTACCATAAGATGCATTTCAGTTTCAGTCTCTTTCTCCACTCCTAGAGTCAAACTAGAGGTCTTCTGATCTAGCCCGGTGCCTCTGTGTCTATTACTAAATACCCACATTGTGTTTAAGGTATTGTTGCACATCTAGGTTACGTACGCCTGAGATTTCACACCTCCAGCCCTGCCACGACTCTTCGCCACGCAGCCGCTTCATCAACCCCCAAGTCCAAAACCACCGGATCCCCAAACGCGTGTTACGCATCACAGAAAGAAAAGGAAGCCACCACTCACCAACTGGATCTCCGTTCCCACCGCCTCTCCCTCCACGACTCCTGCTCCTCTATCTCTGGGTGTCCTTTCTCCATAATCAGCCACGAGGATACTATTACGTAATACTGTCTCAGCCTGGACAATAAATCGGTGACTTAATCCATACCTGTGTATGTTATCTTTCCGGGTTCCAGCAACTGGGTCTGTTCTTATTCATCGTAAACATGATAATTCCCTCCTGTTTATCATTGATAATTGTTCAAATCTCACATCCACTATCACATCTCTTTTCAGTTTTCTGTCACATATTCATTTTCATAACACGTTTATCAATTTACACTCAGATGAGAAGTTTTTTTTTTTTTTTTTTTTACATAGTAATTACAGTTTCAAATCCTCACAGTCATCTTGTTCTTCTTTTAATAACAAGTTATATTCTTGACTGAGAAGAACACTTTGTACTCCCCCATTCACTGCTCTGGATGTCATAGATTGAATACTTGGCATAATGCACATAGTGAACACACAACAGCAGATCAGGACCACAAGGACAGGTGTCACTATTTTTAACCAAAGTTGCCACCAGGAACCAAAAGCAAGCCAGGAGAAGAAATCCCAAGATTTGGGTTTACTGTCATCCTGCATTTCCTGATGAACCTTTTCAATTTGATGTAATGCTTCAATAGCTGTGTTTACACGGACAAAAGTAATCGGAAAGAACGCCTGATCAGAAGAAAATTGTAAAGGGCCTGCCTACATAACCAAAACATTTCTTCAACCACATAAGTACCATTGTTTCCTGGAATTTAGATCCAACACAACGTCCTCTGGGACAGGGAACTGCATAACAATGGCATACTCTGTCATTATCTGGACTTTATCTGGAATGTGAAGGGAATGAGAAGCTCATGACACATCTTCATTGGCAGAGTTCCTAAAAACTCTGTGCCATCATTGCCATTTACGCAAAGTGGAAACAGTTCCTGGTTCCACACTAGACTCAGGTCTGAGTCTGTTTGTTCTCATCTTGGTTGAGCAATACTGCCCACTAGTGAGCAGCGTTTAGAACTACATGCTGGTTCCTCTTTAGTCTCGGTTGAACTTCTGAGAGCATTTTAGAAATGACAGGAGTCAAATTTCTTGACATCATCCAGCCGTTCAGACATGGACGGTCTCATGATACAGCATGAAAACAGCTGTTTGACTGTTTTCTATTGTTTTAGTGACCAAGCATTGATGCTTTTAATTCTTTTCAAGTCTCAAGTGTCTGGGAGCTAGAAAAGAAAGAAATCATGAGGAAAAACATGTAATATAAAGAACTCAGCGAAACAGTTTTCATGACTTTTTGATTTCATTTCTTTATTAATTCGCCCTTTTCCAACACCTCACTCAAAGTGCTTTCCATAAAATACAATCAAATGTGAAAACAAGATGACATGACAAATGATGCCGACAACCCCCCCCCCCCCCCCCCCCCACACACACACACACACAGACACACACATACCATGATAAAAAGAGTCCACATCACAAGTCCACATCAGGGACCCCCCACCCAGGTTAAAGGAGTACACTACCACAGGACCCCCCAGATCCGTTCAAAAGAGTCAGAACCAGGAGATCCCACTGCAGTGACCCCGTTCACTGAGAAGGGTCAGTCACCCATGTGGAGGATCCCTCTGAGGAAAACACTGGAGTTACAAGTAAAATGTAAAAGGAATAAAAACCAAGTTAAAATATATTTAAAACAAACACAATTAATTACATAAATAAACCTTAATAAACATATAAAAGACTTAAACATTAAAAATAAATAATTAAATAAATAAATGTATATACACACACATATAAAACTAGTAAAAAGAGAGCATAAATAATTAAAATATCAAATCATTCCTAAAATTCAACTAAAAGCTAAATTAAAAAGGTAGGTCTCATGCTTTCCTTTAAAAAACGATTGATTTGGATTCAGCTGCTAATCCACTTTCATGAATTTTTGGATTACCAGCAGAATTTTCTGTTATTTTAAAGGATCTGATCAATTTGTGTTTCAATCCTATAATTTCACGTCTCAACCACTTTATGACGTATCAACAGTTTTACTTCTAAATTGGTTTGTTGTTTAAAAAAATAGGTTGCTTTCTCTGTTTTTAATTTTTCATCCACTCAAAACAGAAATCTGCTAAAAATTCTCTTCCTGTCTTTTCCTATCAGGTTGTGAGGATTGTTCTCCTGAAGCTGGTTTAGTCGGTTCTGTTTCTTGGTTTGGATCATGTTCTGTCTTGAGTTGTCTCCTGTCGTCACACCAGGTTCATGTTGAAGATCATCCACAGCTGTTTTCATTTCTGTTCATGACCCCCCCCCCCCCCCCCCCCCAGTATATTAGTGTCTGGTTTTCAGCTCATCTGCTTCTTCAAGCTTTTCTTGCTCCTTTGGTTCTGTTGGGTCAAAGTTTCTGTGAGTTTCTGACTCCAAGGCTGGTCTCCTGCATATTGGGTCCTACAGCAGCAGTTCCTGACATCAGATATGACGGTTGTTGCAGACCCATTGGTTGTGGTACCTACACCGTACATCGGGTCATCAGGAAGTGGAACGGGAGTTGGCAGGCAGCTAAGCCAGGCTTTGAGTTCTCCGATCTAAAACAGAGAGTGGGAACGTACAGCAGACTCGTTCACAGTTCTCTGTACACAAGTAATCGGCGGGGTTTTGGGGCATCTGCAGCGTGGCAACAGTAGCCTGCAAGCGTGACGTGACTGTTTCACATAGATCCACCCTCCTCTCAGTGAGCGGTACGTTTACCTGGCCTTCCTCCTGCACTTACCAATTATCAATGCTCCTGCAACTTATTTATTCCCTTTCTGCAGAAACATCTTTTGGCTGCACGCCCTTCTTCCCTCCCCACAAATAGGGGATTCAAGCTGCTGCTTTGCTTTTATTGTGGTCCTTGTACGGGCTCACACCCCTGCCACAGTGGGACCCTTTGGAGTGGATACGCCTAGCTGCACGTAGGAGACCTCTCTTTGCTGTGGCGTCTCGCTGGACTGTGGACGGCTCCCACCAGCTGATCGGCAGCTTACCCGGCGCCCCTGAAGGCAAGGCAAGGCAAGGCAAGTTTATTTGTATAGCACAATTCGTACACAAAGTAATTCAAGGTGCTTCACAAAACAGAAAAATGCATTAAAATCACAATACATCATAGAAATAATCAACGTAAAATTTACTTTAAAAGAAAAGAAAAAATTTGAAAATTGATTTAAAAATAAAGGAAGGAAAGGAAAGAAAAGTGCAGATAGGACCTTTCAGTCATATACACGGCTAAACAGAAATGTTTTAAGTCTAGATTTGAACATGAACACAGAAGAGGCCTGTCTTACGCCTTCAGGGAGGCTGTTCCAGATTTTAGCTGCAGAATATTGAAACGCTGATTCCCCTTGTTTAGTTCTGACTCTGGGAATCAACAGGAGGCCGGCCCCTGAGGTCCTCAGAGTACGAGATGGTTCATATGGCACTAACATGTCAGAGATGTACTTTGGTGCTCGGCCATGGAGAGACTTGTACACAAGCAGAGCTGCTTTGAAGTCTATTCTTTGGGGTACAGGGAGCCAGTGCAAAGACCTGAGCACAGGACTAATGTGATCATACTTCCTGGTTCTGGAGCAGCAGCATTCTGGATGTACTGAAGCTGTTTTACAGCTCGTTTGGAGAGGCCGGTGAGCAGGCCGTTACAGTAGTCTAACCTACTGGAGACAAATGCATGAATAAGTATCTCCAGGTCTGGCTTTGACACTATGTTTTTGATTTTGGCAATGTTTTTCAGATGGTAAAATGCCGCTGATGTTACTGACTTGATATGGCTGTTAAAGTTTAGGTCAGAGTCCATGATTACCCCTAGATTTCTGACTTGATTTGAGGGTTTAAGAGACAGAGAATGAAGGTAGCTGCTGACACTTTCTCTTTGTTTCTGTGGGCCAAAAATAATAACTTCGGTCTTGTTTGAGTTTAGCTGGAGAAAGTTGTTCTGCATCCACGCACTGATCTGTTGGAAGCAGTGGCTGAACATTAATGCCCTATTATCTTTAGTGTTTGATTGTGTGACTTTTATTGTGTGTTCATTTTATTCTTGTTTCAGGAGGTGTGAGGCCGAGGTGGTGGACTGCTATGTCTGGTGGTGGGTCCCAGTGTGCTGTGTGGTTTCTCCATCACATGTGCAGTGCTTCACAACAAGGGTGTTTGCTTTTGTTTTCTTGTTGTTTTAACCACCTCGGTAAGCTCCTCCTCCAGAATATTTGTATTGACTTTTACTAAGGATTGTTGTTTTATTGATTTTCATTACACTGTTTTTTTAATTAAAATTGAATAAATTATATTTTATAGCAAACCACAGCCTCTGCCTTGGTTTAGAGTAGGACCTACATGTCTTTCTCTAATCTTTCCTGGGGCTGAGCAGCCCTAGGTGACGTTATCAAAACTTTTATTCGTGCGGCCACACCAACATTCAAACATATAAATGCATTCATAACTACATTCAGTGCAGATGCATGCATGTTTAGCAGTGCATGTTTGGTCAGTGTGCAGTAAATGTGCAAATGCTGCTGAGATCATTTCCTTTTCTAAATAAAAATGTGTGATTTCCTCTTCACTTCTAAACCTAAATATAATTGTTCTCAATAATCTTTCACATTTCTATTTCTTTTGTAAAATGTGGTATTTTGAAGATCTTTGTTAAAGATCTATTTTTTTAAACAAAACAACATTTGCTTTACAATATTTCATGCTTCAAATGTCTCTTTATGACAACTACATTGGCTGTTCTTTTTCATGAAAAAGAAAACAATTTTGAAATTCACAGGAAAGTTTCAAAACTTTCTTGTGAATTGAGTGTAAAGTCATGTGTAGCAACAATTGCTACACATTGCTACTTCTCAACAACTCAGATTTCGTGTTTGTCTTTCCCCAACATTTCGAATAAACGTTTTGATGGAACACATCAACAACCTTTCCAATTCTAGTTTTGTTTTAAGTAAAAATAGGTTAAATTGTGGTTAATTAGAAATTGACAGTTGGCCAAAGTCATATTGTCTTCTTAAAAACACAAAACAATCTTAAAGGTGACATAAAATATTATTACATTTTTGTCATTGTATATTTTGCTTTATTAAAAATAAGCACCAGTAATCAAGTCTCCATGTCTCTGTTTTTTAGGGGATCATTCAGAATTTCTCCTGCCTCGGGTGTCCACATGAATTAGGGATCCTCCCTAAGACAGACAGACGATGTACCAGAACTCTTAGAGAAAGAGTTAATCTAACACTACAACTACATGTTCAAAGTCTAGCAGACAAGCTTCTTTCAGATGGGGCTTGGTGGCTAAACGCTCTACCACCAACCGTACTTTTACTAATTCTAGGAACCACAAGCAGTCCTGCATTTAGTGAGCGAAGTGTTCTTATTGGATGGTAAGGGACTATGAGGTCCTTAATATAGGACGGGGCCATTCCATGTGAGACCTTATAGGTTAACAGGAGGATCTTGAACTGGATTCTGGAATCAACTGGGATCCGGTGAAGTGAAACTAACACAGGAGTGATGTGATCTCTTCTGCTAGTTCCTGCTAACAATCTAGCTGCTGCGTTCTGAACAAGCTGGAGACTTCTTAAGGAACTCCTAGGACACGCTGCTAACAAGGAGTTACAGTAATCCAGTCTAGACGTAACAAATGCATGGATGAGTTTTTCAGCATCACTCTTAGAAAGTAGATTTCTGATCTTAGCAATATTTGTAAGGATAATGAAAGTCGAATGCACTAAGGAGCCGCCTTGTGAAGCTGAAGGGCGTCTGCACACGCTCCCCATCCTCTTCCCGAACTGGATCTGGATTATTTCCCTGCTTAATGCTGTCCTGGCACTTATTGTATTCGCCCGAGGTCTGCAATATCCTCGTTGCGGGCCATGATGATGGATTCCAGCTCCGCTGTTCCTGCTCTCCAAGGCCCCACCAGCGTGGAGTCGATGCTACCTGGGCATGTCCTGGTGAGTGCAGTACTTTTGTAGAACTTTGACCAGCTGGTTGTTCTTATTTAAGCTCCCTGCGGAAGATTGGACGGGGAGAAGGAACAGCGTCTGTTTTTATAATTGCCATCATCATATTCCAGCTTTGAACTGACTTTATTTGAGGTGGGAAGGTCCGACTCGGTGCTGTGCGCCGTCGTTTACAGACCTCCCAAGTACAACAAACACTTTGTGAAGGATTTCTCTGACTCTTTGGCTGAAATTATGCCATCTTATGATCGTGTTCTTATTGTTGGGGATTTTAATATTCATGTGTGTTGTCCTGAAAAGCCATTGGTGAAGGACTTCTTTGAGATCATTGACTCTTTTAATCTAGTTCAGTGGGTGTCTGGAGCCACTCATGAAAAAGGACATATACTGGATCTTGTTCTCTCCTATGGACTGTTTTTAGTATGGAGATCTGTGACTTAGCTATTTCAGATCACATGCCTGTGGTGTCTGAAGCTGGACTTTTCATGCTGCAGTCAAATCTACCGCTCCTCTTCAGCGCTGCAGGATTTTTAACTCTTCCACTGCTTTTGACCAGCTCACTGCTCCCTCCTCTACTGCTGATGATGTTTTGGAGCTCAGTTCCTGGTTTCATTCCTCCTGCAGTAACATCCAACAACACTGTAAAACAGGCTAAAAAAAAAAAAAAAGAGTACCCGGTCAATATTATTATTTTTAATCAGCACAACCCACAGGTGCTTTTTAAAGTGGTAGATTCTGTTCTGAATGTTCCACAGGCAGAGTCTCTTGAAGCTTCACCCGACCTGTGCAATATGTTTTTAGAATTTTTTAATACTAAGGTTTCGAACATAAGGGCTGGCATTATTCTCCCTTCTTCTGACCCTTCGGTTTATGTTTGTTGCTCAGCCATTTTCAGAGATTTTGAGCCAGTGTATCTTTAGTTCTTAAATGAGTTGGTCAGTCAGAGCAAACCATCAGGTTCTCCCCTAGATTCTATCTCTCCCAAGCTTTTCAAGGAGGTTTTCCCAAGCTTAGCACAGTAATCCACGCGTTCATCACGTCCCGGCTGGATTACTTTAATTCTCTGTATGTTGGACTCAGCCAGTCGTCTCTGTTGTCAATCTGCTGTTGATTGAAAGTGCCATATAAATAAAGATGAGTTGAGTTGAGTAATGACATATGAGTAATGCTTTCATAAGGTCTTCTTGGGCAATGTGCAGTGTTGTGCAGGAGTGAGGGGGGGGGGTCGTCATTGACCTCTAACAAGAAATTTCCTGCCGTTTTGAAAACAGCATGAATTCTTCTCCTCCTGAATAGGAAGGATTTAAATAAAGAATTACTCAGAAATGTAATTTTAAGCCTAATATCCTTTAAACGTGTCCTCCATTGTGAGAAAAATGCCACAAGAAACACCAAAACACAACTTTTGTCAGAGTGGGTCTTCAAAAAAGATCTCAGTCCCTGATACCACAAACTTTGCTTCATATCCTCCGGTCCTGAAAGTGTTTGAACCTTTAACAGATATTATGTTTTTTTCTTTTAGAACAGGAAACTTCTAGAGTCAGAAACATCTAAAATGGGCAGCACAGCTCAGAGTCTCCGGATATTCTTATTTGAGGAACAGATGCTGGAGCACAGATAAAATCAACCGGAGGAAAAAGTTTAGTTTTTAAGAAACACTCAGAGATCGCAGTTTTCAACAACTAATATGAAGCATGCACAACACCAAGCCAGAGATAAATGTGACTTATTCTGTCTATAAACCAAGAAAACAGCATCGAAAGACAAATGGATACATTTCTGTTCATTTCAATCAAATTATGTACATTGCATGAATTTGATTGTAAATGAATGTTTGTGTGTAAGTTCTTCCAGTGGTTGTATTGAATTGAATGGGAGTCTCTCTGCAGCATCAGTGCATGAAAGAGTGAATGACATGAGTGGAGTTTGTTCTGCTGCTACTTCCTGAATGTTTGCAGTTCAGAGCTGACTGCTTTCATCAGGAAACAGTGAAGTCTGCTCAGTTAGTTTGATCTCTAAAGATGTCCACACAAACTGAAGCTGCAGCAGATTGGAGAGTGAAATTTAGCAGAAATCTTCATCCAGATGGAAGAGAACAAAGTGAGGTGGAGATGTTAGATGATGAAGAGCAGCACTCTGATCATGGATTACAACAAACTGGTGAGCAGAAAAACTTCAGACTAAATACTACAATATTATTTCATACCAACCTCAAATCATTTGGACCAAATCACTGTTATTTCTCTGATATTTGGATTATTTAGTAAAACAATGACATTTGGAAATGTAGATTATAAATAATCATCATGTTCAAATAAAGAACTTCACTTTTTGTCCTTCTAGAAAGAGACATTGCTGCAATACTGTTCAGTCAGGAAGAAATTGTAGCATGCATGACAACGGTTTGAATAGAATTCTGGAAATCAACTAAATCTGCTTTTTAGGAAATCAGAAGCAGAAGAATCTTAAAGCTGAGAGAAGAAATTGTTTCAGAGTTTTCAAGTTTTCTCTGGGAGTTTTCTGTTTTCTGATTCTGGCTGGACTCATGACTCGCTGTAAGAATTCAACGTTTTATTTCTAACATCTAGTATTCAGTTTTTAAGTAGTTCTATATTTTTGTGGTTTTGAAATAAATTTGTTTTTGTTAAGTCAGTTTTCTTTTGGATACAGCAGGAAACAAACACTAACAGAAATGTTATTGTTAAAATGACAACAATGTCTCACAAAAATCATGAAATAACTTCTTTTGATTTACATCAAAGTGTTTGTGTTACAGATCTTCTGGTGTCTTTGGAAAACAACAAACTGCAGATTAAACTTTCAGGTAAAACTTCTTTTACAAATGTTGCATATTCGCATGTTTTCTTATGAGTTCAAATATTCTCTGCTGACAGACATACTGTGTCTATGTGATGAAAAAAGCAACAATTTGATCAGAAACAATATTATCATTCCAATATTGAACACAGACTTTCAGACTGTCTGTAGTCAAAGCACGACTGCTAATGATCAGATTCATTCTGTTAAGGAGCTGAAGAACAAACTAAGATGAGAATCTTAGAGAACCATCAACACCACAATACTGAACCCTTTTTCCTTCATTTCAACTCTTGTTTTGAACCTTTTTCCCTGCATAGATCCTCCTGAATGGATTACAGTTAAAGTTAGCTGATTTCCAGCATGTGGTGGAATTTATCCAGACTACTTAAGGTTGATATCCGGCTTAAGTCCAGCATGAAATACGGTGCAGACAAGATGCAGAATGCATTGAGAAAAGCCTGGATACAAATCTGCAGTTGTTTACTTGACTTTCCTGATACCTTCCTGCCAATCAGGTCATCATTGGTTTGAATTTTCAGCTTTTTAGTCAGTGATTTTCCAGTTTCCTTCTGGAACCACTATTTTTTTCAAATTTGACTCCTTTCATCCATTTACACTCACTATCTTGCACCCATGGAACCCCCCCCCCCCCTCCCCACTAAAGTGAAGATTGCTTCTGTTAAAGGCCATGTTATTGTTCATCTAAGTAAAAATCAATGATAAATGGACTTCTACTGTTTATCACCCCTTTAAAGTGAAATGGTGTCCTGAAGGATGGAGGAGATTTGGAAGCAGTTGCTACTATGAATCCACTGAGAAGAAAAATTGGACTGACAGCAGGGATTTCTGTCAGAATAAAGGATTTGATCTGGTGGTGGTAAACAGCAAAGAGGAACAGGTGGGTGTGTTCACACTAGTTCCTTCCAGCTTCTTGTGTCTTGGATTCTCCACCTGTATGTGTGCTGCTGTTGTCTGGATGCTGATGGATTCCAGCTGAAATTCTCCTCAACAACTCAGATTTCATGTTTGTCTTTCAGCAACATTTCAAAGAAACGTTGTGATGGAACACAGAAACTCTTTTTCCCACTTCTAATGTCTTCAATTCCAAATAGGCTAAACTGGGATTCAGTAGAAATGGACTGTTGGCCCTGAATACAAAACAAGAAGCAAAAACTAAATGAACAGAAATCTGCATCAAAGAAAGTCAGATTTTGTTCCTCAGATGAACTTTCTCTCAGTTTTTAGGACAATTATCCAGAACAGATGAATCCTAAAGACCAGACATTATTTTACTGGACATTTAGTGTGAAAGGAAACCAAGATGGAGAGAATGTATTAAGAAAGAACATTTTCTTTGTTTCTAGGAGTTTGTTTCTGCATTGAATCAGAAAGCAGAATCCTGGATCGGTCTGTTTGCTGGATGGTCATACCAGAAACAGAAATATGATTGGAAATGGGTGGATGGATCACCACTGACAGAAACGTAAGACTTTGTTTCTTTTACAACGTTACTAAATTCATTCTTTATGACTGAGCCTGATTGTAAATGTGTGAAATCCTTTAAAAAATACAGAAAATGTTTGAACATCATAATTCAGACCAGATTATGAACTGAATTTAGACCAGAGGTAAACAGAATGTTTTATCACAGGTTCTGGGAAGAGAAGTCTTCAAAAGACCCGTACCAGTTCCATTATGCAGTGTCCTTAAGTACTGACGGGAAATGGACACGACTGAACAAAGGAAACAACAAAAACTGGATCTGTGAGAAAAACAATTCTAAATATTTCTCATAACATTTAAATATCAGTTAAAAATGACTCAGATAAACAGGAAACTGTAATAAATGACATGAAAACGAGCTAACTTAGAGCAGCAGTTCAGACTCAGGTTTGGTCTGTAGCAAATAACAAACAGCTTCCACAAAGTCAACTCAAAAGTTACATCTAGAAAGGGAAGTCAATGTTTTGAACATTTTTCTGTTTTTTCTCATGATTTTGATGGAATATTAAAATAATTTATGATGGAAACGTGTCTTTTGTCTGAATATATTTCTGGTTCTGTTTGGGGTCTCTGTCTTTAAATGGGGGTTTGTTGTGGAGACAACTGGACACTCTTCCCCTTTACCATTCCATCAACCACCTCAGCAGAACATAAAGACCCGCCTGAGTACAGGTGTCAGCTCACCTTTGCACACATAGTATGTGTGACAGAATGAAAAGTGTTATGTGTGGTTTGTGTGCATGTGTGTGTGTGTAGTTGTGTTGAGTACATGTAGTTGTGTTGAGTACATGTTGACATGATTGTGTGTGAAGATTTTTGGAGTCAACAGGTTTGTTTGTAACACTTGAGTATGTGTGTGGACAGGCCCCGCCCCTTTTGATCAACATATACACTAGACAGTAATGATGATAATCTTCCAGCATCTTGTTGTTAATGATTGTGCCCCCCCCCCCCCCCCCCACCATCACCTCTGTAATCATCCTCCAGATTTATTTAACTCCCCTTTTCCCCCTGTCTTCTTTGCCCTTTCCCCGTCTCCAACATCCCCCCCTTCTTTTCTCTACTTCTTTTCCGTCCAGTCCAACAACAAAAAAAACGTTATACAAATAAAATAAATATGGGATTTTTCTCATAATGGAGGACACATGTTAAGGATATTAAGCTTAAAATTGCATTTCTGAGTAATTGTTTGTTTAAATTGTTGCTCATCCGGAGCAGAAAGAAACGTGCCATGTTTAAAACGGTGTAGGTACCGGATGTTCTCGGGTTGCCGGATGTTCTCGGGGTCCTTCAGGGTCCTTCCAATGAATTATATCACTAGAGGAGACATCACGTGGTTCCTCATGGGAGGAGAGCACCGCCATCTTGGTGAGGTCAAGTTTTGAAGACCAAACCACTTTTATAACATTTAATAAAGAGCTCTGTTTTTGCTTTCAATCACTTCATTATATGAAAAAGAAGAATGGCTTGAAATTGCTTAGTTTTGTTCAGAAATAAAAACTTCACGAGTACCCCTAACTTAACTAGTATTAGACTACTTAGATTTTTTCTATGTTCCTTTATTTTATTTTACTTATGTTTTTATTTATTTGTGTGTTATGTTCATTGTTTCTTTTTTCCCCTCTATTCTTTATTTTCTATGTTAATATGTTATGTTTGGCAATGGTGACTGATCTTCGAGGCAATATTGATTACATCGTTATTGTTCGTTGTTAACGTTAATGTCATTGTTAATGTATGATACCGCAATTGTCAATAAAGTTTTTAAAAAAAACTTAGCGACGTTAACTCATTGGTCGTGGCAACTTACAGCCAATCAAATAGTGTGACGTCATCATTGGTCGAAGGACCCCGAAGGACCCCGAGAACATCCGGCAACCCGAGAACATCCGGTACCCACACCGGCACCAAATTTAGTTAGAGGTCAACAACACCCCTCCCCCCACACTCCTGCACAACACTGCACATTGCACAAGAAGAAAATATTACTCATTTGTCATAACTGCATTCAACTTTCATTATCCTTGCAAATATTGCTAAGATCAGAAATATACTTTCTAAGAGTGATTCTGAAAAACTCATCCATGCATTTGTTACGTCTAGACTGGATTACTGTAACTCCTTGTTAGCAGCGTGTCCTAAGAGTTCCTTAAGAAGTCTCCAGCTTGTTCAGAACGCAGCAGCTAGATTGTTAGCAGGAACTAGCAGAAGAGATCACATCACTCCTGTGTTAGTTTCACTTCACTGGATCACCGTTTTTTTAGGAGTATTTCCTAAAAATAAGGGCAGAGATGTTTAGTGTAGTCTCTTTAGTCAGTTCAGTTTAGAATTTTCCTATTGAATTCTATGTATTCATGATCCTTAGGTGTTAGGGTGAGTGAGGCTGGACCCAGAAGCAGGACAGACTGGAGGATGGATGAGGAAAGAGGGATTTTGGCGTTGGTGGGTTCTGGCGTGACGGTTCTTGGCTTGGGTGGAATGAACTGCAAAGGTTGACCCAGGGTGAAGGTTGAGCCGATGGAACCCTTCTAAAGAGGCAGAGATAAAGACAATTAGATTTTTGAGAGAACTAGGCACTTAGCACAAAAGCACGAGACGTAGCCTTGGCTTAAGGAGTCAGTACTCAACAACGTGAAGCAGACGGACTGACGTTGGCTGTAGGGTGGTGGTTCCTTATAAAGGCCGCAGGCTGATGAGATGATGGGTGGCAGGTGTGGAGATGAACCCAGGATCCTAACACTTAGGATTCTAAGTTTACTTTATAATTACCGGTACAAAGCCCATTGAGACAACTGTTGTTGTGATTTTGGGCTGGATGAATAAAACTGAATTGCATTGAATAACAAAGATGTCATGATAAACGTATCACTGTCAGATGCAGTCGTTCCACGACCCTCCAACGCAAAATCCTGCAGCACCTGTACGGGTTGACCTCTGTATGGGTGCATGACCTGAAGATTTATGCTGTTTCTCCGGATGACATTCACACATCAGGGCGAAGAGTTTCACTGTTTAGTCAATGTAAAGACACGATCTGAGGTCCTGCGGTGGGAATTGGGTATCAGGCACAGCGCGGCGAATCAGGGACTCGGCTTTGGGCATGTGACATTTCAGTGACTCGACCAAAGGGTAGAAAAGAAAACGCCAATATGGCTGCTCAATGCGAGGATTTTTGTCCTGAACATTCATCCATTTTTTTTAACTCACTGGGGCCGTTAAGCAAAGGCGGGGTCCACCCTGGACAGGTCACTAACCTGTCGCAGAGCCCATGGAGCTGAAGCGATGGCGCCTGCTACGCTAGCCAGCAGCGCAGTGGACAGCATAGCGAGCTCATGAGCTTTGCTGCCCGTGGGCGGCTGGCTGCCGGGCAGATGGAGAGCCGCTGGAGCGGGTGCAGTCGTTCCAGCTCCATGGGTTTAAGATGGTCCATGTGGGACTGAAAACCTTTAAACTGGGCCCTGGACTGACAGAAGTAACGTTCAAGCAGGAGAGATTCTGAATGATCCCATAAATAAACACGGAGACTGTATTAATGATGCTTATTTTTAATAAAAAAAAATGTACAATGATAAAAATGTAATGATATATAGATTCCTTTGCTTTTAAGAAGAACATGTGACTTTGGCCAACTGTTGCTGTGTTACATTACAACGTTCATCTGAAATGTTGGGGAAAGACAAACATGAAATCTGAGTTGTTGAGAAGTAGCAATGTGTAGCAATTGTTGCTGCACATGACTTTACACTCAATTCACAAGAAAGTTTTGAAACTTTCATGTGAATTTCAAAATCGTTATTTTTATGAAAAGAAAGACGATGTAGCTGGGTTATAAAGAGATGTTTGAAGCATGAAATATTGTAAAGCAAATGTTGTTTTGTTTAAAAACATAGATCTTTAAAAAAGGTCTTCAAAATACCACATTTTACAAAAGAAATAGAACTGTGAAAGACTATTGGGAAGAATATATTTAGGTTTAGAAGTGGAGAGGAAATCACACATTTTTATTTAGAAAAGGAAATGATATCAGTAGCATTTGCACATTTACTGCACACTGACCAAACATGCACTGCTAAACATACATGTATCTGCACTGAATGTGTAGATATTAATGTATTTATGTTTGAATGTTGGGTTTGTTTAACATCGAATGCAAATGTGAGTAGATGAAATGTCCAACCAAACTGACGTAAATCGTTCTGCTTGTTTAAAAAAACAATGTGAGAACACAGAAACCCACAAAGGCAGGATGAGCTATGCCTCTTTATGAGAGCTGACATTGAGGCGGTTGAACTCAAACATGGTTTGGTTCACTTCTGTACCATTTCAGTCCGTTTTTTTCCATTGCATTGTAACGATCCAGCTGCTTTTTCAGTCGTGGCGGGAAAACGAGAGCCGAGCTGCCAATTAACTAGCTGCATTGACTGTCCTTGCCCCCCCATACTCCACACGCCCTCAAACAGTTTGGAGACAGAGAGTAGACAGAGAAATAGATTACTCCATCTCCTTTCTGGCATTAAACCCTATTAATGGTTTTACATAACAATAAATACAATTAACCTATGTAGGGGATCTGCTTAATAAAATAAGAAAAACTATTAGCTGCCAGGAACCAAAATCTTTGGATAATTAACACTGGTCTCAAAATTCAAACATTTAACTTGCATATGTACTTAATTGTAGACCTGATTGTTCCGGTTGGTGATGCCGTTTTAAGTTGGTTAACAGATTAGATGTGTTACAGTGGCATAGGCTATCTTTGTGTAACAATGTTAACACACAACATTCCACTTATCCAACTGTCTTTTCTCTTCATGGATGCTGACAACAAAGCCAAAGTGTTCCCTCCCTCATAGGAGATCGTAAGGACATGGGGGGGTCCTCATCTCTGGCCTGGCGTCTTCATTATTCATATGTTGACATGCTTATTGTCCGTCACCTATTAGCATCTCAGAGGAAACTCACGGCTAACATTACTTCTTTACGCAAAGTTCATACAGTGGCTATCTGGGGGTTAGCCCCGCCTATAGCGTCTAAGACTAATGGGAAGTGTAAAATCTTGAATCCTTAACCATCACTGAGAGAGCTATGCAGAGAAGTGAGCTTCATCTTCTTACGGTGTTCATATGTGTCCATAATAAAATGCATTTTGTAAGTAATTTTTTTCTGCCTCAGTTTTTGTACGAAAAAATACCGAAAATAGATAGATGGAAACTTTATTAATCTCCCAATGGAGAAATTCAGGTGTGTCCGGCACCAAAGCACACACAATAAATAATAAAATAATACTTCATAAAATAGCAGTTTTCTCTGTTCTCAGTTTTCTTTAATCTGATCAGAAAAAGCCAAGCTCCATTACCATGTGCCCTCTCATGGTAATATTGTTTTGTTTTTAATTTGTAGATCTTGAATGTGTTTAATGAAAAGTGTGATTTGATTTTCTTTCTGTAGTGTTTTACTGTAATTTGTTTGGTTAGCTGAAAAAAAAAACTAGTTAAAAAAACGCAGTTGGAGCTTGGCTTTTTCTGATCAGATTAAAGAGTTTAAGGAGCAGCTATAGTTATGAAAAAAAAACTCCCGCTAACTTCCAAGTCATCGTTGCCGCCATTGGAAAAGGCCTGCAGCAGCTGGGTGGCTGATGGGCACAGCCACATCAATGGAGACGAAAACGGACTCAACTTTTTTTTTTTTTTTTTTATTTTTTTTTTAGACTTGTCCTGTCCAACAGCTAGGCAGGCAGATGAGAGCTGAGGGCCTCTTGTGTTGGACATATTTTACTTTAACAAGAGGGGTTATTAATCTTCAGACAAACCAAAGGTATGACTGAATAAACCCCTTTTGTAATTGAGGCCAAACTTTATTCATTTCAACCATGATTGAAAATCTTTGGTGTTGGACCGGACGGAAAAGGAAAGAAGGGAAGAAGAGGGAGGGATGTCAGAGGGGGGGGGGGGGGGGGGGGGGGGGTGATAGTGAGAGGGGGGGGTAAGACCATGAAGCAGCATAGAGCAGACAGGTTTACTGGTTGTTTATCATTACGGTACAGTTCAAATGTAGTACAAAAAGGGCGGGGCCTGTTCACACACACTCAAATATTATCAACACACCTGCTAGGTGCCAAAAATGTTCACATGTCAACATGTACACAAAACAGATAGTGTTCACGAACGCATACCTATGCCTTTAAACCAACTAGTGTGAAATCTTTCATTCATTCAATCATGCAAACTATAAGTGCAAAGGTGAGCTAACACCTGTGCTCAGGTGAGTGTTTATGTTCTTCTAAAATGGATGGTGGAATGTGAAAAGAAGGAGGAGGAGCGCCCAGCCACCCCCACACCCAGACCCCCACCGCGGCAGCAGCGGCAGCTGGAATTCCCCCAACGCCACACGGGAACAGGCAGGGAACAACCGCCCCCCGGGCGACCAAGACCGCCACCCAGGCCAGGGCCAGCAGGACCGCCGCGAGGCCCCCAGAGCCAGAGAGCAGGGAGGCGCGGAGGGAAAGAGAGCGCCGCCCCAGCCCAGCCAGGAAAGCAGCCCCCGCGCCACGCCGGAAGAGCCCAACGCAGGGCCCCACCGGAGAAGGACGCCCACAGCCCCAGACGAGCACCCCACCACCACCCAGGAGTTCCGGGCATCCCCCCGCCCCAACCCCAGGTACGAGCCAGGACCCCCCAAGGGAGACCCGCTCCGCACTCCAGGCAGCCACCCACCCGGCCCACGGTTGGTCCAGGGAGGAGCAAGGCAGGGGCCCGCCGCCCCCGCCCAGGAGGGGGGAACCCCGGGGAAAAAAAGGGTGGCCCACAAGGGATGTTATAAATATGGCCCGACCAGGCTCGGCCATGTTGGAAGTTTGGCGGGGCCTAGGGGCAAGGACCAGGACCCACCCCCCAGGGACACGAACACCCCTGGCTCAGGTGTAATATGAACCCCCCCACCGTGCGGAGAGAGGACCGCCGGGCCCAGGGAGCCGGCACCCAAGGCACACGGCCGCCATCCCCAAGAGGCCCGCACCCCCCACCAGGGAAGGGGTAGGGGACAGATGGACCCAGGTCCCACCTTCCTTGCAAAATGTGTGTGCGTGTATGTGTGTTTGAGATGGTGTGTGTGTGCATGTGTGTGTGTTTATGTTGGAATGTATATATATTGAAGGGGGAGGGGTGTGTGTACTAAGGGGGGTGCAGTTAAAATTGGCGAGTAGGGCACTGAGGGGACATCTCCTGATTACTCACAGTGACGTTCCCTAACCCTCCCCACCAAGGGGCCCTAAATGTCTAAGGTGTGGTTAAAATTGGCGGGTAGGGTGCCAGGAGGACATCTGCTGCTTGCTTGCAGTGACTCAACGGACTCAACTTCTCACAAAGTTCCTTCTATGCCAAAACCAGTGAGGATTATCCAGGAGACCAAGGCCCCGTCCACACCCATCAGCTGCAGCTTTTGACGACCCAGTAAACAGGGGCCTCATTCATAAAGGTTGCGTACGCACAAAAGAAGGCGTACGCCACTCTCTACGCAATAGTTAAGATTTATAAAAAGCAAACTTGACGGGAAAATGTGCGGTCCTTCACGCAAGCTCTGACCCAGGCGTACGCACAAAAACGGGTGAAATGAGAAACGGCGACACCGTCGACAGATGGAAGAAACACGTGAAAGTGAAAATGACAATACTGCCTCTCAGAAATAACATGAAGACTTCACAAATCAAGTCTGACAATTAACAGCCTACATGAACAACTGTTTGATCGATCAACAGTGAAACAAACAAAAAAAATCAAACGAAAATTACAACAGAAATTCAAATGAACACATATTTGCAAAAAGAAAAGTGAAATATGTTCTGCAATATTGGCATGTTGTGCAATTCATCCTCATAAATAATATAGTAAACAGAACGAAATAATGTACAAAACTGACATTCCCGTCAATGTGTCCGTCTGGCGGAGCAGATATAGGTGCAGACAGACAGACTGAGGGACTGAGAGACAGACAGAAAGACGTACTAATTGTCCACTGGGGAAAGTTGTTTTCATATTAAAACATTTCTTCATAAGCTATGGAATTATGGTATTCATGCATATGCCTTTAGTTTGTTTTATTTTTGATAAAACAATGTATGGCGTATGTCTCAACCATTCACAAAGCAACAAGAAATTACATTTGCGCTGAACAATTTCCCATTTCCACGTCGATTATTACCGACATCTGTAGCTTGTCAGATGTAATTAAATGGAGGGAAATAAAATGCCCCATCACAATGCGTAATGACGCACAATGGCTGATCTTGCGCTCCTAGAAGATGTGGCAAATGGAAGAATTCGGAGTGAACGCATCTTTAGACAGCAAGAAGACTTGCTGGCAAACGAGGACGAGTGGCTTATGAGCCGGTTCCGACTTCCTCCAGCCGTCCTGTTGGACCTCTGCGGGCTTTTGGGCCCGGCGTTAAAAAAGAGCACTCGGAGGACCACGCGTGTCACCCGGTGCATCTGGCGCTCCGGTGCCCCCCCAATGGAGCGCTAGACGTTTTTTTGCATCGACTTTGATATCCGACCATTTCTTCTTTATTTCGGCCACGGTCCGAGGTTGTGAGGCTACAGCATTTTTGCCGTCTGCCACCGTTTGCCACTCAAGTGCCTTTTTGGCATTAGTAATGCCCACACTGTGCCCTCCAAACAACACTTTTCTCTTCTTTTCCACCTCGCCAACGATAACTTCTACTTCACATTGAGTGAAGTTACGTTTTTTTTTATTTCCTCTCTGTGTTTGCAATTATTTCTCAATCACTGAATATTCATTTGTGGGCGTTTCACGGACTATTTATGGGCAACTATGGGCGTGTGATGAAGCCGCAAAAGCTGCGCTGCATTTAGAATCGGTTGTGATTTAGTAAAGGAAAGATGCGTAAGATGTGCGTGCGCACGGTTTTATAAATCCGAATATCTCTGTGCGTACGCACGTCCTATGTTTCATCCGTACGCCACTTCTGACGCAAATCCTACACAAAGTTTTATAAATGAGGCCCCAGGGCTGGATGGGGTTGAATGCACTGGAGAAATCAAAGAATGTGACCCTCACAGTGTCGCCCCCTCCATCCAGGTGAGAATGAGCACACTGCTGCAGGTAAATAACAGCCTCCACCCCCAGGCGTGGCTGGTAGGCAAGCTGAAGTGGGTCCAGAAAGATGGTTTCACCAGGGGTCTCAGGTGGGACAACAAAATCCTTTCCAGCACTTTAGCTGCATGGGACGTGAGGGCTACAGGACGGTAATCACTAGGTCCAGAGGCTGCAGTCTTCTTGGGGACAGGAACCAGACATGCGGTTTTCCAGGCAGCCGGCCCCGTCATCAGATTGCGGCTCAGGTTAAATATGATAAATGTTAAAGATTGCTGATGGTGTCCGGGCCAGGAGCCTTTCGTTGGTTAATTTTTTCCAGCTGTCTCCTCACCTGGCAGGTCATCACAGTCACTGTGGCCTGGAAATGGTGTTGCTGAAGACGCAAGCAGCAGCGTCAACATCAGCTGATGGTGGAATTGAAACAGTAACCACGATGGTGGATGTAAACTCGCGGGGCAAATAGTAAGGCTGCAATCCGACCACCAAGAGTTTAACATTCGGGCTACAGAGTCGCTCCTTGTCACAAACGTGTTGGATTGCACCATCGCTCGTTCACGTGCAGTATTAATAATACTGTAATTATTCCCCATCCTTTCTTCTTACCGGATGCAGTGGCGTCTCTGTCCGCACACACCGTCACAAAGCCAGGTAAAGCGACACGGTGGTCCGTGAGATTGAGATATGGATGAAGCCACGTCTCAGTGAAACACAGTAAACTGCTCTCACGATATTGTCGCTGCCAGCTCATCCGTCTTGTTAGCCAGAGAGCGTATATTCCCCGTTATGATCGCCAGAACAGCGGGCTTATGTTTCTACT
Organism: Oryzias latipes; assembly: GCF_053564925.1. NCBI lineage: Eukaryota > Metazoa > Chordata > Actinopteri > Beloniformes > Adrianichthyidae > Oryzias > Oryzias latipes. The sequence goes on along the minus strand of NC_136247.1, from coordinate 27,659,408 downwards.
TCTTTGCCTTGACCCGGGTTCCAGCCCGGCATCCACGCCATGTTTTTGAAATTTTTCCTGGGATGTCGTGTCTAAACCCCAGCGGCAGAACGTGCCTGCTCAGAGTAAAACAGCTGATCGCAGGTGTAAACAAAAGACTTGCCGCTGTGAGGGTTACACTCAGCTACAAGAAGTAACGAGAGTAGCAGAAAAAGTAACCACAGGCGCTTGGAGCAAATAAAATTCATGCTGTTGACTGAGGGGATGTCTGAAGCAGGCAAAGAAAAGACAAAAAAAGACAAAAAAGATTGAAAAAAAAGAACAAGACTAATTAAATACTAAAGACAAAAAAACAAGACAGAAGCTTTTCATCAAATTACATGAATTCAAGGAAGAAATTTAGTTGACGAAATCCAAACTTAAAGTGCAATGCTCCAAATCAGAGCTAGTGGAGAGAATTTGTTTGAAGGAACAATCTGTTGTAAAGCATAATAATGAGTCAATATGTGCGAAAACTGCACCGCCTCAAGACTTTAGGGGGAAAGTGGACAGTTTTCAGTCTCTGCAGAACTCATTCTGCTGTTGAAAAGGCGCTATGCATATGTAGACAAGGAGTTTGATGCTGGAGCAGTAAAATAATCACTCCAGAAGTTCCTCCAAAGACAGCAGATGCTGCTGCATGCTTCGTGCCAAAAAAGGCCTGAAGTTAAGCGAGGAATTGAAATTTCCAACAGGAGATCGTCGTTCAACAAGAGAAGCTAAAAATGTTGGAAATTCACAGAGATCTTGAGGCAATTGAAACGGACTATGATGGTTATGAGAAAAGAATACTGAAATAAGAGATCATGAGGTAGAAGTCACTTCATTATCTAACCCCTTAGAACAGCGGCACAGTAGGATGCATCCTCAAGTTCATCCGCATGCAGCTCCACTTCCTTTGCCGGCACGTTCATGCAGGCATGTTCAGGTTTCCGAGAGAGTTTCAGTTCCCCAAACTAGTGACATTCAGATCGCAGAGGAAAATAATGAATTGTCCCTAGTTGAAGCACTGAAAGAATGCCTGACAATGACAAGACTTCCAGCTCCAGGACCATTTGTGTTTAGTGGAGATCCTCTGAAGTTTGTAGAGTGGAGAACAAGTTTAAAGGTTCTTATACAACGTGGCTGTGTAAGTTCAGCACATAGACTGTTCTATTGGACTGTTCTATCGTAGTGACGAGGAAGCCGACATTTAGGCTTAGGAGGCATTGAAAGAAGTGATTATGCCATCCTTTTGTAATAAAGAGAGCTTTCAGAGAAAAAAAAACAAAGCAGCTGCCCAAAGGTTTCTCAAAAGAGTCACTCAGATTAGAAGAGCTCAGTGATTTTTCTCATGGAATCCAGGGTCAGATTTCTGGAGGGGAATGAGCAATGGTACTGGGACAATTACCATAATCAATGGCGAGCAATTAGCAGTGCGGGCCCTTAGGCAAGCCCCTTAACGCTACTGCCTCCCGAGCGCGGTTCGGCTGCAGCTCACCGCTCCCCCAGGGGATGGGTTAATTGAGGAGAAAGAATTTCCCTATTGTGGGATAAATAAAGTATCAATCATTAAAAAAAAGGAAGTAAGTAAGTAACAAGTTTATTTCAAATCAAATCAACATTTACCTGGAAAAAGAAAATATAAGTCAATACATGACTTGGAAAATAAGATTTGAAAGGGAAATGGAAAAACAAAGGAAAAAAAAGAAAAAACAATGTTAATATTTCCCTTTAGACCAGAAATTGGTTCTCCTGGTTCTGGGTAAATCTTTACCCGTCTTTATTTGGTGAAGCACCACCAGAAGACTTGCATGTGTCCAGCCTGCAGGAGATGAAGGCAGAAATCAGCTTCACTAAATCTGAAAAAGTGTTGCATCTGTCAGAGGTGCTAACTCTTTCAGGACCAGAGAAAACATCAGCAAAGTTAGTGAGAACAGAGACTGAGACCTTTTTGAACTTCATTACGCCAGTTTCCAGCTTTCCATTCTACACGACTCTGATATGACAACCAGGTTCAAGGAAAAACAGTTCAGGCTTAAAATGTAAATGGTGTCTCATTTTTGAAATGAAGTAAGCTGATGTGGTGGATGTGGAGTAAAGCCAGTTTCTCATCAGTAAATAAACTCATATTATAATAGAATTGAATGCCTTCATTGTCACTATTGTCACTATAGACATGTGCAATTTGCATCACACGCGCATGCAGTGAAATGAGAGCCGCTCACTGTTCAGTGCAAACATGCATGAGAAAAATAATTTCACAAAAATAATAAAATAATTTCACAAAGAAGAAAAGTACAATTTATAAAAGTACAAAAATGTAATAAAAATTTTTTTACTTTCCGCAGAGAGGTAGGCATATAAAAACTGCTATGCCCATGGTAGCAGAGTTATATTGCGCTTAATATATTGCACATAATGAGATGGTGTTGACATGATGAGATGCGCATAGTGAGAGAGAGGAGAAAGAGAGAGCAAGAGACATGGGTGTGTGTGTGTGTGGAGCTGCCAGTGTCAATGCATGTGTGAGTTCAGGATGATTATGGCTTTGGGGGAAAACCTGTTCTTAAGGCGGTTTGTCCTTGATCTGATGCTCCTGTAGAGCCAATGATCCTCTGAGCCGCTTTGACTACCCTCTGAAGTCTCTTCCTGTCCGCCATGGTGCAGCTGCCGTACCACGTTGTAATGCTGTACGTCAGAGGGCTTTCAATAGACGCATGGTAGAAGGTTGTCAGCAGGCAGGGGTCCAGATTGTGCTTTCTGAGGATCCACAGAAAGTGGAGTCTCTGCTGCTGAGCCTTCTTGATGACCAATGTGATGTTTTCTGTCCAGGAGATGTTGTTGGAAAATAGAACTCCCAGAAACTGGAAGGTGTGGACCCTCTCCACACGCTCTCTATTTTTGTAGAGGGGAGCTGGGTCGGTGTTGTGCTTCCTGAAGTCCACGATGATTACCTTGGTTTCCTTGGTGTTCAAAGCTAAGTTGTTGTCTGAGCACCAAGCTACCAACTTCAGGACCTCCTCCCTGTAGGCGGCTTCGTCTCCCTTTAAAATGAGTCCGATGACTGTGGTGTCATCAGCAAACTTCACGATGAGGTTGCTGTCGTGCTGCGGACTGCAGTCGTGGGTGTAGAGGCAGTACAGGAGGGGGCTCAGCACACAGCCCTGTGGGGAGCCAGTGCTTGGTGTGCGTGTGGGGGAGAGGTGGGGGCCCAGGGAAAAACAGTTCAGGCTTGAAATGTAAATGATGTGTCAATTTGAAATGAAGCTGAAAGCTGATGTGGTGGATGTGGAAACATCAGGAAGAAGGAACATGAGAACCTAGAGAACAAGCAGAGACTCAGAGAAGAACTGGAGAAAGCCTGGAAGGTGAAGGTGATGGTGGTTCCCATGGTAACCTCTAATCTGGAGGAGTGGCTACAGCAGATGATGGAAAAACCTCAGACATGTCACATCTGAAAAGGCAGTGCTAGGAACAGCTAAGATGCTGTGCAGGACCCTCAAGCTCCCAGGCCTCTGGGAGAGAACCCCAGCTTGAAAATACAAACTTTAACTTGGATTGGACATGCATGCAACCTCTGATATATGTAGTTTTACAAATATAAATAATTCAAAATAAGCTGCTGCGTCAAAGAAAAATCAGTAATTAAATACATTTTTCAAAAATAATACAGAGACCCAAAACAGAACCAGGAATATATTCAGACTAAAGACACTTTTCCATCATAAATTCTTTTAATCCTCCATCAAAATCATGAGAAAATACAGAAAATTGTTCCAAATATTGACTTCCCTTTCTAGATGGAACTTTTCAGTTGACTTTGTGGAAGCTGTTTGTTATTTGCTACAGACCAAACCTGAGTCTGAACTGCTGCTCTAAGTTAGCTCGTTTTCATGTCATTTATTACAGTTTCCTGTTTATCTGAGTCATTTTTAACTGATATTTAAATGTGATGAAGTTTTTGATAGATGACACCTTCATTTCTCTGAACAATTCACCAGAAACTAAAATAGAACCTTCCTTTAAGCACTATTTTGGAGAAGTAAACAAAAAGAAATAAAAAAGATAAAACATGTTTGTAGTTACATTACTAAACAGTTAAATCAATGCACAGCTCAGAAACAGAAAGATTTAGAAATGTTTTTCTCACAGATCCAGTTTTTGTTGTTTCCTCTGTTTTGTTGTTTCCATTTCCCTTCAGGACTTAAGGACACTGCATTGTTGGATTTTGCATCTTTTGAAGACTTCTCATCCCAGAACCTGTAATAAAACATTCTGTTTACCTCTGGTCTAAATTCAGTTCATAAACTGGTCTGAATTATGATGTTACAAACATTTTCTGTATTTTTTTAAGGATTTCACACATTTACAATCAGGCTCAGTCATAAAGAATGAATTTAGTAACGTTGGAAAAAAAACAAAGTCTTACGTTTCTGTCAGCAGTGATCCATCCACCCATTTCCATTCATATTTATCTGATGACCTTTCAGCAAACAGACCGATCCAGGATTCTGCTTTCTGATTCAATGTAGAAACAAACTCCTATAAACAAAGAATATGTTCTTTCTTAATACATTCTCTCCATCTTGGTTTCCTTTCACACTAAATGTCCAGTAAAAAAATGTCTGGTCTTTAGGATTCATCTGTTCTGGATAATTGTCCTAAAAACTGAGAGAAAGTTCATCTGAGGAACAAAATCTGACTTTCTTTGATGCAGATTTCTGTTCATTTAGTTTTTGCTTCTTGTTTTGTCTTCAGGGCCAACAGTCCATTTCTACTGAATCCCAGTTTAGCCTATTTGGAATTGAAGACATTAGAAGTGGGAAAAAGAGTTTCTGTGTTCCATCACAGCGTTTCTTTGAAATGTTGCTGAAAGACAAACATGAAATCTGAGTTGTTGAGGAGAATTTCAGCTGGAATCCATCAGCATCCAGACAACAGCAGCACACATACAGGTGGAGAATCCAAGACACAAGAAGCTGGAAGGAACTAGTGTGAACACACCCACCTGCTCCTCTTTGCTGTTTACCACCACCAGATCAAATCCTACAAACTGACAGAAACTCCTGCTGTCTATCCAGGTTTTCTGCTCAGTGGATTTAAAGTAGCAGCTGCATCCAAATCTCCTCCATCCTTCAGGACACAGTTTCCCTTCAAAGAAATAATATACAAAACCATTACCATTTTTAACTTTACTAAAAGTTTTTCTACAATTCTGAACACTTTTGGGTTATCGTGAAGGTAAGTTGTATGATTTCTGCTTCCTCAAATGATGTGAGGAACCATCTTGTCTGCAGGTTCCTCTTTCCATGGGTGCATGAAAGTGTGTGGAAATGGATGAAAGGAGTCAAATCTATAAAAAATAGTTGTTCTAGAAGGAAACTGGAAAATCACTGAATATTAATCCAACAATTCAAACCAATGATGACCTGATTGGCAGAAGATGGCTTAACCCACTGATCTAAAAACAAAAAAACCTTTAAAGACCAATCCTTTTTGTTAACGTTTTTTTAAATCACATATTAACTCACAGAGCATTAACCCTTCCAAAAACTTTTTTTTTAAATTCAGTTTTTCATAAAGTGCTTGTGACCAGTTTCTATTCAATAATGTTACCAGTATTGACAGTCTAGTAGTGATTATATACTACTCTTTGCCAATCAGAAAGACCCCCCCCCCCGACTTTCGGGATTGCTTAAAGCAGTGACGCGGATCTGTCAGAGACCTTGGTGGAAAATAACATAATCAAAAACAGAAACTAAAACAAAGCAAGCAGCATCTCTTTTTCTCCCCCCTTTTTTTTCTATTTTTGGGAATAAACACACCGCTCCAGTGTTATTTTTCCTCAGATATACTGAAGGTAAACTGCGACCGTCCTGGAGAGCAGGGGGGACGACCTGGATAGCCTGACGTGCTACATCGACGAGCAGTTTGAGGACTTTCTCATGGGAAAAACCATCCAGCCAGGCAAATCAGCTTCCTCCAGCAAGTGGAGCCGTCCCGAAGAATCAGCGGGAGCGTCTCCACATCAGACAGAGATTGAATCCAGCGTGTGCGATAAGCTATCCAGCTTCGACAGCTGTCTGTCCCCCCTGGAGGTTCTTCATCGGTTGTTCCAAGAAACAAAGGAGTCTAGAATTTTCACAAAAGTTCTCAGCGCACAGAACTCAGCGATGAGAAAGTCGGTAAATTCCTTTTCTGATGGAATGAGACGACTCTCAGAAGAAAACAAGAAGATCAAATAGTCCATTCTGGATCTACAATCAAGATATATACGCCAGAGGAAAAAATGGGAGCAGAGAGACCTGGGAATCGCAGGCCAAGACCCATCGTGGCCGAGTTCGTGCTCCACAAAGAGAAGGAAGAGGTGAGGCGCCGTGGCAGGGAGCGACTTCAGGATGGATGATCAGTTCCCCAAAGAAATATTGGAGCGTCGAAGTATCCTGTTCCCCATCAGAAGGAAATTTCTGAGCGAAGGGGCCCGCGCTGTGACTCTGTGGACCGGCTGTACGTAAACGGACAGCTCCACCGCGACCCAAACGTCACTCCCTGGCTCTTCTAAATCAGATATGCATCAACACTCTTTACACTCTCTGCACAGGTGTTAGTTTATGCTTATATGTTACACACTGGGCATAACTCACGGGGCATAAAGGTTTTCACTTAAGGTAAATGTCACCACCGGTCTCCTTCACAAGCTGCTGCAGACCTGTTCATTATAGGTTTGTTCTGTTTTTACCCTCACCGTTGCCTTAATGATCATTTCCCCCTCTGCACACAGTCTGTCCTGCCCTTCATCTAACCTGCCACATATCTCTACATTAGTACTGATCTGCACTGAACACTCAGACACTCAACATGTGCAGCATTACATCAGATACACCGTAAATCACACATAATGTCACACAGCAACAATAAGTGTACCGGCGTGTGTACATATATACTCATTTTTGCATTAATTAATAAGATACATTATCTAACTTTCACCTTAACAGCAGCATGTCCACCCTTAGGTCAGTTACTTGGGATGTGCACAGAGCTGGAACCAGATAGAAGAGACTGAAAATAATGACCAAATTAAAGACCTCAAAACTGACTTTGCATTACTTCAAGAAACTCACATGCCTAGTTCATCAATGAATATCTTCGCCACAGCAGATTTTCCAAACGTATATTCAGCTTGTTATAATTCTAGACAGAGAGGAGTAGCAATTTTGATAAAAAAGGAAGTTAAATTCACAGAAACTAGTACGGTCATAGACCCAGAAGGAAGGCTTACAATAGTTACTCTTTCCACTCAAAATTTGTGCTTTGCTTAGCCAACGTTTACACCCCCAATGAAGATGATCCGTCATTCTTTCATTCCTTCTTCTCTGCGCTATCTGAGCACACAGACAAATCGGTGATTACTGCAGGAGACCTTAACATGTCTTTAGATCCAGAAATGGACAGTAACACAGGAAATCTTAGAACCTGGCAGTCCACAAACACTGTTAAACAGTACATGGAGGATTTTGGTCTTTGTGATTTTTGGCGATCATTCCACCACACAAAGAGAGCCTACACTTTTTTTCCCCATAGTTCATCAATTATACTCCAGGCTAGATTATTTTTTGGTCAGTAGCTCCTTGTTGAGTTTCATTGTCTCTAAAAAAAACAAACATCTTCATTAAGGAGCTGGAGGTTCAATACATCGTTGCTCAGAGACCCTAACTTTATCCACTTCTTTGCTAAAGAATGGTCCTGATATTTACAAAATAGTGTCGCTATACTCCATAAATTGGTCTAAAAACACAATTCTGCCAATTACTTGTAACTATCTAAATCCATCATCCATTAAATTACAAACATTCAACATAAAAAACCTATGTATAAATATTTCCTCTAGGTTTTCTGATCTATTTTAGTTAAACCACATCTAACTCCTTAAAACAATCAAGGCTGATCTCACCAAATGGAAAACTTTACCCGTTTCCCTAATAGGGAGAGTTGCAACCATAAAAATAATTTTTCTTCCCAAAATTAACTACCTGTTATCAATGATTCCTTCCAAATCTCCAACTACGTTGTTTAAATCATTAGACTCATTCATCTCCCAAATCCTATGGAGAGGTTTTAAAATGGCTTAAACCTGGTGTGTTAGATTAATCTTGGATAGATATAGAGCACACTCTCTGTGATAAGATAGATATTTCTAATTTGCATTTTTTTAGTCCCAAAATTAAACAACACAAATGCTTCAGAAGTTTAAATATCAGCTCATCTCTAACAGCCTTGTGGGATTTTCTCGAAAAAACAGCTTCACAATATTTTTATGCACATTCACCCCCATCTGGAACAGCCCTGACACCTTACTAAACAAAAACATGATTCACTTTACTTCATGGAAGAACAAAGGGATCCAGCAGTTTCAGCATATAATCCAGAATAGAACATTTATACCCCTCCCATCGTTATCCTTAATTTTTGGGATTAGAAAAAACAATTTCTGGAATGCAATCAATTTTAATTACTAAATACAGCTTGACCCAAATAGACCTAGAACGTCCTCCTACAGTAACACATTTCATTGACCTTAAGAATGCAAAGTTTACCTCAAAAATGTACAAACTGATATCTAACACAAAAGACACAATTTACCTAACCATGACATAATGGGAGTCTGACCTTTTTCTCAATAAGCCCAGTTTAAAGAAAATTCTGAAAAAAATATTAAAATGATGATTTTGTTTTTGATTAAAAAAATAAGATAATAAAGGTGAAACCAGCATTTTTTCGACAGAAAGTTACCCAGTAAATGCTGGACAGGGTTCTAGAGTGACTATTTTGGTCAAACATGCGGCTGGATTTTTTTGACAACGCACCTAAAAAAAGTCCATGACCGTACCGATGTTCCCAGCCGTACTCTGAGGAAAAAAAAGACTGTAAAAAATTCATTCATCTTCTTGACCGTTTTTCCCTTTCAGGGTCACCGGAGCCTATCCCGGCCACTTGGGCCCTGGACTGGTCGCCAGTCTGTCGCAGGGTAGAATATCCTCAATCACACATCCATTCACTCTCACACTCACACCTATTGTCAATTTATAGTTGCCAATCAACCTATGAAGCATGTTTTTGGACGGTGGGAGGAAGCCGGAGATCCTGGAGAAAACCCACGCATACATGGGGAGAACATGCAAACTCCACACAGAAAGGTCCCCCATTGATGTTGTGTTTTTCATGTCCCCCAGCCGGGACTTGAACCGGGGGCCTTCTTGCTGTGAGGCAAGAGCGCTAACCACTGCGCCACCGTGCAGCCCTGACTGTAAAAAAGACTCAGTAAACACTAGTATTAATACGTTTCCTTTGAGTTTCCTTTAGTTTGCTCACCAGTTTGTAAGTTAATCATTTTCAGGTAATTGATGCTCATTTTACAGCGACTAAAAAAGTCCCTGTCGTGTGGGTTCTGGTCCGTGCCCCGGGCGCCGGGCCTCGCCAAATTTCCAACTGTGGCTGAGCCTGGTCGGCCCATGTTTACAACACCTCTTGTGGACCCCCTTTTCTCCTGGGTGTCCTCCTCCTGGGCGGGGGCGGCCTGTCCCTGCCTTACTCCTTCCTGGACCAACCGTGGGCCAGGTGGGTGGCTGCCTGGAGCGCGGAGCGGGTTTCCCGGGTCCTGGATCGTACCTGGGGTTGGGGGATTCCCAGAACTCCTGGGTGATGATGAGGTGCTCGTCTAGGGTTGTGGGCGCTCCTCTGGGGCGGGGCCCCGTGTTGGGCCCTCCCGGTGCAGCGGGGGGGCTGCTCTCCTGGTTGGGCTGGGGCTGCGCTCTCTGTCCCCCCATGCCTCCCTCCTCTCTGGGGGCCCTGTGGCGGTACTGCTGGCCCTGGCCTGGGTGATGGATGGGATCGCCCGGGGGGGGGGGTTGTTCTCTATCTGCTGCCGTGCGGGCGTTGGGGGGGGTGGGGGGGGGGGTGTTCTGGCTGCTGCTACCATTGCGGCGGGGGTCTTGGTGTGGGGATGGCTGGGCACTCCCCCTCCTTCTTTTTACATCTCATCATCCATTTTAGAAGAACATAAACACTCACTTAAGCTCACCTCTACATAAATAGTTTACGTGATTGAATGAAATATTTCACACTGGTTGGTTGAAAGCATAAGCATGTGTGTGTGAACATTATTTGTTTTGCGTATATGTTGACATGTGAACATTTTTGGAGCCAACAGGTGTGTTTATAACATCTGAGTGTGTGTGTGTGTGGACAGGCCCCGCCCTAATAGAATTGTACTACATCTGAACCTCACTGTAATGATTATAATCATCCAAAAACTTGTTGCTTTATGCTGCTTCATGGTTTCACAACACCCCCCCCCAATCACCCTCCTATCCCCCACTCTTTAACATCCCTCTCTCTTCTTCCCCTCTTTCCTTTTCCGTCCGGTCCAACACCAAAGATTTTCAGACATGTTTGAAATTAATAAAGTTTGGCCTCAATTACAAAAGGGGTTTATTCAGACATACCTTTGGTTTGTCTGAAGATTAATAACCCCTCTTGTTAAAGTAAAATATGTCCAACCCAAGAGGCCCTCAGCTCTCATCTGTCTGCCTAGCTGTTGGACAGGACAAGGTAAAAAGAAAAAAAAAAAAAAAAAAAAAAAAAAGAATGGTTACATTTGGTGATGACCACTTTATAGAACTGTTACTGTTGGAGCAGATATGAAGAAACAGATTTTCAAAGCATCAATGAAATTAATGCAAAAATAGAGTCAAAAATAAAGATGGTTTATGTGTTTTTAGTGTTTCTCACCTTCAGGGTGTTTCTTTAGCTCCTTCACTTCCATCTGCAGATTGTTAATGTTGACCACCATGACTGGAAAATTTCATTATTTGGTTAAATAAACCGAACAAAAGTAAAATAAATTCAAGTCTACTTGTGCTTTAAGGCTAAACATCCATGAAAAATCATTTAAATTGAAAAAATAAAAGTCTGAGCTGCTAGTTTGAACTTTTTAACTAAACTATGATGTTGAGGTGTTAGATTTCATCTCACATGAGGATAGAATGATGGATCCAGCTGACAGGACAGTACACAGCACCAACAGACACCATTGTTCACATCTGCAGAACCTTTTCTGGACTTTAGGACACGTCTCTGTTTGTGGAGCTATGAGATAAAAATAAAAAGGGATCTTGTCTTTCAGAGAAGAATCTTTTGTTATTTGATCAAACACTCCTGATCAAAATCTAAAGACCAGTTAAGAAAATGCAAAAATGTGCAGCTGGACCTTGACAAGGTTCTACATCGAGCTTCAAAATGCAAAAAAGAAAGAGGAGCTAGAGAACACGTATTTTTAGATTCCAATTTATTAAAAATAACAATTTAAATGAAATCGACTGTTCATTAGCTGATGAAAAAGTTTAGGATAGCCTTTAAAAGACAGAATTTACATTGAAATTTTCATTCCATGTTATTTTCTAATAAGAAATCTTTCTGTAAGGATCTCTTGAAGGCAAAAAGCTGAATTTCTTTGAACGTGGCATTTTGAATTCTTCAAAGGATCCTGATGATTTTTCAGTTAAATTGTTTTTTTAAATAAAGTTCCAGCTCAAAATGTTCAGCCTCTTGTTCCCATTGATTCTTTCTCCATGTTTGAAGCTCTTGGGGTGTCAAACTCCAGACCTCCTGCTGGTTTTCCAGAAATCCTGCCTTATCTGCTCCTGATGACCTGGATCAGGTGGAGGAGCTTTAATGGTAGGTTGGTTGGAAAACATGTTGGATATCGCCCCTCCAGGCCTGGATTCTGACCCCCCTGACTTAGAACCTTGTTCAAATCTAGCCATGCTAAATGCTAATTCTTGCTGAACTGGTACTGAGATCTTGATCAGCATGTCTGGATGCAGAAGATTGAGTTCATTCTTACCTTGTTCTGGTGACTGAACCCTTCTGGTGTCCTCCACAGATTCATATGCATCGTTGTAGATTTCCACCTCACACTCCTCCCAGTCTGATGTGTCTTCTTGCTGCTTTCTGTTGTATCTGACCTTCTTGGAGAAATCTGGTTTGGCATAAATATCTGAGGACATCTTCAGGCTGATGCAGTAGAAGAGGTGCTGCAGCTGCGTTATCACTCAGAGGTGGACTGAAGATGTTGCAGAAAGTGAAAAAGTTTTCCATTTGTGCTAAGGACAGGATTTCCTGTTTAACTGTGAACATACTTTGAGGAAGTAGCAGCACTGAAGTGTAAAAACACCACACTTCAAAAATCAAAAATCGGATTTCTTTATTACATTTCTTTAATTTTATCAAAACAATGAAACATAATTCATTGATATTATAATGAAGTTAAACTTGCACAACAGAGCAGTCATGTGATGCGTCGTTCTCCGCAGAATGCACTGCAGGGCAAATAAACATTTAATCATTAATGCTCATTATGTATTTGCAACAACTTAGTCATTTTGATAGTAGGCTAATATAGCTAATATAGATACATATTGCATGCGTTGCCTTCATTAAATTTTTAAAATTTTGCAGCTCCAGAAATATTTGTTTTTTGTTTTTTTCGTCCAATTTGGCTCTTTCAACATTTCGGGTTGCTGACCCCTGCCCTAGATAATAATAATAATAATGGATTGGATTTATCTGCGCTTTTCAAGACACCCAAAGCGCTTACATTATGTCCATTATTCATTCACTCCTCATTCATACTTGGTGAGCATACTTGGCTGTGGCTACAACTACGGTTGTAGCCACAGCTGCCCTGGGGCAGACTGACAGATAGATGAAGAAAGATGACTGTGATAGATGAAGCGATATCCTGGATCCCCAGCCTTTACCTTCTAGGAGACTTCAATGCATGAGTTGGAGCCGACCACGAGGCCTGGGCCACCTGCCTCGCAAACAATGGGAGGGCCAAGATCAATGAGAATGGCCAGAGACTACTTGAGTTTTCTTGCTTCCACAACCTGTGGGTAACCAACGCTCTCTTTAAATGCAAAGAGATGTGTCATGGAAGCACCTGCGTTCATGCCACTTGCATCAGCTCGATCTAGTCATCACCAGAAGAGTGGACATTGGCAGCGTCCTCCTCACCCGCAGTTACCACAGCGCAGACTGTGACACGGATCATGCCCTTGTGGCAAGCAAGGTGCGCACAACGCAGAAGAGGTTGCACCGCTCAATGAAGAGAGGTTGCCCGCGCATCGACACCAGTTGCTCCAGCAACCTTGTGAAAACGCAGCAATTCATCAGCAGACAGGAATGATGGGAGGGAGACGCCCTCAGCGAGGGAGTAACAGCAGATGACACCATTGACTCCAAGTTGCCCCGTCTCTGCGATGCTGTATACAACACCACCATCACTGCCTACGGGAAGGAAGAGCGGAAGAACCGACTGGTATGAAGCCCGTTGGGCAAAGAGAAAAGCTCTTCTGGCTTACAAGGCCAAGCCCAGCCCAAGTACATTACAAGCCCTACGGACTGCGAGCAACAAAGCCCAGCAGCAACACCTGCTGGCTGAACCTCTGCAGCAGTATACAGTAAGCTGCAGAGACAGGCAATGCAAGAGAAATGTACAAGGGCATTAGGAAGGCAATAGGCCCAACCCTGTCCAAGACTGCCCCCCTCAAGTCCAAAACGGACCAGGTGATCATCGTCCAGGGGAAGCAGATGGAGCGATGTGATGGAGCACCATCTCGAGCTGTATCTTCTTCTCCATGCTCCTTCAATACGCCTTCAAGGACTGCAGCCAGGGTGTCTACATCCACACCAAGTCGGATGGCAAGCTCTATAGTTTAGCCCGTCTTCGTGCCAAGACTAAAGTCACAGAGGTATTCATCCGTGAGTTGCTCTTCACTGATGACGCAGCCTTAACATCACACACTGAAGGCAGACTTCAGCAGTTTTCAGTCGCCTCTCCCAAGCCTGCAGGGAGTTTGGACTTACCAGCCTGAACAACACCAATGTCATGGCCCAGGGCATTGAGACCCCGCCTACAATCGCCATTGACGGATACATCCTGGACGATGTGGAGAACTTAACCTAACTCTTAACCTGACTCTGAGATCAACAGCAGAATCGTAAAGGCAGCTGCAGTCATGGCCAAGCCTGCGTGCTCAGTCCTCTCCTCTATGACAGCGAGATGTGGACCACCTACGCCAGGCATGAGAAGAAGCTCTGCACCTCTCACTTCAGGTGCTTGGGGGGCGTGTGCTGCAGATCAAGTGGCAGGACAAGGTCCCAAACACTGAGGTGCTGGAACGAGCCAACATGAGCAGCATGCATACAGCACTCAGTGAGAGACGTCTGAGGTGGCTTGGCCATGTCATGAAAATGGATGCAGGCCACATTCCTAAAGACCTCCTCAAGCTAGTTAAAGGCCATAGAACAAAAGGGTCGTCTAAAACGGCGCTTCTGCAAGAAGATCATGAGGTGGTGCTCTATTGACCCCAACACATGGAAAAGTCGAGCAGACGATCACCCCATCTGCAGACTCGCAGTCAGGCAGGATACAACAGATGCAGACGCCAAGCGGAACGAGAATGCTGCACAGAAAAGAACCAGGACGAAGCAGCAGCAGCTGCAAGAGTCATCACCCTTCACCTGTACCAAGTGTGGCAGAGACTGCCATTCCAGAACCGGACTGCACGGCCATTCCCGGCACTGCAGGTAGATTCACAAGGAGCTACACCCTCGTCTCTCCAGACGGACGGCTGCCGACGACAATTTCTATACAGTCTCATACACATGTAAAGATAAGATAAGACTTTATTTATTTTTGTTTGCAGCAGCAAAAAAGACATCTAAACAGCAAAAGTGGCATTCAATAGCAAAACTGACATACAAGCAAAGTGACCTTCAAGTTTAACAGTACAACATTATAAAAGAACAGAACATCTGTAACCTGCAGGTCAAAGTAAATAAATTGAACCAAATAAATAAATAAACACACCAAACAACTGTTATATGAACAAAAACCACAGAAACAACAACTGCAACAATGAATCAAAAAACACCATGTAAGTGGAGAAAACGAGTCCGGTAATGCTAAAAATTCT
Organism: Oryzias latipes; assembly: GCF_053564925.1. Classification (NCBI taxonomy): domain Eukaryota; kingdom Metazoa; phylum Chordata; class Actinopteri; order Beloniformes; family Adrianichthyidae; genus Oryzias; species Oryzias latipes. The sequence goes on along the minus strand of NC_136247.1, from coordinate 27,644,370 downwards.
AAACTACGGAGAAACTTTATGAAGAATCGTGATAACGTGGAGGTAACAGTCTGGTGCTGAAGACTAGAGTTTGGTGCAGGGGTGGGAGGGGTTATCCATGATGGATGTTTACTATCATGGCAGCCTGTGTCAGATTGAACTAAAGTACCGGTTTTTATAAAGTAAAGAAGTTATTTATTCTGACAAAATGAGATAGATGAGTTTATGGAAAAATAAACTCACTGTTCTGGGTGTTTTATCTGTGAAAGTTTCCCTTAAAGATTGTTTAACGGACACCACTAAAGTCTGATCATGTTTTTCATTTCAGTCATGGACCAGTCATGGATTTGAACCAGCTGAATATGTTCACTGTCATGACCCACTCTGCCAGCATCAGTCTGTATTTCTCTGTGCTGTGAACAGCTGTCATCAATGATGTACTACAGGAACTGCAGTCATCCTGAAATACACTGCTGGTTTCTTCTGTTTTGGCTCAGGAAGGAGCTTTTGTGCAGAAATTAGATCTTTTCTCAAAAACTGGCCTCATGCGCCCCCTGGTGGAGGCTGTTTGCAGCCATCTGTGTTTCCTCCACACAAAGGAGGGGTCCTGAGGTTCCACTGGTTCCTGGTTCTTTGTGGCCTGGTTCTTCAGGCCTGGGGAACTGATCTTCAGTTCCCCAGGCCTGAAGATCAGTTCCTGCTGCTTGTGATTGGCACTAGAGGAGCCAATCACAAGCAGCAGGAGCTTCTGCAGGGAAGCTGTCAGTAGGAAACGTGTTGAGGAAGAATTTGAAATAAAAGGCAGGAAAAAGACTGAAAGGCTATCCAAGTTTATTTGACTTGAGAAATAAATACAAGTTTACAAACATTTTGTGTTCTACAATTTATTTTCTTAATGCAGCAATGATTTGTTGCTGCTGGTCAGCTTCTTCACTCTTTGTACTTTGATGGATCTAAATTCCATTTCAGTTTCTGCATAAATTTTAATTTTCTGCAGCAGATTTAAATGAATCACAAACTCCCTTTTAGAAACTAAATCAATGCTAAATAAAGAGCTACAATATTAGCAGCATCTCAGCACCTGTGACTAGTCTGTAATCTAGGAGTCTAAAGAGTTGTCTTCTTTTTCTAAAATTTGTTTTTCGTTACAGAGAAGGAGGGTAATAGGGCTTTATGTTCTTTATGATTTCATGTTTGTTGTACAATTATCAGTAGAAGCCCATTGAGACGACTTTTGTTGTAATATTGTAAATAAAACTGAATGGATTAAATGACAATAGAATATACTAACAGAAAATAAGTGTAGAAGTTAACATTTTAAATTAAAAAAAGAAAATTTACATGTTCTTTCAGACACTGTAAAACATATAAATTAAAATATAAGATTCTTGCAAGCAAACAGAGTAAGAGTACATAAGTACAAAAGCTAAATATAATAATCCATATTTTCTTCCGTTTGGTCTGATGTAACCCTTGTGCTATCCAAGGCCCTTTAACGTTGGGAGTTGGGTCATCTAGACCCACTAGACAGTGCTCTGAACCTTTTTTCTTCAATGATTTGTGATCTTCACTGGTGTCCATGGATTACATGAAATCTTTCCACCTTTATCCACCTTTGTCATGGTAGGGAGAACACGTCAATGGAAGGGTGGGGACATCTGAGATAGCACAAGGGTTAAATAAACCCACAGAAATACAGAGACATGAAACCATCAGATGTTCCACTGTGGTTCCATCAGAGAGCAGCAGAGTAACATAAAAAAAGCTAAAAAAAAATTTTCTTCTGTTTCCGTTTGCTGAAGACATAAAAAAAGACCTTTGACTTTCTTGTTTTTGCCCAGGAGACAAGCTTCACTGATGAACCATGACAGCAGGAGGTTTCTTCACATGCTGAACAAAGTCTAGAACACTGGAGTCTGTTTCTTCATAAAACATTGAAAACTCTTTTTTTTTATTTGAATATTTTATTTTAAGCAGATAAATCACTCCTCAGTCACTTCTTCTGTTAAAAAAACAGGTTAATTAAATCAGTTCATTAAAGAACAACACATAGAAAATGTTAAATAGAAGAGTCATTTCAGACAAACATTTAGCATTTTATTATTTACCATAACGTGATGAAGATGATCCATGTTCCTGTTGGAGTCAGTGGTTTCCATAGAGACACTTTGCATCAGCAGCTCCATGCTCCAGTGCTCTGGGAGACTTTATAGTCCTGAGAGTTGAAGACTGGAAGACTGACAGCTGTCCTTCATCACAGCAGAAGACACAGAAATCCTCCTCCTCCTCCTCATCTTCCTCCAAAACATGAGTGTGATGTGCGTCCTCATCTGGACTCTCCTCTGCTGCTGCTTCACAGGTAAAGTCCAGAGAATCCAACTCCTCTCCTCTATGAACATCCGTCCCTCTGAAATGAAGGCCACAAAAGCATGAAGCTGCTTTCTGTTTCTGTCTCTGTCTCCTCAGAGTCCAGAGGACAGGTCACAGTGACTCAGCCTGGAGCAGTGAGCTCTGCTGTGGGAGGAAATGTCTCCATCTCATGTAGGACCAGTCGGGATGTTTATGTTAATTGGCAACGCAGACACTTTTTATCCTGGTACCAACAGAGAGATGGAGAATCTCCTAAACTACTCATTTACTCTGCTAGCACTCGACAATCAGGGATTCCAAGTCGTTTTACAGGCAGTGGATCAAACTCTGATTTCACTCTGACCATCAGTGGAATTCAGGCTGAAGATGCAGCAGTTTATTACTGTCAGAGTTTTCACTACATCAACAGTCAGTATCTGTTCACACAGTGAAAAACAGTCGTACAAAAACCTCCCTCATTCTGGCTGAACAGAAACAATTCCATGAAGACACATGCACACACACACTCGACACATGGGCGAGGCAGGCAGGAATTGAACCTGCAATCTTACGATGGAGGGGTCGACCACCCTAGCACTGCACCATGGCCGGCCCACACCTTTTACTATCCCACAATGTCACGAGTAACTGCATTGAAACATCCCTCTCTCTTGTTTCCAGCCAACAAAAAACAGCAACTGCCCCGAACCCTGACAGATCTAGAGAAGATCTGTATGGAGGAATGGGCCAAAATCCCTGCTGCAGTTTGTAGAAACTTAGTGAAGAACTACAGGAACCGTTTGACCTCTGGAATTGTTAATAAAGGTTTCTGTACCAAATATTAAAGTTGTTTAACTCAAGTGATCACATACTCATTTGTCACAGTAATATACAAATAAATTGTTTTAAAAAATTGTACAAAGTGATTTCTGAATGTTTCTCCAGATTCTGTGTCTCACTGTGGAAATGCTCCTATGATGAAACATTTAGACTCCTCCATGTTTTCTAAGTGGGAGAACTTGCTGAATCACAGGGTGATCAAATACTTATTGACCTCACTGTATTTTTACGGAGAGCAAAATAATATACGTTATTTAAGGTTTAACTTGAGTTATTCTGGAATAATGTTCCTGTTTTAATTCCTATTTATGCTACAAAAGTTCAGTATTAAAGATTTAAAAGTTTAGCTTTAGTGTGTTCAGTAAATGTTGATCTTCTTCGGCCCCAAACCTAAAGCATGGTTTTCATTTAGGCCCCTGTGTGACTGAGTTTGACCCCCCCTGTAATATGAGTCTAGAAAATCTGTGCATTTTAGTGCAAAATGGCTAAATAGAAGATTGGGAACACAAAAGTCAAATTTTGTGTGTGTGGGGTGGGGGAAGGGGGGGGGGGGGGGGGGGGGGGGGGGCTGGTGGGGTTACTTGCCCAGGGAGTAAGTTAGTGTAGAAGCGCCACTGTGGACAGACCTGGTGAATGAAAAAGGATCCTTTGGTAATAATAATACATTTCTTAAATTACTGACTTTTAATGTCTTTATGACGATTTCCTTTGTTTAGTGATGTAACCTTTTTTTCCCAACCATTTAAAATTTTTGTGTTCCATAAAAAAATGTCAGAAAGGCAGCAACCAAGTAAGCAGTTTAAAACATTATTATTATTATTACTATTACTGTTGAAAAAGTAAACAGCTCCATTCTTCCACTCTTTTCTTTTTTAACTGAACATTTGCAGAATCCAATTCAAAAATACAGAACCTGTCATTCTATTGGATCAGATCTGCTGCATTAGTGCATCACCGTCTGTACTTCACAGGGATTGGACGTGCTGGTCACATGCTCTCCACACCTGCGGCTGAGGGCAAAAGGGTCATCAGAACCAGGTCTGCAGGAGGCGGAGCTTCAGGTCAGTTATTGCTCATTCTACAGGTTTGTTGGTGAAGATTCTGCTTTTAAACCAAATGTGAGGTTTTATGGAGATGTTCTCCTGTTGGCAGAACTTTAGAGGTTCCTTCTTGCTTTTTCCCCCCATAATTCCTTGCTGGAAACATGGCGTCTGTCCAAGTGAATGAGAAGTGGTCCTGAAGCACAGAACAAAGAGGTAACTGTGAAAACACTGTCCAGTTCAGATGGAGGCTTTGGAGGTGCAGCTCTGTTACTGACAGATGAGTTTTGGGGTTTGAGGAGAAGTTTTTGCCCCAAAGGCCTCATGTGAAGCTGTTCTTCCAGCAACATGGTGGTGCCATACGCTCTGTCTTTATCCTCAACCCTCTTTATTTGAGACACAGTGTTGTGTAAATAACACAACATTTCATTGTGTGGGGCACTTTATTGTCTGGGGCATTTCACTGTCAAACATGTCATTGCAGGGGGCATTTAATTGTGTGGGGCATTTTTGTTGCATTGGGGCATTTTCCTTTTTATTGAAATTTTATTGCCTGGGGTGTTTTATCCTGTGGGGCATTTGAATGCATTGAATATTTTATAGTGTTGGGGCATTTACCTTTTTTTAAAGGAAATTTTTATTGGCGTGAATTCTTTATTGCCGGGCTCATTCTTGTTGCATTGGGGCATTTTATTTTCTGGCATTTCATTTCATTGAACATTTTATTGTGGGGGGGCATTTCATGTATTTGACTGTTCTTTATGTGGGTTTTTTTTTTTTTTCATTGGGGCATTTTCCTTTTATTGAAATGTTATTGCCTGGGGTGTTTTATCCTGTGGGGCATTTGATTGTATTGAACATTTCATTAGGCTGGGGCATTAAACTTTATAGTGAAATTTTTATTTGCTTGAAATCTTTGTGTGGGGCTTTTGCATTGTTAGGGGCATTTTATTACCCTGAACATCTTATTGTCTGGGGCATGTCACTGCATTGAATATTTAATTATGTGGGGCATTTCATTGCGTTGGGGTATTTTCCTTTTTTTTTTTTTTTTTTTTTTTTTTTTAATTTTATTGCATGGGGTGTTTTGTCCTCTGGGGCATTTGATTGCATTGAATATTTTATTGTGGGGGGGCATTTCATGTATTTGACTGTTATGTGGTTTTTTTTTTCATTGGGGCATTTTCCTTTTATTGAAATGTTATTGCCTGGGGTGTTTTATCCTGTGGGGCATTTGATTGTATTGAACATTTCATTAGGCTGGGGCATTAAACTTTATAGTGAAATTTTTATTTGCTTGAAATCTTTGTGTGGGGCTTTTGCATTGTTAGGGGCATTTTATTACCCTGAACATCTTATTGTCTGGGGCATGTCACTGCATTGAATATTTAATTATGTGGGGCATTTCATTGCGTTGGGGTATTTTCCTTTTTTTTTTTTTTTTTTTTTTTTTAATTTTATTGCATGGGGTGTTTTGTCCTCTGGGGCATTTGATTGCATTGAATATTTTATTGTTGGGCATTTACCTTTTATGGAAATCTTTATTGCGTGGGGGCATTTTAATGGCTGCAGTGTCCTTCCTCAAACGATGCTGGGTCACCGCTCTCTGACCTTTTCTGTCCTCTGTGCTGTGATTCTTCTCTCTCCAGTCGCCGTGTCAGTCTTTTCTGTTCTACGCCGTTTACTACTTTCTTGTTTGGGATTTTTTTGACATGAACAACTTGTTTTCCTGATGGGGCATCTTGTCCTTGTTGATCCGGTTCTGATGAGTTCCTGATCTGTGGTGAAGTCACCTTCAAGCAGGTTCTGCTTTGCTGAAGCTGAAGTTGAGCATTAGGCTTGAGTGTTTCTGGAGTTCTTGGAACTTTGAGGTTTGGAAAAAGTCCAGATTGGACCAGATTTGAGGAAAGTGTTGCTCTTGAATGACTGAATTCCTGTAGGTTGGTAGTTTGACGGCTCTTTGCTGACCGGCATCAGAGGTTGTGGTTGTTCTGCTGGATCTGGATCAGTGAAGGTCTGGTTTAGAGGTTCAAACAGAATCTTTCCTGATCTTTTGAGTCTTCCTCTTCCACTGTGGTTGCATCTTTTTGTGTATTTATTTCAGGTAGACCTACGACAGGTAAGAACCTTAAAAAAAAGTGTGATTCCTGATCACTGAAACCCATTTCAGTGATCAGGAAATGAAAACAATCACATCAGAAGTTGTCACATTAGATTCATAAAATGATTATAAAAATTTTAATAGAACTTAATGTGTTGCTTGAGAGTAGAGTGGGAAGAAGTGACTGTAAATACCCCACCTCTGGGGAAAACGCCTTTATACCACTGCAAGGTGCACTGATATCACAGTAACACTCATTGTACTGATGGGATGAGAACACTGGTGTGCCCCCCCCCCAGTAGTGAAACAACAAATGGATTCGTGTACGGTTTGTTGGTGAAGATTCTGCTTTTAAACCAAATGTGAGGTTTTATGGAGATGTTCTCCTGTTGGCAGAACTTTAGAGGTTCCTTCTTGCTTTTTCCCCCCATAATTCCTTGCTGGAAACATGGCGTCTGTCCAAGTGAATGAGAAGTGGTCCTGAAGCACAGAACAAAGAGGTAACTGTGAAAACACTGTCCAGTTCAGATGGAGGCTTTGGAGGTGCAGCTCTGTTACTGACAGATGAGTTTTGGGGTTTGAGGAGAAGTTTTTGCCCCAAAGGCCTCGTGAAGCTGTTCTTCCAGCAACATGGTGGTGCCATACGCTCTGTCTTTATCCTCAACCCTCTTTATCTGAGACACAATGTTGTGTAAATAACACAACATTTCATTGTGTGGGGCACTTTATTGTCTGGGGCATTTCACTGTCAAGCATGTCATTGCAGGGGGCATTTAATTGTGTGGGGCATTTTTGTTGCATTGGGGCATTTTCCTTTTTATTGAAATTTTATTGCCTGGGGTGTTTTATCCTGTGGGGCATTTGAATGCATTGAATATTTTATTGTGTTGGGGCATTTACCTTTTTTAAAGGAAACTTTTATTGGCGTGAATTCTTTATTGCCGGGGTCATTTTTGTTGCATTGGGGCATTTTATTTTCTGGCATTTCATTACATTGAACATTTTATTGTGGGGGGGCATTTCATGTATTTGACTGTTCTTTATGTGGGTTTTTTTTTTTTTTCATTGGGGCATTTTCCTTTTTATAGAAATGTTATTGCCTGGGGTGTTTTATCCTGTGGGGCATTTGATTGTATTGAACATTTCATTAGGCTGGGGCATTTAACTTTTTAGTGAAATTTGTATTTGCTTGAAATCTTTGTGTGGGGCTTTTGCATTGTTAGGGGCATTTTATTACCCTGAACATCTTATTGTCTGGGGCATGTCACTGCATTGAATATTTAATTATGTGGGGCATTTCATTGCGTTGGGGTATTTTCCTTTTTTTTTTTTTTTTTTGAAATTTTATTGCATGGGGTGTTTTGTCCTCTGGGGCATATGATTGCATTGAATATTTTATTGTTGGGCATTTACCTTTATGGAAATCTTTATTGTGTGGGGGCATTTTAATGGCTGCAGTGTCCTTCCTCAAACGATGCTGGGTCACCGCTCTATGACCTTTTCTGTCCTCTGTGCTGTGATTCTTCTCTCTCCAGTCGCCGTGTCAGTCTTTTCTGTTCTATGCCGTTTACTACTTGTTTGGGATGTTTTTGATATGAACAACTTGTTTTCCTGATGGGGCATCTTGTCCTCGTTGATCCGGTTCTGATGAGTTCCTGATCAGTGGTGAAGTCACCTTCAAGCAGGTTCTGCTTGGCTAAAGTTGAACATTAGGCTTGAGTGTTTCTGGAGTTCTTGGAGCTTTGAGGTTTGGAAGAGTCCAGTTTGGACCAGATTTGAGGAAAGTGTTGCTCTTTGACTGAATTCCTGTAGGTTGGTAGTTTGACGGCTGTTTGCTGACCGGCATCAGAGGTTGTGGTTGTTCTGCTGGATCAGTGAAGGTCTGGTTTGGAGGCTCAAACAGAATCTTTCCTGATCTTTTGAGTCTTCCACTGTGGTTGCATCTTTTTGTGTATTTCAGGTAGACCTACGACAGGTAAGAACCTTTAAAAAAAAAAAAAAAAAAAAAAAAAAAGTGCTGATTCCTGATCACTGAAACCCATTTCAGTGATCAGGAAATGAAAACAATCACATCAGAAGTTGTCACATTAGATTCATAAAATGATTATAAAAATTTGAATAGAACTTAATGTGTTGCTTGAGAGTAGAGTGGGAAGAAGTGACTGTAAATACCCCACCTCTGGGGAAAACGCCTTTATACCACTGCAAGGTGCACTGATATCACAGTAACACTCATTGTACTGATGGAATGAGAACACTGGTGTGCCCCCCCCCCCCCCCCCAAGTAGTGAAACAACAAATGGATTCGTGTACGGCTTTAACAAGCTCATCTGGTACAGATCGGGTAACAGTCATCTGACCCGTACCAGACGGGTGTCATTTAGATGAGCCTGCGCCAAAATGTTGCTACGTTTATCCATGGAGCGTTCCACAGAGGAGTCTGGAATCCATTGGACCTTTTGACGGCAAATAAGGTAAATGTTTTTAGGTTTTGACTGAAATGTGCCTCTACACTAATGGAAGTTTGAATAGTTTTTACTGAAATTAACTTTATTTTACTCTAGGCTTCAGTGACTCATCAACTCCAGAGCCGTCCTGCATCAATAAGAGCGTTTCATCAACGCTGAGGCTTTGGAGGATGAAGAACATGCAAGTCATCTCACAGGACACTAAAATGAAAAGGTTCCACACACTTTGGGAATCTGCCATATTGTCATGGCTGAGGGCGTAAAAGGGTCATCAGAACCAGGTCTGCAGGAGGCGGAGCTTCAGGTCAGTTATTGCTCATTCTACAGGTTTGTTGGTGAAGATTCTGCTTTTAAACCAAATGTGAGGTTTTATGGAGATGTTCTCCTGTTGGCAGAACATTAGAGGTTCCTTCTTGCTTTTCTTTTCCCCAGAATTCCTTGCTGGAAACATGGCGTCTGTCCAAGTAAATGAGAAGTGGTCCTGAAGCACAGAACAAAGAGGTAACTGTGAAAACACTGTCCAGTTCAGATGGAGGCTTTGGAGGTGCAGCTCTGTTACTGACAGATGAGTTTTGGGGTTTGAGGACAAGTTTTTGCCCCAAAGGCCTCATGTGAAGCTGTTCTTCCAGCAACATGGTGGTGCCATACGCTCTGTCTTTATCCTCAACCCTCTTTAGAATCAACATTTAAAGAACTTTGATTTATTTTTCTTCTCAGGATGATCTCCATCCTGTAAGTCCCTCTTTGCTTTGGCCGCCGTGCCGATCATTGTCTTTTCCTCTTTTTCTGAGCGTGCCTTGAAGGCGTCTTCATTGGTCTAGTGTTTAGTGGAACGCTCTGCCTAGTGTGTTGGTCACAGGGAGGATGAATGCGGTAATTCTTCCCCCTGCAGGTCTTCAGGTGGTCTTCCTCTGACCTCCTTTCATGGCGTTCTTCGATTAAAAACGGATTTCCACTGTTGAATAAAGTAGAATCAGTTCACGAATAGAAAGTGTGTCACACTTTAGGATTCATTCCAACAATCTTTAGATTTTAGTCTTCAGACGTTGGTTGATGCGCTCGCTCATTTAATGTTTTCTGCCATCTTGAACATTTTATTTGAGACACAATGTTTTGTGAACATCTCACCCCACATTTCCTTGTGTTGTGCATTTCATTACCATGTGAATTTTGTTAGGGGCATTTCATTGCCTGGAACATTTCCCCATGTGTGGCATTTCTTCGTGTTGGGGCATTTTCTTGTCTTTAAAATATTTATTGTTACAATAATTTTATTGTTTGGGGCATTTTAGTGCCTGGAACATTTCCTTGTGTAGGGCATTTTCATTGCCTTGGGGCATATGTTTGTGTTGCGGTACTTTCATTGCCATGATTTTGTTTGGGGGATTTCATTGCCATGATTTATTTGGGGCATTTTATTACCTGGTACATTTTTATTGCATTAGAAAATTTCCCTGTGCTGGGGCATTTCCTTGTGTAGAGCATTTTCATTGCCTTGGGGCATTTTTCTGCTTTTTGGCATTTTCATTGCCTAAAACATTTTATTGCCTTTTTAAAAAATATTTATTGCTACAATAATTTCATTGTTTGGGGCATTTGGTGCCTGTATCATTTCCTTATGAAGGGCATTGTATTGCCTTGGGTTATTCCTTTGTGTTGGACTTTCATTGCCATGATTTTGAGGCCTGTCATTGCCTGGAACATTTCCTTCTGTGGGGCATTTCTTTGCGTTGGTGTTTTTATTGGGTTGGGACATTTTTATTGCCATAATTTCGTTTGGGGCATTTCAGTGCTTGGAACATTATATTTTTCTGGGAATTTCTTTGGCTTTGGGCATTTCTTTGCGTTTGGGCATGTTTTGCCTTGATGACTTTGTGTGGGGCATTTCATTGCCTTAAATTCTTTTTGCCTCGCTAATTTCAATATTTGGGGCATTTTATTGCCTGGAACATTTCCTTGTGTGGGGCATTTTCCTAGCGTTGGGGCATTTTCCTTGCGTTGGGGCATTTCATTGCCTTTTTTCAAAAATATTTATTGCTACAATAATTTTATTGTTTGGGGAATTTGGTGCCTGTATCATTTCCTTTATGTAGGGCATTGTATTGCCTTGGGTTATTATGTGTTGGACTTTCATTGCCATGATTTTGTTTGAGGCCTGTCATTGCCTGGAACATTTCGTTGTTTGGGGCATTTCATTGTGTGGGGCTTTTCATTGCCTTGGAAACATTTATTCCTACAGTAATTTTATTATTTGGGGCATCTTGGTGCCTGGAACATTTTCATTGCATTGGGGCATTTTCTTGTGTTGCGGCTTTTCCTTGGGTTGGGGCATTTTCTTTGCCATGATTTTTTTTAAGGGGGCATTTTCATTTCCTGGGACATTAAATTCGGTTAGGGCATTTTATTGCCTGGAACATTTCCTTGTGTGGGGCATTTTCCTAGCGTTGGGGCATTTTCCTTGCGTTGGGGCATTTCATTGCCTTTTTTCAAAAATATTTCTTACTACAATAATTTTATTGTTTGGGGAATTTGGTGCCTGTATCATTTCCCCATGTGGGGCATTTTATTGCCTTGGGTAATTCCTTTGTGTTGGACTTTCATTGCCATGATGATTTTGATTGGGGCATTTCTTTGACTTTGGGCATTTCTTTGCGTTGGGGCGTTTTCCTTGCCATAATGATTTTGATTGGGGCATTTCTTTGACTTTGGGAATTACATTGCGTGGGGCTTTTCATTGCCTTGGAAATTCTTTTTGCCTCGATAATTTTACTATTTGGGGCATTTTATTGGCTGGAACTTTTCATTGTGTGGGGCATTTCTTTGCGTTGGGTAATTTTCATTGCCTGGAACATTTCATTGCTTGGAACATTTCCCCATGTGGGGCCTTTCTTTGCGTTGGGGAATTTTCTTTTCTTTAAAATCTTTATTGTAACAATGTTTGTGGCATTTCCTTGCCTAGAACATTTTCATTGCGTTGGGGCATTTTCATGGCCATGATTTTGTTTGGGGCATTTTCATTGCCTCGGGCATTAAATTGGGTTGGGGCACTTCATGGCCTTCAGGCCTTTTTATTCTTTTTGCCATAATTTTTATATTGGGTCCATTTTAGTCCACCACCCTGAATCTCACAGCGTTTTCAGTTTGACAGTTGTGTAGTTGTTGTTTCCTGTCTGCCTATTCTAATGTATCTCATCTATGATTTAAATCATTTTTGTCTCTGATCCACTTTCATTATTTCTTTTCTAGATGGCTTTGCATTTTCATAATCTGTTTGCTTTTGAAAACAATGAAACTTTTGGATAATTAATCCTGACATTTTCAGTTTTGTATTTTTTTTAACTTTACAATTATTCGTTAAAAAAAACAAAAACAAAAAAAACAATTATCAGTTTCAAAATGTGCCAAATTGTTTCAATTCCATAACAAATATTTTATTCCAAAATTATTTACAGTTCTAGTTTATTTCTTACTGTCAAAGCAAAAATGTTTTTTAGAGACGAGATTTACTGTAGAATACATTTGGGAGTTAATTTCACTAAAAACAAAAAAAAAACAATGTTGGTGTTTATTCAAACTTGATGATCAATAAAATCTTTTACAAAATTGCTGAAATAATCATCCACTGAAAAGTGTTTTTTTTTTTTTTTTTCCATCACAAATGTATTGAAATGTGAGATGTTAAGTGGAATATACTTTCAAATACCCTTGGAGAAATGTTTATATTTTACTGGTTGATGTAAACATATTCAAGTGTTTCTAAAATAGATGAACCACAAAACGCAGGTTTGGTTAGGGCAGTGGTTCCCAAACTGGGGGGCGTGGAGGTATTGCGGGGGGGCGCGGTGGAGTTTAGAAACAAAGGATTTGTATGTTTGTCAGTGTGGGGGGGCTTGAAAATATTATCTTCAGAAAGGGGGGGCCCTGCAGAAAGTTTGGGAACCACTGGGTTAGGGTAATGCAACCACATGGAGCACAAGCCAGTGCTTTCATGTGCCGGTCCCAAGTCCGGGTAAATGCAGAGGGTTGTTGGGTGAATATCCCACGTAAAACCGGAACCAAACCCAACGTACCATCAGAAACGGTAAATCACTGTGGCGTTGCTGCAGAACCGCCGCTGACCCCTATCTTTCTACTGTAACAGTGAAATCCAACACCAGAGGTCATCGACTGCTAAAAGAATAAAATCCATCTGAAAGAGTTCTATAATTCCTCTGTGTGAATATTCAAACAAATATAAAAACAATCTGGTTTTTAAAACTTTAGTATTTAGCATCAACACATTTTAATTGTAACAAAAGCCACAGCTGGACCTGAGGTTTTTTTTTTTAAGTGCTTTCCTTAAGGAACAGTGTATTTTAATTTGGTGACATTCGGCTGAACTTCAGTTGGTTTGGAAAAATTATCTTTTTAATAAACAATCAGGCTATTTGTAGATGAAACTGTTGAGGTTTAAGAACAGTTCTAGGTTCACAGGAAGAGAAAAATAGCCCGAAAAGGCTTTTTTACATGTTTAAATGTTACACTTTCTTTTGTTTGTGTACCGAATGTATTGTGTAACCAGACAACATAGATGCAAGCATGTCACACATACTTGAGTGCATGTACTGTATGAATACAAAAGTATTCTCACACAGAGTAAAAACCCTATCTAATCATGGATCCGGGCGAGGAAACGGAGAAATAAAATCACATTTCCTTCTTAAAAGAATTAAGTCCTCAGAGGACGACATGTCTGATAAAATTGTTCTAAAGTGTGCAGCTAACCTAATAAGTTAAACAATCTTCATTTTGGGTTAGTTAACCCCTTGATGCCTTAATTTCTTTCCAGCTATGAAAAAAATCATTTTGGGGACCTGAGAAAACAAATGGACATTTCTGTGTGGAGTTTGCATGTTCTCTCCGTGGATCTGTGGGTTTTCTCCAGGGAATCTAGCTTCCTCTCACCGTCCCAGTCTCAAAAATATGCTTTATAGGTTAATTGGTACTCTAAATTGACTCTAGGAGTGAATGTGAGTGTGCGTGATTTGTGGCCCTGGGATAGAATGGCGACCTGTGCAAAATGTCCCCTGCCTTCACCCACAAGTGGCCGGGATAGGCTCCAGCAGTAGAGGCGAGCCAGAGACAAGGTACATGGTCAGGTACGGGAGCACGGATGAGCCAACTGGAATCTGGAAACACGAGTGGGAAAGAGGGACAGCAAACAGAGGCATGGAGAACTAAATGATGAATAATCAAGAATAAAGGAGAGGAGTAGAAGTAGAGGACAGAACCCCAGTGCACCATAGTTACCCCAGCTTCAACTTCTAGCAGCCTACTAATATAATATAAAAACAACCAAGTGTATCACATCAGAAAACACACACGTGATGCAGCAAAAATGGATCAGGCCATCAATCCAGTCCAATGAGTGAAAAGACTTTGAATTTAGCAAAGTCATGTGACCATACAGTTTGCTAGAACGTTCCAAGACTGTTCCCTTTGGATTCTTAGGATGTGGAAAAAACCAGTGGACCGAACTTTAGGAAACTCAAACGTGAATGGATTTGACACTCATTGTTTACTTGTTTGTTTGTAAACATGTTTATTGTATACTTATCTATAAGAAATCCAAGGAGTCAAAAAACTTCACCAGCTCTGTCCAGGACCAGGTATTTCTGTCTGAGTCTAACGGTTGAAGTTTTGGCTAAAGATGTCCTGGATCCATTTTAGATCAGTGAACCCATATCGAAATTGAATTGAATCAATCACAAATATAAATCAAATTGTTGGTGAAATTATTACACCCCTATTTCTTTTTTTACAAGTCCCAACTATTCCTAAGATGCTCCTAGTTTTATGTAATCCCAAAATGCCGGTATTTTCTATAGGAGGCCAGAACGGTCTTATAATTCAGAATTGCACACACTCGGAGTCACAAATGCACACACTTCTATTCACATGGTGCAAATAATTTACTTGAGTCCTATGTCGTCCCAACTTGTGCGTATGGATTTATAAGGGACCCAGGCTCCTCTGAAGGTGAATAAAGTAAATTCTGTAAAGCGCTTATTAAAGTGAGTCCATGTGTGTATATATTAAAATGTAATCTTTGAAGTGTTGAGTTTATTCTTTTTCTCAAATCACCTTCCTGAAAATTTGCAGAGAAAAAAAATGTGGCTTTGATAAAAAAAAAAAAAAACACACATTACCCCACACTAGAAATGTGTCTAGTTCTATTTATTACCAAAAATAAAATTGAGTAATTTTAATGCATAGATGTATAATCAACTATAGAATTAAAACAATTCTCATTTTGAATTAGTTCAGTTTATTATTTCTACATTTTTTTAATAAACATTTTATTGAAGTACATAATTCAGAGAGTTCCCAAAAAGATTGAATTAAATTAACTTTAGTTAATTGATAAAAAAACTGTTTTTACTGTTTGTGGGGCACTACTTGGTGTCGTCTAGCAGGAAAGCTTTGTCCTTTAAGAAGCCTAATTGACATTCTCCATTTAATCCCTAAAATGATAATATTTTATCAGATAAAAACAAAGTAAGGACCAAACCTGCAGTCATTGCTCTTTGGTACACTTTTGGGATCTTGATGGCCTCATTTCAGTGTAAATGGAAGGAAACTATTTGGGTGGAAAACAACTTTAAATAACAATTACACTACATTGTTTTAAAGCTGTACAAGTCTAAATGGATCAACACTAAAGCCACTGGCCAGTTCTCTTTGCATCTAAAAGATCAGAAGATTTTTATTTA
The DNA here is from genome assembly GCF_053564925.1 of Oryzias latipes. Lineage (NCBI taxonomy): Eukaryota > Metazoa > Chordata > Actinopteri > Beloniformes > Adrianichthyidae > Oryzias > Oryzias latipes. Next base: position 27,628,841 of record NC_136247.1, on the reverse strand, counting down.
TTTTTTTTTAAACCATAAAAAGAAACTGTTGGTATTTGGCCACAGTTTGGGGTTAAAGACAGAAAATAACATAAAAAACTGCATCTGCATTCAGATTAAATTCTGTGGATGAAAAGGATTAAGAGTTTGTATATTTTGGAGAGAGTTTTGTTAATTGAAGAATTAATCAGAGAGGTAACTTCTTCTGGTGGCTTTAAATAGTTGTTTTATTTAAACTTTTTAGTAATAATGGATTTAAGTTGCTGATATTCCAAAAAGTTATTTATTCCACATTTGTCTTGAAGTTCCCGGGGAGTTATGAATCTTGAATCAATAATTAAGTGCTCTAGTGTTACGCCCCCTGCTTGCCAAGATGGGAAGTGAATCATTTTTTTTGTTTGAGGATGTCCGGGTTTTTCCAGATGAGTGTCATTTTGCACGGTTGAAGTGATGATTTTTTTTTTTTTTAGATAGACACTTTGCATCAGCAGCTCCATGCTCCAGTGCTCTGGGAGACTTTATAGTCCTGACAGTTGAAGACTGGATGACTGACAGCTGTCCTTCATCACAGCAGAAGACACAGAAATCCTCCTCCTCCTCCTGATCTTCCTCCAAAACATGAGTGTGATGTGCGTCCTCATCTGGACTCTCCTCTGCTGCTGCTTCACAGGTAAAGTCCAGAGAATCCAACTCCTCTCCTCTATGAACATCCGTCCCTCTGAAATGAAGGCCACAAAAGCATGAAGCTGCTTTCTGTTTCTGTCTCCTCAGAGTCCAGAGGACAGTTCACAGTGACTCAGCCTGGAGCAGTGAGCTCTGCTGTGGGAGGAAATGTCTCCATCTCATGCAGGACCAGTCAGGATGTTGATGGCGACTTTTTATCCTGGTACCAACAGAAAGATGGAGAATCTCCTAAACTACTCATTTACTGGGCCTACCTATCAAGAATCAGGGATTCCAACTCGTTTTACAGGCAGTGGATCAAACTCTACTTTCAATCTGACCATCAGTGGAATTCAGGCTGAAGATGCAGCAGTTTATTACTGTCAGAGTTATCACTACATTAACAGTCAGGATGTGTTCACACAGTGAAAAACAGTCGTACAAAAACCTCCCTCATTCTGCTGAATAGAAACTGAACTGACTGCTGCAGCTGGAAGATGCTGCAGACACTGAAACACTTCACTGAACATCCATTCTAACAAACACAAACACAATAGACACCTCATGTTAACAGATACAATGAATTGATTACAATGAATACACATTACATCTGAGCCGGGGGTGTTGGTGTCCCTGGGGGGGTGGGTTCTGGTCCTTGCTCCTGAGCGCTGGGCCCCGCCAAATTTCCAACTGTGGCCGAGCCTGGTCGGGCCATATTTACAACACCCCTTGTGGGTCCTCTTTTTTCCCCGGGGTTCCCCCCTCCTGGGCGGGGGCGGCGGGCCCCTGCCTTGCTCCTCCCTGGACCAACCGTGGGCCGGGCGGATGGCTGCCTGGAGTGCGGAGCGGGTCTCCCTTGGGGGGTCCTGGCTCGTACCTGGGGTTGGGGCGGGGGGATGCCCAGAGCTCCTGGGTGGTGGTGGGGTGCTCGTCTGGGGCTGTGGGCGTCCCTCTCCGGTGGGGCCCTGCGTTGGGTTCTCCCGGCGCGGCGGGGGGGCTGTTCTCCTGGTTGGGCTGGGGCGGCCCTCTCTTTCCCTCCGTGCCTCCCTGCTCTCTGGCTCTGGGGGCCTTGCGGCGGTCCTGCTGGCCCTGGCCTGGGTGGCGGGCTTGGTCGCCCGGGCGGCGGTTGTTCCCTGCCGGTTTCTGTGTGGCGTGGGGGGGATTCCGGCTGCCGCTGCTGCTGCGGTGGGGGTCTCGGGGTGGGGATGGCTGGGCGCTCTCCCTCCTTCTTTACACATTCCACCATCCATTTTGGAATAACATGAGCACTTACCTGAGCACGGGTGTTGGCTCACCTTTGCACTGGCGGTTTGCGTGACTGAATGACTGAAATGTTTCACACTAGTTGGTTTTAAGGCATAAGTATGCGTGTGAGCACTATCTGTTTTGTGTACATGTCGACAGATGGACATTTTTGCAGCTAGCAGGTGTGTTTGACACTTGGGTGTGTGTGTGGACAGGCTCCGCCCTTTTTGTACTGCATTTGAGCCTTACCATGGTGATTAACAACCAGTAAACTTGTTGCTTTATGCTGCATCATGGTTTTATCCCCCTCCCCCTCTTACTATCACCCTCCTTCCCCCCCTCTCTCTAACGTCCCTCTCTCTTCTTCCCCTCTTTCCTTTTCCGTCCAGTCCATCACCAGAGATCTTCAAACATGTTTGAAATTAATAAAGTTTGGCCTCAATTACAAAAGGGGTTTATTCAGACATACCTTTGGTTTGTCTGAAGATTAATAACCCCTCTTGTTAAAGTAAAATATGTCCAACACAAGAGGCCCTCAGCTCTCATCTGTTTGCCCAGCTGTTGGACAGGACAAGGTAAAAAAAAAAAAAAAAAACAGATACAATGAATTGCTCCCAATTTCTACCCAGTAATCAGAAAGAACTAGTTTACGTTGGAAAATATGGTTAACTTCTGTCGTTTGTTATTAAAAGACAATTGTCAGATTTTGTTACCTTAAATACAGTTAGATTTTAGATATTGAAAATCAGAGTTTCTCTGAATAAAATTACAGAGAAATGTCATAGCAACATTTGAATAAAAAATAATCATGGTACCAATATTTGCCGTTTTTACACTATATTTTATGCTGTTTAATTTTCCTTCATTATCCTTATTTTCAGCATCTACACAAAATCTGAAAATCTCTGGTCCTGAAGAGCTACTGCTTTTGATTTCTTTTAGCTTTTCTGCCTTAACAACCAAGTTTCTAGGTTCAGGTGTGTTTGGCAAGTAAGATCCTAAAGGATACTAATTAAGGAAAGAATTTAATCGTGAAATTAAAATGAGTGAAAATTTGCAGCGCCACTGACTGAACACATCTAATCCTTGTATGGACAGAAGCATTATAAACCAAGTTAAAGTTCAGAACCAACCCTACTTATCTTAATGCTGCAGCCATTAAAATCTACATAATGTGCACGTTGCCTCTGTTTACACCAGGTACTGTACACATCTGCTGAACATTACCCAATAAGCACATCAACCACAACTTTTACATATACATACAAATAAAATGAAGTAAATCGTTGCAAAAATTGAACAGGATATTTCTATTAAATGCACCTTTCAGATTAGGCTTTGGAGCAGTGACATTTGAAGGCGTCTCATCATTCATGAAGGGTCCTCTTGATCTCTTTGGTGATGGAGATGGTAGCTCATTTCTGTCACTTGATGTAACTGAGCCTTCTGTAGTGGGTTCTGTGGAAAACAATACTTTTAGAAACATTTTTTGCTTTTTATTTTTCATTGTTTATCTTTATTTTTTACAATTGCAAAATATTAAAGTGCACATAAAATTCCTTATTGTCCTCACTTGCTAATTAGTTTTTTAATGCTAAGCATTTGGACTTTAATATACGCTACTGTAACAAGAGCAAATAATTGAAGGAGAATGAATACAATTAACAGCAAACAAGTCATTTTTCCTCATTTATGCATCCATCTTCCTCAGTGATGGGAACTTGATCTGTAGAGATATACAAAAGAATAGGTTAGTCAAGCGTCCAAAACTAGCGGTTAAACGTTTGAGTAAAATTTGAACAAACGATCTGGTTAAATTCCAGTCTCATCCAAGTTTTTTCCGTGAAACTCAGCCAGTCTTCCTTGCTCCTGAGCCATCAAGACTTTGCTGACTTTAAATAGTTGCAAGGTCTTTTCGGGTAGTGTGTAGAAGTCATCAGACATATAACTGGGTGGGTAGTTATTCCTGGATGTTGTACAGTCACAAGTTGAGTTGCAGATTTGTTCACTTGAGGGATTTATGACATTTGGCAAATCATCAAGCCTAGGAAGTCCTTCCCGTGCAGGTGGTCTGTACCTGCCATCACTGTCAGTATCACTTTCTGATGTGGTATCTGGAATTTAACAATCTGAACTTTCTGAAGTGGAGACAAAAAGATGATCAGCATCCTCCAGATTCAGGTCTTTAAGCTTTAACAAAAAAGAAAAAAAATAAAGATCAAGAGTGACAGTGTGTTCTGCAACAGCTGCACTAAAAGTAAATAGATACAAATAATGGTATTCCACTTTATGCAATATGTGAGGGTAAAGTGTTAAAAATGTATAACTAAAGTAAAATAGAAATAAATGTCTAGCAATGTGAAATTAAACATTTGATACATAGTTTTAAGCCAAAAGAAAATGGTCACTTTTAGTTCTTAATCGAGGGACAACAACCTCTTCATCATCAGGGTGTATCACAAGCTGCTGAGCACATGCATAATGATTGCAAAAGTTAAAAAAAATTACAGTACTAGAAAATTAGGAAATTGTCTGTGAAAGGACTTTTTTTTTATAAATTGGACACAAATGAAAAGTTGGCTAAGCTAGTTTACAAGAATAGCATACATAAATGCAACTAAGATGTAGGATAAACTTGGATACAGACACACCAGTCAATTTACATTAGGAAAAAAATAAACTTTTACCTCAGATGGCGATGCAATGCTTGGTCCTCTGGCTTCATCTGTCCGAGTCTCTGGCAATGTTGAAGAATGGCCTTCCACTGCATTCATGTAAACACTGTTGGTGACTGTAAGACATTTTTAAAATTAAGAAAGAAATTAAAACACGAACTATTTACAAAAATGCTTGATAACAAATACAACAGGTTTTCAAGCTCAACTGCTTCTTGAAAAAAAATGTATGAAATAAGAATTAGGTGCTTCTTGATATAATAAAAATATAAATTATTTTGGTTTTGGATAATTGAGAAAATGTGCACGTTTGTGATTAAGACAATGTTTTACAGACAGGAATACAAGCCCATTATGGGGACCAGCTTTATCCAACACCTTCCTCCATAGCATTTCCTCAATAAGTAAAGTAAAAAGTTGACAAACACTAATTCACACAAATGGGATTATAAGGATTATTAAGTGCTTGACTATATTTCAGTCAGACAACTCTTGCAGTAAGAAATATTTATTTGACATACTTAATTTTCACATTCTTTAAGTTGGCATTCACATCTTTTTCGTTTGGCATAAGGCTCGGTTCAATTCCATGAGAAATTTCCATAAAACTTTCGGGTAACAAAACCCCCCTTTACGGAGCCCACAGGTGGAAGCCGGGGAGGAGGGAGGGGCGAAGACGGAGCGCTGAAGGTAAGAAAGAATGAACAACTGCGAACCTGAGCTTAAATAGGACGCTGAGCAGGTGAGTTAATTGACTGAACCACCCTAGGGTAGTAACCTGTAAACACTGCCGAGTACCTGCCTGAAAATACAACAAGTCATCATTACAAGAAGTGTGTGTGAACTGGGGGCTGCAGTACCATTGGAAAGACACTAGAGGCACCAGTGAGCCAAACTCACACTCTTACACAGATGAAAAAACATGCATTCTACATGTGTCTAAGCTAAAAAAATGCACAGGAACGTTAAAAAAGAATTTTAAAGCCAGTTTGAATTGTTTTCTTGATGGGGACCAGGATTTGGTCCCCCTTCCAAAATTGGTCCCCATTCCGTGACTGTGTAAATAGATTGTTTCACCCACAATGGCATAAATACCAACACACACAAACAAACATGACCATGTTTTTTTTCCACCAGTTTTGTTGATTCTGTAGTTCCTTAGTTCTGTCAAAGGGTGGAGGATGCTGCTCAGTGTTTACTGCAGCAACAAAACCTGGTCATTGCTGATTGACAACTGTCTGACGCAGTCAAAGTGAGAGCTGTTTTCCTGAAAACCCTCATTTAGCATCACCTTTAAAAGGAACTAAAAGAACTGAACTTTATATTTATATAATTATTCAGGATGAAGGGGTTGAACTTTTTTCTGTGTTTGGGTTTATTCCTCACAAAATGTCATGCAACAGTAAGACAATAATTTGATTTTGTCATAAAAACAAAAGTCAGTTGACAAAAAGATTTTTATTTGTAGATATTTATGCCAAGTTAAACTGTAAAAATGTGAAAAAGTTTGAGAGAGAATAAAGAAGTGCACAGAAAGCAGATTTCTGTCAGTGTGTGAGTTCAGGACTGGGAGCACTGGTCTCTCCTGAGAGTCTCTGAGACTGGAGTCTGGGATCCTCTCTTGGCCTCACAGGTCACCTTCTCCCACTGGTCTGCAGAGAGCCTCAGGGTGCTGCTCCAGCTGTAGAGGCCGTCCTTCTGCAGCACCCCGGGGCTCCTGCTCTCCTCCCTGCTGCTGCTGCCGACCACCTTCCAGGACAGAGTCCAGTCTGAGGGGAAGCCCTTGTTGGCCACACACATGAGTGTGGCCTCCCCCTGCTGCAGCTCCTCCATGGAGGGGGCCAGCACTGTCAGGGAGGGCGGGGCATCACCTAGGAGACACCAATCAGCTTAGAGGACCGGAAGCACACAGCTGTCAATCCAAAAGCTCTGATTGGATGGAGTGCTTTCAGTTGTAGGAAGGTTTGTGTTCAGGTGTTTTTCTGCTCCATCAGTCATTGATTCACACATTGTTTCACTTCCTTGTAGAAATCTCTCATGCAGATCAGCAACAAGAGAAACTTAAGTTTCTACTAAAAAATGTCCAACTGGGTTAGAAAAAGAGCAGATGCATCTGCATGTAGAAACAAGTTTGGACTGAATGCCTTTAAAATGCTTCATCATGAAAGAAATGTACAAATAAGGACAAAAACACAACAATCATTTCAGGTTTGTGTCAGAAAATCCTTGAAATAATAAAATAAATGTTCTGAAATATCAAATGTCCAAAAATCAATTTTGTGAGTAAAATCTGCCTTTTAATGCACTGTGACAACATTAACATAACATTATTCCTAAAAAAAAAAAAAATAACAAAACACATTGTTAATAGGATATTGTGTAATCAAAATAATATTTTTAAGTTTAAATATTTGGACTAAAAAAGACTTTGGATTTACTCAATAAAAACTAAAACTAAACCTGAATTTTTCTTCAGGTAATTTAAAAAAAACATTTCACTCTGGTTCCTCCACCAAAAATTCACCACTTTGACACAAACTGACTAATGTGTTTTACAAAAACCTCTGACTCTACAGAGACTCTTTCCAGCTGTTTTAATATAAACTAGATATTTCTGATTTCTTGATTCACATAGAAATGATGATTTATTCTATATTAAGGCAACACAATTTAGTTTTTTCAAGTTTAACGCAGACTAAGTCTGCTTATAAAAATGTATTTTACCAAAATTAATTGAATTTTATAAAGAATATTAGTAACTCAGAATCAATTAAAGTAGGAAATAAGACATGAAAACATAAAAATCAACAAAAAGATCTACTTACTTCCAAACTCCAGTCTGGTTCCTCCACCAAAAGTCCACCACAGTGATACAAACTGATGGAAGCGTCGTACAAAAACCTCTGACTGTACAAAGACACGCTCTCTGACTCTGAAACAAACAAACTCAACTGATGACAGAACATCTTAAAATAATCCATCTAAGTTCTAGAAATTACATTTTCTTATGTAGTAAGTTGTAATTAAACTAGTAATTGTTTATTGATATTCTAACTGCAGTAACTAATGTCATCATTACTCAGATAAAACTAAATGACAGCAAAACCACCAAAATCCTAAAAAAAAAGTCTAAATATTTCTTCTAAAAAATTAGAATTCATGCAAAAATCAGTTGAACAGTTTTTAAATGTGGCTGCAGGTTAAATGGATCCAAAACTTTACTGAAGTCCATGTTTCAAATGTTGCTCTGCAAAACATGTTTTCAATAATAGCAGCAGAGTTTGACTCTAAATAACAAATAATTCCCATCATGCATTGATAAAAATCCACTCTTTGATCAGCAGAACTTCTGTCTTTAATACAATAAACAGCTGTCAGTCAGTTTAAGTGGAACTTCCTTTAGAGAGAAATCTACCTTTGAGCATTTATCATTAAATGTTTCCAAATGTCAGTAAAAAAGTCAATGTTGTGGTTTCTAGTGTCCTGCTGCTTCTGTCTGCTGTCATGTTTCTCTAAACATGAAGAGAAATGCAATAAATAACTGTTAATATGTGTTTCCTTTAGACACTGTTTTTATATTAAGTGGTGATTTTTAAAATCACTGATTTGGATTCTAAACCTTTATATGCCTCGAGAAAAATGGAAAGAAAATAAAAATACTTCAGAAACTAAAAAACAGAAACAATTGTAAAACACTCAGATGTCCTCACATCACATTGAACAGCTTTATGGTCATGATGTTTCAAAAAGGCTAATAGTGGATCCATTATCATCTGAAAGCAAATTTTCATGCTACAGATGTATTTGTTCATAAATTATTACTTCCAATTTTCTGATAATCATGACGATGAAGATGATCCATGTTCCTGTTGGAGTGAGTGGTTTCCATAGAGACACTTTGCATCAGCAGCTCCATGCTCCAGTGCTCTGGGAGACTTTATAGTCCTGAGAGTTGAAGACTGGATGACTGACAGCTGTCCTTCATCACAGCAGAAGACACAGAAATCCTCCTCCTCCTCCTCCTCTTCCTCCAAAACATGAGTGTGATGTGCATCCTCATCTGGACTCTCCTCTGCTGCTGCTTCACAGGTAAAGTCCAGAGAATCCAACTCCTCTCCTCTATGAACATCCGTCCCTCTGAAATGAAGGCCACAAAAGCATGAAGCTACTTTCTGTTTCTGTCTGTCTCCTCAGAGTCCAGAGGACAGTTCACAGTGACTCAGCCTGGAGCAGTGAGCTCTGCTGTGGGAGGAAATGTCTCCATCTCATGTACAACCAGTCGGGATGTTTATAGGCATATTGGCAAACACCGTTTAGCCTGGTACCAACAGAAAAATGGAGAATCTCCTAAACTACTAATTTACGATGCTAGCACTCGAGCTTCAGGGACTCCAAGTCGTTTTACAGGCAGTGGATCAAACTCTGATTTCAATCTGACCATCAGTGGAATTCAGGCTGAAGATGCAGCAGTTTATTACTGTCTGGGTTTTCACTTCATCCCCAGTCCGCGGGTGTTCACACAGTGAAAAACAGTCGTACAAAAACCTCCCTCATTCTGGCTGAACAGAAACTGAACTGACAGCTGCAGCTGGAAGATGCTGCAGACACTGCAACAGTTCACTGAACATCCATTCTAATGCAATAGACACCATGTTGAATCAAGTTTAGTATAATTTGTAAATTTTACTTATCCAGTTCACAATAATCAGAGGAAAGTATATTGTCGTGCTGTGGTTTCCCAGTGATGGCAATTGCGCAACTCTTCAGGACGTGCGTGGGGAGGGAAATCACTGCACACGACAAGAACTCTTTGCTCGTAAACTTTTACTCGTCTTGAGCAGGTAAGTATAGATAATGCCTTCTAACAGCAACAGGCTTGCAATATTTGCTCAGGCTCTTGCTCGGGCACAGAACAGCAGAGAGACCTGTCCATGCGATGAGCGTGAGCACCTACTGAAATCTCTTCACGTTACCCACAACTTAATCTGAACTCCAAGTATCGCGTTCCTTCTTTTACCAATAAGAATACGCTGACAGGGGGTTATCCTATGTTGAAGTAACTGCCTTAAACAACCCCCCCTTGGGAGTACTGAGTCCCTTCAGTACTAATGCCTAAAAATAATAAAATAATACAGAACTGAATTACCACTGGTCTGATGTAATCTGGAAATACTGAACACATCTCTGAATTGAACACGTTACTGAACACAACTTTTACTTTTAAGATTAAGCAAGCCTAAGACTAGAGTGGTTCCTGAACATCTATAACTTCTATCCTTTAACTATTCTCTAAATCTTTCTGGACGATTCACTATACGCCCCTTGGAGGTTTTTTAAAATCCTCTCTTGGGTCTTCTGTTCCCCACGCAGAGTCTCTTTCTTCTCTTTATCCACCATGCTTTGTGGTTTCCCTTTTACTTGATCCTCTTCATATTGTCCCATTAGAAAATGCTCTGGTACCAGTGGTTTCTCTTACTTATTTGTACTCCTGTATCTGTTTCACACTGCAGGACTTGACTCCGTCTACGCTTAACCCAGGCTGGAATGATGACACCATTGTATGGTTTCAGACAATCATGATGCATTATCTTGCTGCCTTTCAGCCCCTGAATCTCATAAAGAACAGGACCACGACATGCAGATACAATCATTGGTCCCTTCCATGGGGCTTGAAGCTTTTGGCTCAGACCTTTCTTTTTGGTATCATCCTTTACATAAACCTGGTCTCCAACTTGGAATGTGTTCTCTCTTGCTTGAACATCATGCAGCTTCTTCTGACGTTTCTGTGCCATCCGGAGATGTTTTCTTGCAAGGTTATGGGCATTTTTAATTCCTTCATCCAGGTGATGAAGGAACTCCAGTGTTTCCATACGGTCAGATTTGACTGCAGCGATGCCAGTTTGCACTTCTTGAGGCTGACTTCTCTGCCAAGTACAAGTCTATAAGATGTAAACCCAGTGGCAGCATGTTAAGAGCTGCGATAGGCCGAAGTAAGCAGCGGTAAGTGCTTATCCCAGCTCTTCTGGTTCTGGTCCACATAACCCCTTATCATCTGGAGCAGTGTTTGATTGAACCTTTCTACTAGGCCATTGGATGCGGGATGGTAAGGAGATGTCCTCATCTTGGTAATTTGCAGAAGTTTGCAAACATTCTGGAACAGCAAACTCTCAAAGTTCCGGCCTTGATCTGTATGTAATTCAAGAGGTGCCCCAAAACAAGCAATGAAGTCATACACCAGTTTCTTTGCTGTAGTTTCTGCACCTGGTATAGGAAATAATGGTCAAAATGTACTTGTTTCCAGAGCTATAGGCTCGAAATGGGCCAAGAATGTCTAGATGCAGCCGATCGAGTGGGGCTCCTGCTTGATAATTTTGCAGTCTGGCCTTTATTGTGGAATGTGCTGACTTGCATGCATTGCAATACTGACATTTCTTCACAAATAGGTGGACATCTCCCCCCATTCCATACCAGTGATAGCTCTGGCGCACACGTTCCAGGGTTTTTGCCTCACCTAAGTGACCAGAATTATGGCAACCCTGCAAAATGTCTCTCTGCATGAAAGCTGGGAGAAGTATTAGAAAGGTTGACTTCCCGGTTCCTGGTTTTACCCCAAACATAGTTCAGGACACCTTTGTACAACAGAACTTGGGGCCAACGGAGCCAAAACTTCCTCACAGCAGGACTTTCCATCATCCCTTCCTCCTTAGTAGGTAGTGTCTCTGACTCTTTCCACTTATGGAGAAGGGAGTTGTTCAGGTGTGACTGATTGTAACCAGTTAGCTGCTGGAGCTTCAAACTCTGTACTGACCTGGTATGTTGCACTTGGCTGTTCACAATTACTGCCATCAGACTTGACACACCTCAGGGAGCCGGTTTAGCTCGTGCTGGTTTGCGGCGCCTTCCGTCTGTGAAACCAGGGTTCGAATCCAGGCTGCTCCCTGTTCGCTTCTCTACTTCTGTGCCAGTCCCAAGCCCGAGCCCGGCTGCTTTGAGAGGGTTGCGTCAGGAAGGGCATCCGGCGTAAAACATTGCCAAGTATACCATGCGACTCGTTCACTGTGTCAACCCCTGATGGGAAAAGCCAAAAGAGAAACAACAGAGTTGAAACACCTCACTGCTAAAGGTACAATGTCATCGACATCATCTTTAAACCTTTCCCACTGTTCCTGCAGTCGAAACTACAGTGTGTAGCGAACAATAGCAAGCAGCTGTCTTCTGGTGAGACAGTATCTCTGTTGTACTGTTGTGAGATGGTTGCTGGCATATGTCAAGACTCACTCTTCTTCCCACTGGAGTTTAGATAGTACAGCTCCAATGCTGTGATTTGATGCATCTGTATCAAGAATAAACTTGCCCTCAGAAATGGGGTAACAAAGCACTGGTGCAGTGGTCAGCTTCACTTTTAACTGTGCAAATGCATCTTGGTGCTCTTCAGTCCAAAGAAATGGAACCCCTTTTTTAAGAGGCAGTGAAGGGGACTGGCTAACTCTGCAAAAGCTGGAACAAACTTTCGATAATGGTTACACAACCCAAGAAAAGCTTGTAGAACCTGTTGGTTCTGGGGTGGCTCCCAGAGCTGCACATCACTAACCAGTGCTGGGTTTGGCTGAATTCTTTGACCATTCACAATGTGGCCCATGAAAAGCACCTCATCCTGAAGTAAATGGCACTTAGATGGTTTTAACTTGAGCCCATAGGTGTGTAAACATTTACAAACTTGTGCCATCCTGTCCAGACTTTCATATACCCCCAACCCAGAACAATAATATCGTCTAGGTAGATCAGCAATGTTTCCCACTGGAGTCCATGGAGCACTAACTCCATTGCCCTCTGAAAGTGCTTGGGGCATTACAGAGGCCAAATGGCATGCGTGTATATTCATATAGACCCCATCTAGTGATGAAATCTGTTTTCTGACGATCTTTTCCATTCATAGCTATCTGCCAGTATCCGGACTGAAGATCAAGCCTTGAAAACACAGTGGCTCCTCCAAGCACATCCAGACACTCTTCAATCTAAAGGATATGCGTCTTTGGTGGTCATGTTGAGATGGTGATAATCTACACACCACCGAAATCCATCTTTTTTCCGTACCAACACTACAGGGGAAGCCCATTCAGATGAAGATGGTGTTATGACTCCAGCTTTTGGCATAGCTTGAAGGTGTGCCTCCTCTTCACCTTGAAATCCAAGAGGTGAGAGCCTTACTGGTTGACGAACAGGCTTGGCAGATCTTGTATCAATCCTGTGTGTAACAGCAGACAGATAACCCAAGTCCGAGTCATTCTTGGCAAACGGAGATAAATATGTCAGCAGTAGCTGGATGAAATGTTGTTGTTGTTCCTCACTTTAAGTTTCATTGACAGCTGGTGCAAGGCCATGAAGATGCTCTGGGAAGTCTGAAGATGTGACTACTCTCCCCATAACAACTGACGAGCTATTCCTTTCCATGTTTAGGTCAGGTTCTACTTGATGCTCTCCTGCACATTCTAGCTATGTAGCATCAGCTTCAACCAGCAGTCCAAGACAAGCTCCTTTTGGTAGTGCTGATTTTCTAGTTGAAAAGTTGCAGAGCCTGACTGGCACTCTCTTTTTCATAGTTGTAAATACACCCTCTGAAGCTATAGCTTCAGTGATGCTCATTGGTTCCAATACGGCTGGTATTTCAGGTCTTGGGTCGTCAACTTCACCCCAAACTACACATTCAGATGATGGTGGTATGGCTGTAGTCTGACTCAGCATCACCCTGGTAACATAATAGTCTGTTCCATCCTCCTCACTATTTTGGAGAGCACAAGCTCATTATCAATAAAGACTTTGCCATGTGCATGACTGGCAACATCATGACACTTCATTAGATCCAGTCTCAGAAGAACAGAGTCCCGTATCGGGGCCACGTGCACATCCCAGTCAATGGACTTGGATGCAATTTATAAGTTAACATTTAAACCAAGCTTTGACCACGCTGTGCCTCTGGCCAAAAGGTGGCGCTAGTGAATGCGTTGCTGACAGGACTCCAAAGTCAGTTTAGGTAAACATTTGGAACACTTTTCTCTTTCTTGTGAAGTTGGACCAGTCGGTTTTACTTTCTTTGGTGAGGTGTATTTTACTCACAATTTTTGAAAGCTTGAAGATCCCACTTCTGACACTATTTGTCGTGCTGTGGTTTCCCGGTGATGGCAATTGCGCAACTCTTCAGGACGTGCGTGGGGAGGGAAATCACTGCACACGACAAGAACTCTTTGCTCGTAAACTTTTACTCGTCTTGAGCAGGTAAGTACAGATAATGCCTTCTAACAGCAACAGGCTTGCAATATTTGCTCAGGCTCTTGCTCGGGCACAGAACAGCAGAGAGATCTGTCCATGTGATGACCGTGAGCACCTACTGAAATCTCTTCACGTTACCCACAACTTAATCTGAACTCCAAGTATCGCGTTACTTCTTTAACCAATAAGAATAGGCTCAAAAAGGGGGTTATTCTATGTTGAAGTAAATGCCTTACAATATCATGAATCAATCCTATTTTTATCAAGGACACTGGTATCAGATCTGTTGGTTCATGACTCCTTCCTTGTTATCTTGCTCACCTGTAGCCTCAGGTGGAGCTTTTTGTTAGTTTTTGGAGACTTTGAGAGGTAGGAGGAAAAGTATTTCTAAAAACAGTAAAAAAAAAAAAAAAATTCTATAGTTTGAATAAAACACCTTTTTTTGATAAAGGAGAAGTCAACAAGTTTTTAATGTAAGTTGACCCCCCACCCCCCCAGGGCTGCTGTGGTCACAACACACCTTATGTTACCAGATCAAATGTTTTGCTGTCGTTTTTCTTTAGTAAATGCATGTTTCTGTAATTAATGTATTCATCACAAATATGTATACATATACATCTGATCATTGTGACTAAGTAAGACAAAAAAACAACACTGAAATAAACTCTAATAACAGATTTATATTGTCAGGATGCCAGAGAAAAGGCCTTTAATGTAGTCCAGGTAGAAAAAAGTGAATTGTTATTCCCTAAAAAGTCTCATTCCATTCAATCTGCAGCACAAACCCATAGAAAATCATTTTGGTTTTTGAAAGATAAAAAATCAAACAACTTACTGCAAGATTATTGCAATTCCTGAAAATATTTCTTCTTTTTTATACAAATGTATCAGATATTTTGCTTCATATCATATTTTTTGTGTAGGTCGTTGTTTTGGGGAAAATCAAATAGTTCAGTGTAGATGGGAGCAGTATTTTCCAATAACACTGAAATACATTCAGTTTGGTGGCTGAGTGGACTGTGCTGCTCAGATTTGACTGAAGATCAGGGCTGAGAATTGTTGATGCTGTCAGAGTAAGACAGGCTGTTTTCCTGAGAAACTTCTCTCCAAAAGAAGGATTTGTTGGTCCTAATAAACTGTCATAAAAGACTTTGTAGTTCTTCTGTGTGTGTTCATGTGTGTTCATTCATGGACAAGTGTGTCCAACTTTTTGACAGCTATTTATTGTTTACTGTCAGTGCAAAAACTCTGAACTCCTCCTGAGTTTAAAGACCAGCTTCTTCTTTACATTTGATGTAATTTATTCTTTTTTAACAAACTATTTGACCCATTGTCCATTTGTCCCTCTGAAATGAAGGCCACAAAAGCATGAAGCTGTTTCTGTTTCTGTCTGTCTCCTCAGAGTCCAGAGGACAGGTCACAGTGACTCAGCCTGGAGCAGTGAGCTCTGCTGTGGGAGGAAATGTCTCCATCTCATGTATAACCAGTCAGGATGTTTATGTTTATAAAAGCAATCACTGTTTAGCCTGGTACCAACAGAAAGATGGAGAATCTCCTAAACTACTCATTTACTATGCTAGCACTCGAGCTTCAGGGATTCCAAGTCGTTTTACAGGCAGTGGATCAAAGTCTGATTTCACTCTGACCATCAGTGGAATTCAGGCTGAAGATGCAGCAGTTTATTACTGTCAGAGTTATCATGAAATCAACAGTCAGTGGGTGTTCACACAGTGAAAAACAGTCGTACAAAAACCTCCCTCATTCTGGCTGAACAGAAACTGAACTGATTGCTGCAGCTGGAAGATGCTGCAGACACTGAAACACTTCACTGAACATCCATGCTAACAAATAATAGTAATAAACTTTATTGTTATTGCACCTATCAAGATAAAAATCACAAAGTACTTCACGTTAAAACACGGTAAAACACAGAAGATAAAAAAAATAATTAAGAAAAAGCTATTTTAAAAAGATAGGTTTTTAGCTGCTTTTTTAAAGTAAACAGAGTCTGCAGATCTGAGGCTGAGATTAAGGGAGTTCCAGAGGGATGGAGCCACTGCTGCAAAGACTCTGCCACCTTTAGTTTTTAACCAGGTTCTCTTAACCACCAGCAGACCCTGCGGTCCCATGACCTCAGGGCCCTGCTGGGGGTGTACGGCTGGAAAAGGTCTTCTAGTAGACCGGTGCTTGGTTATTAAGAGCTTTGTCTGTTAAAACTAGGATTTTAAATTGCACTCTGTAGCGGATGGGGAGCCAGTGCAGCTGGATTAACAACGGGGGGACGTGTGAAAACTTGGATGATTTAGTTAAAAGCCTTGCAGCAGCATTCTGGACAACCTGGAGCTTTTCCAGAGATTTTTTGCTCAAACATGTGAAGATGGAGTTGCAGTAATCAAGATGATACGATGACACAATGGTCAACAGTGACAAAAGCTGCAGTCAAGTCCAGTAACAGTAGCACAGAGCATTTTCCTGCATCTTGCTGCATCAGGATGTCATGAGTGACTCTGAGAAGGGCTGTTTCAGTGGAGGGAGCTCTGCCAAAACCTGACTGAAACTGATCAAACCATAACTTTTTGTAAAATTTTGGACATGAATCGGAGATTAGAAATAGGTCTGTAACTGCTCAAGAGGGAGGAGTCAAGCCCAGGTTTTTTAAGGAGAGGAAGGACAGCAGGTTTCTTGAAAGGCTCAGGGACTTCAGAGTCTGTCACGGTGCCTGGCAGTCTCCTCCCCTCCAGCTCAGCTCTGCTCATCCTGATTGCCACCAGCTGCCTTCACTCATCTCATCTCTTATGCTGACTCAAGGAGACCCAACGCCACTGTTCAACGCCAGTTTGTTGCCCCTTATGGTGACTACCCTGGTTCCAAGTTATGCTCTGTTGTTCTGACCTTAGCTTTGTTCTCATGCTAATCTTATGCTCCTTGTCTCAGGATAACCAACCTCTCACGAGTGACAGCAGCCTGGACCTAACATTCAACTGCTCTGGAAACCTGAAGACCTCGGCACCCGCTAACCGCATCAAGCCCTCCAGCCACGCCACAGCCACGTTCCAGCCCGGACCCTCTTCAGCTTCTACCACATTCACCTCAGGAGAAATAATAAATCTTTTCTCACCAAATCACTCACCTGTCTTCCTTCTGGGTTACAGCATCTGGGTTCCTCCTCCCTTGAGTATCATGACAGAGTCGTCATTAATGTGCATGTTAAAATCACCAACCTTCATAGTGGAGGATAAAAAGTGGCTGAACTCATTTAAAAAGAGGCTGTTTGGTCCAGGTGGACGGTAGACAACAGCACAGAGGGTTCTTGTCCACGACTTTGATAACCTGAAGCTCGAACGAAGAAAAGTGAACGACGCTCACAGAGCGTCAGAGGAGACGACTCCTGAAGACCGCGGTGACTCCCCCACCTCTCATTCCACCTTGTTGGAATTTAGATTTAGTATAATTTGTAAATTCTAATGATCCAGTTTAAAAAAATCACATTAAACTATATCATAAATAAATCTTTTATTCCTCTTTTCATCAATGAGACTGGTATCAGATCTGTTGGTTCATGACTCCTTCCTTGCTATCTTGCCCACTTGCAGCCTCAGGTGGAGCTCTTCAGTTTTTGGAGACTTGATATATGAACAATGTAACAAACTATTTGACCCATTCATGCAGAAAATGGTTAATGAACAATGTCCATGTGATCCAGGACTCCTCCTACTTTCTGTCACCTTGAAAGGAAAAAACACTGACAGAGTTCATGTTGTTGTTGCTGTTTTTATGTTATTCCTCAGAAAAAGTGATATCAGAGAAAAATGTAAGAAATTTCTTTGACATAAAAACAGACTCATGGAAATCAGTTGGTAAATGTCATTTTTATTAGCAGATTTTTCTTCAAAGTAAAACTTTAACAAGAGAAAGAGAATAGAAGAAGTGCACAGAAAGCAGATTTCTGTCAGTGTGTGAGTTCAGGACTGGGAGCACTGATCTCTCCTGAGAGTCTCTGAGACTGGAGTCTGGGATCCTCTCTTGGCCTCACAGGTCACCTTCTCCCACTGGTCTGCAGAGAGCCTCAGGGTGCTGCTCCAGCTGTAGAGGCCGTCCTTCTGCAGCACCCCGGGGCTCCTGCTCTCCTCCCTGCTGCTGCTGCTGCTGCTGCTGCCGACCACCTTCCAGGACAGAGTCCAGTCTGAGGGGAAGCCCTTGTTGGCCACACACATGAGTGTGGCCTCCCCCTGCTGCAGCTCCTCCATGGAGGGGGCCAGCACTGTCAGGGAGGGGGGCACATGACCCACTGCAGAGAAACAGAGGAAACATTTTAGAGCTGACATGAAACTGCTGAGTGTTTCACTTCCCTCTCTGAGCTCAGTAACCATGGTAACAGACAGGCATCACTGATGGAGCACACAAACAGAAGTTTCTCTGCTAACGATCAAACCATCCAAAAGTCCTTTCTTCAATTGTGACTCTTGTCTGATGTTTCAACTCTTCTTCCAGGAACATTTTTCTCCATCTTCTTTTCTTTTGCATGAAAGCATCTTCTTCCTAAGTCTGCACTAACAGCTGCAAAGACATCTCAATCTAACATGTTTTCTCTGTGTTTTCAGCAGGACTTGATCAGTTCTGTTACAAATTCATGCTGTGATGAACAAATGAAATGAACATTCAAATGAAACTCTAATCTGTTCCAACTGATCCCTGTCATTCATCAAAGTGCAGCTTTGTTCATTTTCAATCATTGTCACTAAAAGCTCATTAGAAGATGCTGACAGACAAACTGACAACAAGGCTCAGCGTTGGCATGAAATTCTGCAACACAAACACCAAAAGTTCTTCTGATTCACATTTTAGGACAGAAATGATTTCTCTGAGAAATATATGGAAAGATGAGGAAGTTACAGATGTTTAAACTATGAATATATTCCTGCTGTTTCTGTGACATTTTTAGACAATTAAATTCATAATTTACAGACGTCATGACTGAATCACAGTTTAATGTTTAACAACAGAAACTTCAAGTTAAAGTAAAACATCAATAATCACATTTAAATTACATTTACAGATAAAGATGTCCTTTATAAGAACTAAAGTAATTATTAAAACTCGTTTGTCTTACCAAAAAAAAATGTAGTTGAATATTATTAAAATATGTTTTAATGTTAATCAGACCAAAAGTTTTAGTTTTTAGAAAGAATCAAAAGTACTTACAGTCAACTTCCAGTCTGGTTCCTCCACCAAAAGTCCACCACAGTGATTCAAACTGATGGAAGCGTCGTACAAAAACCTCTGACTGTACAAAGACACGCTCTCTGACTCTGAAACAAACTCAACTGATGACAGAACATCTAAAAATAATCCATCTAAGTTCTAGAAATTACATTTTCTTAAGTTGTAATTAAACTAGTGATTGTTTTTTGATATTCTTACTGCAGTAACTAATGTAATTATTACTCAGATAAAAACTAAATGACAGCAAAACCACCAAAATCCTAAAAAAAAGTTTAAATATTTCTCCTAAAAATTTAGAATTCATGTAAAAATAAGTTGAACAGTTTTTAAATGTGGCTGCAGGTTAAATTGATCCAAAACTTTACTGAAGTCCATGTTTCAAATGTTGCTCTGCAAAAACATTTTTTCAATAATAGCAGCAGTTTGACTCTAAATAACAAATAATTCCCATCATGCATTGATAAAAATCCACTCTTTGATCAGCAGAAGTTCTGTCTTTAATACAATAAACAGCTGTCAGTCAGTTTAAGTGGAACTTCCTTTAGAGAGAAATCTACCTTTGAGCATTTATCATTAAATGTTTCCAAATGTCTGTAAAAAAGTCAATGTTGTGGTTTCTAGTGTCCTGCTGCTTCTGTCTGCTGTCATGTTTCTCTAAACATGAAGAGAAATGCAATAAATAACTGTTAATACGTGTTTCCTTTAGATACTATTTTTATATCAAGTGGTGATTTTTAAAATCACTCGGATTTGAATTTTAAACCTTTATACGCCTAAAGAAAAATGGAAAACAAAATAAAAATACTTCAGAAACTAAAAAACAGAAACAATTGTAAAACACTCAGATGTCCTCACATCACATTGAACAGCTTTATGGTCATGATGTTTCAAAAAGGCTAATAGTGGATCCATTATCATCTGAAAGCAAATTTTATGCTACAGATGTATTTTTTCATAAATTATTACTTCCAATTTTCTGATAATCATGGTGATGAAGATGATCCGTGTTCCTGTTGGAGTCAGTGGTTTCCATAGAGACACTTTGCATCAGCAGCTCCATGCTCCAGTGCTCTGGGAGACTTTATAGTCCTGAGAGTTGAAGACTGGATGACTGACAGCTGTCCTTCATCACAGCAGAAGACACAGAAATCCTCCTCCTCCTCCTCATCTTCCTCCAAAACATGAGTGTGATGTGCGTCCTCATCTGGACTCTCCTCTGCTGCTGCTTCACAGGTAAAGTCCAGAGAATCCAACTCCTCTCCTCTATGAACATCCGTCCCTCTGAAATGAAGGCCACAAAAGCATGAAGCTGCTTTCTGTTTCTGTCTCTGTCTCCTCAGAGTCCAGAGGACAGGTCACAGTGACTCAACCTGGAGCAGTGAGCTCAGCTGTGGGAGGAAATGTCTCCATCTCATGTGCAACCAGTCGGGGTGTTAATACTTATAAGAAAATCAATCACCTTTTAGCCTGGTACCAACAGAAAGATGGAGAATCTCCTAAACTACTCATTTACTATGCTAGCACTCGAGAATCTGGGATTCCAAGTCGTTTTACAGGCAGTGGATCAAACTCTGATTTCACTCTGACCATCAGTGAAATTCAGGCTGAAGATGCAGCAGTTTATTACTGTCAGAGTTTTCACTTCATCAACAGTCAGTGGGTGTTCACACAGTGAAAAACAGTCGTACAAAAACCTCCCTCATTATGGCTGAACAGAAACTGAACTGACTGCTGCAGCTGGAAGATGCTGCAGACACTGAAACAGTTCACTGAACATCCATTCTAACACAATAGACACCATGTTGAATCAGATTTAGTATAATTTGTAAATTTTAGTGATCCAGTTTATAATATTCAGAACATATTATATTATATATATATCCCCCCCCCCCCCCCTATATTTTATCAATGACACTGGTATCAGATCTGTTTGTCCACAATAATAATAAACCATTTGTCACGGTACCCCCAACCAGCTCCTCCTCCTCGATAGGTCCACCTGCGGACACCAGCTGTGCCGCCTTTTCCTCATCAGCGGCTGGACTCATAAGGAGAACCTGGACCTGTACTCGCTAGTTCGTTGTACTCCACGGTGCATCCTCTGGCCCTGTTCATGATTATTGTTCATGCTTCGTATGCCTCGCCTAACCTTGCCTTGTCTCTGCCTGCCTAGGATCACGTCCACGTCTGTCACGCTCTGGACTCAGACTCACCTTCTCTCTGGTCCCTCCTCGTCGCCCCTCTGGACATCCTCCGGGAAGAACGGTGTTTGCCGCCAAGACCCTCCAACCATCCTCTAAACGTTCTCTCCTGGAACTCTGTCATTCCTCAAAATTAAATCCATTACTACTCATCCTCTTCGCCTGCCGAGTATTTTTTCCGGGTTCCAGCATCTGGGTCTGCCACAGTCTCGCTAGCCATGACACCATTTATTTATAATGCATTTTTTATTAAATGAAACCTCAAAGTTCAACAGGATACAGTGGTGGACCAAATTGTTGGTACCCCTCAGTTAAAGAAAGAAAGTCCACAATGCTCACTGAAATGACTTGAAACATTGAATAGTGACATTAAATTAAAATGTATTGAAAATTAAATAATCAAAATCAGCCATTACTTTTGAGTTGTTAATTAACAGAATTATTTCAAAATGATGGTACCCATAACTTAATATTTTGTTGCCCAACCTTTTGAGGCAATCCCTTCAATGAAACGGTTTCTGTATTTGTCAATGAGCCTTCTACACCTGTCCACAGGTATTTCGGCCCCCTCCTCATGAGCAAACTGCTCCAGTTGTCTAAGGTTTGATGGGTGTCTTCTCCAAATGGCATGTTTCAGCTCCTTCCACTGATGTTCAATGGGACTTAGATCTGGGCTCATAGAAGGCCACTTCAGAATAGTCCAACGCTTTTGTCTCAGCCATTCTTGGGGGGGGGGGGGTTTGGCGGTGTGTTTTGGATGGTTGTCCTGTTGGAAGACCCATGACCTGCGACTGAGACCAAGCTTTCTGACACTAGGCAGCACATTTCTACCCAGAATGCCTTGATAATCTTGAGATTTCATTTTACCTTGCACAACTTCAAGACGCCCTGTGTCAGATGCAGCAAAGCAGCCCCAAAACAGAACTGAGCCTCCTCCATGTTTCACAGTAGGGACAGTGTTCTTTTGGTTGGATGCTTCATTTTTGAGTCTACCAACATAGAGCTGATGTTTCTTACCAAAAAGCTCCAGTTTAGTCTCATCTGTCCAAAGGACATTTTCCCAGAAGCTTTGTGGCTTGTCAACATGCATTTTAGCAAATTCCAGTTTGGCTTTTTTATGATTTCCTTTCAACAGTGGTGTCCTCCTTGGTAGTCTCCCATGAAGTCCACTCTGGCTCAAACAACGACGAATGGTGCGATCTGACACTGATGTACCTTGATCTAGGAGTTCACCTTTAATGTCTTTGGAGGTTGTTCTGGGCTCTTTGGATACAGTTTCAACAATCCGTCTCCTCAATTCGTCATCAATTTTCCTCTTCCTCTTTGTAGGTTGTCTACTGTCCCGTGGGTCTTAAACTTCTGAATAATACGTGCCACTGTGGTCACAGGAACTTCAAGCTGCACAGAGATGGTTTTCTAGCTTTTACCTTTACCCTGTTTGTCTATAATTTTGTTTCTTATGTCCTGGGACAATTCTCTCCTTCTTTCTGTTGTCCATGTTCAGTGTGGTTCACACCTTTTCACCAAACAGCAACGTGACTATTTGTCTCCCTTTAAATAGGCAAACTGATTATGGGTTTGAAAACAGCTGTGATGTCATTTAAAGGACATACCTGAGTTCATCATGACCCCCTGGGCAATTAGTTCTCAGTCTTTTATGGAGGTACCATCATTTTTCTCCAGCCCTATTTCATTAGTTTTTTTTTTTAAATAATTCTGTTAATTAACAACTCAAAAGTAATGGTTAAGTCAAACTTGAGGAAACTGATTTTTCAAGTGATTTTATTTTAAAAGTAAAGAAAAACAGAAAAAAAACCCACAGAAAAAAAATTAACTAAAAATCTAAAGTAAAAATGCATTAAAGTACGTTCTGTCAAATTTGAGAGAAAATTAATTATAAGTAATTAAAAAATTAATAAGAGGAAAAAGGAAAGTTTAAGTCTGTAGTGGGCGCAGTGTTAATCCAAGCTGTGCGCACTGGAGCCGTTTTGGATGAAGTGCATGCGTAGCGCCAGATCAGGCAGAGCTCAAGAGTGATAAGAAAACTCGCGATCCATCTAAAAAAAACTAGTACAAAGACCAGGTTAAAGGCATCAAAACCACGGAGGCAGCCGGTAAGATTCGGTCATAATGCGGGGCATAGTTATTGTGATCTGCTGTGCGTTATGCTCCGGCTGCGCTTCAGCGTCAGCTGCCACGTCAACGCAAATGTTTGTTCAGTCCATCATTGAATGTCATTTATACGAGCACTGCTATTTATGAAATATATTTATTGCTGTATTTTCAATGAATACCCGTAATTATGAAGTTACATTTTTAACAACTTAATTGTGTAAATTGAATTAATCATGGGATCATGAATTTAACTGTTCATTAATGTTATATATTTATTGTGGTAAATTGATAAAATATTATGTCTTGTTTAGGTTTTTAACCATATATACATAACCAGCCCCTCGCCATTGCTGTTGAAATCTTTCAAGGGATTGAATGAAGCAGAACAAAGTGTGTTTGGATGGTGTGTGAAGTCCTGATCGTAAAACTCCTGGATGCTTTCCCCTTTCAAGTGGGGCATAATAACTTGACAGTGAAAAACCGGATGACAATGGAAAACCTAACTATGGAAGTCCAAAAACTGTGAACTGGTTTTGTGAAAAGAAGACAAGTGTTCTGAATAACTTAAAAGAGCCCAACAAGCAAACCTAAAATGTCTGGGACAGTGAAATCTGTGGAACAACTGAAGGCTGAGAGGATGATAGCCAAAAGATCCTTCTCAAGTCTCGTCAACACTATACTCCGAAATTACAAAGACATGACTGAAGAGGAATTAAAGGAAAGTTTCAATCAGTTTATGCTAGAAGCTGAGAAAGTCATGGATGTAAATGATGAAGTGGGGATGGGACTCATTGCAGAGTTAGAGGCAAGGCTGGAAACTGAAGATGATGTTTTAACAGAACAGCAAAGAGCCGACTTAACGAAAACTGCAAATAAATGTGAGTCAAAGCTGAGAGAAACCAAAGCTCTACTTCAAGATACAACAAATCTGCAAAAGACATGTACAATCAGTGAAAACGATGGGTTCCATCATATGGCCAAGAGTCGGCCAAAGTCGTCTCAAAACGCTTGACATGATGATCCTAAAGTTAGTTTCCAGAAAAGCAGAATTCATAAAAATAAAGATCAGAGAGTCTGAAAAGCAAAGGATTGTTTTTCCCACAAATGTTCCAACGCCTGTTTCAAATTGAAGCCCATGAACCTCCCTAGGTTTGGAGGACATCAGCGTGACTTCCACAGATGGAGGAAAGAATGGGAGGCCCTTCAGAAGCAGGGTGAACCAACCGGTTCAAGGGAAGTAAAGAAGTACCAGTTGTTAGATAGCCTCGACGAAAGAATCATAAGAACTCTTCGTCTGAATACCTATAACACAGCAGGAGAAATACTCTGAGTTCTAGAGAACTACTTTGGGAACCAAACTGCTATTGCGATTAAAATAGTGAAAGAGTTGCAAAGAATGCCACCTGTAAAAAGTCATCAACCAAGAAAAATAATTAACCCCTGTTGATCAAAATGGTAAACCAGTGAAATCTGAGCTGTGTGGAGCTGTGTTTGCATCCCGTCTGAAAAAGGACTTTGAAGACCACAGTCAGATCAAAGTTAAGAAGTGGCACCATTTCCTGAGTGGACTGTGCCGCTCAGATTTGACTGAAGATCAGTGCTGAGAATTGTTGATGCTGTCAGAGTGAGACAGGCTGTTTTCCTGTGAAACTTCTCTCCAAAAGAAGGATTTGTTGGTCCTAATAAACTGTCATAGAAGACTTTGTAGTTCTTCTGTGTGTGTTCATGTGTGTTCATTCATGGACAAGTGTGTCCAACTTTTTGACAGCTATTTATTGTTTACTGTCAGTGCAAAACCTCTGAACTCCTCCTGAGTTTAAAGACCAGCTTCTTCTTTACATTTGATGTCATTTGTTCTTTGTAACAAACTATTTGAGCCATTCATGCTGAAAATGGTTAATGAACAATGTCCATGTGATCCAGGACTCCTCCTACTTTCTGTCACCTTGAAAGGAAAAAACACTGACAGAGTTCATGTTTTTGTTGCTGTTTTTATGTTATTCCTCAGAAAAAGTGATATCAGAGGAAAATATAAGAATTTTCTTTTGACATAGACACAGACTCATGGAAATCAGTTGGCAAATGTCTTTTTTATTAGTAGATTTTTCTTCAAAGTTAAACTGTAACAAGAGAAAGAGAATAAAGAAGAAGTGCACAGAAAGCAGATTTCTGTCAGCATGTCTGAGTTCAGGACTGGGAGCACTGGTCTCTCCTGAGAGTCTCTGAGACTGGAGTCTGGGATCCTCTCTTGGCCTCACAGGTCACCTTCTCCCACTGGTCTGCAGAGAGCCTCAGGGTGCTGCTCCAGCTGTAGAGGCCGTCCTTCTGCAGCACCCCGGGGCTCCTGCTCTCCTCCCTGCTGCTGCTGCTGCTGCTGCTGCTGCCGACCACCTTCCAGGACAGAGTCCAGTCTGAGGGGAAGCCCTTGTTGGCCACACACATGAGTGTGGCCTCCCCCTGCTGCAGCTCCTCCATGGAGGGGGCCAGCACTGTCAGGGAGGGGGGCACATGACCCACTGCAGAGAAACAGAGGAAACATTTTAGAGCTGACATGAAACTGCTGAGTGTTTCACTTCCCTCTCTGAGCTCAGTAACCATGGTAACAGACAGGCATCACTGATGGAGCACACAAACAGAAGTTTCTCTGCTAACGATCAAACCATCCAAAAGTCCTTTCTTCAATTGTGACTCTTGTCTGATGTTTCAACTCTTCTTCCAGGAACATTTTTCTCCATCTTCTTTTCTTTTGCATGAAAGCATCTTCTTCCTAAGTCTGCACTAACAGCTGCAAAGATATCTCAGTCTAACATGTTTTCTCTGTGTTTTCAGCAGGACTTGATCAGTTCTGTTACAAATTCATGCTGTGATGAACAAATGAAATGAACATTCAAATGAAACTCTAATCTGTTCCAACTGATCCCTGTCATTCATCAAAGTGCAGCTTTGTTCATTTTCAATCATTGTCACTAAAAGCTCATTAGAAGATGCTGACAGACAAACTGACAACAAGGCTCAGCGTTGGCATGAAATTCTGCAACACAAACACAAAAATGTTTTCAGGTGTTCACACATTCAGACAGAAATGATCTATCAGACAAAAAGAAGAACGATGAGGAAGTTACAGATAATTACAACTATGACTATTTTTCTTCCGTTTTTATGATATTTTTACACAAATAAATTCATAATTTATGATCATGACTGAATATTAAAGGACCTTAAAGTAAGAAATAACATTTTTGAGATTTAATTTCCATTCAGAAAATGTCGTTGAAAAACCCTACATTTATTTAAATAAGAATAATAAAACATTAATAACATCAACATAAACTGTAAGATTTTCTTCATAATATTAATCAGCTTTTTTATTTTTTACTTTCAATGAAATCAAAAGTACTTACAGTCAACTTCCAGTCTGGTTCCTCCACCAAAAGTCCACCACAGTGATACAAACTGATGGAAGCGTCGTACAAAAACCTCTGACTGTACAGAGACACGCTCTCTGACTCTGAAACAAACAAACTCAACTGATGACAGAACAAAAACCAAATCTCAAGAAAAACATTGAAATGTCTCGTAAAGGTGCAAAGAACAATAAACAATAATAAATAAAAATAGTTATTGTTGTGTTTATTCTTTACACGCTAAGTTTCTTGATGATCAGAGGAAAATTTTAAATTAAAGTAGTGAGGATTTTAAATCTTTATTCACCTCAATAAAACTGGAAGAATTTCAAAATAAAAAAAATAAAAGTATAAAATGATTTCATGTCCTCACATCACATTGAAAAGCTTCATTTTTTCTAAAATGACTCACAGAATGAATAAAAAATGTCCCTACATGTGTGTATGGGAGTAATTGTGTGTCCTGCAACAGACGTGTGACCCGTCCAGGATACCCCGCCTTACCCAGCAGCAGCTGGGACGGGCTCCAGCAACCCCATGAGCCCCAAAGAGATAAAGCAGATTTAGAAAATTGATAAAGGAAGAAGCCATAATAATCCCTGCTGAATATTTATTTTCTGAACAAATACATTCAGTTTATTGATAATCCTGATGATGATGTTGATCCAAGGAGCCGGTTTAGCTCGAGCTGGTTTGCGGCACCTTCCGTCCGTGAAACCAAGGTTTGAATCCGGGTTGCTCCCTGTTCCCTTCTCTACTTCTGTGCCAGTCCCAAGTCCAGTTGCTTTGAGAGGGTTGTGACAGGAGGGGCATCCGGCGTAAAACATTGCCAAGTTTACCATGCGACTCTTTCGCTGTGGCGACCCCTGATGGGAGAAGCCGAAAGAGAAACAACGACATGATGATCCATGTTCCTGTTGGAGTCAGTGGTTTCCATAGAGACACTTTGCATCAGCAGCTCCATGCTCCAGTGCTCTGGGAGACTTTATAGTCCTGACAGTTGAAGACTGGATGACTAACAGCTGTCCTTCATCACAGCAGAAGACGCAGAAATCCTCCTCCTCATCTTCCTCCAAAACATGAGTGTGATGTGCGTCCTCATCTGGACTCTCCTCTGCTGCTGCTTCACAGGTAAAGTCCAGAGAATCCAACTCCTCTCCTCTATGAACATCCGTCCCTCTGAAATGAAGGCCACAAAAGCATGAAGCTGCTTTCTGTTTCTGTCTCTGTCTCCTCAGAGTCCAGAGGACAGTTCACAGTGACTCAGCCTGGAGTAGTGAGATTTGCTGTGGGAGAATCTGTCTCCATCTCATGTAGGACCAGTGAGAATGTTTTTGTTTATAACGGCTATCACCGTTTATCCTGGTATCAACAGAAAGATGGAGAATCTCCTAAACAACTCATTTACTCTGCTAGCACTCAACAATCAGGGATTCCAAGTCGTTTTACAGGCAGTGGATCAAACTCTGATTTCACTCTGACCATCAGTGGAATTCAGGCTGAAGATGCAGCAGTTTATTACTGTCAGAGTTTTCACTTCATCAACAGTCAGCGGGTGTTCACACAGTGAAAAACAGTCGTACAAAAACCTCCCTCATTCTGGCTGAACAGAAACTGAACTGACTGCTGCAGCTGGAAGATGCTGCAGACACTGAAACAGTTCACTGAACATCCATTCTAACACAATAGACACCATGTTGAATCAGATTTAGTATAATTTGTAAATTCGTATGATCCAGTTCACAATAATCAGAGCATAATATATCATAAATAAATACCCCCCCCCCCCCCCCCGCCCATATTTTATCAATGAAACTGGTATCAGATCTGTTGGTTCATAATAATAATAATATTATTCATAATGCACTTTTCACTTTTTTGGATGGTTGTCCTGTTGGAAGACCCATGACCTGCGACTGAGACCAAGCTTTCTGACACTACGCAGCACATTTCTACCCAGAATGCTTTGATAATCTGGAGATTTCATTTGACCTTCACAACTTCAAGACACCCTGTGTCAGATGCAGCAAAGCAGGCCCAAAACAGAACTGAGCCTCCTCCATGTTTCACAGTAGGGACAGTGTTCTTTTGGTTGGATGCTTCATTTTTGAGTCTACCAACATAGAGCTGATGTTTCTTACCAAAAAGCTCCAGTTTAATCTAATTTGTCCAAAGGACATTTTCCCAGAAGCTTTGTGGTATGTCAACATGCATTTTAGCAAATTCCAGTCTGGCTTTTTTATGATTTCCTTTCAACAGTGATGTCTTTGGAGGTTGTTCTGGGCTCGTTGCATACAGTTCCAACTATCCGTCTCCTCAATTTGTCATCAATGTTCCTCTTCCTTCGTCCAGGGAGGTTGGCTACTGTCCTGTGGGTCTTAAACTTCTGAATAATATGTGCCACTGTGGTCACAGGAACTTCAAGCTACTTAGAGATGGTCTTATATCCTTTACCTTTACCATGTTTGTCTATAATTTTGTTTCTTATGTCCTGGGACAATTCTCTCCTTCTTTCTGTTGTCCATGTTCAGTGTGGTTCACACCTTTTCACCAAACAGCAACGTGACTATTTGTCTCCCTTTAAATAGGCAAACTGATTATGGGTTTGAAAACAGCTGTGATGTCATTTAAAGGACATACCTGAGTTCATCATGACCCCCTGGGCAATTAGTTCTCAGTCTTTTATGGAGGTACCATCATTTTTCTCCAGCCCTATTTCATTAGTTTTTTTTTTTAAATAATTCTGTTAATTAACAACTCAAAAGTAATGGTTAAGTCAAACTTGAGGAAACTGATTTTTCAAGTGATTTTATTTTAAAAGTAAAGAAAAACAGAAAAAAAACCCACAGAAAAAAAATTAACTAAAAATCTAAAGTAAAAATGCATTAAAGTACGTTCTGTCAAATTTGAGAGAAAATTAATTATAAGTAATTAAAAAATTAATAAGAGGAAAAAGGAAAGTTTAAGTCTGTAGTGGGCGCAGTGTTAATCCAAGCTGTGCGCACTGGAGCCGTTTTGGATGAAGTGCATGCGTAGCGCCAGATCAGGCAGAGCTCAAGAGTGATAAGAAAACTCGCGATCCATCTAAAAAAAACTAGTACAAAGACCAGGTTAAAGGCATCAAAACCACGGAGGCAGCCGGTAAGATTCGGTCATAATGCGGGGCATAGTTATTGTGATCTGCTGTGCGTTATGCTCCGGCTGCGCTTCAGCGTCAGCTGCCACGTCAACGCAAATGTTTGTTCAGTCCATCATTGAATGTCATTTATACGAGCACTGCTATTTATGAAATATATTTATTGCTGTATTTTCAATGAATACCCGCAATTATGAAGTTACATTTTTAACAAATTAATTGTGTAAATTGAATTAATCATGGGATCATGAATTTAACTGTTCATTAATGTTATATATTTATTGTGGTAAATTGATAAAATATTATGTCTTGTTTAGGTTTTTAACTATATATACATAACCAGCACCTCGCCATTGCTGTTGAAATCTTTCAAGGGATTGAATGAAGCAGAACAAAGTGTGTTTGGATGGTGTGTGAAGTCCTGATCGTAAAACTCCTGGATGCTTTCCCCTTTCAAGTGGGGCATAATAACTTGACAGTGAAAAACCGGATGACAATGGAAAACCTAACTATGGAAGTCCAAAAACTGTGAACTGGATTTGTGAAAAGAAGACAAGTGTTCTGAATAACTTAAAAGAGCCCAACAAGCAAACCTAAAATGTCTGGGACAGTGAAATCTGTGGAACAACTGAAGGCTGAGAGGATGATAGCCAAAAGATCCTTCTCAAGTCTCGTCAACACTATACTCCGAAATTACAAAGACATGACTGAAGAGGAATTAAAGGAAAGTTTCAATCAGTTTATGCTAGAAGCTGAGAAAGTCATGAATGTAAATGATGAAGTGGGGATGGGACTCATTGCAGAGTTAGAGGCAAGGCTGGAAACTGAAGATGATGTTTTAACAGAACAGCAAAGAGCCGACTTAACGAAAACTGCAAATAAATGTGAGTCAAAGCTGAGAGAAACCAAAGCTCTACTTCAAGATACAACAAATCTGCAAAAGACATGTACAATCAGTGAAAACGATGGGTTCCATCATATGGCCAAGAGTCGGCCAAAGTCGTCTCAAAACGCTTGACATGATGATCCCAAAGTTAGTTTCCAGAAAAGCAGAATTCATAAAAATAAAGATCAGAGAGTCTGAAAAGCAAAGGATTGTTTTTCCCACAAATGTTCCAACGCCTGTTTCAAATTGAAGCCCATGAACCTCCCTAGGTTTGGAGGACATCAGCGTGACTTCCACAGATGGAGGAAAGAATGGGAGGCCCTTCAGAAGCAGGGTGAACCAACCGGTTCAAGGGAAGTAAAGAAGTACCAGTTGTTAGATAGCCTCGACGAAAGAATCATAAGAACTCTTCGTCTGAATACCTATAACACAGCAGGAGAAATACTCTGAGTTCTAGAGAACTACTTTGGGAACCAAACTGCTATTGCGATTAAAATAGTGAAAGAGTTGCAAAGAATGCCACCTGTAAAAAGTCATCAACCAAGAAAAATAATTAACCCCTGTTGATCAAAATGGTAAACCAGTGAAATCTGAGCTGTGTGGAGCTGTGTTTGCATCCCGTCTGAAAAAGGACTTTGAAGACCACAGTCAGATCAAAGTTAAGAAGTGGCACCATTTCCTGAGTGGACTGTGCTGCTCAGATTTGACTGAAGATCAGTGCTGAGAATTGTTAATGCTGTCAGAGTGAGACAGGCTGTTTTCCTGAGAAACTTCTCTCCAAAAGAAGGATTTGTTGGTCCTAATAAACTGTCATAGAAGACTTTGTAGTTCTTCTGTGTGTTCATGTGTGTTCATTCATGGACAAGTGTGTCCCACTTTTTGACAGCTATTTATTGTTTACTGTCAGTGCAAAACCTCTGAACTCCTCCTGAGTTTAAAGACCAGCTTCTTCTTTACATTTGATGTAATTTGTTCTTTGTAACAAACTATTTGAGCCATTCATGCTGAAAATGGTTAATGAACAATGTCCATGTGATCCAGGACTCCTCCTACTTTCTGTCACCTTGAAAGGAAAAAACACTGACAGAGTTCATGTTTTTGTTGCTGTTTTTATGTTATTCCTCAGAAAAAGTGATATCAGAGAAAAATGTAAGAATTTTCTTTTGACATAAAAACAGACTCGTGGAAATCAGTTGGTAAATGTCATTTTTATTAGCAGATTTTTCTTTAAAGTTAAACTGTAACAAGTCAAGAAGAGTTAAAGAAAGAGAATAAAGAAGAAGTGCACAGAAAGCAGATTTCTGTCAGTGTCTGAGTTCAGGACTGGGAGCACTGGTCTCTCCTGAGAGTCTCTGAGACTGGAGTCTGGGATCCTCTCTTGGCCTCACAGGTCACCTTCTCCCACTGGTCTGCAGAGAGCCTCAGGGTGCTGCTCCAGCTGTAGAGGCCGTCCTTCTGCAGCACCCCGGGGCTCCTGCTCTCCTCCCTGCTGCTGCTGCCGACCACCTTCCAGGACAGAGTCCAGTCTGAGGGGAAGCCCTTGTTGGCCACACACATGAGTGTGGCCTTCCCCTGCTGCAGCTTCTCCATGGAGGGGGCCAGCACTGTCAGGGAGGGCGGGGCATCACCTAGGAGACACCAATCAGCTTAGAGGACAGGAAGCACACAGCTGTCAATCCAAAAGCTCTGATTGGATGGAGTGCTTTCAGTTGTAGGAAGGTTTGTGTTCAGGTGTTTTTCTGCTCCATCAGTCATTGATTCACACATTCTTTCACTTCCTTGAAGAAATCTCTCATGCAGATCAGCAACAAGAGAAACTTCAGTTTCTAATGAAAAATGTCCAACTGGGTTGGAAAAAGAGCAGATGCATTTTCATGAAACAAGTTTGGTCTGAATGTCTTTAAAAAGCTTGATCATACAAGAAGGAAATGTACAAATTAGGACAAAAACACAACAATCATGTCAGGTTTCTGTCAGAAAAACTTTTGAAATAACAATTAATGTTCAGAAATATCAAATGTTCAAAAATCAATTTTGTGAGTAAAAACTGCCTTTTAATGCACGATGACCACATTAACATAACATAATTGCTATAAAGAAATACACCTAATAGGATGTTATGTTATTAAAAAATTAATTTGAATAAAATAGAGTTTCGATTTACTTAATAGAAACTGAAACTTAACCTAAATTTTTTTTCAGGTACTTTTTAAAAAGTATTTCATTCTGGTTCCTCCACCAAAAGTTCACCACTTTGACACAAACTGACTAATTTGTTTTACAAAAACCTCTGACTCTACAGAGACTCTTTCCAACTGTTTTAATATCAACTAAATATTTCTAATTTCTTGATTCCACTAGAAATTATGATTTATTTTATATTAAGGCGACACAATTTTGTATTTTCAAGTTTCACGCTAAGTCTGCTTATAGAAAATATATTTTACCAAAATTAATAGTATGTCATTTAATGAACTACTATTAACTCAGGATCAATTAAAAAAGGAAACAAGACATGAAAACATAAAAATCAACCACAAGATCTACTTACTTCCAAACTCCAGTCTGGTTCCTCCACCAAAAGTCCACCACAGTGATCCAAACTGATGGAAGCGTCGTACAAAAACCTCTGACTGTACAGAGACACGCTCTCTGACTCTGAAACAAACAAACTCAACTGATGACAGAAAACGTGAAAACAACACATCTTAGTCTTAGAATTCTAAATGTTCTCAGTAATTAAACTCTTTTAATGATGTTCTTACTCAAGAACTTGTAAATAGTGTTCCATTAAAATTAAATGATGACACAAACACAGAAATCCCCCCAAAAATGTTTAAATATCTCTTCTGAATCCAAAATAAAAGCATGCATGTAATGAATGAGTTTAAATGTGGCTGCAGTTTGTTTGAACCAACAACTTGTTTAAAATGTTGCTCTGCAGAAACTCCAAAAATCAACATTTAATCAGCAGAAGTTCTGACTTCAATGCAATAAACAGCTGAGTCAGTCCATTGAAGTAGAATTATCTTTGGAGTTCAATCTGTCTTTCAGCATTTATGATTAAATGTTTCATATTTTCATATAAAAACTCAGTATTGTGAATCTTTAATATCCTGCTGCTTTGTCATGTTCGTCTGTATATCCAGACAAAAGATAAGAACAATTCTTGTTGCGATTTGTTCAAAGCTAAGTTTCATGTTGAATAATGTAAAATGACGGCTGTCCTTCATCACAGCAGAAGACACA
This sequence comes from Oryzias latipes, assembly GCF_053564925.1. Taxonomy (NCBI): domain Eukaryota; kingdom Metazoa; phylum Chordata; class Actinopteri; order Beloniformes; family Adrianichthyidae; genus Oryzias; species Oryzias latipes. Next base: position 27,594,798 of record NC_136247.1, on the reverse strand, counting down.
GAAATCCTCCTCCTCCTCATCTTCCTCCAAAACATGAGTGTGATGTGTGTCCTCATCTGGACTCTCCTCTGCTGCTGCTTCACAGGTAAAGTCCAGAGAATCCAACTCCTCTCCTTTATGAACATCCGTCCCTCTGAAATGAAGGCCACAAAAGCATGAAGCTGCTTTCTGTTTCTGTCTCTGTCTCCTCAGAGTCCAGAGGACAGGTCACAGTGACTCAGCTTGGAGCATTGAGCTCTGCTGTAGGACGAAATGTCTCCATCTCATGTAGGACCAGTCGGGATGTTGATGTTTCTCTTATAAGCGGCGATCACTTTTTATCCTGGTACCAACAGAAAGATGGAGAATCTCCTAAACTACTCATTTACTGGGCTACCTATCAAGAATCAGGGATTCCAAGTCGTTTTACAGGCAGTGGATCAAACTCTGATTTCAATCTGACCATCAGTGGAATTCAGGCTGAAGATGCAGCAGTTTATTACTGTCAGAGTTATCATGAAATCAACAGTCAGTATCTGTTCACACAGTGAAAAACAGTCTTACAAAAACCTCCCTCATTCTGGTTGTGTCAGGATATGAGGTAGACACAAAATTGCAGGACGCAGGATCTTCCAATGAGAACTCGAATTTAATCGTCAATTTGCTCTTAAGCCAAAAGATTCATGTAACTCTGTGAACAGCACAAAACAATCTGGCAACAAGTGCAGGGGAGACGCAGACTATAAGCATGAGGATAGATTAAACAATTACAAACAGGTGCGCACATCAGGGAGGGCAGGTGAACACACTGAGGGAAGGTCAAGACAACTGAAATGAGAGGACATGTGAGATACAGGAAGTAACAAAATAAAAGCTGAAACAAAACCCATTCTCACCCTGGCTCCTATACCTCACAGTACCCCCTCCTCAACGGGCGCCTCCGGGCGCACCGCCGGGCTTGTCCGGATGACGCCTATGAAAGTCCCGAATCAGAGTCTTGCACAGAATCCTGGAGGGTGGTTCCCAGGACCTCTCCTCAGGCCCGTATCCCTTCCAGTCTACAAGGTACTGAAGGCCCCTTCCTCACCGTCTGACGTCCAGCAGGCGGCGCACATCGTAGGCAGGCTGACCATCAATGATGCGAGGAGGAGGTGGTGGAGGGGATGACTGTTGCAGCCGACTCGTGACATGTGGCTTAATCTGGGAAACATGGAAAACGGGATGGACCCGCATGGATCTTGGTAGGCGTAGTCTCACTGCCACAGGCTTAATGACCTTCAACACCTCAAAAGGTCCGATGTACTTTGGAGAGAGTTTCTTCGATTCTGTCCGGAGCTTTATGTTTGCTGTTGGAAGCAGGACGAACTGACCTGGTGAGTATGCGGGTGCAGGAGCACGATGCCTGTCAGCCAGCCTCTTGTTGGTTTCAGAAGAGCGAAGCAGGGCAGCACAAGCCTCTCTCCAGACGCGTCTGCAGCGGCGATATAGGTGCTGGACCGATGAAACCGCAACTTCTCTCTCCTGCTCAGGAAACAAGGGGGGTTGGTAGCCCAGGGAACATTCGAAAGGGGACATTCCTGAGGCTGATGAGGTCAGAGAGTTGTGGGCATATTCAACTCAGGGCAGAAAGGCGCTCCAGGAGGTCTGGTGGCGAGAACAGACGCATCGGAGGCCTACCTCTAGGTCTTGGTTCGTTCTTTCAGCCTGCCCATTAGACTGGGGATGAAAACCTGAAGAGAGGCTGGCAGTGGCACCAAAAGCAGTGCAGAAGGCCTTCCACACTCTAGATATAAACTGTGGTCCCCGATCCGAGACCATGTCCACCGGAATGCCGTGCAGCCTGAAGACGTGAGTCATGACTAGTTTTGCGGTCAATGCAGCAGACGGCAGCTTGTTTAAGGCCACAAAGTGGGCGGCCTTGGAAAAACGGTCCACCACTGTCATGACTACGGTTTTACCCACAGAGGGGGGCAGACCAGTTACAAATTCCAATGCAATGTGGCGGCTCGGAACAGATAAGGGATGGAGAAGTCCAGCAGGTGGGCGATTACTGACCTTGTTCTGAGCACAGACTATGCAGGCAGAAACAAACTCCTTGGTGTCCCGTGTCAGACTGGGCCACCAGAACCGGCGACGCAGAAATGAGATGGTTCTGCGGACCCCTGGGTGACAGGTCAGACGAGATGCGTGAGCCCACTGGAGGACCTGACTTCTTACAGTCTTAGGAACGAAAAGTCTGTCTGAAGGGCCCCCTCCAGGGTCTGGTTCCTGGGTTTGTGCAGCCTTGATGTCCCTCTCCAGCTGCCATGAGAGCGCGCCCAGAACACAGGAGGTAGGAAGTATAGTTGCGGACTGCTGGACCACCGCGGCTGGTTCCTGTTGTCGTGAAAGGGCGTCCGGCTTGATGTTTTTGGAGCCAGGACGGTAGGACACCACAAAGTCAAAACGATTGAAAAACAATGACCACCGCGCCTACCTGGGATTCAGCCGTTTTGCAGTCCGGATGTAGGACAGATTCTTGTGATCGGTCCAGACCACAAATGGCTGAGCCGCCCCCTCCAACCAGTGCCTCCATTCTTCTAAAGCAAGCCTAATGGCCAGCAGTTCCTTGTCCCCCACGTCATAATTAATCAAATCAAACTTTATTTATAAAATAGCGCTTATCATGCATTTCATGCAGCTCGAAGCGCTTTAACATTAGAAACAAAAAACACACAACATTACAGTAAAAACCCAACCCACCCTACACCCTTCCCACTCCCCTCCATTAAAGCACATGACCCACGACAATGAATGTTGACTACCAATGCAAGTTAAAATAAATAAATAAATAAATGAATAAATAAATAAAAAAGCAAGCAAGCAAACAAGCAAGCAAGCAAGCAAACAAACAAACAAACAAACAAACAAACAAACAAACAAGGCTCGGCTCTGCTGCGAGGAAACGGCATTTGGGAATCTCTTCATACCAGGAGCCAGCCCGGCCACGGGAGCATCGCCAGAGCGCCAACCCAGACCGGGACAACACCAGGGTCCACTTCACAGCCGTGAGGCTGCAAAATTAAACCCCAGCCGCCCCAGCAAAGGCAAGAACTGCAACAACAGCCACCGGGCAAGCCGGCAACCCTGGCAGAAAAGACTCCCACAAGAAACACTGGGGCTAAAATCACAATAAGATACTAAAATTATAAGATTTATTAAAAATATATATATATAAATAATAATAAATAAATAAAATAAAAAAAATAAAAAATAAAAATAAATAAAAAATAAATAAATAAATATAAAAAAAACTGAGAATAAGATGCATAAAATGAAATGAAATATAGTATAGAATATAGCCTATAATAAAACTAATAGAATAAATTAGCAGTTAAAATCAACTAAAAGCTAAATTAAAAAGGTGGGTCTTGAGCCTCTTCTTAAAAACCTCTACAGTCTCTGCGGCCCTGAGGCCCTCCGGCAAGCCGTTCCACAGGCGAGGACCCTAATGGCAGAACGAAGCCTCACCATAAGTTTTGGTCCTCACTTTAGGAACAACTAAGAGGCCAGCACCGGAGGACCTCAGGGTCCGCGAGGGCTCATATTTTAAAAGAATATCATTTAAATAAGAAGGCCCAAGACCATAAAAACACTTATAAACCATTAAAAGAACTTTAAAATCAATCCTGAAACGCACAGGGAGCCAATGCAGCGACTTTAAAATCGGTGTAATGTGTTTCCGCCCCCTGGTCCTCGTCAGAACTCGTGCCGCTGAGTTCTGCAATAGCTGTAGATTTGAAATAGACTTTTTGGGTAAACCAGAGAGCAGGGCATTACAGTAATCTAAACGACTGAAAATAAAAGCATGCATTAGCACTTCTGTGCTGGCAAGAGAGAGGAACGGGCGGACTCTGGCAATGTTTTTAAGATGATAAAATCCTGTATTGACGACATTTTTAATGTGTGGGATAAAATTTAGCTCAGAGTCAAAAAGTACGCCCAGGTTTCTCACACATTGAGAAGGTTTAAAATTATGAAGATGTGGTAAAATCATCTCTCTCTTGTCTTCAGAACCGATGATTAGAACTTCAGTTTTGTCCTGGTTGAGCTGTAAGAAGTTTTCTGCCATCCATAACTTTATATCTAAAATGCAGTTTAAAAGAGTGTTAGTGTTAGAGATTAGTCTCTGCTGGAGTAAGCCGACGAGAGAAGAATGTGCAAGGATGCAGTTTGTGATCTGCACCCATCCGTTGAGACAACACAGCCCCTACCCCACTGTCAGAAGCGTCTACCTCCACTATAAACTGGTTGGCAGGGTCGGGTTGAGCCAGGACAGGCGCAGAGGTAAAGAGCTGCTTGAGCTTCCGGAAAGCAGAGTCTGCAGCTACCGTCCATTGAAAATGTGAGGAGGTGGAGGTCAGGCCCGTAAGCGGCGCAGCTACAGAGCTGTAATTTCTAATGAACCTACGTAGAAAATTGGCAAACCCCAAAAACCGCTGGAGCTGTTTGCGGCTAGTAGGAATAGGCCAATTCACCACCGCGCTCACCTTAGCCGGATCCGGTCTCACCTCCCCACCAGCAACTACAAAGCCCAGGAATGACACACTGGGGGAGTGAAACTCGCACTTCTCTGCCTTCACATACAGCTTATTCTCCAGCAGCCGCTGGAGCACCAGACGAACATGCCGCCTATGTTTGCTGGGATCCCTGGAGAAGATAAGGATGTCATCCAAATAAACAAAGACAAAACGATGGATGAAGTCCCGTAACACATCATTAATCATCCCCTGAAATACTGCAGGGGCATTTGAAAGTCCAAAAGGCATAACTAAATACTCATAATGTCCGAGTGGAGTGCTGAATGCAGTCTTCCACTCATCACCAGCCCTGATGCGCACCAGGTAATAAGCGTTGCGCAAATCCAGCTTTGTGAAAACCCGGGCCTCCTGCAGGGCCTCAAATGCAGAATTCATAAGAGGAAGAGGATAACGGTTCTTTATGGTGATTTCATTCAGCCCACGATAGTCGATACATGGGCGGAGGGTGCCATCCTTCTTCCCAACAAAAAAAAATCCAGCACTAACAGGAGATGAAGACGGTCTAATCAGACCTGTGCTCAGGGAGTCAGCGATATACTGCTCTATGGCTTCCCTCTCCGGTCTTGACAGGCTGAAAAGCCGACTCTTAGGCAGAGCAGCACCAGGTTGCAGGTCTATGGAGCAGTCGTAGGGTCTGTGAGGAGGTAAAGAGAGTGCTCGGGATTTAGAAAAAACCTCCCCTAGGTCATGATATTCAGACGGTACTTTGGAGAGGTCATGTGAGGACGGCTGCCTAACTGGGACTGCGGGATCAGCTCCCGGAGGCCGAGCTGAACGCAAGCAGGCAGTATGGCAGTGGTCGCTCCAACTGCTGTTCCGGTTGGTGGGCCAGTCAATAACAGGGTTATGAGTAATAAGCCAAGGATAACCTAAAACAACCGGATTGTGAGAGGATTGAAACAGGAAAAAACGGGTGTGCTCATGATGGTTCCCAGAAATGATGAGGTGGACTGGCTCAGTGACCTGGTTAACAGTGGCCACAGTGTCACCATTAAGAGAGACGACCTGCAAAGGACGGGGTAGTGACTCAGTCTTTAAGCCTGCCTGCTTGGCTAGCTCGGCATCCATGAGGTTCTGCTCAGCACCTGAGTCTAACAAAGCCTGAACAGGAATCCCCCTACCCTCAAACATAATATGACCCTTCAGGAGACAGGAAGTAGATCTGGTGGGCATTTGGCCACCACTCGTCAGTGTGCCCACTCTCAATGACGAGCGGCGGCGTTTGGGCAATCCCTGCAGAAATGACCCCGCTGTCCACAGTAAAGGCACTCACCTGCCGTCATCCGCCGTACACGCTCTGAGGGAGACAGACGACCCCGACCCAGCTGCATAGGCTCATCAGCGGAGCTGGAGTCTCTGTGGGAGGAGCAGAAGGAGGTGAGTAATGTGGGGCGTGGTCACTGGACTGCCCCCTGGGTTAAACAGTCTCCAGCCGGCGTCCCCGTCTCCAGCAGCCTGTTGTCAATCCTGACCGCCAGGGCGATGAGGAGCTCCAGGGATGATGGTAGATCCAAAGGAGCGAGGTGGTCCTTCATCTCCTCAGAAAGTCCCTCTAGGAAGGCGTCCGTGAGCGCAGCGGGGTTCCAATCGCTCTCCGAAGCGAGAGTACGGAACTCAATGGCGTAATCCGCCACACGCCGCCTCCCCTGTCTCAGCCGCATCAGCGCCCGAGCTGCCTCCCGTCCCGGCTTTGTGTGCTGGAACACAAGGGTGAAGGCCTCGAGAAAGGCTGGGAGAGATGCGCAGGTGGCTGCTCCACGTTGCCACTCCGCGGTGGCCCACGCTCCGGCTCTCCCGGTGAGGTGAGATATGATGAAAGCCACTCTGGAGCGATCCGTGGGGTAGTTCACAGCCTGCAACTCAAAGTGGAGCTCGCATTGGGTGATAAACGCCCGACAGTCCCCGGAGTCGCCCGAAAATCTCTCCGGTCGGGCCAGCTGAGCCGCGGGGGCGACAGATGTCTGGACAGGAGCCAGATGCACCGAAGCAGAGGAGGGAGAATGGAGTGGAGGTGTTGATGGAGGGTGCTGGATCCGTCCCGCTAGCTGCTCGATCTGCTTACTGACTGCGGTCAGCTGTTGCTCATGGCGATCAGACATCTCCAGTAAACCTCCCCGAAGAAAGCTCAGCTGTTCCTCCTGCTGACGGATCATCCACTCCTGGCTGGGGAGTCCCGCATGTGATGTGTCTGCGTCCGCTGTGTCCATTTTTATGGCCAGATTGTAATGTCAGGATATGAGGTAGACACAAAATTGCAGGACGCAGGATCTTCCAATGAGAACTCGAATATAATCATCAATTTGCTCTTAAGCCAAAAGATTCATGTAACTCTGTGAACAGCACAAAACAATCTGGCAACAAGTGCAGGGGAGACGCAGGCTGTGTCCGAATTACCGCCCTAACCCCTATATAGTGCACTATATTTCTGACCTTATTACAAACTCTAAACCTTCCACCTGCCAACTGGATCCCATTCCTACATCTCTCGTTAAATCCTGTCTCCTTTCTCTTCTCCCATCAATTACCAACATTATTCACTCCTCTCTCATGTCTGGTATTGTTCCACATTCTCTAAAAGTCGCCTCTATAACTCCAGTTTTGAAAAAACCTGGTCTTGACCCAAATAACTTTAATAATCTTCGCCCAATCTCTAATTTACCTTTCATTTCCAAAATCCTTGAAAAAACTGTTGCTCTTCAGCTCCGTGCTCATCTTTCCAGTAACAACATCTACGAACACTTTCAATCTGGTTTCCGCCCACTCCATAGTACAGAAACAGCTCTTTTAAAAATCACAAACGACCTCCTCTTAGCTTCGGACTCCGGTTCACTGTCCATTCTAATTCTCCTTGATTTACCTGCTGCTTTTGACACCATTTCCCACAATATTCTTATTCACAGACTTCAAACTATTGGTATTTCTCACACCCCTCTGTCCTGGTTTTCTTCATACTTATCAGACCGTAGTCAATTTATCCATATTAAACCTCATATGTCAAACACCTTCACACTCTCTGCTGGTATTCCCCAGGGCTCAGTCCTAGGTCCCCTTCTCTTCATCATTTACATCCTCCCTCTTGGTTCTCTCTTCCATAAACACAACATTAATTTCCATTGCTATGCGGACGACACCCAGCTCTACATTTCTACGAAACCCTCCTCATCACTTCCTCCTTCCTCCCTTACCCTCTGTCTGCAAGAAATCCATTCCTGGTTCTCTTCAAATTTTCTGCAACTCAACAGTTCCAAAACTGAAGTCCTCCTTGTAGGCACTCCATCCACTATTTCCAAATCCAATAGCTTCTCCATCTCTGTCAATGACTTCTCTGTTCTTCCCTCCCCCCAGGTAAAGAGTCTGGGTGTCATCCTCGACAGCTCACTTTCGTTCCAATCTCATATTAATAACATCACCCGTTCTGCTTACTTTCATCTTCGCAATATATCTCGTCTCCGCCCTTTTCTCACACCTCATACAACTGCTGTACTTGTTCATAGTCTTGTCACTTCTCGGATCGATTATTGTAATTCCCTCCTGTTTGGTTTGCCCAATAAAACACTCAAAAAATTGCAGCTTCTTCAAAATTCTGCAGCCCGCATTATCACCAGGACCCCGTTATCCCACCACATCACACCAGTTCTCCAAAACTTACACTGGCTTCCCATAAAACAAAGGGTTAGTTTCAAGATTCTCCTCATCACCTTCAAAGCACTCCATAACCTGGCTCCACCCTACATTTCTGACCTTCTTCACATTTCCATTCCCTCCCGATCTCTCCGTTCCACTTCCTCTCTCCAACTCCATGTCCCACCTGCCCGTCTTGCCACCATGGGGGGCAGAGCTTTCAGTCGCTCTGCCCCTCAGCTGTGGAATTCTCTTCCTCCAGATTTACAGAACACCGACACACTGCCACTATTCAAATCCAAACTCAAGACCCATCTCTTCAAACAATCATACAGTTAATCCATTCAGTTATCGCAACCTCATTTGTCTGTTTGTCTGTTTTTCTATCCTATAATTTTTTATGTATCCATCTTAAATGTTTTTATTTATTATTTTTTTACTATGTCTTTATGTTTACTCATGTTTTACTCTGATAATTTCTTATTGACGTTTTATTCTGTTTTTCTTATTTTAACCTTGTACAGCGACCTTGGGTGACCTGAAAGGCGCTTGAAATAAAATTTATTATTATTAAATTTATTATTATATAGTGCGGTCGCCATTTTGTAGTGCTGTCCGAATCTACAGTTCAAAAATCATGTGCACTAGAAATTTCCCAGAATTCTTTACGAAAAAACAGTGTGGATCGATGCTCACTCGATCGGCGAATATTGCCCAGAATGCACTGCATTCATACCAGAATGCATTGCGTGTGACCCACAATACACTGCGCTTGAATTATTCGAAGATGGCGGACGGTTGCGCGAGAAAGAGGACTTAAAAATGTAAGTATATTTAAAAGTATCAAGTATCTGTTGTAAAATATATTTGTAAATACGTTAGATGATGTGTTTAATATGTTATATTCCTCAATCGACTATCTACATTGTTTGGAAGCTCATCAATTTCGGTAATGCTAAAGCTAACGCTAGCGCGAATTAGCGCCGAATGCTAAAAAACAAACGCTGTTGATATTACATAAAAAAATGAGTGAGTTCTAACTGTAGTAATAAGTTATTAACACATAAAATGTGTTTATATATGTAGGGACTGACGAGGATAAGGAAAATCTGATCCAGCATCTGTGGATGGAGAAAGATAGCCTGTTTGTTATCAGGCAAGCTCGTGCCGGATGGGAGTAAGAGACACTTGATCAGATTTGTATTTATTTATCATTAAACTGTAATCGTTGTCATGTTGGGGTAAAGGTTGTTGTTGAAAGAGGAGAGGAGGAAAGAGCACGAAGGGACAAAGAGTAACAGGAGAGTCTGTTAAGCTTACCTGAGTTTAAAATATTGTTCACAAAATGTAACGTAGTCGTTGTTTTTGCAATTTGTTCAATAAATGCAGGAACAAAAATGAATTATTTACATGCATTATTTAAATCTGAGCCATTTTTAACAATCTCAAAAGAATTTTCATATAAATATCAAATGTACATATTTACATTTTCGTTTTATATGTTAACATTTTTTTTTATACATCTTAACAATAATCCTGGTCTTCTAGAGTCATGTGTGTCACAGTTCTTGTGAGAAACTTTATTTCGGTTAAGTTAAACAAACAAACTTAAAAACATCAACATAAACATTGACACTGATCAATGTCAACATAAACATTGAAAATAATAATAATAATAATAAATAAATAAACATAACATAAACATTGAACAAAATTAACCGAAAAAGGTGTTGGGTGAAGCCAAGGCTTATTTCCCCAACCCTGAATACAAACATTACATCTACCTACAAACTGTTAGAACCTTAAATCAGAAAAGAAAAAAGATGAAAAAACCAAAAACCAAAAACAAAACAAACACTTCTCAAAATGACCTCACAACCACCAAAGTCTCTCAGTCCAGAAGGTATTTTTGAAACATTTTAACTTTATACATTTTCTTAAAGTGCAGTATGGATTTTGCATTTTTCAGTTCGTCTGATAATAAATTCCACATGTTGACCCCCTGAACAAAAACACTATTTCTTAATGCGTTAGTTCTGACCACTTTCTTTTTAAACATATCTTTACCTCGAAAATCATAATTATCAACTTTTATTTCGAACAAACTCAGTATTTTGGCAGGTACACATTGTTTTTTAACTTTAAACATAAAAATTCCAGTACTAAGATAAACTAAATCATAAAATTTTATTGCCCTTAATTTAGGAAATATTTGTTTTGTGGATTGATTGTATGAAGAGTGGTTTACAATTCTAATTGCTTTTTTTTGCAGAATAAAAATAGGTTTTGTATTTGACTTGTAACTATGCCCCCAGATTTCTAAACAATAGGTCAAATAAGGAATCATGAAGGAACAATATAGAATATACAATGTAGCTGTGTTTAAAAAATATTTGACTTTATGTAGGATGGCTAATGATTTGGACAATTTAGAGAGAATATAAGTTATGTGTGGTTTCCATGATAATGTATGATTCAAGATTACTCCCAGAAATTTTATTTCATTTACTCTTTCAAGAACAACATCCTCAATTTTTAACTCAGAGATGTTTTCCCGTTTTCTATAGCCAAATATAATGTACTTGGTTTTATTTTGATTTAAAGACAGTTTGTTTGAATCAAACCATTGTTTGATTATGGATAATTCTTTTGTTATGTCTGAAAGAAGCTTTTCCAGGTTATCTCCAGATAAATAATATCTTGGAGAATTGGGATAATAATGGTATTGGGATAATAATGAAATTGGTCTGTAATTTGTAAATATATGGCGATCTCCATTTTTAAAAATGGGAATAATTTTTGCTATTTTCATGTTATTTGGAAAAATGCCCTCCCTAAAAGACATGTTAAATATATGAGTTAGTGGTTCAACAATGAACTCAATTGTGTTTTTAATTAATGAAATATCAATGTCATTCCAATCTTTGGATCTTTTATTTTGAAATGTTCTTACAATTTCTAGTATTTCATTTGAACTAACCTCAGACAGAAACATTGAGAACTTGTTTGATTGGATACTAAGTTCTTTCAACTTCTTTATTGGCTCTTTTATTTCCATTGCAAGTTTATTTCCAACATTAGCAAAGTATTCATTTAATTCATTTGCAATAAGCATTGGGTTTCTGATCTGAATATCATTTTTTTTAAAATAACTTGGATACTCTTGTTTCTTATTGTTTTTTTTGGTTAATTTGTTTATTATTTTCCAAGTCTCTTGCATGTGTAATTTGTGTTGCTCAATTAACTTATGATAATACTGTTTTTTAGAATTTCTTATTATATTCACCAATTTATTTTTATAATTTTTATATGTATTTTCTGGTTCTTTACTTTTTTCGCTTACAAACTGTCTGTATAGTGCATTTTTCTTTTTACAAGCCTTTTCAATACCTTTGGTTATCCAAGGCTTTTCGTTATTTTTTTTATGACTAATTTTAATTTTTGGACAGTTTAAATTATAAAGCTCTATGTATCGATGCAGAAAGGCATCATAAGCTTCATTCACATTGGTAGAAGCATAGATTTCATTCCATGTTTGATTACATAGAGCCCTCCTAAATGAATCAATGTTATCAGAACTGCAACACCTTATCCATTTTCCCTGGGTCTGTGTATACATTTTCTTTGAAGACACATTTTTCAACACTGCAAACACAGGCAAGTGATCAGTAATATCACAAAACAAAAGGCCTCCCAAAATTTCTTTATCAGTTCTATTTGTGAATATGTTATCTAGCAACGTTGCTGATTCTGTGGTTATACGTGTAGGCTTATTAATTATTGGGCATAATGGAGCTGAAAGGAAAGCAGAGATTTGTCTTCGCAGACGAACGCCACTTTACTCGTCCTACTGGTTCCTGCTGTGGCTCAACATCTGTGGCTCCAAGCAGTCCCCTTCGCTGATGCACAGATTGTGCAGAACTGAACTGCAGGCAATGATTTTCATTGCAAAGGTTGGTTTTACTTCCAGTGCCCCCAGAAATATTGCTCTCCTCCTCATCTTCATAATGCCAAATGCTCTCTCGACCACAGAGCGTGTCTTGGCGTGGTGCTGGTTGTAACGGGCCTGAAGCGCATTCCTCATGGGTTCCCTGTAGGGTGTCAGCAGCGTGATGGGATGAGCAATGCAGGGATACCCAACATCACCCAAAAGGATCCTTCAGGTGGGTAATGTTTTATTTACATAAATTGGGCTTTTACGTAGAACCTGTGAACTGTGGACTGATCCTTGATTCCCAACAAAAATATCTCTAAATTTGGCATTAGTCACGTACAGCCTGCAGTTGAATAGAATAAAAAAGCTTCCTGTTAAAATAACAAGCTGCATTTTCTTTTAGGGCCTTTATTCTTAAGTGGCAGCCATCGATGCTCCCTACGACCTTTTGGAAGGTGGAAGACTCAGCGAGCTGCTAAAAAACCAGAGGTGACTAATGGTAGTTCATTCCCACTGGATGCTGGGTGACCCTGCTCATCAGCTGGAGGATGCGGTCTGCCGTCCTGTGGACAACGTCGCTCACAGTGGACCGTGGCATGTCAAAGGCTCTGGTTACCACACCGTAAGATGTGCCACACGCCAGCCAGAAAAGGAACACCAGGACCTCAGTCTCCTGTGTGCCCCCCCAGAGTGTGAGGAACCCGAAACTGCTCCACCAGATGCTCAATGGTCCTGCGGGTCAACCGATCTGCGGGTCTGCGGGTCTGGTCTGGACCGTCAGCGTGAAGGGCCACGACAGACACCTTTATGTTGGCAAAGCAGTAGAGACGTGGAAGACCCTGTAAAATAGAAAAATAATTATTTCATTGAGAAAATTAAATCTGATTTTTTTGAATGTTTCATTTTATTCTGATGTCTTACATTTTAGTTTATGACGTATTTATAAATGCTGGAAAATCTCGTGGGTTTTTTTGGCTGGGTTTTTGGATTTTTATATAAATATTTAAAAATTATAGTATTTTTGTTTAAAACAAGTGATATGGTTTAACTCTGAATAAAAAATACTAAACTTTGATCTGACAATTGTTTCATGTAGTTAGACTATACAGTTCATAGTCCAGTGTTGAAAAATAATGTTAAAAAGTCTTACCCAGCAGACTGTGTGACCTTGAGCACAATTGGTAACAAATGCTTAAATTGAACTAATAAAAAAACTTTAAGTTTAACTCACAAGTTGTTCATGTCTGGTCAGGGGAATCCAGAGGAAATCTTCTGAAACGTCTGCTTCTCCTTGCTGCCCTGTGATGCTGCATATCTGCTCGTTTTTGGTTTGATCCCATGAAAAACGGTTGAATTATTGCCAGGAACACGGACAGATTCATATATAAAGCTATTTTCAGTAAGGTAGAAGAGAAAACTACAGAAAAAAAATGCCTCCTCGCAAGAGCCTGTAAATCGTTCAGCGGCACAAAAATAAATATTGCCATGGAGTTGAGGGTTTATTTATCAACAAATACATAAAAGCTACACCAATGTGTTTGTAATTTTATTATTTATGAATCAGCCACGTTTTCCATGATCAGAACACAGCAGATTCATAAATAGTCTTGATAAAATGTTCATATTTATTGTATTTTTACTTTGACAAATGGGTGTCATTCTCCGCGTTAAATAGAAATAGTTCCCCTCCAGACCAGGTGGTGGCGGTAATGCGCCACTTTGTTTTCGTGCCAAGTGCCATTTGAAAACACCCAAAAGAGAAAACTAGTGAGCACGGGTGTCCGAATTGCTTTGAAAATTCAGAGAACTATATAGAGAACAATATAGTGCCGCACTATATAGGGTTTTAGTAGTTAGGGGTTAGGGCAGTAATTCAGACACAGCCGCAGACTATAAGCATAGATTAAACAATTACAAACAGGTGCGCACATCAGGGAGGGCAGGTGAACACACTGAGGGAAGGTCAAGACAACTGAAATGAGAGGACATGTGAGAGGACATGTGAGATACAGGAAGTAACAAAATAAAAGCTGAAACAAAACCCATTCTCACCCTGGCTCCTATACCTCACAGGTTGAACAGAAACTGAACTGACTGCTGCAGCTGGAAGATGCTGCAGACACTGAAACAGTTCACTGAACATCCATTCTAACACAATAGACACCATGTTGAATCAGATTTAGTACAATTTGTAAATCTACTAATCCAGTTTACAATAATCAGAGCAAATTATATCATACATAATCTTCTTTTCCTCTTATTCTTTATCAAGGACCCTGGTATCAGATCTGTTGGTTCATGACTCCTTCCTTGTTGTGTTGCTCACCTGTAGCCTCAGGTGGAGCTCTTGATTAGTTTTTGGAGACTTTGAGAGGTAGGAGGAAAAGGTTTTCTAAAAACAGCAAATAACTTCTATAGTTTGAATAAAACACCTTTTTGTTGATAAAGGAGAAGTCAACAAGTTTTTTTTATGTGAGTTGACCCCCCCCCTCCCCCCCCAGGGCTGCTGTGGTCACAACACACCTTACGTTACCAGATCAAATGTCTAGCTCTCGTTTGTCTGAAAAAAGACGTTTAAGATACACGGTTGGTCCTTGCTCCTCCCTGGACCAACCGTGGGCCGGGTGGGTGGCTGCCTGGAGTGCGGAGCGGGTCTCCCTTGGGGGGTCCTGGCTCGTACCTGGGGTCGGGGCGGGGGGATGCCCAGAACTCCTGGGTGGTGGTGGGGTGCTCGTCTGGGGCTGTGGGCGTCCCTCTCCGGCGGGGCCCTGCGTTGGGTTCTTCCGGCACGGCGGGGGGCTGCTTTCCTGGCTGGGCTGGGGCGGCGCTCTCTTTCCCTCTGCGCCTCCCTGCTCTCTGGCTCTGGGGGCCTCGTGGCGGTCCTGCTGGCCCTGGCCTGGGTGGCGGTCTTGGTCGCCCGGGGGGCGGTTGTTCCCTGCCTGTTCCCGTATGGCGTTGGGGGAATTCCGGCTGCCGCTGCTGCTGCGGCGGGGGTCTGGGTGTGGGGGTGGCTGGGCGCTCCTCTTCCTTCTTTTCACATTCCACCATCCATTTTAGAAGAACAAAGGTGTTAGCTCACCTTTGCACTAATAGTTTGCATGATTGAATGAATGAAAGATTTCACACTAGTTGGTTTAAAGGCATAGGTATGCGTTCGTGAACACTATCTGTTTTGTGTACATGTTGACATGTGGACATTTTTGCAGCTAGCAGGTGTGTTGATAATATTTGAGTGTGTGTGAACAGGCCCCGCCCTTTTTGTACTACATTTGAACCGTACCGTGGTGATAAACAACCAGTAAACCTGTCTGCTCTATGCTGCTTCATGGTCTTACCCCCCTTCCCCTCCTATTATCACCCTCCTACCCCCCCCCCCCCCCCTCTCTCTAACGTCCCTCTCTCTTCTTCCCCTCTTTCCTTTTCCGTCCGGTCCAACACCAAAGATTTTCAAACATGATTGAAATTAATAAAGTTTGGCCTCAATTACAAAAGGGGTTTATTCAGACATACCTTTGGTTTGTCTGAAGATGAATAACCCCTCTTGTTAAAATAAAATATGTCCAACACAAGAGGCCCTCAGCTCTCATCTGTTTGCCTAACTGTTGGACAGGACAAGTTAGAAAAAAAAAAAAAAAAGTTTACCAAACTTTTATTTTAGTTTTTAATTATAAAGATTTTATTCAAAAATAATATTTTTTAGTAAGTTAAACACAAAAGTAGACAAATGCAGCTTTTAGGAATAAGTCAAATATATTGACATATTGGATACAAAACTTAAAGAGAAATAAATACATTTCAGATGTTAAAGCCCATAAATGTTAAAGAATAAAAAGCATCAGATATTTTTCTAATAATTGTTTTATTCAGTAAATGATAACGATGCTTCACATTTCCTTAAGGATGTATTTCCTTATTAACCTTGAAGCTTTTTTCCCCCACTCTTATTATAAATGTGATATTTATTTATAAAATAAAAAATACTACATTTTTAGTTTTTTTACAGTGAATACAAACAAACTGACATGATTCAGCATTTTGACTGTAATGCATTTTCATGTTTCAAAGATTTTGACTTTTGAATCTAAGATTCACAACAAATGATGTAAAACAAGATCATCAAAAATGTAACAGAAGTTTGATTCTTGCAAATGTTCAGTTTGATGCAGATTGAAGGAAACTTGAAAGTACCTTTAATGTCTAACTTTACAATTTTTATTTTGTTTGTCATCTATAATCTGAAATGACAAGTTGATATTTTTTCATTTTCTTTTTAAGTATTTAAGAGAATTCATGTTCCTGTTGGAATCAGTGGTTTCCATAGAGACACTTTGCATCAGCAGCTCCATGCTCCAGTGCTCTGGGAGACTTTATAGTCCTGAGAGTTGAAGACTGGATGACTGACAGCTGTCCTTCATCACAGCAGAAGACACAGAAATCCTCCTCCTCCTCCTCCTCATCTTCCTCCAAAACATGAGTGTGATGTGCGTCCTCATCTGGACTCTCCTCTGCTGCTGCTTCACAGGTAAAGTCCAGAGAATCCAACTCCTCTCCTCTATGAACATCCGTCCCTCTGAAATGAAGGCCACAAAAGCATGAAGCTGCTTTCTGTTTCTGTCTCTGTCTCCTCAGAGTCCAGAGGACAGGTCACAGTGACTCAGCCTGGAGCAGTGAGCTCTGCTGTGGGAGAATCTGTCTCCATCTCATGTAGGACCAGTCGGGATGTTTATGATGATGGAAGCGATCACTATTTAGCCTGGTATCAACAGAAAGATGGAGAATCTCCTAAACTACTCATTTACTCTGCTAGCACTCTAGAATCAGGGATTCCAAGTCGTTTTTCAGGCAGTGGATCAAACTCTGATTTCACTCTGACCATCAGTGGAATTCAGGCTGAAGATGCAGCAGTTTATTACTGTCAGAGTTTTCACTTCATCAACAGTCAGGATGTGTTCACACAGTGAAAAACAGTCGTACAAAAACCTCCCTCATTCTGCTGAATAGAAACTGAACTGACTGCTGCAGCTGGAAGATGCTGCAGACACTGAAACACTTCACTGAACATCCATTCTAACACAATAGAAACCATGTTGAATCAGATTTAGTATAATTTGTAAATTCTACTGACACAGTTCACAATATTCAGAGCATATTACATCATAAATAACCCCCCCCCCCCTATTTTTATCAATGACACTGGTATCAGATGTGTTGGTTCATAATAATGATAATAATACATTTTATTTATAATGTATTGTATAGAAACTTGGGGGAATAATTACAAGAGCTCACTACATCCTCTCTTTTTACTTCAAAAAAGAGCCGTCAGAATTGTACATAAAGCCGGATATCTTGATCATACAAACAATCTAGACTTTTAAAACTACATGACCTTGTGGATTTTTTCCACTGCGCAACTTTTATACAGAGCCAGTGGGAAATCGTTACCATTCAATATCCAAAAACAGTTCTTAGAAAATGAAGGAGGCTACAGACTGAGGGGATGTAGGAACTTCAAGATCAAACTGATAAGAACCACAAAGAAAAGTTTCTGTGTGTCGGTGTGTGGCACTAAACTTTGGAACGGTTTAAGTAATGAGCTCAAAAAATGTTCAAATATTCAAGAAAATGTATAAAGAAACTCTGATTTCAGGATATGAAGATAAGAGGATTTAAGGATCAACAGGTGTTTGAATAATTCCAAATCCATGTGTGAACTTGACTGTGGTGAAATAATCAAAGCTCTTTTAATTACAACCAATGAGTGTTACATTCTAATGTGCAATAATGATTACTGAAATGTTTAAATTACAATCAATCAGCTATTGATTTTGTTTACTTGACCTGCAATGTGTAGTAATGATTACAGGTTTAATGTGATCATGTGTTCTAATGATAATCAATGATTATTACATATCGGTACCGTTACTGTTTACTGAAATCATGAATGAATGTTTTCTGAAGATCATCAATCATTTCTAGGAACTGGATTTTGTTACTTGAAGAGAATCTATCTGATCAGAACCGGATTTGAAAAACTGCAAGTGAGGTTTTTGTTTTGTTTTCTGTCTTTTTAATCTATGCATTTAATCATTTCTGTAATGAGTTTGATAAATATGTGTAAATTCTTTATTGCTTTGACTACAATGCTTGAAATAAATCAATAAAATCAAAACTCAAATAATGCACTTTTCATTAAATGAATCCTCAAAGTGCTACAAGATAAGAGTAAAACTCAATATATATTTCTGTAATTAATTAGTTTATCACAAATATGTATCCATATACATCTGATCATTGTGACTAAGTAACACAAAAGAACAACACTGAAATAAACTCTGATAACAGATTTATTTTGTCAGGATGGCAGAGAAAAGTCCTTTAATGTAGTCCAGGTAGAAAAAAGTGAATTGTTATTCCCTAAAAAGTTTCATTCCATTCAATCTGCAGCACAAACCCATAGAAAATCATTTTGGGTTTTGAAAGATAAAATATAATCAAACAACTTACTGAAAGATTATTGCAATTCACGAAGATCGTTCTTCTTTTTTTATACAAATGTATCAGATATTTTCTTCATATCATTTTTTGTGTAGGTCGTTGTTTTGGGGAAAATCAAATACCTCAGTGTAGATGGGAGCAGTATTTTCCAATAAGACTGAAATACATTCAGTTTGGTGGCTGAGTGGACTGTGCTGCTCAGATTTGACTGAAGATCAGTGCTGAGAATTGTTGATGCTGTCAGAGTGAGACAGACTGTTTTCCTGAGAAACTTCTCTCCAAAAGAAGGATTTGTTGGTCCTAATAAACTGTCATAGAAGACTTTGTAGTTCTTCTGTGTGTGTTCTTGTGTGTTCATTCATGGACAAGTGTGTCCAACTTTTTGACAGCTATTTATTGTTTACTGTCAGTGCAAAAACTCTGAACTCCTCCTGAGTTTAAAGACCAGCTTCTTCTTTACATTTGATGTCATTTGTTCTTTGTAACAAACTATTTGAGCCATTCATGCTGAAAATGGTTAATGAACAATGTCCATGTGATCCAGGACTCCTCCTACTTTCTGTCACCTTGAAAGGAAAAAACACTGACAGAGTTCATGTTGTTGTTGCTGTTTTTATGTTATTCCTCAGAAAAAGTGATATCAGAGAAAAATGTAAGAATTTTCATTTGACATAAAAACAGACTCATGGAAATCAGTTGGCAAATGTCATTTTTATTAGCAGATTTTTCTTCAAAGTTAAACTGTAACAATAGAAAGAGAATAAAGAAGAAGTGCACAGAAAGCAGATTTCTGTCAGTGTCTGAGTTCAGGACTGGGAGCACTGGTCTCTCCTGAGAGTCTCTGAGACTGGAGTCTGGGATCCTCTCTTGGCCTCACAGGTCACCTTCTCCCACTGGTCTGCAGAGAGCCTCAGGGTGCTGCTCCAGCTGTAGAGGCCGTCCTTCTGCAGCACCCCGGGGCTCCTGCTCTCCTCCCTGCTGCTGCTGCCGACCACCTTCCAGGACAGAGTCCAGTCTGAGGGGAAGCCCTTGTTGGCCACACACATGAGTGTGGCCTCCCCCTGCTGCAGCTCCTCCATGGAGGGGGCCAGCACTGTCAGGGAGGGCGGGGCATCACCTAGGAGACACCAATCAGCTTAGAGGACAGGAAGCACACAGCTGTCAATCCAAAAGCTCTGATTGGATGGAGTGCTTTCAGTTGTAGGAAGGTTTGTGTTCAGGTGTTTTTCTGCTCCATCAGTCATTGATTCACACATTGTTTCACTTCCTTGAAGAAATCTCTCATGCAGATCAGCAACAAGAGAAACTTCAGTTTCTACTGAAAAATGTCCAACTGGGTTAGAAACAGAGCAGATGCATCTTCATGTAGAAACAAGTTTGAACTGAATGTCTTTAAAAAAGCTTCATCATACATGAAAGAAATGTACAAATTAGGACAAAAACACAACAATCATGTCAGGTTTCTGTCAGAAAATCCTTGAAATAAAAGTAAGATGTTCTGAAATATCAAATGTTCAAAAATCAATTTTGTGAGTAAAATCTGCCTTTTAATGCACAATGACCACATTAACATAACATTATTCCTAAAAAAAAAAAAAATAACAAAACACATTGTTAATAGGATATTGTGTAATCAAAATAATATTTTTAAGATTAAATATTTGGACTAAAAAAGACTTTAGATTTACTCAATAAAAACTGAAACTAAACCTGAATTTTTCTTCAGGTAATTTAAAAAAAAACATTTCATTCTGGTTCCTCCACCAAAAGTTCACCACTGTGACACAAAATGACTAATGTGTTTTACAAAAACCTCTGACTGAACAGAGACTCTATCCAGCTGTATTAACATAAACTAAATATTTCTGATTTCTTGATTCACATAGAAATGATGATTTATTCTATATTAAGGCAACACAATTTAGTATTTTCAATATTCACGCAGACTAAGTCTGGTCATAAAAAATGTATTTGACCAAAATTAATAGAATGTCATTTTATAAAGAATACTAGTAACTCAGGATCAATTAAAGAAGGAAATAAGACATGAAAACATAAAAATCAACAAAAAGATCTACTTACTTCCAAACTCCAGTCTGGTTCCTCCACCAAAAGTCCACCACAGTGATCCAAACTGATGGAAGCGTCGTACAAAAACCTCTGACTGTACAGAGACACGCTCTCTGACTCTGAAACAAACAAACTCAACTGATGACAGAACATCTGAAAATAATCCATCTAAGTTCTAGAAATTACATTTTCTTATGCACTAAGTTGTAATTAAACTAGTAATTGTTTATTGATATTTTTACTCCAGTAACTAATGTAACCATTACTCAGATAAAAACGAAATGACAGCAAAACCACCAAAATCCTAAAAAAAGTTTAAATATTTCTCCTAAAAATTTAGAATTCATGTAAAAATAAGTTGAACAGTTTTTAAATGTGGCTGCAGGTTAAATGGATCCAAAACTTTACTGAAGTCCATGTTTCAAATGTTGCTCTGCAAAAACATTTTTTCAATAATAGCAGCAGTTTGACTCTAAATAACAAATAATTCCCATCATGCATTGATAAAAATCCACTCTTTGATCAGCAGAAGTTCTGTCTTTAATGCAATAAACATCTGTCAGACAGTTTAAGTGGAACTTCCTTTAGAGAGAAATCTACCTTTGAGCATTTATCATTAAATGTTTCCAAATGTCTGTAAAAAAGTCAATGTTGTGGTTTCTAGTGTCCTGCTGCTTTCTGTCTGCTGTCATGTTTCTCTAAACATGAAGAGAAATGAAATAAATAGCTGTTAAGATGTGTTTCCTTTAGACACTGTTTCATGTTGAGTAGTGATTTTAAAAATCACTTAGATTCGAATTTTAAACCTTTATATGCCTCGAGAAAAATGGAAAGAAAATAAAAATACTTCAGAAACTAAAAAACAGAAACAATTGTAAAACACTCAGATGTCCTCACATCACATTGAACAGCTTTATGGTCATGATGTTTAAAAAAAGGCTAATAGTGGATCCATAATCATCTGAAAGCAAGTTTTTATGCTACAGATGTATTTGTTCATAAATTATTACTTCCAATTTTCTGATAATCATGATGATGAAGATGATCCATGTTCCTGTTGGAGTCAGTGGTTTCCATAGAGACACTTTGCATCAGCAGCTCCATGCTCCAGTGCTCTGGGAGACTTTATAGTCCTGAGAGTTGAAGACTGGATGACTGACAGCTGTCCTTCATCACAGCAGAAGACACAGAAATCCTCCTCCTCCTCCTCCTCTTCCTCCAAAACATGAGTGTGATGTGTGTCCTCATCTGGACTCTCCTCTGCTGCTGCTTCACAGGTAAAGTCCAGAGAATCCAACTCCTCTCCTCTATGAACATCCGTCCCTCTGAAATGAAGGCCACAAAAGCATGAAGCTGCTTTCTGTTTCTGTCTCTGTCTCCTCAGAGTCCAGAGGACAGGTCACAGTGACTCAGCCTGGAGCAGTGAGCTCTGCTGTGGGAGGAAATGTCTCCATCTCATGCAGGACCAGTCGGGATGTTTATGATGATGAAGGCGATCACTATTTAGCCTGGTACCAACAGAAAGATGGAGAATCTCCTAAACTACTCATTTACTGGGCTAGCACTCGACAATCAGGGATTCCAAGTCGTTTTACAGGCAGTGGATCAAACTCTGATTTCACTCTGACCATCAGTGGAATTCAGGCTGAAGATGCAGCAGTTTATTACTGTCAGAGTGTTCATGAAATCAACAGTCAGGCTGTGTTCACACAGTGAAAAACAGTCGTACAAAAACCTCCCTCATTCTGGCTGAACAGAAACTGAACTGACTGCTGCAGCTGGAAGATGCTGCAGACACTGAAACAGTTCACTGAACATCCATTCTAACACAATAGACACCATGTTGAATCAGATTTAGTATAATTTGTAAATTTTAGTGATCCAGTTTATAATAATCAGAGCAAATTATATCATAAATAACCCCCCCCCCTCCTATTTTTATCAATGACACTGGTATCAGATCTGTTTGTTTCAAAATAACAATAATAATAATAATAATAATACATTTTATTTATGACACGGCAGAACACATGACTCCTTCCTTGTTGTCTTGCTCACCTGTAGCCTCAGGTGGAGCTCTTTGTTAGTTTTTGGAGACTTTGAGAGGTAGGAGGACAAGGTTTTCTAAAAACAGCAAATAACTTCTATAGTTTGAATAAAACACATTTTTTTGATAAAGGAGAAGTCTAGTTTTTTTTTTATGTGAGTTGACCCCCCCCCGCCGTTGTGACCAGGGCTGCTGTGGCCACAACACACCTTATGTTACCAGATCAAATGTCTAGCTCTCGTTTGTCTTCAGTAGTCTGAAAAAACACGTTTAAGATACAAATGTATATTTCTGTAATTAATGTATTCATCACAAATATGTATCCATATACATCTGATCATTGTGACTAAGTAACACAAAAGAACAACACTGAAATAAATTCTGATAATATATTTATTTTGTCAGGATGGCAGAGAAAAGGCCTTTAATGTAGTCCAGGTAGAAAAAAGTGAATGGTTATTCCCTGAAAAGTCTCATTCCATTCAATCTGCAGCACAAACCCATAGAAAATCATTTTGGTTTTTGAAAGATGAAATATAATCAAACAACTTACTGCAAGGTTATTGCAATTCAAGAAGATATTTATTCTTTTTTTGTACAAATGTATCAGATATTTTGTTTTCATATCATATTTTTTGCATAGGTTGTTGTTTTGGGTAAAATAAAATAGCTCAGGGTAGATGGGAGCAGTATTTTCCAATAATAATAATTATAATAAGCTTTATTACAGACTCAAGGTCCATTTGTCACAAAAATACACAAAACATATAAAAGACTTAAGGATAAAAATAGAACACTCAAACAAGTATAAGAACAATGACATAAAAAGTATTAGATAAAAAACAATGTCATAAAAGTATAAAATTCAATGACTTAGGAATATAAAAACAATGAGATAAGAGTATCAGAACAATAAAATAACCAGGTATCATGAACTTAATAAAAAGACTAAAACTGCTGACTTAAACAAAACAAATGAAAACTTAAAAGTTTAAAAAAGACGACCGTACCAAAACCTCCAAATAGGGGATTGGTATCTAAAAGTGCTGTGCTTTACATTGGTGAGAGTTAAAATGATATCATTATTTGAAGCATTAAGACGACAGACAAAACCATAAATAAAATGTCTTAATAAAGCTTGGAGAGTACTAACTGTATAGCACCAACAAACAAACTGTTTGCGCTGCACCACCGAGGCTGTTTTGATAAAATCCTTAGGGCATCATCATAGGCAACCTGTAGCTTCCTCATGCTGGATGCCATAAAATTTGTCCACAGGTGGGCAGTATACAAAGGTGTACATTTCATAAGGATGAATTCTTTGTTGTTGTGAGTGAAGTGTATGGCAATACACCAGTCTTCACAAAGTCTGATGACTTTAATCAGTGGGTCAAGCTGTTTCCTCCACAGAATAGCCACACCCCCTGGTATCCTCCCCTTAGCTACTGATGTGCTGAGGTCGGTGGTAGACTCTCCAGCGCCATAGAGTTCAGGGTGTTCCATTGTTCCAGGTCCTGTTTAGAAATAAATGTCTCTTGAAGACACAAAATGTCACAAGTTTCCATTAGTTTGTCTCCAACTCTGCAGCGAGCTTTTTCCGCTGCGCTCTGACCAAAGCGTAGGCCCCGGCAGTTGTATGAAGCAACACGTATTGCCATAGCGTGTTAAGGACCTTGGACAGCAACATTGCCCCCCGCATTAAGCGAGGTGCTCAGTCCAACCGCAGCAGTCTTTCGCAGCTCATAATGCCTCCTAACGAAGGATCCCTCAGGCCAAAGCTGCGGGGCGTACATTTCGCTCACTTCATTAAACTCAGCAGAAACTATAAAAGAGCTGAATCGAGAGTTTACAGTACCAACCTTTAGACAGGTCACCTCACGACCCATCTTGTCCTTAAGATACAAAGCCAGCACATCGGAGTCCAGAGACAGGTTAAACCTTGTGGCAAAAACACTCACCAGCTTTTTCCGGACAGTTATGATGTTACCTGGGGCTCCGGTGCCGATGACAGTTGCGTCGTTCACTTCACGTTGTCAGCGCTGTCACATTTTGAGGTCGCCGGTTCTTCTTAACAACTTGCGATCACTTTGGTGAGGGTGTGGCAGCACCTCCTGGACTTGCTGCTATTAGCTCCAGCTCGGCATCCAGAGTAGGCACCATCATTCCAGCTACGCTGTTCGCTTCCACTGTAGTGCTCGCGGCTGCCGTGCTCGGAAGTTCTCCTCCCGCTGCTCCAGAGATGACGGAAGCAGGCCCTCTCCCCATGTATCCACCACTGCAAGCTGGCAAGGCCACGGATTCTCCAAAGGTGCGGCACTCCAGCGCGTTCACCCGCCGATCCACGTCAGCTGTCACAGCGCGAAGACTGTCACTGACGTCAGCTTGCAGCTGCATGGCTTGCCTCATCGCGCAAACCTCGGCCTGCTTTCTTTCCCGTTTACCAAGAAGGCTGGAGATATCCAGACACTGGAGGTAAATCATCCAGATTGTGTGACACAAATCTGGGCATGATGTCCCCACATTCATTCAGCACCTTGAGGCAGCTTTTAATATTATTGGCGTCTTTCTGCAAGCCTTTATGCGACACACACCGGTGGGTGGTGGACAAAGTTCAAACAAAAGTTTCTTTGAGGCCTCGATCCATTCAGATTCAAAAAAGTTTGAAGCCAGTGTGACAATTTCCTCTTGAATCATTGTCCTGATTTTTATGGCCAAGAAGTTAAGCAACTCAACCTTCACAACTGTTTTCCCATCAACAGTCTTGTAAATTTCAGGTTTAGTTCTAGACCATTTGAAATCGGGAGCAGACGCACCACGATACGTGTCACCCGCCATTGAGTTTTTAGACTGAAATACATTCAGTTTGGTGGCTGAGTGGACTGTGCTGCTCAGACTTGACTGAAGATCAGTGCTGAGAATTGTTGATGCTGTCAGAGTGAGACAGGCTGTTTTCCTGTGAAACTTCTCTCCAAAAGAAGGATTTGTTGGTCCTAATAAACTGTCATAGAAGACTTTGTAGTTCTTCTGTGTGTGTTCATGTGTGTTCATTCATGGACAAGTGTGTCCAACTTTTTGACAGCTATTTATTGTTTAATGTCAGTGCAAAAACTCTGAACTCCTCCTGAGTTTAAAGACCAGCTTCTTCTTTACATTTGATGTCATTTGTTCTTTTTAACAAACTATTGACCCATTCATGCTGAAAATGGTTAATGAACAATGTCCATGTGATCCAGGACTCCTCCTACTTTCTGTCACCTTGAAAGGAAAAAACACTGACGGAGATCATGTTTTTGTTGCTGTTTTTATGTTATTCCTCAGAAAGAGTGATATCAGAGAAAAAGAGAAGAATTTTCTTTTGACATAAAAACAGACTCATGGAAATCAGTTGGCAAATGTCATTTTTATTAGCAGATTTTTCTTCAAAGTTAAACTTTAACAAGTCAAGAAGAGCTAAAAGAGAATAGAAGAAGTGCACAGAAAGCAGATTTCTGTCAGTGTCTGAGTTCAGGACTGGGAGCACTGGTCTCTCCTGAGAGTCTCTGAGACTGGAGTCTGGGATCCTCTCTTGGCCTCACAGGTCACCTTCTCCCACTGGTCTGCAGGGAGCCTCAGGGTGCTGCTCCAGCTGTAGAGGCCGTCCTTCTGCAGCACCCCGGGGCTCCTGCTCTCCTCCCTGCTGCTGCTGCTGCTGCTGCTGCTGCCGACCACCTTCCAGGACAGAGTCCAGTCTGAGGGGAAGCCCTTGTTGGCCACACACATGAGTGTGGCCTCCCCCTGCTGCAGCTCCTCCATGGAGGGGGCCAGCACTGTCAGGGAGGGGGGCACATGACCCACTGCAGAGAAACAGAGGAAACATTTTAGAGCTGAGATGAAACCGCTGAGTGTTTCACTTCCCTCTCTGAGCTCAGTAACCATGGTAACAGACAGGCATCACTGATGGAGCACACAAACAGAAGTTTCTCTGCTAACGATAAAACCATCCAAAAGTCCTTTCTTCAATCGTGACTCTTGTCTGATGTTTCAACTCTTCTTCCAGGAACATTTTTCTCCATCTTTTCTTTTGCATGAAAGCATCTTCTTCCTAAGTCTGCACTAACAGCTGCAAAGATATCTCAGTCTAACATGTTTTCTCTGTGTTTTCAGCAGGACTTGATCAGTTCTGTTACAAATTCATGCTGTGATGAACAAATGAAATGAACATTCAAATGAAACTCTAATCTGTTCCAACTGATCCCTGTCATTCATCAAAGTGCAGCTTTGTTCATTTTCAATCATTGTCACTAAAAGCTCATTAGAAGATGCTGACAGAGAAACTGACAACAAGGCTCAGCGTTGGCATGAAATTCTGCAACACAAACACAAAAAGTTCTTCTGATTCACATTTTAGGACAGAAATGATTTCTCAGAGAAATATATGGAAGATGAGGAAGTTACAGATGTTTAAACTATGAATATATTCCTGCTGTTTCTGTGACATTTTTAGACAAATAAATTCATAATTTACAGACGTCATGACTGAATCACAGTTTAATGTTTAACAACAGCAGAAACTTCAAGTTAAAGTAAAACATCAATGATCACATTTTAAATTACATTTACAGATAAAGATGTCCTTTATCAGAACTAAAGTAATTATTAAAACTCATTTGTCTTACCAAAAAAAAATGTAGTTGAATATTATTAAAATCTGTTTTAATGTTAATCAGACCAAAAGTTTCAGTTTTTAGAAAGAATCAAAAATACTTACAGTCAACTTCCAGTCTGGTTCCTCCACCAAAAGTCCACCACAGTGATTCAAACTGATGGAAGCGTCGTACAAAAACCTCTGACTGTACAGAGACACGCTGTCTGACTCTGAAACAAACAAACTCAACTGAAATATCAGCAAGAAAAATCTGATAATGACACGTCCTGGATTTAGAATAAAAATACAATTTAGTAAATGTGTTTTTTTTTTTTTTTTTTTTTTTTTTTTTTTTCTAACTTGTCCTGTCCAACAGCTAGGCAAACAGATGAGAGCTGAGGGCCTCTTGTGTTGGACATATTTTATTTTAACAAGAGGGGTTATTCATCTTCAGACAAACCAAAGGTATGTCTGAATAAACCCCTTTTGTAATTGAGGCCAAAATTTATTAATTTCAATCATGTTTGAAAATCTTTGGTGTTGGACCGGACGGAAAAGGAAAGAGGGGAAGAAGAGAGAGGGACGTTAGAGAGAGGGGGGGGTAGGAGGGTGATAATAGGAGGGGAAGGGGGGTAAGACCATGAAGCAGCATAGAGCAGACAGGTTTACTGGTTGTTTATCGTTACGGTACGGTTCAAATGTAGTACAAAAAGGGCGGGGCCTGTTCACACACACTCAAATATTATCAACACAACTGCTAGCCGCAAAAATGTCCACATGTCAACATGCACACAAAACAGATAGTGTTCACGAACGCATACCTATGCCTTTAAACCAACTAGTGTGAAATCTTTCATTCATTCAATCATGCAAACTATTAGTGCAAAGGTGAGCTAACACCTGTGCTCAGGTGAGTGTTTATGTTCTTCTAAAATGGATGGTGGAATGTGAAAAGGAGGAGGAGCGCCCAGCCACCCCCACACCCATACCCCCGCCGCAGCAGCAGCGGCAGCCGGAGCCCCCCCAACGCCACACGGGAACAGGCAGGGAACAACCGCCCCCCAGGCGACCAAGACCGCCACCCAGGCCAGGGCCAGCAGGACCGCCGCGAGGCCCCCAGAGCCAGAGAGCAGGGAGGCGCAGAGGGAAAGAGAGCGCCGCCCCAGCCCAGCCAGGAAAGCAGCCCCCCGCCGCGCCGGAAGAGCCCAACGCAGGGCCCCACCGGAGAGGGACGCCCACAGCCCCAGACGAGCACCCCACCACCACCACCCAGGAGTTCCGGGCATCCCCCCGCCCCGACCCCAGGTACGAGCCAGGACCCCCCAAGGGAGACCCGCTCCGCACTCCAGGCAGCCACCCACCCGGCCCACGGTTGGTCCAGGTAGGAGCAAGGCAGGGGCCCGCCGCCCCCGCCCAGGAGGGGGGAACCCCGGGGAAAAAAGGGCGGCCCACAAGGGATGTTATAAATATGGCCCGACCAGGCTCGGCCATGTTGGAAGTTTGGCGGGGCCCAGCGCCCAGGGGCAAGGACCAGGACCCACCCCCCAGGGACACGAACACCCCCGGCTCAGGTGTAATATGAACCCCCCCACCGTGCGGAGAGAGCACCGCCGGGCCCAGGGAGCCGGCACCCAAGGGACACGGCCGCCATCGCCAAGGGGCCCGCACCCCCCACCAGGGAAGGGGTAGGGGACAGATGGACCCAGGTCCCACCTTCCTTGTAAAATGTGTGTGCGTGTATGGGTGTTTGAGAGGGTGTTTGTGTGCATGTGTATGTGTTTATGTTTGAATGTATATATTGAAGGGGGAGGGGTGTGTGTACTAAGGGGGGTGCAGTTAAAATTGGCGAGTAGGGCACTAAGGGGACATCTCCTGATTACTCACAGTGATGTCCCCTCACCCTCCACACCAAGGGGCCCTAAATGTCTAAGGTGCGGTTAAAATTGGCGGGTAGGGTGCCAGGAGGACATCTGCTGCTTGCTTGCAGTGATGTCCAAGCACCCCCCCTACCAAGGACCCTACATGTCTAAGGTGCAAATAAAACCGAAAGAGGGGGGGCCCACTCCATACGGCAACCATAGGAGGGGGGCCACTCCCAAGTAGCCCCCCCCCCAAGGCGCATCGCAGGCTAGACCCCCCACCCCCTCACCCTAATATGAGGTTATATAAGGAAGGGGGTAAGTAGTAAATGTGTTTTTAAAGAAAACTGTAAATAATGTTTGACTGCATTCCTTCTTTAAAAAAATTTTAAAATCCAACTTAATATTAAATGTCAGGATCAATACCTGTTTTGCTAAAATATGGTGAAATTCCTCTTTAAAATGAAAAAGTAACATTTAAACAAAATGAGTAATATTCCATTATTTAGAGTTACAGAGCTGGTAAAACGATGAAGTACAACAAGTTTTGTCTAAATACAATAAACAGCTGTTTGACTCTGATTTAGTCTTTAAATTTCAATCAGTTTTTATGCATTTATGTTCAAATCTTTAAAAGATTCATTCATGTTTAGTTGGAGTTTCTCTGTTCTGCTTCTCTCTGCTAACTGTCATGATTCTCTCCACATTTTGATAAGTTTGATTAACCATTGCAGTTTTTTGTTTACGCAACAGGTTTCATGTTGCATTCTGGGAAAAGTTAATACACTTAAGTTTACCTAACTTTTATTTTAGTTTATAATTATAAAGATTTTATTCAAAAAATTTTTTTGGTGAAAGTTAAACACAAAAGCAGCTTTTAGGAATTAGTCAAATATATTGAAATGTTAAATACAAAACTTTAAGAGAAATAAATACATTTCAGACATTAAAGGCATTTTATCATAAATGTTAAAGAATAAAAAGCATCAGATATTTTTCCCGTAATTGTTTTTATTTGGCAAATGATAACGATGTTTCACATTTCCTTAAGGAATTTATTTCCTTATTAACCATTAACCTTGTTTTTAATTTTATTTCATATGTGATATTTAGAGATGTAAAAAATTAACAATAATACGTTTTTAGTTTTTTACAGTGAAACAGAAACTGACATGACTCAGCATTTTGACTGTAATGCATTTTCATGTTTCAAAGATTTTGACTTTTGAATCTAAGATTCACAACAAATGATGTAAAACAAAATCATGAAAAATGTAACAGAAGTTTGATTCTTGCAAATGTTCAGTTTGATGCAGATTGAAGAAAACTTGAAAGAAACTTTAATGTCTAACTTTGCAATTTTCATTCTGTTTCTCATCTATAATCTGAAATGAAAAGTTGATGATTTTTTATTTTACATATTATTATTTATAAGAATCCATGTTCCTGTTGGAGTGAGTGGTTTCCATAGAGACACTTTGCATCAGCAGCTCCATGCTCCAGTGCTCTGGGAGACTTTATAGTCCTGAGAGTTGAAGACTGGATGACTGACAGCTGTCCTTCATCACAGCAGAAGACACAGAAATCCTCCTCCTCCTGATCTTCCTCCAAAACATGAGTGTGATGTGCATCCTCATCTGGACTCTCCTCTGCTGCTGCTTCACAGGTAAAGTCCAGAGAATCCAACTCCTCTCCTCTATGAACATCCGTCCCTCTGAAATGAAGGCCACAAAAGCATGAAGCTGCTTTCTGTTTCTGTCTCTGTCTCCTCAGAGTCCAGAGGACAGGTCACAGTGACTCAGCCTGGAGCAGTGAGCTCTGCTGTGGGAGGAAATGTCTCCATCTCATGTAGGACCAGTCAGGATGTTAATTATTGGAACAGATTTTACATTTTATCCTGGTTCCAACAGAAAGATGGAGAATCTCCTAAACTACTCATTTACCGTGCTAGCTCTCGAGCTTCGGGGATTCCAAGTCGTTTTACAGGCAGTGGATCAAACTCTGATTTCACTCTGACCATCAATGGAATTCAGGCTGAAGATGCAGCAGTTTATTATTGTTTTCCTGAATTCAAAATCAACAGCAAATTCTCGTTCACACAGTGAAAAACAGTCGTACAAAAACGTCCGCCAGTCAGACGGAACAGAAACTGATCTGATACAGTTCAATGAAGACACACACCTATGCACACACACTTTTACATAGGTTAACTTTACAGCTATCCACATTTGATTACTTATTTTTTCATCAAAAGTTTCCTGGGCTTCAATTTTCAAAGAAATTGAATCTTAGCTTCTAGGCTTTTTATTAATGATGTTTCCATTTAAAGACTCCCAATTTTTAAAGAAACTCTAGTAAAGATTTCAAATTTAGGATTTTTAAGGATAAAGTATTGATGCATCAATGGTTAATTCAGTTGCTATTGCAGCATTTTTACAGTTTTTAAGAAACTGAAAGATCAGAGTTTGAAAAAAAGTAATAAATCATTCTTTATCAAAATGTAACTCTAAATATACAGGTGTTAACAATAGACCAGATAGAATTGTATTTAGAGGATGTATTGTTCATGGCATTGTTTTGGAGTCTATGGAAACAAAGAACCTGTGGAATTTCGTCCTCCTGCACTGTGGGAGTCTCCGTCTGTCAATCTGTCTCTAAAGATTTTGTGTCGAGCCTCCACTGACTGGTGCTGTTGGTGAAGGAGAAAGTTTCAATGCTGTCATTTAGTTTGACTGACATCCTCCTCCTGTTTGTTGAATCTCTGTCAGAGCTTTTTGAACCATTGCTCTGGAGGAGCTGAAACCACTGAGACCTAAAAGGTTTTTAGCATGAGGCGTGCCGACTTCAGAGGAACCGGATCTACTCATGAGGGGAAAGCGGCTGTGGTCCCTCTTGTAAAGGCAAGGCACGGCAATTCGTACACAGAGTAATTCAAGGTGCTTCACAAAACAGAAAAATGCATTAAAATCACAATACATCATAGAAATAATCAACGTAAAATTTACTTAAAAAGAAAAGAAAAGATTTGAAAATTGATTTAAAAAGAAAGGAAGGAAAGAAAAGAAAGGTGCAGATAGGACCTTTCAGTCATATACACGGCTAAACAGAAATGTTTTAAGTCTAGATTTGAACATGAACACAGAAGAGGCCTGTCTTACGACTTCAGGGAGGCTGTTCCAGATTTTAGCTGCAGAATATTGAAACGCTGATTCCCCTTGTTTAGTTCTGACTCTGGGAATCAACAGGAGGCCGGCCCCTGAGGTCCTCAGAGTATGAGATGGTTCATATGGCACTAACATGTCAGAGATGTACTTTGGTGCTCGGCCATGGAGAGACTTGTCCACAAGCAGAGCTGCTTTGAAGTCTATTCTTTGAGGTACAGGGAGCCAGTGCAGAGACCTGAGCACAGGACTAATGTGATCATACTTCCTGGTTCTGGGGCCTCATTTATAAAACTTTGCGTAGGATTTGCGTCAGAAGTGGCGTACGGATGAAACATAGGACGTGCGTACGCACAGAAATATTCGGATTTATAAAACCGTGCGCACCGTGCGAGTTGAAGCTGCAAAATGTGGATCCATATCATATTGAACTGCATGGGTTAGGAATGGGATGGAACTCCAGTTCAGATGAGTAAAGGAAGGTGAGTCAATACTTTTGCTAATAATGGACACTGATGCCCTTTACAATCTGATCTTTCTTTCTCAGTTCCGTAAAAACTGTAAAACAGCTTCAGTACATCCAGAATGCTGCTGCTCGAGTCCTGACCAGGGGCCTCATTTATAAACGTTGCGTACGCACAAAAGAAGGCGTACGCCACTCTCTACGCAATAGTTGAGATTTATAAAAAGCAAACTTGACGGGAAAATGTGCGGTCCTTCACGCAAGCTCTGACCCAGGCGTACGCACAAAAACGGGTGAAATGAGAAACGGCAACACCGTCGACAGATGGAAGAAACACGTGAAAGTGACAGTGTTTGCCAAAGATGCGCATCTTTCCCTTTATAAATCACAACCGTTTCTAAATGCAGCGCAGCTTTTGCGGCTTCATGACACGCCCATAGTTGCCCATAAATAGTCCATGAAACGCCCACAAATTAATATTCATGGCTTGCTAAATCTTGGCAAACAAAGATCGTACGCCTTCTTTTGTGCGTACGCAACGTTTATAAATGAGGCCCCTGGTCAGGACTCGAGCAGCAGCATTCTGGATGTACTGAAGCTGTTTTACAGTTTTTACGGAACTGAGAAAGAAAGATCAGATTGTAAAGGGCATCAGTGTCCATTATTAGCAAAAGTATTGACTCACCTTCCTTTACTCATCTGAACTGGAGTTCCATCCCATTCCTAACCCATGCAGTTCAATATGATATGGATCCACATTTTGCAGCTTCAACTCCTCGGGAAGACTGTCCACAAAGTTGAGGAGTGCTTGTAGGAATTTTGGACCATTCTTCCAAAAGGTCATTGGTGAGGTCACACACTGATGTTGGTGGAGAAAGCCTGGCTCTCAGTCTCTGCTCTAATTCATCCCAAAGCTCTTCTATGGGGTCCAGGTCAGGACTCAGTGCAAGTCAGTCCAGTTCATCCACACCAGACTCTGTCCTCCATGTCTGTATGGACCTTGCTTTGATCACAGGAACACAGTCATGTTGGAAGAGGAAGGGGCCGCTCCAAACTGTTCCCACCAGGCTTTGAGCATGGAATTGTCCAAAATGTTTTGGTATTCTGAAGCATTCAGAGTTCTTTGTACTGGAACCAAAGGGCCAAGTCCTGAAAAACAAGCCCACACCATAATTCCTCCTCCACAAAAATGTCTTCCAAACCCACGCTCGTCCATCAGAGTGCCAGATGTAAAAGTGTGATCCATCTCTCCAGAGAAGGCGTCTCCTCTGCTCTAGAGTCCAGTGGCGGCGTGCTTTCCACCACTGCATCAGACGCTCTACACTGCAGTGATGTGTGTCTTGGATGCCGCTGCTCTGACATGGAAACCCGTTCCATGAAGTTCTCTGCCTGTTGGACTTGTAATCTGAAGGTCACATGACGTTTGGAGCTCTGTAGCAACTGAGTGCAGAAAGTCAGTGACCTCTTTGTGCTTCATCATCCGCTGACCCCTCTGCATCAGTTTAAGTGGTCTACCATTAGGTGACTGAGCTGCTGTTGTTTCCAAACAACTGTGTTGACTGTGGAATACTCTAACCTCCAGCCTCGCCACGACTCCACGCCAAGCCTCCATCCAGGAAAGCTTACTCACCTAATGGTCCTCATTCCATCTCCTTCGTCCCAGCCATCACAATTAAAGTTCCTTCGACATTCCTGGACAATAAAGCTTTCTATAATCCACTACAGACTAGCTTGATCTTTCAGGTTCCAGCATCTGAGTCTATTTTGTCATTGCTGATAATGACAGTGAACTGTTCTTTTATTTAAAATGATCACTGTTCATACCCAACATCTGTTTTTATTATTGTTCTGTGTTTATAACCCAGTCAGAATCTCATTATTTTCTCAAATGTTAGAAACTAAATGTAAATTAAAACACAATATATTTGAAGGTGTGTGTGCCTTTGTGGGTGTGTGTGTGCATGTGTGTGTGGTTGTGTTTGTGTCTTCATTGACCTGTATCAGATCAGTTTCTGTTCAGCCAGAATGAGGGGGGTTTTTGTACGACTGTTTTTCACTGTGTGAACATATTTATACTGTTGATGTAGTGAAAACTCTGACAGTAATAAACTGCTGCATCTTCAGCCTGAATTCCACTGATGGTCAGAGTGAAATCAGAGTTTGATCCACTGCCTGTAAAACGACTTGGAATCCCTGATTGTCGAGTGCTAGCCCAGTAAATGAGTAGTTTAGGAGATTTTCCATCTTTCTGTTGGTACCAGGATAAACAGTGATTGCTTTTATAAACATAAACATCCTGACTGGTTCTACATGAGATGGAGACAGTTCCTCCCACAGCAGAGCTCACTGCTCCAGGCTGAGTCACTGTGACCTGTCCTCTGGACTCTGAGGAGACAGAGACAGAAACAGAAAGCAGCTTCATGCTTTTGTGGCCTTCATTTCAGAGGGACGGATGTTCATAGAGGAGAGGAGTTGGATTCTCTGGACTTTACCTGTGAAGCAGCAGCAGAGGAGAGTCCAGATGAGGACGCACATCACACTCATGTTTTGGAGGAAGATGAGGAGGACGAGGAGGATTTCTGTGTCTTCTGCTGTGATGAAGGACAGCTGTCAGTCATCCAGTCTTCAACTCTCAGGACTATAAAGTCTCCCAGAGCACTGGAGCATGGAGCTGCTGATGCAAAGTGTCTCTATGGAAACCACTCACTCCAACAGGAACATGGATCATCTTCATCACGTTATGGTAAATAATAAAATGCTAAATGTTTGTCTGAAATTACTGATTTTTCAATTTCAAAAAATTATTTTAACATTTTCTTTGTATTGTCCTTAATGAATTGATTGAATGACTTTGTTCAACATGTGAAGAAACTTCCTGCTGTCATGGTTCATCAGTGAAGCTTGTCTCCTGGGCCAAAACAAGAAAGTCAAAGGTCTTTTTTCTATGTTCAGCAAACTGAAACAGAAAAAACAGCATTTTAGCTTTTTCATGTGACTCTGCTGCTCTCTGATGGAACCACAGTGGAACATCTGATGGTTTCATGTCTCTGTATTTCTGTGGGTTTATTTAAATCAGTCATCAGGCATCCCCACACCAAGATCCCCACCGCAGAAGCAGCGGCAGCCAGAAAAGGCAGAGAACAACCGCCCCCCGGGCAATCACATCCGCCACCCAGGCCAGGGCCAGCGACCCGCCACAGGGGCCCCCAAAGCCAAAGAGCAGAGAGGAATGGGGGGACAGAGAGTGCAGATGTGGCCCAATCCGGAAAGCAGCCCCCCTGCCATGCCAGGAGGGCCCAATGTGGGGCCCCGCAGAAGAGTGCCCACAGCCCCAGACAAGCACCTCATCACCACCCAGGAGTTCTGGGCATCCCCCAGCCCCAACCCCAGGTACTAGCCAGAACCCCCCAAGGGAGAACCGCCCCGCACTCCAGGCAGCCATTGATGTGGTTGAGGCAGCCATTGATGTGGTTGGTCATTGTGTTGTATTTCGAGTCTTCCTGAACCTTCTGCACATCTTATAGTATCCCAAAACAAGAAAAAATAAAGATCTAAAACACGGATGTCCAAATCCAGGCCTCAAGCGCCAGTGTCCTACTGTACATGTTTACGACCTACCATAGAAAATTCTTAAACACACCTGATCCAGATAAACAGCATCAGACAAGGCAAGGTTTCTGGATTTGGACCCCCCTGGTCTAAATGGTCAACAATTACCATCAACAGGCTGGAAGTCTGAAACACAGTAAGAACACATTACAGTCAGATCATATAGACTAGAAATGACATTCATTTCAAATCTATTGTTCTTGTTCCAATAATCTGGACTGAATGGATCCTGTGATTTCATTGTTTCTCACCATTTCTGTTTCTCCAACAGCAGTAGAGGACTCCACTGATCACCAGGAGCAGAACCACTCCAGCTGCTCCTCCAACAACAGGACCAACTGGAAACTCTGAAGGAGAAACTGAGTAGAAACATGGATCAAACTGACATTCAGGGTCAAAAGACTTGGCAGATCAAAAGTGTTTGAGTGACTTCTTGTTAGAAACTCCTCACATGCTTCTGTTTTAAAGATGATCTGGATTAGGTAACACTAAGGTGCTGGGGCTAAAGTTTACAATCTTACCCCAGTTTGTCTGAATCTGTGTTTTGTCCAGCATGGAGACGATGTCTTCTGTTAGTCCAGAGAGCTGGAACACACAGTCATACCTCCTCCAGTCCTCATGTTTGATCAATGAAACGTTCAGCTCTGAGCTCATCTGGAAGGTTCCATCATGGTTAGGTAGGATCTGTCCCTTCTCCACACCCTCATGAATCTCCTCTCCATCTTTCCTCCAGAACAGATCAGCTCTGTCAGGATAAAAGCCAGTGGCATGGCAGCAGACCGGAGAGGAGGGAGTCTTCTGGAGAAAAGATACTGAAGGACGCTCTGCACAAAGAAAATAAAGGGAAAAATGTCTCCCATATTCAGCATTTATTTGTGTGAACTAGTAAGTGTTGTTGACTCTACCTGTTCTCTGCAGAAAACTCCTCCCATAGTGCATGTGTTCCTTAAGCAATTCAGGACATGATGATATGTGATAGATTTTAAAGTGCTTTAATCTCTCTTTGTCTGCATCCCATAAATGTTTTATCCCAACACCTTGTGTTTTTGGAGCAATCCATGTCTCGGTCTACAGGTCCACAGAGATGAAGTCTTCCCCATCAACACTGTACTGTTGGAAACCTTTGACTTCATTGCTTTCATCGTCCCACTGTAAGGATTCAGTGGTTTGGTTTTCTTTGTCAGTCAATCCACTTTCAGGTTCATGATCCACAGCTGTCATCAGTTCAGTTAATTACCATCAGCCTATTTAAGTGTCGTGGTTTCTGTTCATCCTTGTCAGGTCATCTGCTCTGTTTTGTCACACCCATAGTTTTGTCACGTTTCAGTTTGTTTATTTAATGTTTTATTTCCTGTCACCAAGCTTGGTCTCCTGCATTTTGGGTCCTCCACCACCAGTTCCTGACACCCACTCACAGACGGCTATTCTTTGGAGAACATGAGAACCTGAACACCAAAGAAGAACACTAAAACTTTAGAAGTTTAAGGCAATTTGAAAAGTCTTATTTAGATTTTCATTATATTTTATTTAATTTTCATTTAACCTTTATTTTACCAGGAAGTCATTTTCTCTTAGGTGCTCCGGGCATGTCCCACTGGGCGGAGGCCCCGGGGAAGACCCAGGACATGCTGGAGAGACCACGTTTCTCGGCTGGCCTGGAACGCCTGGGGGTCCCCCCAGAGGAGCTAGAGGAAGTGGCCGGGGCGAGGGAAGTCTGGGCATCCTTGCTCAGACTGCTGCCCCCGCAACCCAGATAAGTGGAGGAAGACGGATGGATGGTTTATTTAACCAAATAATGCAATTTTCCAGACATGGCATTCAACAATCCGCAGAGGGAAGTGAAGGAGCAAAAGATACACACTGAAGGTGAGAAAAATTAAAAACACCTAAACTTTCTCTCATCTCAAAGGTGATCAAATCAATTTTATCTCTTAATGCTGCTAGCTGCAGTGCGAAAAAAAACATCAACAAAAGTTATGTTGGGCGGTTTTTGGCTGGGTCTGGCGGTTTTCAGATGACTTTTGGGCTGGAAAACTATGACTCTATCTGGCAACACTGGCGCGAACTCTCTGTCATCAGCGAGTTGGTCTTTGCCCCGCAGCACGTCAAGTTCCCGGCAGAAGATCGGAGTGTTTATTGAAGCCGCCCCGCGTGCCTCTCCCTGCTATCAGCTCTGCAGGTCTCGCCCGATAAATACGAGATCATTTAGGAAGCTGGTTTTGACGTGGTACGCGCTTCGTACGGAGCCAGCAGATGAACAAACTAAAATAAAATTTAATTATTATAAAATACTCATTACTTTCCAAAGTGACAGGGAGCCACAACAAAAGGATGAAAGAGCCACATGTGGCTCCGGAGCCATGGGTTTCCGACCCCTGGACTAGAGGGATGTTTCCTGTGTTTTTGTCAAGCCGTATTTCAGTAAACAACATAAAATCAAGATTAGAAGTAAAATGATTTGTTACATAAAGATCTGACATTGAGTGCAGCAAGTTTGAGATTAGTTTCAGTGGGACTGGTCATAACCTTCTTGCAGGGGATGTGAATAGATTTATTTGATTGGGCAGTCTAACAGTCTTTTGCTTAGCTTTCTACGTGGTGTAACTGCAAATATAGTATCAGAAGAAAGCTGTCCATCACAGTGCCCCAGTTTGATGTAACATTCATGACTGTAATTCCTGCGACACTGGGGGCCAGTTTCATCCTAGCTCTGGGAGATAGCACCTCTTTATTTATTTATTTATTTATTTATTTATTTTTTGAGACAGCACCTCTAGAGGCACGCAGGGGAGGTCGAGTTGAGGATAATTTGGGTGATGGGCCAGGATTTTGGTGGATTTTTCCAATCTATCAACATGCAGCTTTGCTGAAATTGTTTTTACCAACAGTGGAGGAAATAAGTACTTGATTCTGTGCTGATTGTGTAGATTTGTACATTTTAGAGGTTGATTTTTCTAAATAAGTCTGTAATTTTGGGAAGTTCTCAATAATTTTTTTACGATGTTTTAGGAGTTTTAGGGCCACAAAAAAGTAATATCACGACATTTAAAATCAAACAGTTACACTTACGTCACTTAGTTTGTCCTATAATATAAAATATGAACTGAAGCAGGTACACTGACTAAATGTAGAATGCAGACAGGAGTTTTTTTCGTTTGAAAACTGCCACAAACATATTTTTTTTAGTGAAAAAAGAAAAAAGAAAGAAACAGTTGTCTGTTTGCTTCAATGTCTAAATTTCTAGCTTTGGCTTTAAAATTGGCTGTCATTTGCTGTTTTTAGTTGCATATTGACTCATGCAGACAGATAATAATCAGTGGATTGATAGCAGCAGGCATGTTGTGGTTTGGAACCAGAAAGAGTTGCAGCCCGGTATTATCACTTAGTCATTTAGTGAACTTATAGTGCTGTTTACTTAAGTCGCTCCAACATGATATAAATCATCTGCAACAACTAAAATCTATGTTCTCCTTTGTAGTTCATGCTAGCATCCTTAAAGTAAATGAAGCATAAAGAAGCTTTAACAGAATAAACAGCTGCACTTGAGTCTGACTGTTTCAGACATTGAGAGACTACAATCCATGTGTTTGTTTGTCTGAATGTAAGAAAAAGGATTTGATAAGTGAGCTACGTAAAGACATTCAATAATTCACCACAGACCACTTTCCCACTGTGCAGCTAACTGTGAGTTATGGGGAACTAAAGTATGTTTAGTTTATTTTACAAAATAAAAAAATAAGAAAAAGTAACATTTCCTGTGCACACAGCAAGAGATTTTTTTTAATACTCTGCTTTTGTAAAAACACATTTATTCTTATTTAGGAATTTGTCATCCAATTGAATAGATAACTAGTAAAAAAAAAAAGAAAACTGGAGGTGTAGTGTTTTTACACATGCTGCTACTTCCTCTAAGTATGTTTACAGTTAAACAGGAAATCCTGTCCTCAGCACAAATGGAGAAAATGTTTGACCTCATTTAACAAACTGCTTCAGTCCACCTCAGAGTGATAACGCAGCTGCAGCACCTCTTCTACTGCATCAGCCTTAAGATGGCCTCAGATATTTTTGCCAAACCAGATTTCTCCAAGAAGGTCAGATACAACAGAAAGCAGCAAGAAGACACATCAGACTGGAAGGAGTGTGAGGTGGAAATCTACAACGATGCATATGAATCTGTGGAGGACACCACCGGGGTTCAGTCACCAGAACAAGGTAAGAATGAACTCAATCTTCTGCATCCCAGACATGCTGATCAAGATCTCAGTACCAGTTCAGCAAGAATTAGCATTTAGCATGGCTAGATTTGAACAAGGTTCTAAGTCAGGGGGGTCAGAATCCAGGCTTGGAGGGGCGATATCCAACATGTTTTCCAACCAACCTACCATTAAAACTCCTCCACCTGATCCAGGTCATCGGGAGCAGATAAGGGAGGATTTCTGGAAAACCAGCAGGAGGCCTGGAGTTTGACACCCCAAGAGCTTCAAACATGGAGAAAGAATCAATGGGAACAAGAGGCTGAACATTTTGAGCTGGAACTTTATTTAAAAAAAATGTAACTGAGAAATTTACTTTTTGTTTCATAACCCTCAGGATCTTTTGGAAAATTCAAAATGATTGTTTCATGAAGCTCAACGGTCCTACCACATTCAAAGAAATTTTTGTTTTTGCCATGAAGAGATCCTGACGATTTCTTAGTAGAAAATTCAATATTTTGAATGCAAGTTTTAACACAAATTCTGTCTTTGAAAAGCTGTGGTCCTACTTTTGATCAGCTATTGTGAAGAAACTGGATTTTCTAGAAAGGACTGTATTTGTGTTAGTTCGTAACCCCGTAAGTTTCTTGCACACAGAAATAATGAATAAGACTCAGAGACAGTTACTTATCTTTTGTGGAGGTTTTACTTCGCACAAACACGAAGGGGACAGAGAGATGAACATTGTGCATTGAAAGTCCGAACCAACGAGCTCAGGGATGGGCTTTGGTATAAAAACCCTGCATTTGCATATTCAGAAGATCGTCCGATGGACCTCGTCTGAAAATCACGCCCACAGGTTACTGCTGGAGAGGAGCTCCAAGGCTAAAGTGAAGATAAGTCTGAGGCCTGCTCAGCAGAAAACACATGCACAGAAAAGAGGGAGTATGGGAAGAAACTGTTAGAACAATAGTTTGGCTGTGCCTTCTTCAAATGTAATATAATTTTGAGATGACAATACATGCTCAGTGAATTAAGTTTAAACCATTAGTGCAATAAAAGTTAAAGGCAGCCTCCAACTATTCTTCACAGCTATGAACAGTCAATTTCATTTAAATTTGTATTTTTAATTATTTGAATTCTAAAAATTTGTGTTCTCTTTCTTCTCTTTCTATTTTTGGTTTTTGAAGGCCACAACCTCAGACGTTGCAGGCCCAAAAGCATCCATGCACACAACACACGCTTCCACAATAGCTTCTTCCCAGCAGCAATCAGAATGCTGGCACAGGATATCAGAGAGGGAAGACTGAACTGAATCATATGACATGCTATCCAGCTAGGACACTATGTCCAATAAACTATTAACTCCACATGTGCAATAATTCCTCTGAATAGATTGGGACACTGCAATATTTATATTTACTCATATTAATAGTTAACACTTTGTACTTTTCTTGTCTAGTTTTACTTATTTTATTTCCTTTTAAATTTTTATCCTTTCTATATTTACCCTGACATGAGAGATGCCAAAGAAAAATTCTGATGTACTGTATGTGCAATCGGCAATAATACCTTGATTTTGAAATTAACATTTTTGCATTTTCTTAACTGGGCTTTAGATTTTGATCCGGAGTGATTGATCAAAAAACAATAGATTCTTCTCTGAAAGACAAAATCCCTCTTTATTTTTCTCTCATAGCTCCACAAACAGAGACGTGTCCTAAAGTCCAGAAAAGTTTCTGCAGATGTGAACAATGGCGTCTGTTGGTGCTGTGTACTGTCCTGTCAGCTGGGATCATCATTCTATCCTCATGTAAGATAAAAGCTAACACCTCAACATCATAGTTTAGTTAAAAAAATCAAATTACTGGGGCTGTGGGCGCCCTTCTCGAGTGGGGCCCTGCGTTGGGTTCTCCCGGCGCGGCTGCCCTCCTGGCTGCCCTCCAGGTTGGGCTGGGGCGGTGCTCCCTTTCCCTCCGTGCCTCCCTGCTCTCTGGCTCTGGGGGCCTCGCGGCGGCCCTGCTGGCCCTGGCCTGGGTGGCGGGCTGGGTCGCCCGGGGGGCGGTTGTTCCCTGCCTGCTGCCGTGTGGCGTTGGTGGTTCCGGCTGCAGCTGCTGATGTGGCGGGGGTCTTGGTGTGGGGATGGCTGGGTACTCTCCTTCCTTCTTTTCACATTCCACCGTCCATTTTAGAAAAACATAAACACTCACCTGAGCACAGGTGTTAGCTCACCTTTGCAACAGTTTGCATGATTGAATGAATGAAAGATTTCACACTAGTTGGTTTAAAGGCAAAAGTATGCGTGCGTGGACACTATCTGTTTTGTGTACATGTTGACATGTGGACATTTTTGCAGCTAGCAGGTGTGTTGATAACATTCGTGTGTGTGTGGACAGGCCCCGCCCTTTTTGTACTACATTTGAACCTTACTGTAATGATAAAGAACCAGTAAACTTGTTGCTTTATGCTGCTTCATGGGTGTCAAACTCATTTTGGTTCGGGGGCCACATTCAACCCGTCTGATCTCAAGTTGGACGGACCAGTAACGTAAAAGCAAAATAAAGCTTTATTCTTGTTTTTTTACCCAATTGGAAAACATGCTTCAACCAACATGGTAGCCTAATCATTTCTTATTACACATTCATTCACAGAGGCCAATAGATCTTAAATAAAATTAATTTCACTTTAAAAATATTGGTTTATTCAATTTTATACAGCCTGAATATTTTAAATCTGACACTGAAGCGATCCTGATAATAAATTCAAGAGGGGCTACAGAAAAAATGAAACATCTTCCTATATTGTAAATGTCCAAACAATGACAAAATTACACTAAATTAAACCTGCAAACATTTGTGAACATAAGAGTTTGGAGTTAACCTCCTTTCTCTCCTGAAACTTCACGAGACCGTCAATATCAGGATTCAGATCCTGTGCAGAAACACATTTACTGTCAGTGAAGTCTGCAAAACACAATGAAATGTCCATTATTATTTTTCATTATTATAAGAATCTTTTCCTGGTTTCTGCCTGAATTTTGTGGCAACACCTCCCTTCTTCCTGACCTATGATGGAGCGCCATCAGTGACCAAAATGACTTCATGTGACCAGTTCACTTCAACAATGTCCAGCACAGTAACTAGAGAGCTGACTATGTCATCAGTTGTTATTGTGTCCATCAATTCAAGAAACTCTGCTGTGACGTCTCTTCATCACCTCTAATAAATATTCACAGCTGTATATATCTGTGATGTCGGTGTTTTCATCAATAGTGAGTGCTCTGGGAGTATGGGGTCCAGGGAACCTTACTGAGGGCTGACCGGTCTCTGTATGACCAGAGCAAGAGTTTGGTTCGCAAGTCAGACGTTTTCCCGGTGCATGTTGGACTCCGGCAGGGCTGCCCTTTATCACCGGTTCTGTTCATAGTTTTTATGGACAGAATTTGTAGGTGCAACCAGGCAGCGGAGGGATCTGGTTTGGGACCACAAGATTTCCTCTCTGCTTTTTGCAGATAATAAACGGCTTCATCGGGCCATGACCTCCAGTGTGCATTGGGGCGGTTTGCGACCGAGTGTGAAGCGGCTGGGATGAGGATAAGCACCACTAAATCTGAGGCCATGGTCCTCAACCGGAGAAAGGTAGTTTGCCATCTCTTGGTGGGTGGAGTGTCCCTGCCCCAGTTGGAGGAGTTTAAATACCTTGGGGTCTTGTTCATGAGTGAGAGAAGACCGGAGCTTGAGATTGACAGGCAGATTGGAGCAGCATCCTTAGTTTTGCGATCGCTGCATCGGTCCGTTGTGGTGAAGAGAGAGCTGAGCTAAAAAGAAAAGCTCTTAATTTACCGGTCGATCTTCGCTCCAATGCTTACCTTTGGTCATGAGCTATGGGTCATGACCGAAAGAACGAGGTCCCGAATACAAGTGGCTGAAATGAGCTTCCTCCGTAGAGTGGTTGGACGCTCCCTTAGAGACAGGGTGAGAAGCTCGGTCACCCACGGAGAGCTCGGAGTAGAACCGCTTCTCCTCCACATCAAAAGGAGCCAGTTGAGGCGGCCCAAGCTTTTAGTCCGGATGCTTCCCTGGGGAGGTGCTCCGGGCATGTCCCACTGGGCGGAGGCCCCGGGGAAGACCCAGGACATGCTGGAGAGACCACGTTTCTCGGCTGGCCTGGAACGCCTGGGGGTCCCCCCAGAGGAGCTAGAGGAAGTGGCCGGGGCGAGGGAAGTCTGGGCATCCTTGCTCAGACTGCTGCCCCCGCAACCCAGTTCCGGATAAGTGGAGGAAGACGGATGGATGGTTTATTTAAC
Organism: Oryzias latipes; assembly: GCF_053564925.1. Lineage (NCBI taxonomy): Eukaryota > Metazoa > Chordata > Actinopteri > Beloniformes > Adrianichthyidae > Oryzias > Oryzias latipes. The sequence goes on along the minus strand of NC_136247.1, from coordinate 27,549,854 downwards.
CAAATAATGCAATTTTCCAGACATGGCATTCAACAATCCGCAGAGGGAAGTGAAGGAGCAAAAGATACACACTGAAGGTGAGAAAAATTAAAAACACCTAAACTATCTTTATTTTACCTCATTTGTCTTTTTTATGTCATGCAAACTGGGTTAAACTTGTTTCTAACTGAGGAAATATAGAGACAGTTAAGCTTAAAGGGATACCTTAACAATGCCCTCTTGATTATCTGTTTGTCTGGCATGTGTCTGCGAAGGTTCTCATTCATCCAGGTGGCATTATTTTCAAGTTGAGTCATAGCAAGTGGACTTATTTATGTCACAAGAACAGGCAGACAGCTGGATCCAAATGCAGCAGGTTTATTAGCTGAGCTAGAAGTCCACAAAGCTAAATCAGGGTCAGGCATGCAGGAGTCGATAAAAGGCATAAGATCATCAAGAAGAGACAAGATGGTCCAAATCCAGACAGGCGTCTGGGCAGGCGGCAGAAGATCAGGTCCAGATGTAACACTCTGTAAAGAAGGCAGAATGGCAAAAACAATACTTTACATTTAGCTCAGCTCAGTACACATCTTAAGTATTCTGTGGTTGATTGAGTGAATGAGAGACAGGTATGTTGCAAGCTGGGTGTGCTGGGAGATGAATTGCTTTCAGTATTCTGGAGATTGGTCCCGGTGGAGCCCCCCTCCTGCGAGTGGCTTGGGAAGCGAGGGGCCCTCCAATTCAAACCAGAGGCAGGGGATAACGATACTTAATAGTCACATCACTAAGGCTGTAGAAGTCAATACACAGCTTCAATCCACCATCTTTCTTTTTGACAAATAAGAAGCCGGCTGAGGCTGGAGATGTAGATGGTCAGAATAAGCCTTTGCTAACTCCTCCATGATGTAGGCATGTATGACTGTGACTCAGGTTGAGAAAGCAGCAACACCCGTCCTCAGGTGGGCATAGCTCCGGGCAGCAAATCAATGGAACAGTCGTATAGGACCGGTGTGGAGGGAGCTGGGGGTTACGTTGCTTATTGAAGTTAGACAGGCATTATTTCTACTGATTGGCTAAAAGTCATCTAGGATCACACTAATGCTGGCAATAGTATCGACAAACTTTTAGTAAAGTTTAAAACAGTAAAATAAGAACTGTTAGTGTTAACAGTTGAAATCAAGTTATTTTAAGTGATGTGGGGGTCATTCCAGTTCTGGTCCAGGACTTCTGGTTCTGGACGTTGATGTCTGCAGCCAGGTCCTCTTCACCGTGACAGCAAAACATGAGGCTCAGTGTTTTGCCAAAGGACACTTGAACACATGTGCAGTCAGATTGGGAATCAAACCTGCCTAAACTGGTCCACTGCTGCATCATGACCCCCCCACCACCACCAAAAGTGTCTGTTGAAGGCCATGTGATTGTTCATTTAAGTACAATCAATAATACATGGACTTTTACTGTCTTTCAGGCATCAATGAAACTCTTTTGGATGAAATAAGACAGCTGAAAAATCAGATTGAAGGTGAGAATAGACTGAAAACGAATGGATTATTTAAGTTTGTTTGATCACGTTTACCTTTGAACTTTTTTGCTTTGTAAATAAATGTTGATATGAAAGTTTTAGTTCAAAATACGAATGCCTATGTTATGAGAAAAAACAACGATTTGATCAAAAACAATATTATCATTCCAATATTGATGAAGACAAATGGATGTGACCCAAAAATAAGACCTCCTGAATAAAACTCTCCATCAATATTTTTTCAGGACCAGACAGATTGTACAGCTTCCTCTTAGGAAGGGGAGCACCGGGGAGGAGATTAATGTAGCCGTCATAAGGACGGTGAGGAGGCAGGATGCTAGCTTTATTTCTACAAAAGATACTTCTCAAGTCGTGATTACAAGTGGGGAGTTTGGATAGATCAGATTTGTCGGACGGAATAGTAATGGGAGTAGACACAGGGGGAACGGCGGACTGGAGGCAGTTGGCCATACAAAAGGCACTCCAGTTCAGAATATGACGGTAAGTCCACTTCAACAGAGGCTTGTGTAATTTTAGCCAAGAAAATCCCAAAACGATGGGAGTATGCGTGGACTTGGTAATAAAGATTTGAATGTGTTCCCCATAACAACCTGAAGAGATTAAGAGTATGGGTTTGGTGCGATGGGTTTTGTGCGAAAGATGTTGCCCACCTAAGCCAGAGACTTCGATGGGGGTGTCCAAAGGTTCTGTTGGCAGAGGCAATTTGGAAACAAGATGAGAATCAATCAGGCTTTGTTCAGCACTAGAGTCAATTAAGGCTTGAAAATCGTGGACTTCTGAGTTTAAACAGATCTTGACAGATAAGAAGAAAAAAAATATTGTTTGTGTAACTTACAAAAACACCCGCCCGTGGCCTATCTTCTAGCGGGGGGCTCTGGAATTAAAACAAGACAGACACTGATTAACTAAATGTCCCATTTTTCCACAGTGGAAGTATAATCCCTCCTCGGGACGTTTCTGGCGTTCTCCGGCAGAGAGTTTAGAATGTCCTATTTACATAGGTTTGTCCGTAGGCTTGAGATAAGAAGTGATTATAGAAGGAGGAGGTGAGTTTGAAGTCATTGCTGAGACAAAGGGGCTGTGAGATGGTATGCGGGAGGATTGTAGTTGTTTATTTTGACGTTCCCGAAGCCGCATATCGGAACGAAGGGCCGCAGTTACAAGTCCTTCAAAGGAGGTGGCCTCAGAAAAGAAAAAACTTTTAGTAAAGTTTAAAATGGTAAAATAAAAACTGTTAGGGTTGAAATAAAGTTTTTTTGATTGATGTGGGGGTAATTCCAGTCCAGAAGTCCAGGACTTCTGGTTCTGGACGTTGATGTCTGCAGCCAGGTCCTTTTCACCATGACAACAAAACATGAGGCTCAGTGTTTTGCCAAGGACACTTGAACACATGTGCAGGCAGATTGGTAATCAAACCTGCCTAAACTGCTCAACCTCTGCATCATGACCAACCCCCCCACTAAAATGAAGATTGCTTCGTATCTGTTGAAGGCCATGTGATTGTTCATTTAAGAGCAAATCATTAATAAATGGACTTCTACTGTCTTTCAGGCATCAATAAAACTCTTTTGGATGAAATAAAACAGCTGAAAAATCAGATTGAAGGTGAGAAAAGACTGAAAACTAATGGATTATGTCAATTTGCTTGATCATGTTTACAGTTGAAACCAGAAAGTAAACCCTGCAGTATTTTTGTATATCAGTCTTTGAAGGTAAACGGTGTCCTGAAGGATGGAAGAGATTTGGATGCAGCTGCTACTATAAATCCACTGAGAAAAGAATTTGGTATAACAGCAGGAGTTTCTGTCAGAAAAATGGATCTGATCTGGTGGTTGTAAACAGCAAAGAGGAACAGGTGGGTGTGTTCACACTAGTTCCTTCCAGCTTCTTGTGTCTTGGATTCTCCACCTGTATGTGTGCTGCTGTTGTCTGGATGCTGATGGATTCCAGCTGAAATTCTCCTCAACAACTCAGATTTCATGTTTGTCTTTCAGCAACATTTCAAAGAAACGTTGTGATGGAACACAGAAACTCTTTTTCCCACTTCTAATGTCTTCAATTCCAAATAGGCTAAACTGGGATTCAGTAGAAATGGACTGTTGGCCCTGAAGACAAAACAAGAAGCAAAAACTAAATGAACAGATATCTGCATCAAAGAAAGTCAGATTTTGTTCCTCAGATGAGCTTTCTCTCAGTTTTAGGACACGTATCCAGAACAGATGAATCCTAAAGACGAGACATTTATTTTTTTAATTTTTTTTAAGACCAGACATTGTTTTTACTGGACTATTAGTGTGAAAGGAAACCACGATGGTGAGAATGCATTAAGAAAGAACTTTTTTTTTCTTTACTAGGAGTTTGTTTCTACATTGAATCAGAATGCAGAATCCTGGATCGGTCTGTTTGCTGGATGGTCAGTCCAGAAACAGAAATATGAATGGAAATGGGTGGATGGATCACCACTGACAGAAATGTAAGACTTTGTTTCTTTTACAACGTTACTAAATTCATTCTTTATGACTGAGCCTGATTGTAAATGTGTGAAATCCTTTAAAAAATGTTTGAACATCATAATTCAGACCAGTTTATGAACTGAATTTAGACCAGAGGTAAACAGAATGTTTTATCACAGGTTCTTGGATGAGAGCATTTCAAAAGACCGGAACAAGGATGATGCAGTGTTCTTAAGTACTGAAGGGAAATGGAAACAACAGGACAAAACAAACTTCAAAAACTGGATCTGTGAGAAAAACAGTTTTGGATCTTTCTGTTCCTGCGCTGTGCATTGATTTAACTGTTTAGTAATGTAAGTAATTTTCTTCCATTTTTTTTTTCATTTACTTCTACAAAATAGTGCTTAAAGAAAGGTTGTTTTTTAGTTTATTGTGATTTATTCATAGAAATGAAGTTGTCATCTATCAAAAACTTCATCACATTTAAATATCAGTGAAAATGACTCAGATAAACAGGAAACTGTAATAAATTTTTATTTTTTATTTAACCAGGAAAGTCCCATTGAGATTAAAAACCTCTTTTCCAAGGGAGTTATGGCCAAGAGGCAGCACATTTCAATACAAAATTTACATAAAAACAAACATTATTAAAACCATATACATTATAAAAAGCAGTTGCACATTATTGTTTCAGTCTCTGATGCTTTGAGTTTGATTTTAAAAACATTTAAAGATTTAAGGTCAGTGAGTTTCCAGTCTTTCTGCAGCATATTCCAAGCAAAAGGAGCAGAGTGGAAAAAGGCTTTTTTCCCCAGCTAATTGGTAAATGGCGTATACTGATATAGCGCTTTCTACCTTCTTTCGAAGGCCCAAAGCGCTTTACAGTCACAGTCCCATTCACCCATGCACACACACATTCACACACACATCCACAGCTCTGTGCAGAAAAATGGGACAGAAAGCAACTGATCTTTAGATCTTAAGGTGTGAGATTCCACACTTCTTGTCATTAAAGAACAAAAGTAGGGAGGCAGTAATCCAAGCAAGGCCTTGTAAATAAAAGTGTACCAATGTCCCTGCCTCCTGGTGGACAGAGATGTCCAATTTGCTCTTGAATACAGGCCACAATAATGCATCATGGATCTACAGTTGGTAATGAACCTCAGGGAAGCAAGATCCATGGTGTCAACCTTTTTGAGACATGAAGATGAGGCATTCATATACAGAATATCACCATAATCCAGCACAGACAAAAAAAAGTTGCTGCAACAAGACGCTTTTCTACTTCAAAAGAAAAACACATATTATGGAAGAAAAAGCCAAGTTTAAGTTTGAGGTGTTTTTTTTTTCAAGTTTTTCTTTGTGAGGTTTAAAGGTGAGGGAGTCGTTACTCCGGACACCAAGGTACTTGTACTTATGAACCAACTCTATGACATGTCCATCCAAGGTGGACACCATTGGAATTGTATCAGGGACCTTCTTTTAGTTTGAAAACAAACATTAGTTTTATCTTGTCAGCATTGAGAACCAATTTTAACTGAATAAGTGAGTGCTGTACTGCAACAAAAGCTTTCTGCAAGGTTTCAATGGCCTGAGTAAGAGATGATTCCTAACAGTAAATGACTGTGTCATCAGCATAAAGATGTAGATTAGCATCAGAGATATTTCACCCAAGTCATTAATATATAAAATAAATAGAAGGGGGCCCAGAACTGAGCCCTGTGGCACCCCCCTGTGGACAGTAGCAAATTCATTTAAGGAACCTGATGATAAAAAATGCCTAATTAAAGCAATCCAGGACTTCAGTTTTATCATTAACTACTACTGAATTTTTAACAACAGAAGTAAGAAGTGCTTGATTCATTTTAGTCACAGAAAGAGACTTGATCACTTTCCAGAATTTCTGTGGGTTATTAAGGTTCTCAGTAGTGGAAGACAAAAACAATTCAGATTTGGTCTTTTTTTATATAAGAGAAGTACACCTATTCCTAAGCTGTATAAAAACAGATCGATCAGTGGAAGAATCTGTATGTCTTGCCTTGTTCCATGCTCTATAATGCTCATGTATAATATCTGCAAGTTCCTGTGAGAACCAGGGATTTTCACATCCCTTAATTCTACATTTTTGTAAAGGAGCTTGTTTATTTACTATTTGTAAAAAAAAAACAAAAAAAACAAAAACAAAACTTTCCTTAAAAAATGCCCAAGCCAGCTCTACGTCTGGCAGTAGACCAATATTTATCCATTTAACTGACAAATCATGATTAAAGAGCTTGCTCATTAAAATGTTTCAGATTCCTCTTACAAACTATACGGGGTTTACATTTAGGAATTTTATTGTTTCTGCAAACCACAACACAATGATCACTCAAATCATTAAAGAAGCAAAGACACCAAGCGGAGAAAATTTATGCGGCACATTTGTTAAAACCCAATCAATTAATGTGTACTTTTCTGGGCATTTGAGATTTGGCCTGGTAGGTATGTTCACTATCTGAGTAAGATTAATGGAATCACCAGCCAGAAGTAATTCAGTGTAATTTACCGTAGTCAAAAGCTGCTGTAGTGAAAATAATGCCTGTTTTGAAGCAGATGGAGGCCTGTGGTATCCAATAACAGTAATAAAAAGAGATTTTACTATTTCTACATTCAAAGCCAAAAACTCCAATTGTTTACAGATTGATTGTGACAAAATAACAACCAAGATTTAATGCTTGAATCATTGAATCACTGCCTCCTTTTTCTGCCCTGTCAGTGCAATAAACATTGTACCCAGATTTGTTAATATCTTCAATAGTAATAGATTTAGTTACAAGTTTCTGGAATTATAACAACATCTGCACCTGTAGATTTAACCCAAATTCTGACTAAGTCCATCTTTGGTAGCAAGCTGTGCAAATTAAGATGAAAATATTTAACACCAGTCAATGATTTGAAATCAGAGGGAGTCTGGCAATATTGCAGTGCAGACCCAGGATTAACCGTTGTATAATTAGGAGAAGTGTGTGTGAACCGGGGGCAGCAGTACCATTGGAAATACACTAGAGGCACCAGTAAGCCACTCTCGCACAGATGAATAAATGTGCATTCTGTGCCCAAACTAAAACATGCACAGGAACCTTAAAAAAGGATTTTGAAGCCATTTTTAATAGTAATCTTGATGGGGATTTGATCCCCATTCCGAAAATGGTCCCCATTCCTTGACTGTGTAAACAGATGGTTGTCCCTACAATGTCATAAATACCAACACACACACACTCAAATATAACAATGTTTTTTTTCAGCCAAAAACTATTGTTTTATTTCTACAATTTTTTGTTTCTGACAGTTGAGAGAATGAAAATGAGATTCTGACTTTGAAATTTAGACACAAAATATAACACAGAAAACAAATCAGATATAAAAAATAATGGTCATGGCTGAATAGATTTTTTTTTTCTATGATGTACAAATTATTTCATTAGTAAATCTATCAACTTATTAAATTTCATTTATACTTTTGTTCTTATTTTTCAATTTTATTTTAAATAGATAAAATAAAATAATTTGCCTGAAAAGAAGTGGGTAGAAGAAAAATCTTGTGAGACCCCACCCCTTTTTCTAACACCTTATGTTGTGCATATTTTTCATTAACTTTTTCCCCTTCAAAACATTTAAATGATCTTTTCTATAGCACCTATGCAGAAGTGACATTTGCGTATTTGCTTTTATTGATTATTTCAAGCCTTACAATGTTTCATCTGTGACATTTTGTATTTCACCTTAATTTAACCAGTAAAGTTCCATTGATATCAAAACCCTCTTTTGCAAAGGAATCCTGGCCAAAAAGCAGCACATGGCCAAAAAGCAGCACATTGCAGCACAAAAAATACATATAAAAAAAATCTTGTATGTTTTGTGATTACAGGTACCCCCCTCCCCCCATCTCAGGATGGAAGTACAGAGTGTGGCTGTTTTTCAGGTTAACTTGTTCCAATAATTTCAATAAACCCGACTTTAAAAACAGTGCAGTTGTATTTGTCCCATAATCCACACCATGAACTATTCAAATAGCTTTTTTCTGGTAAGATGTTGTCAGAAGTCAGAACTCTGTCCCCCCATCTGGTCACCAGCCAAAGTTATACCACACTACATCTCCCAGCAACCCCGGCGCACACACCTGACTTTCATTCACTCAATCACGGACAGCATACTTAAACGCTGCACTGAATTGTGTCTCTCTTGCTATCAACTTCCAGCATTTTCCATGTTGGAAAAATGATGCCAGTATGAAGTACATTATTTAATAAAAATACTAATGGAGGATAAATGTGTGAGGAGCCCTCCCCCCCCCCCTAAACACACACAAAACATTTTACAGACTAATAGACCCGATCACTTTTGCCACTGTCCCATGTGCAGCTGGGGGATCTGGGCCTGTCATGCGATGACATTTTCAGAGTTTATTGGCTGAGTTTCCATCCTTGACCACCCCCGCTTTTTCCTCCACTGTGGTTAAGCACGGAGTGGAGCATTTAATTCCCACTAAGGGCCTGCCTGTTTTTGCTCGGGTACGACACCTTGATGCAGCAAAACTCACCATTGCTAAGGAGGAGTTCGCCACCATGGAGAGTCTGGGTATCGTGAGGCGCTCTAACAGCACCGTCACATGGTGCCAAAGGCATATAGTTCCTGGCGCCCATGCAGGGACTTTCACCGTCTGAACGATGGGACGACACACCTGACCATTATCCCATTCCCCAGGATTTCTCGCTTCGTTTGTGCGGCGCCTCAATTTTTTCCAAAGTGGACCTGGTGCGCGGTTACCATCAGCTTCCGGTGCGGGCCGAAGATGTGCCTAAGACTGCGGTGATTACTCCTTTTGGACTTTTTGAGTTCCTGCGCATGCCCTTCGGTCTTAAAGGTGCAGCCAAAACTTTTCAAAGGTTGATGGTCTCGGTGCTCCTCTGAAGAGCATCTCGTGCACCTAAAGGACGTTTTCCAGCAGTTGGAAACCCACGGCTTGATTGTTAACCCAGCTAAATGCCAGTTTGGTTTGTCAGCCATTGATTTTTTGGGTCATCGAATTTCGTCTGCCCACCAAAGACCAGGCTGTGGCAAATTTTCCCCGTCCTGCAGTGGTTAAGTCCCTACAGGAGTTCTTGGGGATGGTGAACTTTTACAACAGGTTAATTCCACGGGCTGCCCACATGTTACAACCCCTTTTTGACAGCTTGCGTTCCAAGAAAGCCACAGACCCTGAGGATTGGACATCAGACCGCATTGCTGCATTTGACGGTGCTAAGTCAGCCTTAGCAAAGGCTGCTCTCCTCGCGCACCCAGACCCAGATGCTGAAATTGCGCTGACTACCGACGCTTCAGACATAGCAGTGGGTGCTGTGGTAGAACAGTGAGTGGCGGACGCTTGGCAGCCTCTTGCATTTTTTGGCCACAAGTTGCAGACTCGGGAACGCAAGTATAGTGTTTTTGACCGCAAGCTACTTTCTCTATATTTGGCAACTCAACATTTCTGTTTCGTGTCCTGGAGAAGGAGGAAAAATGTTTTGTCCTGGACATGGGAGGGCGCAGAGACTTTGTGACAGTGGACCGGCTAAAACCAGCGTTTGTGTTGACAGGCGACGCTGTGCAGCCAGCTCAGGTTCCTCGCCGGGGGCACGTCTTCCTTCCAGACCCCTAGTCACTGTTGGTGACTGTCAGACATTTTTTAAAATGAAAAATAAAAACTTCAAAGACGATGAACTAATTACAAAAATACTTGATAACAAATTGAACAAGTGTTGAAGCTTAACTTTTTCTTGAAAAGAAGTTATGATATAAGAATTAGATGATTTTTGATGTAGTATAAATATAAATTATTTCGATTTTGGAAAATTGAAAAAATGTGCACGTTTGTAAATAAGACAATTTTTTTCACGCATACATAACAGCCCACTATGGGGACCAGCTTTATTCAACACCTTCCTCCATAGCATTTCCTGAAACAGTGTGTCCAGAAAAATGTATTTTGTGGACACCGTCATCGTCAGGATTGAATACACAGTAAAGTCAAAAGTTGACATAAACACTAATTCAGACAAATGGGATTATAATGATTATTAATTGCTTGACTATATTAGAAGAAGTGTGTGTGAACTGGGGGCTGCAGTACCATTGGAAAGACACTAGAGGCTCCAGTAAGCCAAAGTCACACTCTCACACAGATGAAAAAATTATACATTCTGTGCCAAAGCTAAAAAATGCACAGGAAACTTAAAAAAGTATTTTAAAGCCATTTTTAATAGTTATCTTGATACAACCAGGATTTGGTCCCCATTCCAAAATTGGTCCCCATTCCGTGACTGTGTAAACAGACCGTTGTTTCCACAATGGCATAATTACCAACACAAACACACACAAACATAACCTTTTTTTATTTTCTTTTGTTTTCCAAAAGTTTTGTCGATTCTGTAGTTCCTGGTCAGTGTTTACTGCAGCAACCAAACCAGTTCATTGCTGAATGAGAACTGTCTGACGCTGTCAGAGTGAGAACTGTTTTCCTGAAACACCTCAATTAGCATCACCTTAAATTTATAAAATTAAACATGAAGTCAGGATGAAGGGGTTAAACTTTTTTCTGTGTTTCAGTTTATTCCTCACAAAATGTAACACGACAGTAAAACAATAATTTGATTTTGTCATTAAAACAGAAGTCAGTTGACAAAAAGATTTTTATTTGAAGATAATTATGCCAAGCCAAACTGTAAAAAATGTGAAAACATAGTTTGAGAAAGAGAATAAAGAAGAAGTGCACAGAAAGCAGATTTCCATCAGCATGTCTGAGTTCAGGACTGGGAGCACTGGTCTCTCCTGAGAGTCTCTGAGACTGGAGTCTGGGATCCCCTCTTGGCCTCACAGGTCACCTTCTCCCACTGGTCGGCACAGAGCCTCAGGGTGCTGCTCCAGCTGTAGAGGCCGTCCTTCTGCAGCACCCCGGGGCTCCTGCTCTCCTCCCTGCTGCTGCTGCTGCTGCCGACCACCTTCCAGGACAGAGTCCAGTCTGAGGGGAAGCCCTTGTTGGCCACACACATGAGTGTGGCCTTCCCCTGCTGCAGCTCCTCCATGGAGGGGGCCAGCACTGTCAGGGAGGGCGGGGCATCACCTAGGAGACACCAATCAGCTTAGAGGCTCTGACTGGATGGAGTGCTTTCAGTTGTAGGAAGATTTGTGTTCAGGTGTTTTTCTGCTCCATTAGTCATTGATTCACACATTGTTTCACTTCCTTGAAGAAATCTCTCATGCAGATCAGCAACAAGAGAAACTTCAGTTTCTACTGAAAAATGTCCAACTGGGTTAGAGAAGGAGCAGATGCATCTGCATGTAGAAACAAGTTTGGACTGAATGTCTTTAAAAAGCTTCATCAAACATGAAATAAATATACTAATTAGGACAAAAACACAACAAAAATATCAGGTTTCTGTCAGAAAATCCTTGAAATAACAAGTAAATGTTCTGAAATATAAAATGATCAAAAATCAATTTTCTGAGTAAAAACTGCCAATTAATGCACTATGACCGCATTAACATAACATTATTTGCAAAAAAAAAACACTGTTAATAGGATATTGTGTTATTAAAAAGTAATTTGACTAAAAAAAGAGTTTAGGTTTACTCGATAAAAACCAATAACCAAAAATCTTTTTTAGGTAATTTTTTAAATAATTATTTCATACTGGTTCTTCCACCAAAAGTTCACCACTTTGACACAAACTGACTAATGTGTTTTACAAAAACCTCTGACTGAACAGAGACTCTTTCCAGCTGTATTAACATAAACTAAATATTTCTAATTTCTTGATTCACATAGAAATGATGATTTATTCTATTCTAAGGCAACACAATTTTGTATTTTCAAGTTTTACGCAGACTAAGTCTGCTTATAAAAAATGTATTTTATCAAAATTAATAGAATTTTATAAAGAATACTAGTAACTCAGAATCAATTAAAGAAGGAAATAAGACATGAAAACATAAAAATCAGCAAAAAGATCTACTTACTTCCAAACTCCAGTCTGGTTCCTCCACCAAAAGTCCACCACAGTGATCCAAACTGATGGAAGCGTCATACAAAAACCTCTGACTGTACAGAGACACGCTCTCTGACTCTGAAACAAACGAACTCAACTGATGACAGAAAACATGAAAACATCACATCTTAGTCTTAGAAATCTAAATGTTCTCAGTAAATAAACTCCTTTAATGATGTTCCTACTCAAAAACTTGTAAATATTGTTTCGTTAAAATTAAATGATGACACAAACACAGAAATCCCCCCAAAATGTTCAAATGTCTCTTCTGAATCCAAAATAAAAGCATGCATGTAATGAATGAGTTTAAATGTGGCTGCAGTTTGTTTGAACCAACAACTTATTTAAAATGTTGCTCTGCAGAAACAACAAAAATCAACCTTTAATCAACAGAAGTTCTGACTTCAATGCAATAAACAGCTGAGTCAGTCAAATGAAGTAGAATTATCTTTGGAGTTCAATCTGTCTTTGAGCATTTATGATTAAATGTTTCATATTTTCATATAAAAACTCAGTATTGTAAATCTTTAATATCCTGCTGCTCTTTCATGTTCATCTGTACATCCAGACAGAAGATAAAAACAGTTCTTGTTGCGATTAAAGATAAGTTTCCTGTTGAATAAAGGAAAATTTAACATTGACAAGTTTTGAATATATAGCAGTTAGACACCTCAACAATGGACAACAATAAAAAATACTTTGAGATATTGGAAGTTAACACAAATGTAAAATAATTGAACAGTTTTATGGTCATCAAACAAACAGACTCAAAGTGGCTCCTTTTCCAGCTAATAAAAACTATTAGAAATTAAATAAAAGTTACTATTTCCTTAAAAAAATCATATTGTTAAATTATCATGATGATGAAGATGATCCATGTTCCTGTTGGAGTCAGTGGTTTCCATATAGACACTTTGCATCAGCAGCTCCATGCTCCAGTGCTCTGGGAGACTTTATAGTCCTGAGAGTTGAAGACTGGATGACTGACAGCTGTCCTTCATCACAGCAGAAGACACAGAAATCCTCCTCCTCCTCCTCATCTTCCTCCTAAACATGAGTGTGATGTGCGTCCTCATCTGGACTCTCCTCTGCTGCTGCTTTACAGGTAAAGTCCAGAGAATCCAACTCCTCTCCTCTATGAACATCCGTCCCTCTGAAATGAAGGCCACAAAAGCATGAAGCTGCTTTCTGTTTCTGTCTCTGTCTCCTCAGAGTCCAGAGGACAGGTCACAGTGACTCAGCCTGGAGCAGTGAGCTCTGCTGTGGGAGGAACTGTCTCCATCTCATGTAGGACCAGTCAGGATGTTTATGTTCATAACGGCTATCAACGTCTATCCTGGTACCAACAGAAAGATGGAGAATCTCCTAAACTACTCATTTACTGGGCTACCTATCAAGAATCAGGGATTCCAAGTCGTTTTACAGGCAGTGGATCAAACTCTGATTTCACTCTGACCATCAGTGGAATTCAGGCTGAAGATGCAGCAGTTTATTACTGTCAGAGTGTTCATGAAATCAACAGTCAGGCTGTGTTCACACAGTGAAAAACAGTCGTACAAAAACCTCTTTCAGTCACAGAGAACAGAAACTGAACCAATACAGTTCATTGTAGACACACACACACACACACACACACCTACACACACACACACACACGTGTGTGTTTATTTTCCAAATTATTTTGTTAGAATTCTTATTTAGTTTCTAACATTTAAGAGAAAATAATACAATTCTGACTTTGGATTTTAAACACATAAAACAATAAAAACAGACGTTGGATATAAAATACATAAAACAGATATCAGATAAAAAAACAGATCATGGCTGAATAGATTTTTTTTCTATTATGTAAAAATCATGTCAATAGTACATCTGTCAGCTTAGAGTGTTTCATTCATAATTTCATTTTTAATTTACTGAACATGATAAAAGTTGTTGATTGAAGTACAGTTGTATTCATTTTTTTATCCTCATCACCAAATCATCAGTTTTCACAGAATGATGACAGAAAAACTGTGAAGATTTATAAACTAAAGAGAAGAACAACTAGAAAATCCATGAACATGTTTCCACTTTGAACAAACTTTAAATGTATTTGCATTTGTGTGAAAATGATCCTCTTTTTCTACAGACGTTGGTCGTCTTTCTGTTTTTGTCTGAATAATTTGTCTTTTTCATATTTTCTGCTTTATCAGCAGAAATCCTTCTGACTGATTTCTGGCATCCAGTCCGTTGTTCAAAGACAAACTGTCTCCATCAGATGAAAAGTCAGTCAAAGTCCTGCTGCAGCTTCAACTGGGATCTTCAGAGACAAAAGAAGTTTTTGTTCAAGACAACAGACCTGATGAGCAAAGAAACAATGGAGGTGAAAAACAGACAGACAGTTATATACATATAACTACATAAAAAGTGCTTTGATGTGAGAGTCCAGATGAGGACGCACATCACACTCATGTTTTGGAGGAAGATGAGGAGGAAGAGGAGGAGGATTTCTGTGTCTTCTGCTGTGATGAAGGACAGCTGTCAGTCATCCAGTCTTCAACTCTCAGGACTATAAAGTCTCCCAGAGCACTGGAGCATGGAGCTGCTGATGCAAAGTGTCTCTATGGAAACCACTGACTCCAAAAGGAACATGGATCATCTTCATCACGTTATGCTAGTTAATAAAATGCTAAGTGTTTGTCTGAAATGACTGCTTTTTCTTTTCTATGTGAACCAGATATTTAAAAAAAAAAATTTATTGTCCGTTATTGAACTGATTGAATCCTATTTTTCAACAGAAGAAGTGATTAAGGAGTGAGTTCTGGGCTAAAATATTCAAATAAAAAAAAAAACGTTTTCAATGTTTTATCAAGAAACAGATTCCAGTGTTCTAGACTTTGTTGAACATGTGAAGAAACCTCCTGCTGTCATGGTTCATCAGTGAAGCTTGTCTCCTGGACCAAAACAAGAAAGTCAAAGGTCTTTTTTTGCTTTCAGCAAACTGAAACAGAAAAAACAGCATTTTAGCTTTTTTAATGCGTCTCTGCTGCTCTCTGATGGAACCACAGTGGAACATCTGATGGTTTCATGTCTCTGTATTTCTGTGGGTTTATTTAAATCAGACCAAACGGAAGAAAATCTGGATTATTTTTCTTTAGCTTTTGCACATTTACTCTTACTCTGTTTGTTTGCAAGAATCTTTTATTTTAATTTACATCCTTAACAGTGTCTAAGAAAACATGTAAAAAACAAACTTAAATTTAAAATGTAAACTACTACTCCTATTGTATTTGTCATTAAATCCATCCAGTTCAATGTTGTTGATCCTGAAAGCAGAAAGAAGTGACTGCAATAGCAGAGAGAGTTGGTGTTGAGCTGCAGATCATCTAGTAGTTATGATGAAGCTGAAGTTGGTGTCAGTGAGAAGCAGCACTTAGACCCAAACCCAAACTTACTGTTCTGTTTCCAGTTCATCTCCCATCACAGAATCATCTTCAAATCGTAGAAAAACAGCAGTTCACATCAGCTGACACATCAATGTGTCCAACCTGACCTATGAATGTGTCTGTTCTGTTCCTCACTCTCTATGTCAACTACAGCGCTGACCAGCTCTGCATCTGTAGGCTCCTCACAGGTTTTGGATGAAGCAGCAGATGTAGAGGAGGCTGTACAAAACAACGATAATACAGGATCTCACTTATCATGAAGAGATCTACACTCTGACTGTTCATTTCTAATGTTCCTGGAAATGCAGGTCTTCCCACAAGCTTCTTCACTTTCACCTGCATCTCTACCAAAAAGCCGACCAGAGACGAAGGATTTTGATCTAGAAAGCAATTGAGATGTTAAACGTGAATTTATGAAAACACGAGCAGACACACTGCAGAGAACAGTTTGGAGACTGAAACATTTGACCTATGAGCAGATTTAGCTGCCAGGCCTGAAAGAACTGATGCAGAGCTGCTGCTGGGAGAGGTGGCAGTTGCAGCAGCAGCTTTCTGTCCGTCTCTGGCTTTGACGAAGCGTAGGACGTTCTCCATCTGTGTTCCTGGAGCATGACCCTTCCTCTGAAAGTAGTTAAAATCAAGCCTCAGACACATCAGAGTGAAATCAACCTCAGACACAACACCTTGTTGATCAATTATTGAGGCAATTTCAGGGTTATATAACAAACCAATTTCCAGGATTAAAATCAGTGGAGACCTCACAGAGATGATAACCTTAGAGAGAGGAACCAGACAGGGATGTAACATTGAACTTCTTGGCCAGTGGATCAGGCAAACAGCAGACATCAAAGGAGTAAAAGTAGCAGGAGAGGAACAAGAACTTGCCTTATTTGCAGATGATCTTCTAGTATCCATATTTCAACCTAAAAAACCCTACCTATAATTACGGAATCCTTCAAAGACTTTGGTACTCTCTCAGGGTTTAAAATTAATGTAAACAAGACCCAGGTTTAACTTTAAACTACAGCCCCCCTCAAAATATTAAGATGATTACAAATGGGAATGGCAAGCAGACCGAATTACATATTTAGGCATTCATTTGCACAAAGATGTTTGATGTGCACTATGGACCACTTAATAATGAACTACAGTCAGATCTGTAAAGGTGGAATGCAATACCATTTTTAGATCTTCACTCTCGGATTGACTCAATAAGAATGAATGTTTTACCACGAATGTTATATTTATTCCAATGTTTACCATTTCCCATACCCCAAAAGCAATTTGTAGAATGGGATAAGATGTTATCAAGATACATATGGAGAGGTAAAAAAACCAGAACTAAATATAAAACATTACAATAAAACGGATCAAGGTGGCAGAAATCTCCCTCGTTTACAAGACAGTGCTGCCCAGTTGAAGCCTCTTATCAGCATTCGTTGCAGGATGGAAAGATCTAGAGCTGAAGGCTTCTGAAAGAATACAATGAGAAGCTTTATTAGCTGGTAAGTATGATGATTAAATCATCATGCTTACCTGGAATGACACAGTCAAAAAATGTAACTTGGTGTAAGACTCAAAGATTCTTAGATGGTGTGCGTACGACTCAGAGTTTACCCCCAACAATTATGATGGCAGATTTAAATTATGGATTGCAAAAGGAATAACTGATTACAACTTATTTGTCAAAAAGTGAGTGTTTCAAACATTTGTTACCCCTAAAACAAAAACACAGGTTAAACTCTGAGGATTTCTTCAGATATTTACAGGTCAGGCACTATTTCAATCAAAAGATTAAAATACCCGCAGATGACCCGAGGTTTCTTCAAACTTTTCAAACAATAATAAAAACAATATGCCCTACAAAAATAATTTCAAAATGATACAAAAGTATATTGACACATACTGGGGTGAACACGTATTATGTAAAGGAAAAATGAGAGTAAGGAGAGCTCACTATTACAGAAGAGGATTTGGAACAACTATGTTGGAAACAATGAGTCACAACAGAATCAAAAACTTGGCGTGAATTCTGTTGGAAGAGCATAACAAGGTTTCTTACAACACCCTCTCAGAAAAAATACCTAGGAACAGTCAGTAAATGTTGGAGGTGTAGTAATAATGTAGCCAATCACTTCCATATGTTTTGAACTGTGTGGTTGTCACGAAATACTGGTCTGACATTCCTGAACATCTGTAAAATATATTTTCTATTGTCTTCCCATTGTCCTTTGAAAGTCTTTTTTTTAGGAAAATAGATGGCCTGCACAATAAAAGTAAAAAACTGCTCTACATTCTACTGGCGGCTAGTAAGAAAACAATAATCAGAAAATGGCTTAAACCTGAACAACCAACGGCAGAGGACTGGTTAGACAATGTACAAAGAATTTATACTATGGAAATAATTTCTCACTCACGACAACAACAACTGGATGTTTTTTTTTAAAGTACTTGGTCTAAATGGACAGAATATGTAAAGCCAAGAAGATCAGACTTTATGTGAAGTGTCACTGAAATTATGTCATACCATTGTTTTGAAAATCCCTGCTCTCTCACACGTTTGTTCTATTTTCATTTAAAACTGAGAAAGCAAGAACATTGTAATCTATTAATGCAATCTATAATTGTCGTGCTTTTTCAATAAAAATTTGTTTGAAAAAAAATCGTATTGTGACTAAAACATGGATAGTAACACAGAAATAACATGTTTTCCAGAAGTTACAGTATTGCAATAGTAGAGTAATGACATATATACACCAAGAACACCTTCATGCAGATAGAAGCTGTGTTTGATTCCTGGTTCCAGAGTTGATTCAGGATCCGTCTCAGACGTTCACTGTCAGCACGGATCAGAACTGATTCCCAGAAGCTTCACCTCCAATACAGCCTTCACTATTTCATTCCATGTGCTGATAATAGTGAAATCAACTGTAGTGTTTCTGTGTCTTTTTTGTACAAATCAACTGTTCATCAGACAAAAAAAAAAAATCTTCTTGAGATTCTTTGGATCCTTCACTTGAGGTTTCTTCTTTTTATAGACCATCTGTAAAGAAAAATTTAAAATGAGCAACAGACTGTTTTAAGGTGGTGTTCATAGAGAGAAAGAGTTTTGTTCCAAAAAGCCTTTCTCACATAATTTTAAATATTAGCTGAAAGTGGAGTCACATTTGTATGCAGAATCCCATTTACAGTTTTCTCTTGATTCCATTTGACATGTTTTGACATTATGAGCATTTATAGTAAATTTGGAGACAGAAAAACATTTTGGCAAACCCAAAAGCAGAAATGATTCTGCACCTTTTTCCACGGAAAGAAAAAATATTCTCCTGAGGTTTGTTTGTCACTTTTAATGTATATTTTTTAACTAAACATTTTGCTGCAAAGATCTTGAAACAAATTATTTTTAATATACAAAGAGAACAAATTTATTTTTATTAAAGTATATGATTATATTTTACCCTGTAAGACTTTGGTCACATTTGGGGGGGCTTAAATGTAAGTTTTTCAGAGAAATTGGCAGGTGCAGCGGCATTTGCAATCATGTAGCAGTCACGTTTTCCCGCACCTAACAGCGGGCACAGAGGATTTAAGAAAAGTTCAAATTAAACGGCGACCAGACAATTTTTTTTCCATCAGACAGTGGCTGCCTGGGCACATTAAAGTCCAGTGACAGGCGGTTGGAAGAAAGGAAGCAGCACAATAACTGACTGATAAGAGGGTCTCCAAGGTTCCTAAAATTATCTGATGATTGGCAGATTTCAGACTGCCACCCCCCTGCTCATGTGATATCGTCCCACTGCCACCGTCTGATTGAATTGTGGTTGATGCTGAGAAGAACCTGAATAAATCAGAACCTTGGGCTTTTATTGGGAGGCATGTTGTCTATAAATGAGTAAATGATAGATTATTGTGAAAAAAAGATTATAATTTGTGCTCAAAATCTGAATTGTGAATGACCAGGAATGCATAATGGCCTGCTTTTTATACACCTCCAAGCTACCGGGTGGCTGAGGGTCCATTTGATGTGGATGGTGGCCATGTGGGGACATTTCCACATCTGCCAATCGTAGCTGTTGCCGCCCGCCTTATGGCTACTATATTCATGACGTAATCCCCGGCTGACTGATTGACGCCTGGTAGTCACCTGACTGCCGCCGTCTACATTCACCACCACACCAACAACTTATCCAAAAGTCAGGCGGCAGCAGCCAATCTTGAAGATTCTGCCGATGTTTCCCCTCATCTCATTTTCTTTTTGCATCGCTGCATTGATGCGTTTGGTCATTGTGTTGGATTTAGAGTCTTTTGGAACCTTCTGCATATCTTATATTATTCCAAACATCAAGAGAAAAGATCAAAGATCTGAAGCAGGGGTGTCCAAATCCAGGCCTAGAGGGCTGGTGTCCTACATGTTTTCCAACCAACCTGCCATTGAAACTTCTTATTGGCTAAACACACCTGATCCAGGTCATCAGCAGCAGATCAATAGGGCAAGATTTCTGGAAAACCATTCGGAGGCCGACCCTTGGAGCCTGGATTTGGACACCCCTGCTCTAAATGGTCAACACTTACCATCAACAGGCTGGAAGTCTGAAACACAGTAAAAAGACGTTACAGTCAGATCATATAGACTAGAAATGACATTAATTTATAATCTAGTCTTTTTGTTCCAATGATCTGGACTGAATGGATCCTGTGATTTCATTGTTTCTCACCATTTCTGTTTCTCCAACAGCAGTAGAGGACTCCACTGATCACCAGGAGCAGAACCACTCCAGCTGCTCCTCCAACAACAGGACCAACTGGAAACTCTGATGGAGAAACTGAGTAGAAACATGGATCAAACTGACATTCAGGGTCAAAAGACTTGGCAGATCAAAAGTGTTTTAGTGACTTCTTGTTAGAAACTCCTCACATGCTTCTGTTTTAAAGATGATCTGGATTAGGTAACACTAAGGTGCTGGGGCTAAAGTTTACAATCTTACCCCAGTTTGTCTGAATCTGTGTTTTGTCCAGCGTGGAGACGATGTCTTCTGTTAGTCCAGAGAGCTGGAACACACAGTCATACCTCCTCCAGTCCTCATGTTTGATCAATGAAACGTTCAGCTCTGAGCTCATCTGGAAGGTTCCATCATGGTTAGGTAGGATCTGTCCCTTCTCCATACCCTCATGGATCTCCTCTCCATCTTTCCTCCAGAACAGATCAGCTCTGTCAGGATAAAAGCCAGTGGCATGGCAGCAGACCGGAGAGGAGGGAGTCTTCTGGAGAAAAGATACCGAAGGACTCTCTGCACAAAGAAAATAAAGGGAAAAATGTCTCCCATATTCAGCATTTATTTGTATGAACTAGTTAGTGTTGTTGAATCTACCTGTTCTCTGCAGAAAACTCCTCCCATAGTGCATGTAATCCTGAAGCATTTTAGGACACATTGATATGAGCATGTGTTGAATGTGCTTTAATCTCTCTTTGTCTGCATCCCATAAATGTTTTATCACAATAGCTTGTGTTTTTGGTGCAATCCATGTCTCGGTCTGCAGGTCCAGACAGATTCTTCTCCATCATAACTGTACTGTTCAAAACCTTTGACTTCATCGCTTTCATCGTCCCACTCACAGCCGCCTATTCTTTGGAGAATGTGAGAACCTGAACACCAAAGAAGAACACTATAATGAGGTTGGAGTCATTTAGAAATGTCTAATTTAGATTTTCATGATTATTTATTTCATTTTTATTTTACCTTTATTTTACCAGGAATTGTCTTCCTCTTTTATCTCAAGGGTAATAAAAATGATTTTATCTATTAAAACTGCTAGCTGAAAACCAGACACCTTTGGGTTTGTTTGTTTTTACCGTTAGGTCATGTTGATTTGTTTTGTAGAACATTTAACTTGTTTAAAGATGGGAACACTTTTTAAACAAGGATCTCCACATGAGAACTTCTTTGTAGAATTAAACACCGTAAATCTTCAACTTTACCTTCAGTTTGATTTAGACGATCCTTGAAAACATCCATGTTGGCCTTAAATAATTGCTGATTGCGACGACATTTATTTATATAATACTGGAAGATTTTAGGTCTTTCGTTGAATAGTTTTTTTATCCAGTCTTGTTTTGATTCAAATTCTCTCTTGATGCTGTCAAAGTTTCCAAGCTCAACTTTGTCCATTAAAGCCGTAACCACATACTCAGGAAGGTTTGTTTTCTCCAGAAGTGCCAGTGGTGATCCATTTCAGAGAGTGTTTCACTGAAGAAAAAAATTACATCTTATTTCTGCATTTATCAAAATATATTTATAAAAAATAAAGTCCCTAGAGCATCTCCTAACTGAGGACTTATTTTTATTTACTTGTTGCAAATGAATCAATGACTCAACGCCTTAAATAATGTCACTGAAAAAACAAAAAACAAATTATGATCTACAGAGCAGCCTAAAAGTAAAATTGTATGCATGGCAATTTTTGAATATATTTCATACTGAAACACAATTTCTTTTATCAAAATATAATTTACATTTTTGGGTGAACAATATATTTCCTCACAGAGTAACATCACAACAATGATTCAATATTTTTCCCTTAAATTTAGGAGAGCTCTATAATGGAATTTCAACTACACATTTGTTTTTTGACCACTTTATTCTTGAAGGGGGAAACCATTAAACATCGCCAAAAACTTATAATTATTTGCAATAAGAAAAGATCCAGACTTAACTTTTACTGTGTGTTTTTCAACTCAAAAATAAAAAAATCCTCTCCTGCGTCTTTTAACTAATGTGACTGCAAAGCTGTTTTTGATTGACAGCTGTAATCACAGACCATACAGTGCCTTGTGAAGCATAAAAGCAACAATGACCTGGAACCATTGAAAAACAACATTTTTATCATTTGTGACACAATATCAGAACCATGGCTGTTTCAACTCTGCCACAAACAGTACGTTGCTGGAAGCACAGCAATGAATCTACAGTGCCTTGCCAAAGTATTTGGCCCCCTTGAACTTTTCAACCTTTTGCCCTTTTCAGGTGCATAAAGATATAAAACTGAAATATTTTTGTGGAGAATCAACAAGTGGGGGACAATCATGAAGTGGAACGAAATTTATTGGACATTTTAAACTTTAACAAATAAAAGGCAGAAATTTTGGGCGTCCAAAATGATTCCGCCCCTTTCCTTTCAGTGAAGCAAACTTTCTTCAGATGTTCATTGAGGATCTCTGAAGGATCCAATGTTGACCTAAATGACGAATGATGATGAATAGAATCCACATGGATGTAATAAAGTCTCTGTATAAATGCACCTGCTCGATGATTGACTCAGAGGTCCGTTTAAAGCGCAGAGAGCATCATAAAGAACAAGGAACACACAGCAAAAGGTGGGGCTACAAAGTATTAACTTAAGGACGTTGGATAATTTTGCAAGCCCAATTTTTCAGTTTATTTGTTAGAGGAGTTTGAAATATTAAATAAATTCTGTCTGATTGTGTCCCACTTGTTGTTGATTCTTCACAAAAAAGTAACAGTTTTATATCTTTGTTTGAAGCCTGAAATGTGACAAAGGTTGAAAAGTTCAAGAGGACCGCAAACTTTCGAAAGGCACTGCAGATAGATTGCTGTGCTTCTAGCAATGTTCTGTCTGTAACAGAGTTAGATCTGCCATGCTTCTGATTTTGAGTCACAAATGATAAAAATGTTGTTTTAAATTGGTACTATGTCGTTGTTGCTTCTTTGCTTTTCAGGTTTCCTTTTCATTTCCAGCTGAAGCCAGTCTATGACCTTAGCTGACTTTCTTTTTCTAGTTAGTTGAATTTGCTGCATAGTGATTAATTTCAGAAACATTTGTCTCTCTAGTACAGCCCCCCCCCCCCCCCCCCCCCCCACACACACACACACACACACACACACACACTAGAATGAAACAGCTTTCTAAATGTTTTCATCTCCACAAACTCAGCTACCTATGCAGAGTTTTGTTTCTGGACGTGAACAATGACAGCAATGTCATCTGTTTTAGCTCCAAAGTAACAACAATGTCTGGTAGGAAATGTTGAAATAAAAACTGCAGCTTGTGGTCTTACCTGCAGACGCTGCATGACAGAGGAAGAACAGAGTTATGAACATCTTCATCTTTTCTGGTGAAATCAAACACAGATTATTAATCCAAGTGGTTTGGATTAAAGTTAATACTTTTCTATTTAAGGAAATATAAGTCTGGGTTCTAATGGATTAAAAAATAACAGCTGTGGATAAATAGTAAATAAAACCAGATGAGACAGTGATTGGAAAATAAGCCTGAAAAAAAGTTAATTACAAGAACGAAGAAAACCTATTCAACAAATGAAACCAAACAAAGAACTATGGAAATATGGAAGACATTTTTCTTCACCTGATTACTGTAGCTGTATGTTTAGTCATCTGGAAGAACTTTTTGATCTGCTATAGACTGTATCAATTCCTCTTCTCTGCTCTGGTCCTTTTCATCTTCGTCACCACCAGAGTCATCCTCACACCAACATTCTTTGCTGTCTGGCTATCTCCCCAACCACAACTATGCAAACACTGGTCTGTTTCAGGTTGCATTATATCCTAAAATAGAACTGATTTTTATCCTCCTCTATGCTATGCTGTGTCACTCTATGCTTCTGTCTTTTCTATCTTCATTATTCTTTTAGCAAAGTCCACCACCATCTGTCCTTCAACTGTTCTGAACACCACAGCAGGAATTGTTAAAAAACTAAACATCATCCTCCTTTTTTAGAAATCAAGAAGCTGTTTTTTCTCAACAAAACTGATTTTTACCACACAGATACTCACATGTATGTAAGGAATGTTCAGAGGAAACAGCCAAAAAGTCAGAGTGTCTGAACTCGATTCTGTTCAGGAGTCGTCAGCTGCTCAAAGAACCGAGCCCTCAGGCGTTTATCCTCACTGCAGATAGTAAATAATCCCGGTCTTTCATGGGTTCATATCAGAGTCCAGGTCCTTCTGGGTTCAGATGTCTCTGTTGCTGTGAGCTGAACAACAGATCTCTGAGCTCTGCAGGTTGTTTTCTTCTCTGTCTAAAAGCAGAAGCAGAATGTCTAACTAACCTGTCTAACTAGTCTGACCTGATTGAACCAACTTTCTGTTTCTCCACACAGTTCCTATTCTAGATCAGTGTCTCTACCTCTGTGTGTTAGCAGAAGCAACACAGGAGCTGAAGATGTCATGAATAAAATCAGAGCAATCAAGTATTTATCAGTAGTATTTATCTACTCTCCCCAAATGGTAAATGTCATATGTGGTCCTTTACTTCCATTCTTGCTGTGGTAAAAGAAATGTGTTTTATTGGATCCAAAATGACAGTCAGATCCTCTTCTGCTGGCATTTTGAATTTCTGCTTTGTCCATGAAATTGCAAAATAATTTGTGTTCCTTTTTAACTCATTCATTCTTTTATTTATCTACTTACTGTTGCAATTGTTCAAATCAATTCAATTCAATTTTATTTGTATAGCCCAAAATCACAACAACAGTCGTCTCGATGGGCTTCGAAGTAAAACATGAACTTAAAAGGATCACGAATACAAAGAGTTCAATAGAAAAATACTAAAATGAACTAACAAACTGACTAAGCTATACTGGCATCCCTGCCCTTAGACCCCCCTTCGCGGTAAGGAAAAACTCCCCAAAAAACCGGATTCCGGAAAAAACGAAGAAACCTCAGGGGTGCCCACATGAAGGAGGGATCCTCCCCCAGGACGGACAGGCGATTTACCAGAACTCTTAGAGAAGAATTAGCTTCCTAAATACACACACACACACACACACACACACACACACACACACACACACACACACACACACACACACACACACACACACACACACACACACACACACACACACACACACACACACACACACACACACACACACACACACACACACACACACACACACACACACACACACACACACACACACACACACACACACACACACACACACACACACACACACACACACACACACACACACACACACACACACACACTTCATCCAGCCGTGGTTGTGGGGACGCTCAAAGGCGCGAGTCGAGCCAGACACAGGAACCACAGCCAGGTGTAGGAGCAGGAGCAGAGACAAGGTACTCGGTCAGGTACAGAGCAGAGACGAGCCAGAGATGAGCCAGAGGCAGGATCCACAGCCAGGTGTAGGAGCAGGAGCAGAGACAAGGTACTCGGTCAGGAACTGGAGCACGGATGAGCCAACTGGAGTCTGGAAGCACTCCCACTCCCCAGGAGGGGAGAGGAAAAGAGGGACAATACATGAATCGCACTGTACCAAACAGTGGCATGGAGAACTAAATGATAAATTATGATCAAGAATAGAGGAGAGGAAGCGTAGAAGTAGAAAAGAAAAGAGGACAGAACCCCGGAGCACCATAGTTACCCCAGCTTCAACTTCTAGCAGCCTTTTAAAAGAAAAAGTTATTAAGTTTAATTTAAACAAATTAACATTAAGTTAAATAATCTCTAAATCAGTGTTTTTCAACCAGTGTGCCGCGGCACACTAGTGTGCCGTGGGAGATGATCAAGTGCGCCGTGGGAGATTGCCCTCATTAACTGCACTAACATTTTCCATCTCCAGGATATAAGCTCTTTGTTCATCCAAACAGGCCCTGATGAAACACTGAGTAGTTAAGAATATAAAGGATCTTAAAATTACTTTTTCTTTGTGTTTATTTAATTCTATTAAAGACATTTTGATAAGAATCACGGTACAGCGATTTAGCTGCAGCTATAACTGTGTAAGGAAAAGTCCCGCCCCTTTAACTGTCTCCGCCAATCATTCTTGAAGGCTTAATCACATGTCATCAGTCTGACCAATCAGAAGTGGTTAAAGTCTTCACTTCCTTGTTCTTAATTCTGCTGATAAAGTCGCTCAGTTCTAACAAAAATACCAAAAATAGAGTTCATCTCTTAGAAAAAAACAGCCGCAACTTCCTGCTTTTTCTGCCAATGGATGCTGGTGTGCCGCGGGATTTTGTCAGGGTTAAAGTGTGCCGTGGCTAAAAACAGGTTGAAAAACACTGCTCTAAATACTAACTAGTCTGACAATAAGCCTGTCAAAATAGGAATGTTTTCAGTCTAACTTTGAATGTAGAAACTGAGTCGGCCTCTCTTACATGAGCTGGGAGTTTATTCCATAAAACAGGGGCTTGGTGGCTAAACGCTCTACCTCCAACCGTACTTTTACTAATTCTAGGAACCACAAGCAGTCCTGCATTTTGCGAGCGAAGTGTTCTCATTGGATGGTAAGGGACTATGAGGTCCTTAATATAGGACGGGGCCATTCCATGTAAGGCCTTATAGGTTAACAGGAGGATCTTGAACTTGATTCTGGAATCAACTGGGAGCCAATGGAGCTAAACTAACAGAGGAGTGATGGGATCTCTTCTGCTAATTCCTGCTAACAATCTTGCTGCTGCGTTCTGAACAAGCTGGAGACTTCTTAAGGAACTCTTAGGACACGCTGCTAACAAAGAGTTACAGTAATCCAGCCTCGGCGTAACAAATGCATGGATGAGTTTTTCAGCATCACTCTTAGAAAGTATATTTCTGATCTTAGCAATATTCCGCAGGTGAAAAAAGGCAGTTCTACACGCCTGAGATATGTGAGCCTTAAATGATAAATCCTGGTCAAATAAAACCCCAAGGTTTCTAACTGTGGAATTAGGGGCTATACTTATGCCATCCAGGGAGACTATCTGAGCAGACAGAGTATCTCTGAGGTTTTTAGGACCTAGTATAATGACCTCAGTTTTTTCTGGGTTCAAGAGGAGGTCATTAATTGTCATCCAGGTCTTGATGTCACTGATGCAGGCATTCAGTTTCTCTATCTGGTCATTCTGGTCAGGCTTCATGGATAAATACAACTGCGTATTGTCGGCATAACAATGAAAATTAATGCTGTGTTTCCTGATTATGTTTCCTAGGGGTAACATATAAAGCGTAAACAGGAGGGGTCCTAAAACTGAGCCCTGTGGGACTCCATAGTTAACTCGAGTGCAGTGAGAGGAATGGCCATTTACATTAATGAACTGATACCTATCGGATATATAGGATTTAAACCACTGGAGAGCAGATCCTCTGATCCCTATGTCCTGCTCTAATCTATGGATAGTGTCAAAGGCTGCACTGAGGTCCAACAGGACCAGAATAGAAACTAGTCCCTTTTCTGAGGCCAATAACAAGTCATTAGAGACTCTAACTAGTGCAGTTTCCGTGCTGTGGTGGGGTCTAAACCCCGACTGAAAGTCTTCAAAGTGGCTGTTGTCCTGTAGGTGGCAGTAAAACTGCTTAACTACAACTCTTTCTAGGATTTTAGAAATAAAGGGCAGGTTTGATATCGGTCTATAGTTGGCCAAGATGCTAGGATCCAAACTGGGCTTTTTCAGAAGAGGTTTAACAACTGCATATTTAAAAGACTGTGGCACGTAACCCGTTTCCAGAGAGGCATTTATCATTGTTAATATGGGATCATTAATTAGGGGAAAAGTTTCTTTAAAAAGTCTAGTGGGAATTGGGTCTAACAGACACGTTGACGATTTGGAGGACGTAATAATTGATGTTATTTCCGCTTGATCCACAGCAGTGAAGCAGTCTAATGTTACAGAGGTTTCTATGGATGCCTCCATTTCTACCGCTTCAGCCTGTTCTGGGCTGATGGTAGGAATAACTTCATTTAACTTATGTCTAATATTTGAGATTTTACTATCAAAAAATGTAAGAAAATCATCAGAGCTGAGAGAAACAGGAACATGTGGTTCTACTGAGCTCTGACTGGGAGTTAATTTAGCAATAGTGCTAAAAAGAAATCTTGGATTGTTTCCATTCTCTGATATTAAGGTTGAATAGTACTGGCTTCTAGCTCTACGCAGAGCTTTTTTATAATTTAATAGGATGTGTTTCCAGATATCCAGAGACTGCTCTGAACCGGAGCGGCGCCATTCTCTTTCCAACTTACGGGTTTCTTGTTTAAGAGAACGAGTTTCAGTGTTAAACCACGGTGCTACTCGGTTTTGTCTGACGAACTTAGGTTTCAAGGGGGCAACAACATCGAGTGTACTCCTGAGGGCTTGTAAAGCATCATTAACAAAGTGGTCATTTATACTAGGACTGATGCTATGGGAGCTGGACTCAGAGTATTTTCTCAGAATATCACTAAGTACTGGCTGACCTGTGTGTTTAAACTCAGACACAGAACGGTCAGTTAAGGTTCTTCTAAGCTGTTTCTTATTCACTGGGGCAGAAGGATGTTCCAGTGTAAACTGGAAGGTAATCAGAAAGTGATCAGAAATGATGGGGTTAAGAGGAAGGACACTCAGCTGGCTGATCTCTATACCATGGGTTAGAACAAGGTCCAGGGTGTGCTTATGACAGCGAGTGGGTTCATTCACACTTTGGGTGAAACCAACATCATCTAATAAAGCTGCAAAAGCCTTTCCTAGGCAGTCACTGGGGTCATAATGAATGAACTGATTAACAGGAACTTTAAGTCAAAATAACAATTTAGGTTTTCTTGTTGTGGTTTTACAGTGTTTTACTCTTAAGTATACAGATTTTTTTACAGTGTACCTAAAAACTGAATATTAGATGTTGGAAATAAAATGTTAAATTCTTACAGCGAGTCATGGGTCCAGCCAGAATCAGAAAACAGAAAACTCCAAGAGAAAACTTGAAAACTCTGAAACAGTTTCTTCTCTCAGCTTGAAGATTCTTCTGATTCTGTTTTTCTAAAAAGCAGATTTAGTTTTTTCCAGAATTCTATTCAAACCGTTGTCATGCATGCTACAATTTCTTCATGACTAAACAGTATTGCAGCAATGTTTCTTTCTAGAAGGACAAAAAGGGAAGTTCTTTATTTGAACATGATGATTATTTATAATCTACATTTCCAAATGTCTGTTTTACTAAATAATCCAAATATCAGAGAAATAACAGTGATTTGGTCCAAATGATTTGAGGTTGGTATGAAATAATATTGTAGTATTTAGTCTGAAGTTTTTCTGCTCACCAGTTTGTTGTAATCCATGATCAGAGTGCTGCTCTTTGTCACAATGTGACGTGACAAGAGTGGCCTGGTGTACATAGGAGGCAGATGACTCTTAAGTTCAGGAACAGGTTTTATTCTCTGGTCTCACACTCTGGCTGCACAGCTCACACATCCCTCCCTTCACACTGAAGCTCCTTCTCTTTTATGGGCTCCAGTTAATTGGCTGGCCACACCCAGGAAGGAAATCACATTTAAACAAACATTTCAAACATTTTGGTTTGTCTGAAGATTAATAACCCCTCTTGTTAAAGTAAAATATGTCCAACACAAGAGGCCCTCAGCTCTCATCTGTCTGCCCAGCTGTTGGACAGGACAAGTTAAAAAAAAACAAACAAAAAAAAACAAAAAACAAACATTTCAAATAATTACAACAAAAGATAGAAATGTCTTGTAAATAATACAGTTAAAGTCCTGCAAATAAAGACATACATAAATAAACAAACAACTGAAATCATTACAACAAAATGTATATACAAAGAAATCCAAATTCTTTCCACTTCCTGTGCCCAACTATTAAACAGGAAGTAAAGGCCTTGGCCACCATGTTGTTCCTTGGGCAACAGGAAGAGAAGGTGAGAAACATTACAAAAATCAAAGAAGTCTTGAACATGTTGTGATTATGCATTATGTGTCTAAAAGTGATGAATTATGATAGACCGGTGACAAGTAGATAACTACTTTGTCACACTCTTCATCATCTAAAATCTCCATTTCACTTTGTTCTCTTCCATCTGGATGAAGATTTCTGCTAAATTTCACTCTCCAATCTGCTGCAGCTTCAATTTGTGTGAACATCTTTAGAGATCAAACTAACTGAGCAGACTTCACTGTTTCCTGATGAAAGCAGTCAGCTCTGAACTGCAAACCTTCAGGAAGTAGCAGCAGAACAAACTCCACTCATGTCATTCACTCTTTCATGCACTGATGCTGCAGAGAGACTCCCATTCAATTCAATACAACCACTGGAAGAACTTCAACACAAAGATTCAGTTACTATCAACTATAAGTTTGAAAAGTCACTAAAATGATCAAATGTGCAGATACATCTTGAGGCAGTGTCAGCATTAAGGAAACAAATCTGGCTCACTGTGTGGTTTGTGGTATGACAAATAGTGGAAAAACAACAGATCAGCAAAAGGAGAAAACCAAGAGAGTTTTAGTTTTAAACAACTTTCAAAGAAAACCAGTGAAATAAAATGACAAGAGATGATGAAGATGATAAAGTAATTAAGGTTTAGCACCAAAGAGTATTTTTTCACAAGATATTATTTACAGGAAAAAAGAACAAAAAGAATGATTAGTTTTTATTTGATTTTTTTTTCTAGAAGAAATTATTGTAACATGTACGTGTGACATATATGATTTTAGTGAAAGACTCATGGTTGAATAATTGAGAAGTTAAACGTTGTGTTCAGTTTTTTTTTCATCTCTTCAGTTTGACTCTAACAGGAAATGGTTTCTAATGAAATGTGCTGTTAACAGTTTGGTCATGTCTAGATCCATTCCTTCTGTTTCTGAGAAAGACGGCTGCAAATAGCAGCAGCAGCTCAGTTCATCTGCAGCTTCCTGCCAACAAGCTTGCTGCTTCAATTCCATTCTGTGACCTGCTTGTGGTGACACTAGCATGCCTCATAGGTCTTTGCTGGGCATATGGAGGTGAGATCTACATTTCTCATGGAGAACATGCAGAACAAAGACTGTTGCATGCTCTGGAACTTTCAGTGCTGCCTGGTCTTTGAGTTGAAAAACCTTCAAGTTGCAGCATTTAAAGCAGGGCTCTCATAATCCAGGCCTGGAGGGCCGGTGTCCAACACGTTTTCCAACCAACCTGCCGTTGAAGCTCCTTATTGGCTAAACACACCTGATCCAGGTCATCAGCAGCAGATGAGGCAGGATTTCTGGAAAACATAAGATAAGATGAGATGAGATGAGATGAGATGAGATGAGATAGGACTTTATTGATCCCCAGGGGGAAATTGGGTTGTCACAGCAGCCAAAAACAAGGAAAAATAGCAGTTGGAAAGTACGAAAAACAAAGTAGCGATGATTAAGAATAAAAATAATACAAGGTGGAAGTAAAAGTACAGGTCATAAATGACGGATTAAATAAGGCAATAAATAGCAGCAGCGGTTTTCAGCAGTCCTAGACCGTGTTATTGTATAGTCTGACTGCTGTTGGGATGAAGGACCTCCGGTAACGCTCTTTTTTGCACTGTGGGTGCAGCAGTCTCTGGCTGAATGAGCTCCTCATAGTCCTCACCGTCGCATACAGGGGGTGGGAGGGGTTGTTCCGGATGCTGGACAGCTTGGTCAGCATCCTCCTCTCACCTACAGAGTCTACTGAGTCCAGGGGACAGCCCAGGACAGAGCTAGCTCTCTTGACCAGCTTGTCCAGTTTCTTTTTATCCCTTTCACTAATGCCTCCACATCAGCAGACCACAGCATAGAAAGTTGCTGATGCAACGACAGTCTCATAGAAGGCCTTGAGTAGTGGCCTGCACACACCAAAGGACCTCAGTCTCCTCAGGAGGTGGAGGCGACTCTGGCCCTTCTTGTGCAGCACCTTTGTGATATCTGACCAGTCCAGTTTATTGTTGATGTGAACACCAAGATATTTGTACACATCCACCCTCTCGATGTCCAGTCCCTAAATGACCACGGGGGGAGACTGAGAAGCCTTTTTCCGGAAGTCGACCACCATCTCTTTCGTTTTGGTGGCATTGATTTGAAGGTGATTGAGTTCACACCAGTCCACAAAGTCCTTGATCACTTTCTTGTATTCCAGATCGTTTCCCTCTGACGCGCGTCCAACGATGGCTGTGTCATCGGAGAACTTCTGGATATGGCAGCTGTTTGAGTCATGGTTGAAGTCAGATGTGTAGAGGGTGAAGAGAAAGGGAGAGAGCACTGTCCCTTGTGGTGCCCCCGTGCTGCAGACCACCTGGGCAGACACACAGTCCTGGAGCCTCACGTACTGTGGTCTGTTGGTGAGGTAGTCAACAATCCACGAGGTCAGCTGGTTGTCAACCCCCGCACCTTCCAGCTTTCCCCTTAGCAGTGATGGTTGAATTGTGTTGAAGGCGCTGGAGAAATCGAAGAACATGATTCTGACAGTACTTCCAGGTTCCTCGAGGTGTAGCAAAGTTCTGTGCATCAAGTAGATGACAGCGTCATCCGCTCCGATGCCAGGTTGATATGCAAACTGCAGGGGGTCAAGCACTGGGCCCACTAGGGGCTGGAGGTGATTCAGGATCAGTCTCTCTAGGGTCTTCATTAGGTGAGACGTTAAAGCCACAGGTCTGTAGTTGTTGGGCTCCCTTGCCTGTGCAGTCTTTGGTACTGGGACCACGCAGGAGGTTTTCCACAGCACAGGGACCCTCCTCATCTCGAGGCTCAGGTTGAACATGTATGCTAAAACTAGGCAGAGTTGGTCAGCGCAGTCCCTGAGCAGTCTGGAGCAGATGCCATCTGGCCCTGTGGCTTTCCTGGTCTTGATCCTCCTAAGCTCTCGGTTTTATGCAATGCAAAGTAGGGGATTGTGGAGGGTGTTGTGGGGGGAGTGTTAATGTTGTCCTGAGGACGTTTGGCGGCACAGACGTTGAAAGGTAGATGGGGGGTGGGAGCTGTGACCGGCATATTGGGGGTTTCGAGTGGTCCGATGATGGCTGGGTAGTTGTGGGGGAGTGGGCCCTGGATCAAATCTATTGAAAAATGAATTGAGCTCGTTAGCCCACTCTTGATCACCCTAATAGACCTTTTTCACACTTCCGCATTTTTCGACCGGAAATACGTCAATGACGTGTAAAACAACTTCCTGTTAGCGTAGCAGCAGATATGAAGAATGGCAGAGTCGAAGAGTTGCAGTTTCTGTTGTGTTCCAGGCTGTTCGTCTTCCAACCAAAAACAGTCCTACCTTTCATTTCATTATTTTCTTCTGGATCCAAACCTGAAACCAAAATGGATATAGGCGATCCGAAGAGATGAAGGGCATAGTTTTAATGTAAACACAGGTAGCACCCTCTGCTGCCGGCACTTCGCTCCGGATTGTGGTGCGGCTGCGCCGTTCGTCGCCTGAAGAGTGGTGTTGCCCCGAGTATTTTCCCTTGGAAAAACTTTACTGCTCCTTTGAGAATGGAGTCAGTATATGACAGAAACGTCAGGCTATGCAGCTATGCTGTGAAGATGGCGACACGGTGGCTAAGCTAAGGCAGTAAATGGATCAGGACTACGGGACACACCCACCTGCAGGTAAGGTTGTTCATAATGTGTTTAGTTAACGCTAGTCAACTATGTGTACCGTTATTGGATAAATGCATTTCTACCTGAACAAATGAATGTTTATAATAAAAGCTGTTCATGCTCTCACCTATTTTAATTACATGTATTTAACTAATTTTGAGCATTTTGTCATTAACAAAAATAAATGCCACTGCCACTTTAACCATGCCACTGTTCTTTAGCACTGTTTAGACTACTGTTATTCTTCCTACTATTACTGTCTTTATATCTATTTTTAAGTCGTTTATTTATTATTTTATATGCTGCTTGCACTGTGGGGTGAGAGGAAAGCAATTTCATCTGTGCTGTATGTCTGATGGATGCAGCATACTTGACAATAAAGCTGACTTTGACTTTGAAATGAAATGTATTTGTAATTAAATACTTGACATACTTTTCAAAACATGATTACTGTGTTGTGTTGAAAGGTAGCATAAATATATTAAGACTGGTTTTTAATTTCTTTCCAGGTGCTCTGGATGAGGCTTTGATTACATCCATGACTTAGAAGCCAAGTTCCTTTGCTGGAGCCAGGAGACGATGTCATGGCGGACAAAGAGTTCCTCGTTCAAGACCTGCTTACTGACATTGGATCTAAGATCATGATTCCACCTTTTAAGCTTTCAGCTCCATCAGCAAGGAGGAAACAGAACAAACGCAGCCATCACCCGCCTCAGAATTATAGTGGAAAGAGTGATCAGCAGGATAAAGTCCTTTCACATCAGGGACTCTCCCGTGCCGCTCACACTGATGGGCAGTGTGAATCAGATCTGGCTTAACTGCCGTGTTTTGGCAAATGATCATGGACTTTTGTTTTGAAGAGTGAATTAATGTTTGGTATGTAAATAATGTATAATGTGCAAATAGTATGGAAAAATTTAGTGTTTCCACATATTCTTAAAATCTAATTAAATATAATTGTTATATTCGTAATATTTTTCTGTTGAAATGAGACTTTGACTACACAAAAAAATTAGATGAACAAATAAAACAATTCTGGTCAAAATTGTGCCTCATTTAATTTTTAGGTATGCGTAACAACAACTGATTAATCACAACTCAAATAACATCAAACATTTACAATAAAAAATAACATTACAGATCAACAGTAAGACAGAAGGCTGAACTGATTGTTAAATACAAGATAAGTGTAATTTAAGGTATGCATTCATGCATTTGCCATAATATATATCCAAGTTCTCTTTCTTTTCATCTCAGGGGGCTGCACCTGGCATAATCTGCTTCCAGATGCCATCATATATGGATCTGGCTGTGGTCCTACACAAGAGAAACACAACACACAAAAGTTAGACATAAGTGCATAACTACATTTAGATTTAATTCATTATATCTGCTGTAACCATAATTTGGTTAGTCATAAGATTAGAAAAAAAAACTTTCTGCATCCATCCAGTGATATCTGGAAACAATAAATTAAATAGGTTACAGTTAAGACATACTTATGTTGCTACATCAATGTAACATGAAACTATAACTTTCAGTAGGGTGACCAGATTTGAGTTTGTAAAAAAGAGGAGTGAAGTGAGTTTGTGAGTAATTGGTGTTCAGAGCTGCGTACATAAAGCAAATATGATTACATTTCATCTATGTTCAATGTTATTTTATTATATAAGTATCAAAAAAGAGGACATGTCCAGGAAAAGAGGACGTATGGTCACCCTAGTTTCAGAAAAATAATAAGTGAAGAAAGTGCCGCAACCGCAGCAAAATAAATGAACACGCATACGGGCAACTTAACATTTCTTATTTACAGCTTCACCAAATTTTTGGGTGTTATGTTAATCTCATGCCTTTTCACTTAAACATACACACAACATATTCACTGCGATGTGTTATACCTTATATTACAAATAACACCAGGATTTACAGTTGACGTAAACACACAGAGTTACTGTGATGCGGCTATGGCTAAGCTAGCTGAAGCTTACCTTGGTAATGGTGGATAAACTCTTCGTGGACGAATTTATATCCCTTGTCCAATTTATTTCCTTTAGTGGACGAATGCATCTTCACACTCTTCACCACATCGTCGCTGGTGAACTTCGGAACACAACTCAGGCTCTTCGAAAACACTCTAGGCTCTGCCATTCCTCTGCCAGCGAAGCACAAACCGGAACTATGTTTACACGTTGATGACGTACTTCCGGTTTTTGCGAAAAAGGTCTATTGCACCTATTGTCTTTATTGAGTCCAGAGATGGTTTCAGGCCTCTCCAGACCTCTTTCACATTCTTTTGTTGTAGTTGATTCTCCACCTTTTCTCTGTAGTTCTCCATGCCTTCCTTAATCTTCACTTTAAGTTCCTTCTGCACCCTCCTCAGTTCCTCTTTGTCTCCTGACCTAAAAGCCCTCTTTTTTTGGTTTAACGGGGTCTTCAGCTCAGGGGTCACCCATGGTTTATTTTTGGGGAAGCACTGCACCGTCCTCGTGGGCACAGCGTTCTCCACCCAGAAATTTATGTAGTCTGTAATGCAGTGTGTCAGACTGTCGATGTCCTCATGCGGTCCACACAGCACCTCCCAGTCTGTGGTCTCAAAACAGTCCCTCAGCTCCTCACTGGCCTCTTCTGTCCATCTTCTCACCGATCTTGTAGTTGGAGGTTGTTGTTTCACCACAGGTTTATAGATAGGCAAAATGTGAACCAGGTTGTGATCTGAACAACCTAGTGGGGGGAGGGGGGAACAGCTGTATGCATCCTTCACATTTGCATACAGTAGGTCCAGTGTCTTGTTGTTTCTGGTGTGGCACGTAACATACTGGGTGAAGTTTGGGAGAGTGGAGGAAAGTGAAGCATGATTAAAGTCTCCGGATGGGAAGAATGGGGGTGTGCTGTCTGCAGCTGAGACACCACAGTGTGAAGAAGCTCACAGGCCACCTCTGCGTTAACAGATGGGGGAATATACGCAGTTATCGCGATAACATGCGAGAACTCGCGCGGCAGGTAATATGGCCGAAGTCCGACAGCCAGCAGCTCAATGTCCCGCGTACTGAGTCTCTCTTTGACACAGATGTGTCTCGGATTGCACCATTTGTCGTTCACAAACATCGCTAACCCACCTCCTTTCCTCTAGCCGCTCTCTCTAGCTGTCCGATCCGCTCTCACGAGGTGAAATCCGTTCAGGGAGACATGTTCGTCAGGGGAAAGATCATTCAGCAAAGTCTCTGTGAAGCACAAGATGCTGCTCTCCGGATACTCTCTGTGTAGTCGAGTTAGCGCTGTTAGCTCCTCCAGCTTGTTAGGGAGAGATCTCACGTTGCCCATAACAACAGTCGGCAGGCATGGTTTATACCGACTTCTCCTCTCTCGGCGCCTAACTCCTGCTCTGCATCCTCTTCTTCGTTTCCTCCTGATCTCGGCAGGAATGTCTGGTCTGTCCAAGTAGTGCAGCCCGGTGTTGTGGTACACGAGCAGCTGTTTACGTGTGTAAACAATGGAGCTGCGGCTGTCGGGGTCCCCCGATGTCTATAGAAGCAGTCCAGCGAGAAAAAAGAGCCAAAGAGCTAGTCTTGAAAATTGCACATCCATGGTTGTGTACTTTTAAAAGTTCAAAAGTAAAAGCAAAAAGTAGTAAAAGTAGTAAGAATAATAGTAGTAAGAATATTCCAAAAAACACACGAAAAAAACACGACAGAGAGGGAGCTGCTGTGACAGGCTGCTGCTCCGGGCGGAGCCTGTACATTAACATTACATAACATTAACAACAACAATAACATAACATTTACAGCTTTAAAACTTTAAAGACAAATTAAGTATTTGCTTCTTTTTCACTTTCTTATTTTAAAAGCATGTCTAAATAAATTAAATATATAAAACCAGTTATTTTTTTGGAGAGAGGCATTTTCAAAATGTAAAAAAGAAACAACTAAACCAAACAGGCTGAAAAGTGTCTAGAATTAAATAAAAAAAACATAAAGATCATGTTAAATTTAGAATTTAAGGGTGTTTTTAAAAATGTTTTAAAATTAAAACTAGTTTGTCATCATTGAATAAACTCACTAATGCAAAATAAAGTAAAAGAAAAACTTTTTTTTTCTTCCAAATAGGATTTTTTCCCCCAAACCTGAACCAGAATAGAGAATCCTGGATCGGTCAGTCTGCTGGATGGTCACCAAGAAAAGAAAAATGTGAGTTGATGGATCACCACTGAATGAAATGGTAGTTTGATTTTCTTTCACATGCTATTGCATTTGCATTTATTTATTGAACTGTGTTTAAAGGTAGAAGCAATACACACTAAACTAGAAATTCAAATTTCTTATTAAAAAATTGGGTCCAATTGCTTAAAACGATGCTTTTATTAATCTGTCAGAACTCGCTGCTGCTAGAGTGATGCATGAAGCACTAAATAGTATTTCAAATAGAATACAAGCTGGCCGAAGATGTCATAGAGAAGTGGGTATTTTAAATGACTAGTTCCTGTGAGCAAGAGATGAAAAGGATTTGTTTCTAAGACTTACCATAAAAGAGATGCAATTAAAACAGGTACAACTAGGAGGGGGAGCTACTTGGTAGTGGCCCCCCTCCCTTGGTGGCCGCATGGAATTGGGCCCCTCCCCTATGTTTTATTTGTACCTGACAGATGTCAGGCTACAGAGCAACCCCTCTACCACATCTGGGTTTGTCTGATCACACGTCCTTGGTGCTGATTCCAGCATACACCCCCGTCAGGAGGAGAACCAGACTGGAATGTGTTGGCACACCAGGACCTTGTGGAGCATACTTCATCCGTGCTCTCTAACATTAACTTCTGCATTGACAACGTCACCATGGTCAAACGTCACAGGGTGTCCTCCAATCAGGAACCCTGGATGACTATAGAGGTCCAGGTCCTGCTGAAGCAACGTGATGTTGCCTTCTGATCCGGTGACAAAGTGCAATACAGTGCAGCCAGGGCTAGTCTTAAAGAAGGCATCAGAGAGGCCAAGGCAGCTTACAAGAGGAGGATTGAGGACCACTTCAGAGACAACAACACGACAGGTGTGGCAGGGGGTCCAGCACCTAACCAACCACAAGTCCTGCAACACCATGACGGCTGTGGGCGACATTGTGCTCGCAGAGGAGTTAAACCACTTCTTTGCACGCTTCGAGATGGATAGACCTGGGGCAGCTGAAGCCCATACTTCAGACTGCAGCAGCTGAAGCCTCACAGTGCAGGAGCCTGAAGTGAGTTGTATGCTGAGGGCAGTGAACCCCAGGAAGGCTGCGGGCCCAGATGGTGTGACTGGGAAGGTCCTCAGGGAGTACGCAAATCAGCTCGCTGGGGTATTCACCAACATTTCCAACTCGCCACTGTCTCAGTCCTACATCCATCCATGCCTGAAATCAGCCACAATTGTCCCACTGCCAAAAAAGACCTCCATCAGCAGCCTCAGTGACTACCGACCAGTAGCTCTGACACCTGTCATAATGAAGTGTTTTGAGAAACTGGTCCGACGTCACATCATGTCCTACCACCCACACTCGACCCACTACAGTTTGCATACAGAGTAAACAGATCGACAGAGGACGTCGTCGCCACAGCGCTCCACACCACCATTTCCCACCTGGAAACACAAGGGAGTAATGCTAGGCTGCTCTTTGTCGACTTTAACTCTGCAGGATTCTTGTAACTTGTGCAATATTTGAAGCCAGTGTGCAATATTATCAATTCCCATGTGCAATATAGTGCAATAAAGAAAAGTTATGTAGCTTGTACATATGTATATTTTTCAGTTAAACACAATTTTTTTTATCGTTCTTTAGAAGATTACTTATTTATATTGTTTAAGCAGCTGGAGAGCACCGGAAATTTCGTTGTCACAAGTTTCTTGTGTAACAATGACAATAAAGGCTTTCTGATTCTGATTCTAATATAATACCCGGACAGACTGTCAAAATTGTTGGACATTGGACTTCCTCCCACCACTTGCTGTTGGATCAGAGACTTTTTCTCTGACAGAGGACAGAAGGTCAGAGTGGGTCCTCATCTCTCCACAGCCCTGAGTTTAAACACCGGCTCCCCACAAGGCTGTGTGCTAAGTCCTCTGCTGTACACACTGTACACGTATGGCTGTGTCAGCACAAACCCAGACAATGCAGTCATTCAGGAACCAGCGGCACCCGTGGAAGAGAGGACCTGAAGGCGTATAACAAAAAGAAGTACGAGGCTTTGGCTAGGAAAGACGTGACTTAGCTTGAGGCCAGGCATAAGCACCGGAGAGTGTAACGGACTGGCGTAGAATGCTGGGGTGGATCTCCTTATGAAGGTCTGGAGGTGATGAGATGATGAAGGGTAGCTGGTTCCAATCAGAGAGCAGGGAGGGAGAGCCAGGCTGGCAGAGACACCGTGACAGGCCCCACTGTCACCTTCACTTTCCAGGCTTTCTCCAGTTCTTCTCTGAGTCCCTGGTATTTCTCCAGTTTCTCATGTTCCTTCTTCCTGATGTTCCCATCGCTTGGCACTGCCACATCCACCACAACGGCTTTCCTCTGTTCTTTATCCACCACTACAATGTCTGGTTGGTTCGCCATTACCATCCTATCAGTCTGGATCTGGAAGTCCCACAGGATCTTTGCCCTCTCATTCTCTACCACCTTCAGAGGTGTGTCCCATTTTGACCTTGGGGTTTCCAGTCCATATTCTGCACACATGTTCCTGTATAATATTCCAGCCACTTGATTGTGGCGCTCCATGTATGCTTTACCTGCCAGCATCTTACACCCTGGAGTTATGTTATTGTTTCAAGCGCCTCTTTGCACAGCCTACACCTTGGGTCTTGTCTGGTGTGGTAGATCTGAGCCTCTATGGCTCTGGTGCTCAGGGTTTGTTCCTGAGCTGCCAAGATGAGTGTTTCAGTGCTGTCCTGTAGGCCAGCCCTTTCTAGCCATTGGTAGGACTTCTTGATATCAGCCACTTCAGTTATGATCCGGTGGTACATCCCATGTAGGGGTTTGTCCTCCCATGAGGATCTGTCCTCCAGCACTGTATCCTCTGCTCCCCATTGCTTGAGACATTCCCTGAGCACACTGTCAGTTGGGGCCTTGATGTAATCATGATGTAATCATGCATCTTGGATGTTTCATCCTGGATAGTTGTTCATTTTGAAGCATGGAAATGTCAAGAAACGAAACACACAGGCAAACTTTTAGGTTTCATTTCTTCACTCAAAGGTTTTTTTGAGTTTTTTTTTGCCCTTTCAAGTGAAATGGTAAATAAGGAAAACTGAGTCTTCTTGTATAATCATAGCAAAAAAAACATTTTCCGAATTGATGTAACTTACAGATGTTAGAAATGTCCTTTTTGCGCCTAAAAGCCACGTTTAGAATTTATTTTCAAGACAGGAAGTAAACTTATAAGAATTTTGTAATGAAGTCTTTGGATAATCATCGTTCAAAATGTGCCTGTGTTGTTCTGATGATCAGCACACGTCACTGCAGTTAATAAAAGCTAAATCCCAGTGAGGCAGGAATAGTGGAAAAAAAATCATTTTATACTGAAATGACTTCAAAGCGACTTAAACGTAAGTTTGTCCCAAGGGAAAGGCTTTCCCGCCTCTGCAGAGCATGGGGTAGTTGCAGCTTCACTCATAAATATTAAAGGTAGAACGCTTATTTGAAAAGAAAATGCAAGTGGAAGGATGTCCAGGGCGAAGAGGTTTGTCAATCTTAACAATTTCTTCAATTGTTGTAGCTGTTTGTTGTGGCCTGGATAGTGGCCTCAACACTCACTAGTCCTCGGCCTCCTTCCTTGCGGCTAGCATACAGTCTCAGGGTTCAGGATTTGGGATGGAATCCTCCATGCATGGTGAGGAGCTTTCATGTCTTAACATCCCTGGTCTGTATCTCTTCCTTTGGCCATCTTATTATTCCTGCAGGGTATCTGATAACTGGCAGTGCGTAGCTGTTTATTGCCCGGGTCTTATTTTTGCCATTGAGCTGGCTTCTAATATTAATATATTCATATTAATATATGAATATATTAATAATATATATAATATGTACATTTATATATAAACCAAAGATTAGAACAGAAACCCGGTGTGACAGAAACTGAAGGAAAACTACATAAAACAGAAACATGACATGAAACAGAACATGACTTCACCCTTGTGTGGTTTTTGGGGCCTGTGGGACTCAGTTTCAGTTTTTATAAATAGAAAATGAAAAAAAAAGTTTTCAGCCTAAAGTCATATCCCTTTTTTCAAGGAACATGATTCAAAACCCATTTTTAATTCCTGGAGATTGTACACCAGGGCTGTCAGAATCCAGAGGGGGTGTCCTACATGTTTTCCAACCAACCTGCTAATAAAGCTCTTTATTGGAGCAGCAGATAAACCTTCCTGTTTGGTGCTGCTACAACACTGCAGACACAAAGTGTTTTTGGGGAAATGACTAAACTACACATTTCTACATCAAACAACGTTAGTAAAAGTTGACCTCATCGCTTGGAAAACATTCAGATAAATGATTCATTCTCTGACAGCCAGAAACCCACCAGAGTACAAATACATAAAAAAAACAATAAAATATGAAAAAGAAACATTTTTTGTTTATTAATTTAGGAAAAATAAATGATTTGAGTGTGACAATGAATCTGCAATGCTTTACAGCAATCTAAATGTTAAAATTGTTCTTTTGGCTTAAAACCTTTAGCAGAATTGAATGCAAAAAATAAACTTTAACTTTGATTGTACATGCGTGCTACCTCTCATATATTTAGTTCTCCAAAAACAAAAAAAAGCAGCTGTGTCAAAGAAAAATCAGTAATAAATACATTTTTAAAAATAATACAGAGACCCAAACAGAACCAGTCAGGAGCCAGAACTGAACCAACAAATCAACGTGCTGCTCCATTTTTCTTGCTTATTTTAGGAACACAAAATACAAGACGTACAGACATTTCAAATTTAATTAAACTCCAACCCCATCTTTTCTAGACCTTTTACAACCCTGAGGCACAGTTTTTAGAAAGATCATCTACAGTCTACATTAAACAGATTTGTTTGATGTAGACTCCTTACACACAAAGCATGCACTGTCGCCATCATACACGCCCCCACTCCGCAACAGAAGCAAAGAAATAAATGGCTTCTAGCCTGTTCCATAGCAACGGTGTCCCGCTTAATTAGTTACCGTTTGCATCCTGACCGGGACCGGATCGGAAATAACAGCGGTTTCCGACTACGGTCTGAAGCCTGAGGCTGAAAGGTAACACGCTGACAGCAAAATCAGCACAAAAGCACCTTAATAAGTCATGTGATCTCAGTTGGTGGTGTCCTGAGTTGATATCACTGAGGTACGACTCGCATTTACTGGGGAATATCCAATTTGTCTGCTTACATGGCACACGCAAATGCATGAATCCAATTCGCATCCAA
Organism: Oryzias latipes; assembly: GCF_053564925.1. NCBI lineage: Eukaryota > Metazoa > Chordata > Actinopteri > Beloniformes > Adrianichthyidae > Oryzias > Oryzias latipes. Next base: position 27,506,638 of record NC_136247.1, on the reverse strand, counting down.
TTTATTTCCACATTTGAATGAAGCCTGAATCCGATCTGAGAAAAAGGGAATCCATGCGCTTTTGTCCTGCTTACACGTTCACCGGTCATATCCGATCTGTGCCACATGAGAGGAAAAAATCGGAATTGGGTCACTTGAACAATGCAGTGGAAATGGTGCCTTTGACATATGGGAGTTCAAGAATTATAATTCTCAGGTCTGAGTCTTTTTGTTCTCATCTTGGTTGAGCAATACTGCCCACAAGTGAGCAGAGTTTAGAACTACATGCTGGATCCTCTTCAGTCTCGGTTGAACTTCTGAGAGCATCTTAGAAAGGAAAGGAGTCAAAATTCTTGACATCATCCAGCCGTTCAGACATGGACGGTCTGACGATACAGCATGAAAACAGCTGTTTGACTGTTTTCTATTGTTTTAGTGACAAAGCATTGATGCTTTCAATTCTTTTCAAGTCTCAAGTGTCTGGGAACTAGAAAGGAAATAAAATATGAGGAAACAATATCAATCAATTATAAATAATTTTATTTTTGAGCGAGGAGTGAAAGAAGCCATCTTTGTCAAGAAGGATAAACCTTCTCTTAATAAGAATGGCGGTCTCAGGTTTATTCTACCATCTATCTACGGCAGTGTTTTGAAACTTAAACAAACCAAACCAGTTCCACCTGAGTCGTTAACAGCTGAAAGAGATGACCAGTTTGGAGAGGGAGTCACTAACTCTCCAACCCCAAGCTGAGGACAAAGGACTCTTAACGACCCGAAACCACGTAGGCTAAGTTGACAATACCATCCAGTTTCAGGTCTGACTCCTCCCCCATGAGCGCATATATATACCAGCTCTTTTACCAGCTAATTCAGAATTAACAAAGCTTCTTGGATGAGAGGTGAAACGTCATTTAACTTTAAAACCAAGTCCAGATGACAGCCCCTAAACCTACTGCAACACCTCCTGTAATGATGATCCACATTTGTTCTTCCTCCTCTTCTGACCTGTCCTCATTGCAAAGTCTCAGCAGCTTTCAGAATGACAGAGAAGTTTCCAAAAGTACCAAAAGAAGTTGTGCTTCTCCTCACTTAATGCAGCACAGCAAACACACAAATGAGACCAGGCACATTTCCACCTTCCTGCTTGATGCTTCTACAACACTGCAGACACAAAATTGACTAAACAACACATTTCTGCATCAAACAACGTTAGTAAAAGATGACCACATCGCTTGGAAACATTCAGATAAATGATGCATCTCTGCTGACAGCCTGAAACCCACCATGGTACAAATACATAAGAAAAGAATACATTATCAAATAAAATATGTTTTTTAAGAAAATAGATAAATGTTTGAGTGTGACAATGAATCTGCAATGCTTTACATCAATCTAACTGCTAAAATTGTTCTTTTGGCTTAAAAGCCTGCAGAAGTTGATGCAAAATATTGACTTTAACTTTGATGGTACATGCATGCTACCCATTATATATTTAATTTTGCAAAAATATAAAACAAAAAAAAAATAAGCAGCTGTGTCAAAGATGATTCGGATGGTTCAGGACGTCCAAAAATGAAATGTGCAGTTTGGGAAATGAAAATACCCACAAGAGTCTGCATGAATTTTCAAACCTTTTGCAAAAGGGGAGAGGTGGAGAAACACGACCTGTTAGGCTCTGTGGCTGTCCACTCTCTCTGTCCTCAAGGCAAAAAGGCTTTTTTATTATTCAGTAAGGAAAGATGAAAACATACAAAATACATCATTAGAATGCTGTGTTTTTGTCTAGTCTGCATTGCAGGCGTCGTGGCTCCATAAACACTCTAGAACAGAAAGAAAACAGAGACCAAAAGCTACTGAGGGCAGGAAACAAGTTTATTTCTGCAACATGATATACATGCATATATATAGAATCCATCAAAAGCATAATAAAAAGAATATAGAAAATATAATAGAACCCCTGTTCATCTCCACAGTATCAGTAATTAAATACATTTTCCAAAAGTAACACAGAGAAAAAAATCACGAAAAAATAAAGAAAAAAAATGTTCCAAGTTGTCCAGAGTTTTTCCAAAGTTGACTTTGTGGAAGCTGTTTGTTATTTGCTACAGACCAAACCTGAGTCTGAACTGCTGCTCTAAGTTAGCTCGTTTTCATGTCATTTATTACAGTTTCCTGTTTCTCTGAGTCATTTTAACTGATATTTAAAACTTGATGAAGTGGTTGATAGATGACAACTTCCTTTCACTGAACAATTTTCCTTTTAAGTACAATGTTGTGAAAGTAAACAAAAAGCTGCTTGGGTCGGGTGCCGGGGCTTGCCTGCCGAGACGGGACCCGGTGGCCCCCATGGCTGCTGCCTGGTATGGCGGAGCACGCCTTTCCTGTGGCCTGGGGGCCCAGACGACGGGTTCGCCTATGCCTACCGGTGCTCGGGGGGGCCCTGGCTTGGGGGTCCCCCCCCCCCCCTCTCCTGGTCGGGCTGGGGAGGATCTGGTTCCCCTTATGAGCACACGGTTCACTTTGGCAGCATGCATGTATCTCCACCCCCACATGCACGTGCACACTCCCTGTCTGCTCCCTGTCTGCTTCATCCCTCCTCCTAACCCACAGTGTATTGATGGACAGATGTCTTCCACTCATCTTAGTGTCAGAATTTCACCTTTGATGTAATAATTGTCGTCTCAGCAGATCTGGTATAATTGTTACACAGAGTAAAATAATGACTTTTTCAAATCGGTGCTTGTATCCCCAACTTTCTCCACCAGTTTTGTTTTTATTCCCCCACCACCACTACCACCACCACATTTTTTCTTCCCCCCCCCCCCCCCCCCACACACACACACTAAATGTAACAAATAAATAAATAATAATAAAAAACAATAAGGGGTTTATACAAATTTACACTGTGGCTTTTCAAAGCTAATACAACCTCTTTTTGTGATAGTAAACACAAAAGGCCTTCAGCTCTAATCTGTTTGCTCACTTGTTGGACAAAACAAAAACAAAAAAAGAAGTAAACAAAAAGAAATAAAAGATAAAACATTTTTGAATTTACATTACTAAACAGTTAAATCAACACACAGGTCAGAAACAGAAAGATCCAGAATTTTATATCTCACAGATCCAGTTTTTGTTGTATGTTTTGTTCTTTTCTGTCCATTTCCCATCAGCACTTAAGAACACTGCATAGTAGTAGTAGTACGGATCTTTTGAAAACATCTCATCCCAGAACCTGTGATAAAACATTCTGTTTACCTCTGCTCTAAATTCAGTTCATAAAATGGTCTGAATTATGATGTTACAAATATTTTTCTGTATATTTTAAAAGATTTCACACATTTACAATCAGGCTCAGTCATAAAGAATGAATTTAGTAACATAGTAAAAGAAACAAAGTCTTACGTTTCTGTCAGTGGTGATCCATCCACCCATTTCCATTCAGATTTCTGTTTCTGGTATGACCATTCAGCAAACAGACCGATCCAGGATTCTGCTGTTGGTTCCAATGTAGAAAGAAAATCCTAGTGAACAAAAGAAAATGTTCTTTCTTAATACATTCTCTCCATCTTGGTTTCCTTTCACACTAAATGTCCAGTAAAAAAATGTCTGGTCTTTAGGATTCATCTGTTCTGGATAATTGTCCTAAAAACTGAGAGAAAGTTCATCTGAGGAACAAAATCTGACTTTCTTTGATGCAGATTTCTGTTCATTTAGTTTTTGCTTCTTGTTTTGTCTTCAGGGCCAACAGTCCATTTCTACTGAATCCCAGTTTAGCCTATTTGGAATTGAAGACATTAGAAGTGGGAAAAAGAGTTTCTGTGTTCCATCACAACGTTTCTTTGAAATGTTGCTGAAAGACAAACATGAAATCTGAGTTGTTGAGGAGAATTTCAGCTGGAATCCATCAGCATCCAGACAACAGCAGCACACATACAGGTGGAGAATCCAAGACACAAGAAGCTGGAAGGAACTAGTGTGAACACACCCACCTGTTCCTCTTTGCTGTTCACCACCACCAGATCAGATCCTACAAACTGACAGAAACTCCTGCTGTCACTCCAGGTTTTCTGCTCAGTGGATTTAAAGTAGCAGCTGCTTCCAAATCTCTTCCATCCTTTAGGACACCGTTTCTCTTTAAAGGAATGATATACAAAAATCCTGCAGGGTTTACTTTCTGGTTTCATCTGTATTTTCTACTAAAACCTTCAAGTTCAGTTCAAAGGTAAACATGATCCAAACAAACTGATATCATCCATTAGTTTTCAGTCTTTTCTCACCTTCAATCTGATTTTTCAGCTGTTTTATTTCATCCCAAAGAGTTTTGTTGATGCCTGAAAGACAATAGAAGACCATTTATTATTGATTTGTACTTAAATGAACAATCACAAGTCCTGGACCAGAACTGGAATGACCCCTTTTACTTTTAAAACAGTCCATTTGAGGTTGAACTCAAACAAGTTTAAATAAAAGGAGGAACAAAAAAATACCCAAAAAACATTTTTAGAAATTCTTTGTTCAACATTTTGACTAAATCTATTTTACCTGATAGTTCAGTCTGCAGGTGATTGTTACTAATTAACAGTTGATTGCTACTAGTGTTCAGTCTGTTGTTTTCCAAAGACACCAAAAGATCTGAAACAGAATCACTTTGATATAAATCAAAAGAAGTTATTTCATAATTTTTGTGAGACATTGTTGTCATGTTAGTAATAAAACTACAGAATTTCCTTTTCTTCTGTATCTAAAAGAAAACTGACATAACAAAAGCAACACATTTAAAAACCACAAAAATATAGTTACCTAAAAACTGAATATTAGATGTTAGAAATAAAATGTTGAATTCTTACAGCGAGTCATGAGTCCAGCCAGAATCAGGAAATAGAAAACTCCCAGAGAAAACTTGGAAACTCTGAAACAGTTTCTTCTCTCAGCTTGAAGATTCTTCTGCTTCTGATTTTCTAAAAAGCAGATTTAGTTTATTTCCAGAATTCTATTCAAACAGTCATGCATGCTACAATTTCTTCCTGACTGAACAGTATTGCAGCAATGTCTCTTTCTAGAAGGACAAAAAGTGAAGTTCTTTATTTGAACATGATGATTATTTAGAATCTACATCTCCAAATGTCATTGTTTTACTAAATAATCCAAATATCAGAGAAATAACAGTGATTTGGTCCAAATGATTTGAGGTTGGTATGAAATAATATTGTAGTATTTAGTCTGAAGTTTTTCTGCTCACCAGTTTGTTGTAATCCATAATCAGAGTGCTGCTCTTCATCATCTAACATCTCCACCTCACTTTGTTCTCTTCCATCTGGATGAAGATTTCTGCTAAATTTCCCTCTCCAATCTGCTGCAGCTTCAGTTTGTGTGGACATCTTTAGAGATCAAACTAACTGAGCAGACTTCACTGTTTCCTGATGAAAGCAGTCAGCTCTGAACTGCAAACATTCAGGAAGTAGCAGCAGAACAAACTCCACTCATGTCATTCACTCTTTCATGCACTGATGCTGCAGAGAGACTCCCATTCAAATCAACTACAACCATTGGAAGAACTTCAACACAAACATTCAGTTACAATGAACTCTGTTATGACATGAACATATTTTATTTAGTCTTTTCACAATTTTATTTTTAATGAGGTCATCTTATAATAGTGAAATAAATATTATTTTCCTCACATAAATTAAGAGGGTCTATGTCTTTTTATCAATCCTCCAAAATGCAGACATGAGATGACCAAGTAAAATGATGAATAAATCAGAACTGTTTTTTAAGTTTCAATCACATGCTCTTTTCTTCTCCTGATCAGCAGTACCATGTTCCTGTTAAGAAGGAAAGTTCTTGAATTACAGAACTAAAGTAAATCTGCTGCATCATTTATTTTGGAGGGAACTTGTATGTTCCGCTGCTGTCAGAGTTGGAGAGTTAGATAAGTTAATTCTTCTCTGAGAGTTCTGGTAAATCGCCTGTCTGTCCTGGAGGATGATCCTTCCTTCATGTGGGCACCCCTGAGGTTTCTTCGTTTTTTCCGGAATCCGATTTTTTAGGAGTTTTTCCTTACCGCGAAGGGGATGCCAGTATAGCTTAGTCAGTTTGTTACTTCATTTTAGTATTTTAGTATTCTTCTCCTGCTCAGCAGTATCCAGTTCCTGTTAAGAAGTTCTTGAATTACAGAACTACAAGTAAATCTGCTGCATCATTTATTTTGGAGGGAACTTGTATGTTCTGCAGTCAGAGTAAATTAATCTACAAAGACTGGAAAAACTTCAATACTGAGATACAGAGAATAGAGACTGAGACCTTTTTGAACCTCATTAGACCAGTTTTCAGCTTGAGAATGAGAACCTGGAGAACAACCAGGGACCAGAACTGGAGAAAACCCTGAAGGTGAAGGTGATAGTGGAAGTGCACTGCTGAAGTGCAATCAGCCCAAAGTTCAAGTAACTTTGAAAGAATTCAGTCTCTCTGGTCTTCCATAGCTAACTCCGTGACTTAGGGGGTGTCGGGCCTGGTCGTCGCTGTTCCTTGCCCTTCTGCCGTGGTTCGGGGTGGGGGTCGGGCCTCCGGGGGCCGGGGGGGGGCAATGGAGGCTCCGTTGGTCGGGGGGTCGGGTCCAGTGCCTGGGTGGGGCGGGCTGGGGCGCTGCGTGGTCCCTTGTGCTTGGGTGTGCGTGGTGGGGGAGGGTGAAGTGGTGGTCTGGCTTGGCTTGGGGGGTTGGTCCCTCTGCCTTTGCTGGGGGGGGGGTTGGCGGGGGGCCCTGCTCGGGGGGGGGGGGGGGGGGCAGCGGCGCTGGATGGGCTGCCCATCTAAGCCTGGGATCATCCCTTCCCTGGCTCTGGGACGGGACGGGACAACCCTCTTGGGACCCCCGGTCGCTCTTGGTGTCATCTGCTTTGGCTGCGGGGTCTGGGGTGGGGTTGGGTGGGGGGCTTGTCGGCCCTGTCCTGTGGGGGGGCGTTCTTGGGTGGAGGGCCGAGCCTGGTTGGGCCAAGTTTACAACACCCCTTGTGGGCCCCCTTTTTCCCTGGGGTGCTCCCCTCCTGGGCTGGGGCGGCTAGCCCCTGCCTTTCTCCTCCCTGGACCAACCGTGGGCCGGGTGGGTGGCTGTCTGGAGTGCGGTACGGGTCTCCCTTGGGGGGTCCTGGCTCGTACCTGGGGTTTGGGCGGGGGGATGCCCAGAAATCCTGGGTGGTGATGGGGTGCTCGTCTGGGGCTGTGGGCGCCCTTCTCGGGTGGGGCCCTGCGTTGGGCTCTCCCGGCGCGGCGGGGGGGGCTGCTCTCCTGGTTGGGCTGGGGCGGCGCTCTCTTTCCCTCCATGCCTCCCTGCTCTCTGGCTCTGGGGGCCTCGCGGCGGTCCTGCTGGCCCTGGCCTGGGTGGCAGATTTGGTCGCCTGGGGGGCGGTTTTTCCCTGCCTGGCGTTGGGGGGGCTCCGGCTTCCGATGCTGCTGCGGCGGGGGTCTGGGTGTGGGGGTGGCTGGGCGCTCCTCCTCCTTCTTTTCACATTCCACCGTCCATTTTAGAAGAACATAAACACTCACCTGAGCACAGGTGTTAGCTCACCTTTGCACTAACAGGTTGCATGATTGAATGAATGAAATATTTCACACTAGTTGGTTTAAAAGCATAAGTATGCGTGTGTGAACACTATCTGTTTTGTGTACATGTTGACATGTGGACATTTTTTTTACAGCCAGCAGGTGTGTTGACAACATTTGAGTGTGTGTGTGGACAGGCCCCACCCTTTTTTGTACTACATTTGAACCGAACCGCAATGATAAACAACCAGTAAACTTGCTGCTCTATGCTGCTTCATGGTTTTATCCCCCCCCCCCCTCATATTATCACCCTCCCACCCCCTCTCTCTCTCTTTTTTTTTTTTTTTTTTTTAACTTGTCCTGTCCAACAGCTGGGCAGACAGATGAGAGCTGAGGGCCTCTTGTGTTGGACATATTTTACTTTAACAATAGGGGTTATTAATCTTCAGACAAACCAGAGGTATGTCTGAATAAACCCCCTTTATAATTGAGGCCAAACTTTATTAATTTCAACCATGTTTGAAAATCTTGGGTGTTGGACCGGACGGTCCAACACCCAAGATTCTTTCTTGGGTGTAGAAAAGGGAGGGATGTTAGAGAGAGAGGGGGGTAGGAGGGTGCACATTTGAGCAGGAGCAAATTGGGAGCTTTTGATATTTGGAAATCAGCAAATTTAGTAGGTTTGCGTCTGTTCAGCCTGTACGAAATCCCGTACGAAAAACAATATTACTATAGGAACTAATTTTGCGCATTTTAGGATTTTCGGAAACACCAGGAAGGCGGCGACTCTTCACAAATTATTTTTTTTAACGTGTAGAGAAAGCACAGAGAGATTCACAATAAAAATGAAAGGTGCACTAGACAGAAGAAATGAGGAAACCGGTGAATTTTGTTTTGAGGACAGACTTGATGACGCTGACGACTTGCCTTGACAACAGCAGTGAAAATGACTTGAATGAGGATGAATGGAATGAAATGTATGCGATTTTGGAAAGAATGGGATGAAAAAGTGTTTGAAATCTGTGAATTTTAACTGTATTTTCCACATTTCCCTGTGTTATGTCTGCTCTACGGACGCAGCCATCTTGTTCACAGCGTGTTTACGTCACATGAACCAATGACGGGACGTTTTAGTTGCTTCGAATGTGTCGACGACTCTCATTGGGTTTGTCTGTACCACGTGGTAAGCGGGATGGAGTCCTAGCCAAAATGGCGTCGGCGGCTATGATTTGCTTTGTTTGAACCGTGTGGTTGGCAAGACGCGTCCCTGGCGACCAATATGGCGGAACGTGCTGAACTTTTTCACGATTAAATTTGAAGAGTTTGGGATGTAATTTGTGGTAAAATCATGTCGGGGATCGTCGTTATCGAGCGTGGTCATGACCTCGGTTGTAAGACGTCGTTTAAAACAAATTTCAGTGGGTTTTCGGTTCGCCGAAAAAGGTTTTTATGTAGCGCAGCGCCTCCGACGGGAGCCTCTGCCACAACGGCGAGATGGCTGCATGCATGACTGCTGCAACCGTTGTTCGAATAAAACCACTCTCGGGAGGTTCCCCAAAGCTTTTCAAAAAACATGGTAAGGTAGTATCGGTCTAATACATTTTGGGTAAAATAATTTTGCAAATTATTTCGGTTTTCTTATTTTGAATACATGTCTCTAATTTGTTTGTATGTCCTAACCGTGATTAAGTTCAGCTGTGTTCAAAGAAGTATTATTGACATTGATTAGTATTTGTTGGTTTAGATCCCGACTTTCTTAAAAAGAATCTCTACAATGTTTAATTTAGTTTGTCTGTTTGTTTTAATCTTTCCCTGATTATTTTAGGATTGTTGTGATGTTCTGGTTTTCGGTGTGAATGAGAATGAATGGCGGTTCTGTTTGTTTGAATCATAATCAGGAGTTTTTGAAAATTGTTATCAGAATGGGGAAAAGGACGAGGTAAAGAAAAGGGAAACATGGTTTTTGAGGATCTGGAAGGATGTTGCAATGTAGAGACAAGAAATGTAAGGTGAAAGTAAGTGAAGGCAGTGAAGTAAAGGAGATATGAAAGGCATGGGAAGTGAAATGGAGGGTCTGTGGACATGGAAAGGTGTGGTAAGAAGGTGCAGGGTCTGGTAGAACAGAAGAAGGGGGAACATGAATTTTAAAACGCTAGTTATGAACGATTCATTTCAGTGAAATGGTTTATTTTTTGTTTATGTGTAAGGTACCTAATTTGTTGTGTATTGTTTTTTGCAAAAACGGTTAAAAGTTATTGTCTTTGTATTGATTGTCTGTGTTTTAGAGTGTTAATTGTGCTTTTGGTTAAATAAAAAAGGAAAAGCTTAAATTGTGGGATTTTGTTGCTTTTAGCACTTCTCCAAATTCTTTTCAGAAGGGGGCTGAGTCAGGAATGTCTGACCCTCAGGTCAGCACTCCTAGTCAATTGAAGGCATGAATTTACACATGAAGAATGCAGTGGAGCGTCTGGCAGGTGATAAGATTCGATTTTAACATGCATCTGATTCATCACTGCATAGCACATTACAGGGCAGAGGGAGAAGTTGATCAACTGAAAAAAACAATAATTTCTGGATAATAAAAGTGTTACAAATTAAAGGAAAGCAAATAACATGAGAAATTTAACGTTAACACAGACTGGCAAAATTGTGTTTTTTCAGGTGTTCACTTTCCTCCCTCAATAAAAATGTACAGGTTAACTTTGCCTTCAACGACACAGTAGAGAGGAGACGGCTCATGAAGATGCAGAGGTGATGTTTAAAACGCTCTCTGATGCTTCATGGTCCACAGGTTCAGTTGATGTTGGTTCATTCTTCACCGTCCCCCCGGTGGTGATTCAGGTAACTACAGGAGCACAGGGTTTTAGATCTCAGTGCAGCTGAGTGACTGATGCAGATGAAGGGATGAAGGAAACTCAGTCTGGGCTGTGGAACTATGGTGTCATTGAATATTCGTATTCTTCATGGTGTACTTTTTTGAAACCGGTTTTAAAAAGCTGATGGATCGCGTGGCATATGATTTAAGCTAATGTTAATTTAAGTTGACGACGTCACCATTATTATAAAACCTATCCATCCTTGATCCATATTGCATGCTGTCAACTTTAACCCCACAAGGTGTGTTGTTCATTGCTATTGACTTAGCACACGTTTTCTTTTGCATTCCATTACATAAAAATAGCAGACACTTATTCACATTATAGTAAAGAGGGGTTCTTAAAATCCTTCTAGCATTTTTAATCACACATGTTGGTGCGCGCGTCCACGTCACAATCAAACATTTCGCTGTGAAACCATAGTTTCTTACAATTCACCTTTCATTTTTACAGTTTAGACCTCGGGTGCACACTTGGTCATCAGTAGTTTTAAGCATACACATACATAGAACCGCTTACTCACGGCAGCCCAGTAGCAGCTCAGCTGCAGCGGCGTCTTAGCCACGCCCCCTCCGTTGACAGCCAAACCGAGGGATTTGTTTTTTTTTGTTTATATATTGTTGTAAATCTTAGGAAACAGCTGTTCCTAATTAGGGCCCGAGCACGGAGTGCAAGGACCCTATTGTATCTGTTAGAGTTATTATTATTATTAGGGCCCGAGCACGGAGTGCAAGGACCCTATTGTATCTGTTAGAGTTATTATTAGGGCCCGAGCACGGAGTGCAAGGACCCTATTGTATCTGTTAGAGTTATTATTATTATTATTATTATTATTTTTCTTCCGACGGAAGAGTCGCCTTTTTGAGGCCTTTAACATACCCCAAAACTCACCAAATTTTGTATACACATCAGGAGTCGCGAAAAATTTCATATTTTATAGGAGAACGGCATAGGTAAACAAAAATGGCTCGATAGCGCCACCTGCAAAATTTGTTTTCGCGAGCACCTCCATATGCTTTATAGTACAAACCTGATTTTAACAGGGCATGTTCATCGGATAGAAACCTACAAAAAAGTCTCTTGGGACCAAGCTGTCAGTCGCACAGGAAGTCTGATATTTTGATGACAATATGTCATTTTTGCTGTATTTTGGTCATTCGCAGGCCTCGCTCTAGAACGAACTCCTCCTAGAGATTTGAGAGTAATGACTCCAAACTTTGGTTTTGTAAACTAGACACATGTCCGATGTTAAATTGCAAAGCTTTTAAGTTTTTATGGAAGTTTGGGACCATGGCGGCGCGTCAAAATTGGAGGTCGTTTCGAAAACACGCCATGAAAAGAAAAATGGCCATTACTCAGCCATGCATAATCCAATCTGATCCAAAATTGATGTGCATGATTGTAGTCTGACTCTGAACACATCTGCAGTGAAAAAATCTGGAAAAAGTGTAGCGCCACCTGCTGGCAAGAGGAAATGACATGTTTTACTTGGAGCATCACTACTCCGAGTAGGATGAGCCCACACACCTGAAAATGACATCCACCTGTTGAAAAGCCATTGAAGTTTACTCTGACAAAAAACCATAACTTTCAATGCGGGGGTGTGGTCGTGACAGAGCGGCAAAGTTGGGCATCTCGCTATGCACACAAAAGTTGCTCTCACGTGCACATTCCTTGTCCAATCTCACTGAAATTCAATGGATATGATGAAGCTTCTATTCTGAACCCATGGATATGACAATCTTGGACGAGCTCTATAGCGCCACCTAGTTATTGCATTGGGCACATTCTGCCCTGTATTTTCTCTTTGCTTTGTCCGATGTGCATGAAATTAAAACTGGAGATACTCAGAAGGGTCCTCTCTCATCATGTAAAGTTTCATGGGTGTACACCTGACGGTGCCTGCGTAACAGGAAGTGGTCGATTATGTGCACCCAAATAATAGAAATTTATTATAAATCAGCCGTTTGTCTCAGGAAGCTGAGATTTCAGAATTAGATGCCTTTAATAACCTCCAGCTTTGATATGTAACACTATAGGGTCTACGAGAAACTTCATCACTTGATTTTTTTAATGAAATTTTGGACTGAACAAAGATTTTTAGCATAAATTCTGTTTAGGTTATCAGCACCAAGAATTCAACTTTCATAGGCATTTATGTGCTACTGCTTCCTAAAAAAATTCAGAATGATTGAAGTTACAGGTGAACTTTTATTCAACATTTCATCCAAAAAGGTCCGAAAACGTCTTTTTAGGCAAAACTACAAACACCTATTTTTTTTCATAACTTAATCATCATATATCAACACCATTTATTTTTTTAAATGTAGGGATCTGTGTTTGCTGCCTTCCATATTTTTTTCAGAAGTCCAGGTGAAACAGATGATTTTAAAAAAATCCTGATTCATCCCAAAACCTGTGCTTTTTCCGTCTGGACTCCAAACAAGTGTGTTTTAAAATTACTTATGCTTCAAATATCCACACCAAGTTTCACACGCATATAGCTGAACATGTCTAAATGCTTATTGAATATTCTTTACAGATATAAAATGAACTGGTCAACTGTAGGATGTCATTTCCTCTTACATGCTTCAGTCTTTTCCTCATGCTGCAGCTTGTTCCTCAGCCTGCTCTGTTGCTGGAGTCAAATTCCCCCCCCCCCCCCCCCCCCCCACACACACACACACCAGCTGCCTGTTTATATGCTAACTAACCCAGAAGTGAGGTGACAATAGTTTAGACACAAGAGGGAGGGCAGACTGCTTTTTCATTTGTTTTGTATGTCTTTCATAGATTTTTATGAATAATCATTGCTTTTCTAGTCATGTAAAATGCAATTAACTTAATATTTTATCTTTTTTTTTTTACAAACAAAACATATGAATGTGCTCCAAAACAAAACCCAACTCTCAGTACAGTTCTACAGATGTAACATAAGACTTAGACAGTAAATGTCTCTTTTATCCTTTTTTAATCAATGCTGCAACTTCTTTTCCTTAATATAAATCCAATGAAATTAAACTACAAAACCAAAAAACACAACGTATAGCAAATTTCTCTAAATAAATTATGTGTATATACAATATGTAGCACTTTTAAACAAAATAATAACAAATCCTTCCAATACAGGCACAGAAAAATGGAACACAAAATTTAAAACCCAAATTTGAAATGGCAATTTTAAAAAGATAATTTTTTCAGCCTGCTAAAAGTGCACAATTGTAAAAGCTCTTTTATATAGACAACTGTTTGGTTGCTTAGAGCTCTAAATATAAAAACAATGCCTTTATGGACGTGGCACGGATGGCACGGATGTTCAGCAGGGTAAACCCCAGGAAAGCGGCGGGACCTGATGGAGTTCCCGGAAAGGTTCTGCGGGCCTGCGCCGATCAACTCTCCCAGGTCTTCACAAAAATCTTCAACCTGTCGCTAGCTCAGGCTTTCATCCCTGCTTGCCTGAAGTCATCCACTATCATCCCGATACCCAAAAAGTCCTCATCCACAGCCTTCCTCACGGACTTCCGCCCAGTTGCACTCACTGCTGTCATCACAAAGTGTCTGGAGCGGCTGCTCCTGGGACACATCAAAGACTCCCTCCCTCCAATCTTCGTCCCCCACCAGTTTGCTTACAAAGCAAACAGATCAACGGATGATGCCATTTCCATCACCCTCCACACTGCGCTGAGCCACCTGGAACACAGAGACACCTACGCCAGGATGCTCTTTGTGGACTATAGCTCAGCCTTTAACACAATCATTCCTGACATTCTGGTCAACAAACTGTCTGAACTAGGACTCCACCCACTCACCTGCTCGTGGATCAAGGACTTCCTGACAAACAGACCACAGACAGTCAAACTTGACCCCCACCTCTCCTCCACCCGGACGCTGAGCACAGGCTCCACACAGGGATGTGTGCTGAGTCCTCTGCTGTACACACTGTACACAGCAGACTGCAGACCAGCCCACACCAGCAACACCGTGGTGAAGTTTGCAGACGACACTACTGTGGTGGGGCTGATCTCTGGGGACGACGAGACGGCCTACAGAGACGAAGTCCTGAAACTCTCAAGGTGGTGTCAGGCTAATAACCTCATCCTGAACACCACCAAGACCAAGGAGATCATCCTGGACTTCAGAAAAAACAGAACAGATCCACCCCCACTCTACATCGATGGAAACTGTGTGGAGAGGGTCCACAGCTTCACCCTCCTGGGCACCACCATCTCTGCTGACCTCACATGGTCTAACAACACCATGACTGTCATCAGGAAGGCCCAGCAACGCCTGCACTTCCTGAGAAAACTTAGGAGGAACGACGTCAGCCAGGAGCTGCTGGTAACGTTCTACCGCTCAACCATTGAGAGCATTCTGTCCTATGGCATCACAGTGTGGTTTTCCCACTGCACTGAAGCAGAACGGCAGAGTCTCCAGAGAATGGTAAAGACAGCGCAGAGGATCATCGGCTGCCCCCTCCCCTCACTGAAGGACATTTACCAGTCTCGCTGCCTCAGCAGAGTGACTAGCATCACCACTAACTCCACCCATTCTGCTTTCCCTCTGTTTGAACTGCTGCCCTCTGGAAGGAGGTACAGGTCCATCTGAACCAGGACAAACAGACTAAGAAACAGCTTTTTTCCACAGACAATTATCATACGGAATGCACATACGTCCACCAACCACACCTCACTCTAATTTTACTACAATGCGTGCAATATCCTGACTGTCTAACCGGGTCACTGTGCAATAACTTGATATTTATTAAGCTGTGCTCACAGCAACTCATGTAATTCCATTCTATTTTATTCACAAATATTTAATATTTAACAGTTTCTGTCCATATTGTTCATTTTTTGTTAAGAGTTGTAAATACAGTATTTCTTTTTCTATTCTATTTTTATTTTTATTTTATGTAACTCCTTCACTCCAAGGCTGCTGCAATTTCATTGTATCCCCATGTACAATGACAATAAACGATTCTGATTCTGATTTTATCACTTAGACACAGATGGAGAACCATATCAACTGGATTGGTAACAGCAACAACCACCGACCAAGCCGGCAAGCCCTGGCAGAAAAGATCCCCACAAGAAACACTGCAGGCTGTTCCATAAAAAATATAGTTTTACCATTGCCTTGCAGATCACAGTTGAAGTGGTTTAGTTTTCCTAAAAAAATTCAGAATGATTGAAGTTACAGGTGAACTTTTAGACAACATTTGATCCAAAAAGGTCCGAAAACGTCTTTTTAGGCAAAACTGCAAACACCTATTTTTTTGCATAACTTATCTTTCAAATATCAGCACAAAAAAATTAAAAACGGTAGGGATCTGTGTTTGCTGCCTTCCATATTTTTTTCAGACTTAAAAGTGTAACAGATGATTTATAAAAAATCCTTTTTCATCCAAAAACCTGTGTTAAATCTGTCTAGACTCCAAACAAACATTTTTTTATGGTAACTTATGTTTCAACAATCGACACCAATTTTCACACACCTATAGCTGAACATGTCCCATAGCTCCCTGAATATTTTCATAGATATAAAATGAACTGGTCATTCTAACATCTAGCATTCTAACATCTAACATCTTACATGTCAAAGCCTCTCTCAGCCTGGCTCTGCTGAAGGAGTCGTGTTACAACCCCGCCCCCTCCTGCTGGGACCCCTGCTATGTAAATTAGCAAGCAGTGAACAGAGAGATGAGGAGTAAGAATGGCCATTATTCAGGCATGCATAATCCAAAGACAGCCAGTTAAACACTGAAAGACATATTTTTTCGGTATGTCTTTCATACATCTTTAGTATTAAAAACTCTCCAAGATGAATGTGCCTGACTCCAACTGAAGGTGGATCACAGACTTCCTGACGGACAGACAGCAGTATGTGAGGCTGGGGAAGCTCGTCTCAGATACTCGGACCACAAGCACCGGATCCCCCCAGGGCTGTGTCCTTTCACCCCTGTTACTCTCCCTGTACACAAACAGCTGCACAGCTGGTCACCTGTCTGTCAAACTCCTGAAGTTTGCTGACGACACCACACTCATCGGCCTCATCTCTGACGGAGATGAGTCGGCCTACAGGAGTGAAATAGCCAGGCTGGTGTCATAGTGCAGCGCTAACAACCTAGAGCTTAATGCTCTGAAGACAGTGGAGATGACAGTGGACTTCAGGAAGGCCCCAGCCCCCTCCCCCCTGTCATCCTCTGTGACTCCCCGGTGACCTCTGTGGAGTCCTTCTGCTTCCTGGGAACCATCATCAGCCAGGACCTCAAGTGGGAGCAGAACATCAGCTCCATCACTAAGAAGGTCCAGCAGAGGATGTACTTCCTGAGGCAGCTGAAGAAGTTTCACCTCCCTGAAAAGATGCTGGTAGACTTTTACACCGCCATCATCGAATCCACCCTCACGTCCTCCATCACAGTCTGGTTCGCTGCGGCCACGGCCAGAGAAAAGGCCCAGCTGCAACGCGTCATCCACTCAGCAGAGAAGGTGATCGGCTGCCACCTCCCGTCTCTCCAGGAGCTGCACATCTCCAGGACCTGGAGGCGGGCAGCCAGGATTGTAGCCAACCCCTCTCATCCAGGACATAATCTCTTTCGGCCCCTCCCTTCTGGCAAGAGGCTCCGGTCCATCAGGACCAGGACCTCGCGCCACAAGAACAGCTTCTTCCCCACTGCAGCCAGCCTGCTGAACAGAACCCCAACTCCCCCAGGTGACCCCCCCTCCCCCCCCCGCCCACCAAAGGACTGTCGGTGCCACTTACAGGCCCCACCATCCCAGCCCATCTGTGCTCCCACTTTAATTCACCTTACTCTACTGTATATAGTGTGTTGTTGTTGTTAACTTAATTTTTAACTTATTCTTAATTGCACTATACACCAAGTCAAATTCCTTTTTTTGTAAAGTGCGCTCTACTGAACCTGGCAATAAAACTTTTTCTGATTCCTGATTCTGATTCTGATTCTATTAATCATTGTTTTTTATTCATTCAAAATGCAATTAAATCAATATTTTATCTTTTTTCTTTTCCTTTTTCTTTTTTTTTATCTCTTATATCCTTTTTTATAATCAATGTTTGAACTTCTTTTCCTTTCTATTGTCATGGTTTCAGTTTGTTGTCTTGTTTTTCGCTTTAGTTCTTGTTCTGTCTTGTTTGGTTCTGTTTCCTGTTTTATTTTGAAAGGTTTCCTGTCTTGTCATGTTTCTTGAGTTTTACTTCCTTTGGTCCCCATCTGCCCTAATCGTGTTCACCTGTGTCTTGTCTGCCCCGTCTGTATATAAGTCTTGTCTCTGCCTTCCTCCTGTGCTGGTCCATTAACTTCTGCTCATGTTGATCACGTCTTCTTGTCTGGCGTCCATGTCCCTTGCCATGCCACAGTAAGTTTTTGTTTTTAGTTTTGTCATCCTGCTCTGCAGCGCTTTTTGTTAGTTAAATAAACCCACTTGCCCTGAACCCGTTTGCCTCCCGTCTCTGCGCCTGGGTCCTACCTGCTCTCGAGCCTCCCCCCCACACGACATCTATACATCCAATGAAATTAAACTACAAATCAACAAACACAACTGATAACAAATGTCTCTAAAAAATGATGTGTATATTTGCAGAACCTTAAAAACACCAAACAAATAACAAATGCTTCCCAATTAAAGCACAAAAAATGGAACACAAAATGTAAAACCCAAGTTAGAAATTGCAATTTGAAAAAGATACTTTTTTCAGCAGCTTTTCAAAATCAATCACCAATTCTACTCTTCTGTGGATGAAACAAAGAACTCCAGAACAATGAAGCCATTTCTCTAAGTCTCTCTCACCTTCAGTTTTAAACAAGGTCTGTGAAAATCCACCATACATTGGTCACATGAACTCAGAGACCTGCTAAAAGTGCACAATTGTAAAAGCTCTTTTATATAGACAACTGTTTGTTTGCTTAGAGCTCTAAATATAAAAAAAAATGCTTTTCTATCACCTAGACACAGATGGAGAACCATATCAACTGGATTAATAACAGGGTGCCATGTTTAGGTTTAAACTTACATCAATAGACAACATGAAGCTGTCCATCACATTTTTGACCTAAACATGTAAACACATCCTTGGCTCTGCGGTTAGGAAATGGTATTTGGGAATCTCTTTATACCAGGAGCCAGCCTGGCCATTGGAACATCGCCACAGTGCCCATCCAGACTGGGACAGCAACGGGGTCCACTTCAGAGCCGTGAGCTGCTGTGTTTAACTCCAGCTGTCCCAGCAAGGGAGACAACTGCAGCAACATCCACTGACCAAGCTGACAAGCCCTGGCAGAAAAGATCCCCACAAGAAAAACACTGGCTAAGGCAGGCTGGTCAAAAAAAAAATAGTTTTGCCATTGTCTTGCAGCTCGCAGATCAAGTGGTTTAGTTTTCCAGTAATGTCAGTCAAGAATGCAAGTTCAGATTCACAATGTTCATATTCACCATATTCAACAGACATCTCCTCCAATAGCACCTTAAAAATCCTGTGCTGTTTTGCTTTGCAGCTGAGGTTGTTTACGATTTTCAGAATAAGAGTCATTATATGTCCAGAGCCAATCACTTCTGCACATAAGGCCTGCTGGTGAATGACGCAGCAGTAATGCAGACATTTTGGAAAGTCTGGGTCAGCTTTACAGTGAGTGATGAAACCTGTTTGTCTATTGATCATAGCAGGAGTCCCATCTGCAGTCACTGCTACCAGCTTTTCTAATTGTACCTTTTTCTGCACAAAAACTCCTTCACCGTGTTATACATTTCAACTCCTCTTGTAGTTGTCTGTTAGGGCAGATGTGTCAGGAGTTCTTCTCTTGTGGAAACCAAAAGCTATGCTGTACTATTGCCGTCCACAGACTCATCACACTGGACGTTAACCACCTGCACTTTGCAATATCCCGGTCCAGCTAATTGGCCAAGTTATCAGACATAGCTGACACTCATCTAGACATTGTAGTGGAAATTGAATGAGTTCTATTGTTCTCATCCTTAGGGACAGTGATAGCAATTATCATCATTGCTTGAATTTTTTTCATGCTATATGCAAAAGTCTTTGTCCCTTAAGGCAACAGATTACAGCCCCCCCCCCCCCCCCCCCCCAGGCTGCTGTCGTATTAACAATAGCTTGGAGCTCCAGAATGGACAAAAAAAAACGACGAGAATGGCTCGAGCAGGGCGTTGCTCACGGGGCGGTCGCTCGTGCCATGCGGTCGCACGTGCTCGGGCCCGCTAAATGCTACTTGTAGCTTTAATTATTATTATTATTATTCTTTTTCTTCCGACGGAAGAGTCGCCTTTTTGAGGCCTTTAACATACCCCAAAACTCACCAAATTTTGTATACACATCAGGAGTCGCGAAAAATTTCATATTTTATAGGAGAACGGCATAGGTAAACAAAAATGGCTCGATAGCGCCACCTGCAAAATTTGTTTTCGCGAGCACCTCCATATGCTTTATAGTACAAACCTGATTTTAACAGGGCATGTTTATCGGATAGAAACCTACAAAAAAGTCTCTTGGGACCAAGCTGTCAGTCGCACAGGAAGTCTGATATTTTGATGACAATATGTCATTTTTGCTGTATTTTGGTCATTCGCAGGCCTCGCTCTAGAACGAACTCCTCCTAGAGATTTGAGAGTAATGACTCCAAACTTTGGTTTTGTAAACTAGACACATGTCCGATGTTAAATTGCAAAGCTTTTAAGTTTTTATGGAAGTTTGGGACCATGGCGGCGCGTCAAAATTGGAGGTCGTTTCGAAAACACGCCATGAAAAGAAAAATGGCCATTACTCAGCCATGCATAATCCAATCTGATCCAAAATTGATGTGCATGATTGTAGTCTGACTCTGAACACATCTGCAGTGAAAAAATCTGGAAAAAGTGTAGCGCCACCTGCTGGCAAGAGGAAATGACATGTTTTACTTGGAGCATCACTACTCCGAGTAGGATGAGCCCACACACCTGAAAATGACATCCACCTGTTGAAAAGCCATTGAAGTTTACTCTGACAAAAAACCATAACTTTCAATGCGGGGGTGTGGTCGTGACAGAGCGGCAAAGTTGGGCATCTCGCTATGCACACAAAAGTTGCTCTCACGTGCACATTCCTTGTCCAATCTCACTGAAATTCAATGGATATGATGAAGCTTCTATTCTGAACCCATGGATATGACAATCTTGGACGAGCTCTATAGCGCCACCTAGTTATTGCATTGGGCACATTCTGCCCTGTATTTTCTCTTTGCTTTGTCCGATGTGCATGAAATTAAAACTGGAGATACTCAGAAGGGTCCTCTCTCATCATGTAAAGTTTCATGGGTGTACACCTGACGGTGCCTGCGTAACAGGAAGTGGTCGATTATGTGCACCCAAATAATAGAAATTTATTATAAATCAGCCGTTTGTCTCAGGAAGCTGAGATTTCAGAATTAGATGCCTTTAATAACCTCCAGCTTTGATATGTAACACTATAGGGTCTACGAGAAACTTCATCACTTGATTTTTTTAATGAAATTTTGGACTGAACAAAGATTTTTAGCATAAATTCTGTTTAGGTTATCAGCACCAAGAATTCAACTTTCATAGGCATTTATGTGCTACTGCTTCCTAAAAAAATTCAGAATGATTGAAGTTACAGGTGAACTTTTATTCAACATTTCATCCAAAAAGGTCCGAAAACGTCTTTTTAGGCAAAACTACAAACACCTATTTTTTTTCATAACTTAATCATCATATATCAACACCATTTATTTTTTTAAATGTAGGGATCTGTGTTTGCTGCCTTCCATATTTTTTTCAGAAGTCCAGGTGAAACAGATGATTTTAAAAAAATCCTGATTCATCCCAAAACCTGTGCTTTTTCCGTCTGGACTCCAAACAAGTGTGTTTTAAAATTACTTATGCTTCAAATATCCACTGGTCAACTGTAGGATGTCATTTCCTCTTACATGCTTCAGTCTTTTCCTCATGCTGCAGCTTGTTCCTCAGCCTGCTCTGTTGCTGGAGTCAAATTTCCCCCCCCCCCCACACACACACACACACCAGCTGCCTGTTTATATGCTAACTAACCCAGAAGTGAGGTGACAATAGTTTAGACACAAGAGGGAGGGCAGACTGCTTTTTCATTTGTTTTGTATGTCTTTCATAGATTTTTATGAATAATCATTGCTTTTCTAGTCATGTAAAATGCAATTAACTTAATATTTTATCTTTTTTTTTTTACAAACAAAACATATGAATGTGCTCCAAAACAAAACCCAACTCTCAGTACAGTTCTACAGATGTAACATAAGACTTAGACAGTAAATGTCTCTTTTATCCTTTTTTAATCAATGCTGCAACTTCTTTTCCTTAATATAAATCCAATGAAATTAAACTACAAAACCAAAAAACACAACGTATAGCAAATTTCTCTAAATAAATTATGTGTATATACAATATGTAGCACTTTTAAACAAAATAATAACAAATCCTTCCAATACAGGCACAGAAAAATGGAACACAAAATTTAAAACCCAAATTTGAAATGGCAATTTTAAAAAGATAATTTTTTCAGCCTGCTAAAAGTGCACAATTGTAAAAGCTCTTTTATATAGACAACTGTTTGGTTGCTTAGAGCTCTAAATATAAAAACAATGCCTTTATGGACGTGGCACGGATGGCACGGATGTTCAGCAGGGTAAACCCCAGGAAAGCGGCGGGACCTGATGGAGTTCCCGGAAAGGTTCTGCGGGCCTGCGCCGATCAACTCTCCCAGGTCTTCACAAAAATCTTCAACCTGTCGCTAGCTCAGGCTTTCATCCCTGCTTGCCTGAAGTCATCCACTATCATCCCGATACCCAAAAAGTCCTCATCCACAGCCTTCCTCACGGACTTCCGCCCAGTTGCACTCACTGCTGTCATCACAAAGTGTCTGGAGCGGCTGCTCCTGGGACACATCAAAGACTCCCTCCCTCCAATCTTCGTCCCCCACCAGTTTGCTTACAAAGCAAACAGATCAACGGATGATGCCATTTCCATCACCCTCCACACTGCGCTGAGCCACCTGGAACACAGAGACACCTACGCCAGGATGCTCTTTGTGGACTATAGCTCAGCCTTTAACACAATCATTCCTGACATTCTGGTCAACAAACTGTCTGAACTAGGACTCCACCCACTCACCTGCTCGTGGATCAAGGACTTCCTGACAAACAGACCACAGACAGTCAAACTTGACCCCCACCTCTCCTCCACCCGGACGCTGAGCACAGGCTCCACACAGGGATGTGTGCTGAGTCCTCTGCTGTACACACTGTACACAGCAGACTGCAGACCAGCCCACACCAGCAACACCGTGGTGAAGTTTGCAGACGACACTACTGTGGTGGGGCTGATCTCTGGGGACGACGAGACGGCCTACAGAGACGAAGTCCTGAAACTCTCAAGGTGGTGTCAGGCTAATAACCTCATCCTGAACACCACCAAGACCAAGGAGATCATCCTGGACTTCAGAAAAAACAGAACAGATCCACCCCCACTCTACATCGATGGAAACTGTGTGGAGAGGGTCCACAGCTTCACCCTCCTGGGCACCACCATCTCTGCTGACCTCACATGGTCTAACAACACCATGACTGTCATCAGGAAGGCCCAGCAACGCCTGCACTTCCTGAGAAAACTTAGGAGGAACGACGTCAGCCAGGAGCTGCTGGTAACGTTCTACCGCTCAACCATTGAGAGCATTCTGTCCTATGGCATCACAGTGTGGTTTTCCCACTGCACTGAAGCAGAACGGCAGAGTCTCCAGAGAATGGTAAAGACAGCGCAGAGGATCATCGGCTGCCCCCTCCCCTCACTGAAGGACATTTACCAGTCTCGCTGCCTCAGCAGAGTGACTAGCATCACCACTAACTCCACCCATTCTGCTTTCCCTCTGTTTGAACTGCTGCCCTCTGGAAGGAGGTACAGGTCCATCTGAACCAGGACAAACAGACTAAGAAACAGCTTTTTTCCACAGACAATTATCATACGGAATGCACATACGTCCACCAACCACACCTCACTCTAATTTTACTACAATGCGTGCAATATCCTGACTGTCTAACCGGGTCACTGTGCAATAACTTGATATTTATTAAGCTGTGCTCACAGCAACTCATGTAATTCCATTCTATTTTATTCACAAATATTTAATATTTAACAGTTTCTGTCCATATTGTTCATTTTTTGTTAAGAGTTGTAAATACAGTATTTCTTTTTCTATTCTATTTTTATTTTTATTTTATGTAACTCCTTCACTCCAAGGCTGCTGCAATTTCATTGTATCCCCATGTACAATGACAATAAACGATTCTGATTCTGATTTTATCACTTAGACACAGATGGAGAACCATATCAACTGGATTGGTAACAGCAACAACCACCGACCAAGCCGGCAAGCCCTGGCAGAAAAGATCCCCACAAGAAACACTGCAGGCTGTTCCATAAAAAATATAGTTTTACCATTGCCTTGCAGATCACAGTTGAAGTGGTTTAGTTTTCCTAAAAAAATTCAGAATGATTGAAGTTACAGGTGAACTTTTAGACAACATTTGATCCAAAAAGGTCCGAAAACGTCTTTTTAGGCAAAACTGCAAACACCTATTTTTTTGCATAACTTATCTTTCAAATATCAGCACAAAAAAATTAAAAACGGTAGGGATCTGTGTTTGCTGCCTTCCATATTTTTTTCAGACTTAAAAGTGTAACAGATGATTTATAAAAAATCCTTTTTCATCCAAAAACCTGTGTTAAATCTGTCTAAACTTATGTTTCAACAATCGACACCAATTTTCACAGACCTATAGCTAAACATGTCCCATAGCTACCTGAATATTTTCATAGATATAAAATGAACTGGTCATTCTAACATCTGGCATTCTAACATCTAACATCTTACATGTCAAAGCCTCTCTCAGCCTGGCTCTGCTGAAGGAGTCGTGTTACAACCCCGCCCCCTCCTGCTGGGACCCCTGCTATGTAAATTAGCAAGCAGTGAACAGAGAGATGAGGAGTAAGAATGGCCATTATTCAGGCATGCATAATCCAAAGACAGCCAGTTAAACACTGAAAGACATATTTTTTCGGTATGTCTTTCATACATCTTTAGTATTAAAAACTCTCCAAGATGAATGTGCCTGACTCCACCTGCAGGTGGATCACAGACTTCCTGACGGACAGACAGCAGTATGTGAGGCTGGGGAAGCTCGTCTCAGATACTCGGACCACAAGCACCGGATCCCCCCAGGGCTGTGTCCTTTCACCCCTGTTACTCTCCCTGTACACAAACAGCTGCACAGCTGGTCACCTGTCTGTCAAACTCCTGAAGTTTGCTGACGACACCACACTCATCGGCCTCATCTCTGACGGAGATGAGTTGGCCTACAGGAGTGAAATAGCCAGGCTGGTGTCATAGTGCAGCGCTAACAACCTGGATCTTAATGCTCTGAAGACAGTGGAGATGACAGTGGACTTCAGGAAGGCCCCAGCCCCCCTCCCCCCTGTCATCCTCTGTGACTCCCCGGTGACCTCTGTGGAGTCCTTCTGCTTCCTGGGAACCATCATCAGCCAGGACCTCAAGTGGGAGCAGAACATCAGCTCCATCACTAAGAAGGTCCAGCAGAGGATGTACTTCCTGAGGCAGCTGAAGAAGTTTCACCTCCCTGAAAAGATGCTGGTAGACTTTTACACCGCCATCATCGAATCCACCCTCACGTCCTCCATCACAGTCTGGTTCGCTGCGGCCACGGCCAGAGAAAAGGCCCAGCTGCAACGCGTCATCCACTCAGCAGAGAAGGTGATCGGCTGCCACCTCCCGTCTCTCCAGGAGCTGCACATCTCCAGGACCTGGAGGCGGGCAGCCAGGATTGTAGCCAACCCCTCTCATCCAGGACATAATCTCTTTCGGCCCCTCCCTTCTGGCAAGAGGCTCCGGTCCATCAGGACCAGGACCTCGCGCCACAAGAACAGCTTCTTCCCCACTGCAGCCAGCCTGCTGAACAGAACCCCAACTCCCCCAGGTGACCCCCCCTCCCCCCCCCGCCCACCAAAGGACTGTCGGTGCCACTTACAGGCCCCACCATCCCAGCCCATCTGTGCTCCCACTTTAATTCACCTTACTCTACTGTATATAGTGTGTTGTTGTTGTTAACTTAATTTTTAACTTATTCTTAATTGCACTATACACCAAGTCAAATTCCTTTTTTTGTAAAGTGCGCTCTACTGAACCTGGCAATAAAACTTTTTCTGATTCCTGATTCTGATTCTGATTCTATTAATCATTGTTTTTTATTCATTCAAAATGCAATTAAATCAATATTTTATCTTTTTTCTTTTCCTTTTTCTTTTTTTTTATCTCTTATATCCTTTTTTATAATCAATGTTTGAACTTCTTTTCCTTTCTATTGTCATGGTTTCAGTTTGTTGTCTTGTTTTTCGCTTTAGTTCTTGTTCTGTCTTGTTTGGTTCTGTTTCCTGTTTTATTTTGAAAGGTTTCCTGTCTTGTCATGTTTCTTGAGTTTTACTTCCTTTGGTCCCCATCTGCCCTAATCGTGTTCACCTGTGTCTTGTCTGCCCCGTCTGTATATAAGTCTTGTCTCTGCCTTCCTCCTGTGCTGGTCCATTAACTTCTGCTCATGTTGATCACGTCTTCTTGTCTGGCGTCCATGTCCCTTGCCATGCCACAGTAAGTTTTTGTTTTTAGTTTTGTCATCCTGCTCTGCAGCGCTTTTTGTTAGTTAAATAAACCCACTTGCCCTGAACCCGTTTGCCTCCCGTCTCTGCGCCTGGGTCCTACCTGCTCTCGAGCCTCCCCCCCACACGACATCTATACATCCAATGAAATTAAACTACAAATCAACAAACACAACTGATAACAAATGTCTCTAAAAAATGATGTGTATATTTGCAGAACCTTAAAAACACCAAACAAATAACAAATGCTTCCCAATTAAAGCACAAAAAATGGAACACAAAATGTAAAACCCAAGTTAGAAATTGCAATTTGAAAAAGATACTTTTTTCAGCAGCTTTTCAAAATCAATCACCAATTCTACTCTTCTGTGGATGAAACAAAGAACTCCAGAACAATGAAGCCATTTCTCTAAGTCTCTCTCACCTTCAGTTTTAAACAAGGTCTGTGAAAATCCACCATACATTGGTCACATGAACTCAGAGACCTGCTAAAAGTGCACAATTGTAAAAGCTCTTTTATATAGACAACTGTTTGTTTGCTTAGAGCTCTAAATATAAAAAAAAATGCTTTTCTATCACCTAGACACAGATGGAGAACCATATCAACTGGATTAATAACAGGGTGCCATGTTTAGGTTTAAACTTACATCAATAGACAACATGAAGCTGTCCATCACATTTTTGACCTAAACATGTAAACACATCCTTGGCTCTGCGGTTAGGAAATGGTATTTGGGAATCTCTTTATACCAGGAGCCAGCCTGGCCATTGGAACATCGCCACAGTGCCCATCCAGACTGGGACAGCAACGGGGTCCACTTCAGAGCCGTGAGCTGCTGTGTTTAACTCCAGCTGTCCCAGCAAGGGAGACAACTGCAGCAACATCCACTGACCAAGCTGACAAGCCCTGGCAGAAAAGATCCCCACAAGAAAAACACTGGCTAAGGCAGGCTGGTCAAAAAAAAAAATAGTTTTGCCATTGTCTTGCAGCTCGCAGATCAAGTGGTTTAGTTTTCCAGTAATGTCAGTCAAGAATGCAAGTTCAGATTCACAATGTTCATATTCACCATATTCAACAGACATCTCCTCCAATAGCACCTTAAAAATCCTGTGCTGTTTTGCTTTGCAGCTGAGGTTGTTTACGATTTTCAGAATAAGAGTCATTATATGTCCAGAGCCAATCACTTCTGCACATAAGGCCTGCTGGTGAATGACGCAGCAGTAATGCAGACATTTTGGAAAGTCTGGGTCAGCTTTACAGTGAGTGATGAAACCTGTTTGTCTATTGATCATAGCAGGAGTCCCATCTGCAGTCACTGCTACCAGCTTTTCTAATTGTACCTTTTTCTGCACAAAAACTCCTTCACCGTGTTATACATTTCAACTCCTCTTGTAGTTGTCTGTTAGGGCAGATGTGTCAGGAGTTCTTCTCTTGTGGAAACCAAAAGCTATGCTGTACTATTGCCGTCCACAGACTCATCACACTGGACGTTAACCACCTGCACTTTGCAAGATCCCGGTCCAGCTAATTGGCCAAGTTATCAGACATAGCTGACACTCATCTAGACATTGTAGTGGAAATTGAATGAGTTCTATTGTTCTCATCCTTAGGGACAGTGATAGCAATTATCATCATTGCTTGAATTTTTTTCATGCTATATGCAAAAGTCTTTGTCCCTTAAGGCAACAGATTA
The DNA here is from genome assembly GCF_053564925.1 of Oryzias latipes. Classification (NCBI taxonomy): domain Eukaryota; kingdom Metazoa; phylum Chordata; class Actinopteri; order Beloniformes; family Adrianichthyidae; genus Oryzias; species Oryzias latipes. The sequence goes on along the minus strand of NC_136247.1, from coordinate 27,478,834 downwards.
CAGCCCCCCCCCCCCCCCCCCCCAGGCTGCTGTCGTATTAACAATAGCTTGGAGCTCCAGAATGGACAAAAAAAAACGACGAGAATGGCTCGAGCAGGGCATTGCTCACGGGGCGGTCGCTCGTGCCATGCGGTCGCACGTGCTCGGGCCCGCTAAATGCTACTTGTAGCTTTAATTATTATTATTCTTTTTCTTCCGACGGAAGAGTCGCCTTTTTGAGGCCTTTAACATACCCCAAAACTCACCAAATTTGGCACACACATCAGGAGTCGCGAAAAATTTCGTATTTTACAGGAGATTGGCATGGGCGCACAAAAACGGCTCGACAGCGCCACCTACAGTGACATTTGTCCCGAGCCCCCGCATATGCTTTAACATACAAGCTTGATTTTTTCAGGACATGTTCATCAGATGGAAACCTACAAAAAAGTCTCTTGGTACCAAGCTGTCAGTCGCACAGGAAGTCTGCTATATTGGTGTCAATATGTCATTTTTGCTCTATTTTGGACATTTGTAGGCCTCCTTCTAGAACGAACTCCTCCTAGAGATTTATGAATAATGACTCCAAACTTTGGTTTTGTAAACTAGACCCATGTCTGATGTTAAATTGCGAAGCTTTAAAAGTATTACGGATGTTTGTGACCGTGGCGGCGCGTCGAACTTGGAGGTCATTTCGAAAACACGCCATGAAACGGAAAATGGCCATTACTCAGCCATGTATAATCCAATCTGATCCAAAATTGATATGCATGATTTTAGTCTGACTCTGAACACATCTGCAGTGAAAGAATCTGGAAAAAGTGTAGCGCCACCTGCTGGCAAGAGGAAATGACATGTTTGACTTGGAGCATCACTGCTCCAAATAGGATGAGCCGACAAACCTCAAAATGATGTCCACCTGTTGAAAAGCCATTGAAGTTTACTCTGATAAAAAGCCATAACTTTCAATGCGGGGGTGTGGTCGTGACAGAGCGGCGAAGTTGGGCGCCTCGCCGTGCACACAAAAGTTGCTCTCACGTGCACATTCCTTGTCCGATCTCACTGAAATTCGATGGAGGTGATGAGGCTTCCATTCTGAACCAATGGATATGACAATCTTGGACGAGCTCTATAGCGCCACCTAGATATTGACAAATACATTTTATGTCACATTCTGACCTGTCTTTTCTCTGTGCTTTGTCCGATGTTCATAAAATTACAACAGGAGATACTCACAAGGGTTTTCTCTCATTGTGTAAAGTTTCATGGGTGTACACCTGACGGTGCCTGCGCAAGCCACCGCCAAACAGGAAGTGGTTGATTGCGTTGCAGTCAGATAATTAAAAATTCATAAAAAATCAGCCGTTTTTCTGACGAGGCTGAGATTTCAGAATGAAATTCCCCCATACATATCTCCAACTTAGATATACAGCACTCGCACGGGTGCACAAAAACGGCTCAATAGCGCCACCTACAATGTTTGTTTTCGCGAGCCCCGCCATGTTCTTTAACATACAAGCTTGATATTTACAGGACATGTTCATCAGATGAAAACCTACAAAAAAGTCTCTTGGTACCAAGCTGTCAGTTGCACAGGAAGTCTGCTATATTGGTGTCAATATGTCAATTTGGTGTATTTTGGTCATTTGCAGGCCTCCTTCTAGAACGAACTCCTCCTAGAGATTTGTGAATAATGACTCCAAACTTTGGTTTTGTAAACTAAACAAATGTCCGATGTTAAATTGCGAAGCTTTTAAGTTTTTACGGTTGTTTGTGACCGTGGCGGCACGTCAAAATTGGAGGTCGTTTCGAAAACACGCCATGAAAAGAAGAATGGCCATAACTCAGCCATGCATAATCTAATCTGATCCAAAATTTATGTGCATGATTGTAGTCTGACTCTGAACAAATCTGCAGTGGAAAAATATGGAATAAGTGTAGCGCCACCTGTTGGCAACAGGAAATGACATGTCTTACTTGGAGCATCACTGCTCCAAGTAGGATGAGCAAACGCACCTCAAAATGACATCCACCTGTTAAAAATCCATTGAAGTTTACTCTGATAAAAAAACAAATCTTTCAAAGCGGGGGTGTGGTCGTGACAGAGCGGCGAAGTTGGGCGTCTCGCCATGCACACAAATGTTGCTCTCACGTGCACATTCCTTGTCCGATCTCACTGAAAATAAATGGATATGATGAAGCTTCAATTCTGAACCCATGGATATGACAAGTTTGGACGAGCTCTATAGCGCCACCTAGTTATTGCATGGGGCACATTCTGCCCTGTATTTTCTCAGTGCTTTGTCCGATGTTCATAAAATTACAACAGGAGATACTCACAAGGGTCTTCTCTCATCGTTTAAAGTTTCATGGGTTTACACCTGACAATGATTGCGCAAGCCACCACCAAACAGGAAGTGGTTGATTGCGTTGCAGTCAGATAATTAAAAATTCATAAAAAATCAGCCGTTTGTATCACGACGCTGAGATTTCAGAATAAGATGCCTCTTACATACCTCCATTTGAGATATAGCACTCGCATGGGTGCATAAAAACGGCTCAATAGCGCCACCTACAATGTTTGTTTTCGCGAGCCCCGCCATGTTCTTTAACATACAAGCTTGATATTTACAGGACATGTTCATCAGATGCAAAACTACAAAAAAGTCTCCTGGTACCAAGCTGTCAGTTGCACAGGAAGTCTGCTATATTGGTGTCAATATGTCATTTTTTCTGTATTTTGGTCATTTGCAGGTCTCCTTTTAGAACGAACTCCTCCTATAGATTTGTGAATAATGACTCCAAACTTTGGTTTTGTAAACTAAACACATGTCCGATGTTAAATTGCGACGCTTTTAAGTTTTTACGGTTGTTTGTGACCGTGGCGGCACGTCAAAATTGGAGGTTGTTTCGAAAACACGCCATGAAAAGAAAAATAGCCATTACTCAACCATGCATAATCTAATCTGATCCAAAATTGATGTGCATGATTGTAGTCTGACTTTGAACACATTGGCCGTGTAAGAATCCGGAAAAAGTGTAGCCCCACCAGCTGGCAACAGGAAATGACATGTTTTACTTGGAGCATCACTGCTCCAACTAGGATGAGCAAACACACCTCAAAATGACATCCACCTGTTGAAAAGCCATTGAAGTTTACTCTGATAAAAAGCCATATCTTTCAAAGCGGGGCTGTGGTCGTGACAGAGCGGCAAAGTTGGGCGTCTCGCCATGCACACAAATGTTGCTCTCACGTGCACATTCCTTGTCCGATCTCACTGAAAATAAATGGATATGATGAAGCTTCAATTCTGAACCCATGGATATGACAAGTTTGGACGAGCTCTATAGCGCCACCTAGTTATTGCATGGGGCACATTCTGCCCTGTATTTTCTCAGTGCTTTGTCCGATGTTCATAAAATTACAACAGGAGATACTCACAAGGGTCTTCTCTCATCGTTTAAAGTTTCATGGGTGTATATTTGACGGTGCCTGCGCAAGCCACCGCCAAACAGGAAGTTGTTGATTGCGTTACAGTCAGATAATTAAAAATTCATAAAAAATCAGCCGTTTGTATCACAAGGCTGAGATTTCAGAATGAGATGCCTCCTACATATCTCCAACTTAGTGTCCAGAGCCAATCACTTTTACACTTAAGGCCTACTGGTGAATGAAGCAGCAGTAATGCAGACATTTTGGAAAGTCTGGGTCAGCTTTACAGTGAGTGATGAAACCTGTTTGTCTATTGATCATAGCAGGAGCCCCGTCTGCAGTCACTGCTACCAGCTTTTCTAATGGTACCTTTTTCTGCACAAAAACTCCTTTACCGTGTTATACATTTCAACTCCTCCTATATTTGTTTGTAAGGGCAGTTCTGTCAAGAGTTCTTCTCTTGATGTAAAGAAAAACAAAAAAAACAAACAAACACACAGCTGCGCTGCACTGCTGCTGTCTAGAGAATCTTCAAACTGGATGCAAAACAACATGCGCTTTGCAAGATCCCATTCCACCTGATCAGCCAAGTTATCAAACATAGCTGACACATGTCGAGACATTGTAGTGGAAATTAGATCACTTCTATTCTTCACATCTTTAGGTACAGTGTTAGTGATTATCATCATTGCTTGATTGACAACTTTTTAATCTGAAAAGGCCTTCTGGATGAGAAAATGAGCAGGACTAAACAAAGCTTTGTTTGAATTTTTTTTCACAATATATGCAAAAATATCAGTCCTTCAAGGAAACAGATTACAGCCCCCCCCCCACCCCCACCTTCCGCCGAAAGGCTGCTGTCATGTTAAATGTAGCTTGCAACGCCAGAATGCAGAAGGAAGAACGACACAAAACGGCTCGAGCAGGGCATTGTTCATTCACTCACTCGTTCACGCTATATGCAAAAGTCTTTGTCCCTTAAGGCAACAGATTACAGTCCCCCCCTCCCACACCCCCCACAGGCTGCTTTCATATTAACATTAGCTTGGAGCTCCAGAATGGACAAGAAAGAACGACGAGAATGGCTCGAGCAGGGCGTTGCTCACGGGGCGGTCGCTCGTGCCAGGCGGTCGCACGTGCTCGGGCCCGCTAAATGCTACTTGTAGCTTTAATTTATCTTGTTTTTGTTTCTCGTTTTTTCTTTGTATAATTTAAGTTGAATTATTTGTGGCTGAAGTTAATGTGATGAAGGACATTATTTAATTATTGAAGGAAATATGAAATGTTTTGAGAATAACTTTCTTTACAATTTTCTAAGTAGAAGGCCTAATTATGTGGGAGTGGCAAGAGGTACATAAGAAGGCGCCTCACTCTCACAATGGCAGAGGAAGCCTCACTCTCATCATTGCAGAGGGACTGAGAGGTTGAGAGAGAAATGGGCAGAAGGAGTGCCATTCAAATTCACAATTGAAGGTGATATGATCTGAAGTCAGATGAATTTAGGTTGTTTTACTTTCATCCCTGCTTTATTTTTTTGTGTGTCTCCCAAAGACTCTATTAAAAAGGGTAAAAACCCTATGAAATCTCTCCTGGCTTGCCTACCAGTTTTTGTTTTTGCATTTTTTCTGAATTTCTTGAGAGAACCCCGCGACAATCGCCCAGGCCTAATACCCGCCCAAAGCCATTTTTACCCGCGAATTTAGAACCAAAACCGCCTAATTGGCAGAAAACCGCCCAATCTGGAAACACTGGCTCCTCCCTCTCCTTCTCGTGGCACGCGCCCCGCTCAGCACACACACACTCCCCAACACACCTTTCTGTGACCGACTCCATCTAGTATTGAAACTGAGAAGTGCAACAGAGTTGAGCTCAATCGCCATGTGCGGGCAATATTCATTTATATTTTCAAAATTTGCTGCGGGCCAATAAAAACAGACCCGCGGGCCGCAGTTTGCCCACGGGCCATAGTTTGGACACCCCTGCTCTAAACCATCTATACAACACAAGCCAATTTGGATAAGTGGGGGGAACCAAGCCCTTGGAGGAAACCCACGCAGACACAGGTCCGTCAGGAACCAGAACTGACCCAACAAATCAAATCACTCATGCCTCATTTTTCTAGCTTATTTTAAGAAAACAAAATACAAGACGTACAGACATGTCAAATTTAATTAAACTCCAACCCCATTTTTTCTAGACCTTTTACAACCCTGAGGCACAGTTTTTAAAAAGATCATCTACAGTCTATATTAAACAGATTTGTTTGATGTAGATTCCTTACACACACAGCATGCGCGGTCGCCATCATACACGCCCCCACTCCGCAACACAAGCAAAAAAATAAACGGCTTCTGGCCTATTCCATAGCAACGGTGTCCCGCTTGATTAGGTCTGAAGCCTGAGGCTGAAAGGTAACACGCTGACAGCAAAATCAGCACAAAAGCACCTTAATAAGTCATGTGATCTCAGTTGGTGGTGTCCTGAGTTGATGTCACTGAGGTACGACTCACATTTACTAGGGAATATCCGATTTGTCTGCTTACATGGCACACGCAAATGCACGAATCCAATTCGTATCTGATTTATTTCCACATATGAATGAGGCCTGAATCTGATCTGAGAAAATCAGAATCCATGCGCTTTTTGTCCTGCTTACACGTTCACCGGTCATATCCGATCTGTGCCACACGAGAGGGGAAAAAATCGGAATTGGGTCGTTTGAACCATGCAGTGGAAATGGTGCCTTTGACATATGGGAGTTCAAGAATTATAATTCTCAGGTCTGAGTCTTTTTGTTCTCATCTTGGTTGAGCAATACTGCCCACAAGTGAGCAGCGTTTAGAACTACATGCTGGATCCTCTTCAGTCTCGGTTGAACTTCTGAGAGCATCTTAGAAAGGAAAGGAGTCAAAATTCTTGACATCATCCAGCCGTTCAGACATGGACGGTCTGACAATATATATCTATCTATATACCAAGGCTATGTCCCACCAAGGTGGGGTAGCCTAGACAGGGCACACAACGGTCTGACAATTCAGCATGAAAACAGCTGTTTGACTGTTTTCTATTGTTTTAGTGACAAAGCATTGATGCTTTCAATTCTTTTCAAGTCTCAAGTGTCTGGGAACTAGAAAGGAAATAAAATATGAGGAAACAATATCAATCAAATACAAATAATTTTATTTTTGAGCGAGGAGTGAAAGAGGCCATCTTTGTCAAGAAGGATAAACCTTCTCTTAATAAGAATGGCGGTCTCAGGTTTATTCTACCATCTATCTACGGCAGTGTTTTGAATCTTAAACAAACCAAACCAGTTCCACCTGAGTCGTTAACAGCTGAAAGAGATGACCAGTTTGGATAGGGAGTCACTAACTCTCCAACCCCAAGCTGAGGACAAAGGACTCTTAACGACGAAACCATGTAGGCTAAGTTGACAATACCATCCAGTTTCAGGTCTGACTCCTCCCCCATGAGCGCATATATATACCAGCTCTTTTACCAGCTAATTCAGAATTAACAAAGCTTCTTGGATGAGAGGTGAAACGTCATTTAACTTTAAAACCAAGTCCAGATGACAGCCCCTAAACCTACTGCAACACCTCCTGTAATGATGATCCACATTTGTTCTTCCTCCTCTTCTGACCTGTCCTCATTGCAAAGTCTCAGCAGCTTTCAGAATGACAGAGAAGTTTCCAAAAGTACCAAAAGAAGTTGTGCTTTTCTTCACTTAAAGCAGCACAGCAAACACACAAATGAGACCAGGCACATTTCCACCTTCCTGCTTGATGCTTCTACAACACTGCAGACACAAAAATGACTAAACGACACATTTCTGCATCAAACAACGTTAGTAAAAGATGACCACATCGCTTGGAAACATTCAGATAAATGATGCATCTCTGCTGACAGCCTGAAACCCACCATGGTACAAATACATAAGAAAAGAATACATTATCAAATAAAATGTGTTTTTTAAGAAAATAGATAAATGTTTGAGTGTGACAATGAATCTGCAATGCTTTACATCAATCTAACTGCTAAAATTGTTCTTTTGGCTTAAAAGCCTGCAGAAGTTGATCCAAAATATTGACTTTAACTTTGATGGTACATGCATGCTACCCATTATATATTTAATTTTGCAAAAATATAAAACAAAAAAAAAATAAGCAGCTGTGTCAAAGATGATTCGGATGGTTCAGGACGTCCAAAAATGAAATGTGCAGTTTGGGAAATGAAAATACCCACAAGAGTCTGCATGAATTTTCAAACCTTTTGCAAAAGGGGAGAGGTGGAGAAACACGACCTGTTAGGCTCTGTGGCTGTCCACTCTCTCTGTCCTCAAGGCAAAAAGGCTTTTTTATTATTCAGTAAGGAAAGATGAAAACATACAAAATACATCATTAGAATGCTGTGTTTTTGTCTAGTCTGCATTGCAGGCGTCGTGGCTCCACATACATGCATATATATAGAATCCATCAAAAGCATAATAAAAAGAATATAGAAAATATAATAGAACCCCTGTTCACCTCCACAGTATCAGTAATTAAATACATTTTCCAAAAGTAACACAGAGAAAAAATCACGAAAAAATAAAGAAAAAAATGTTCCAAGTTGTCCAGAGTTTTTCCAAAGTTGACTTTGTGGAAGCTGTTTGTTATTTGCTACAGACCAAACCTGAGTCTGAACTGCTGCTCTAAGTTAGCTCGTTTTCATGTCATTTATTACTTTTTCCTTTTTCTCTGAGTCATTTTAACGGATATTTAAATGTGATGAAGTGGTTGATAGATGACAACTTCCTTTCTCTGAACAATTTTCCTTTGAGGTACAATGTTGTGGAAGTAAACAAAAAGCTGCTTGGGTCGAGTGCCGGGGCTGGCATGCGGAGGAGACGGGGCGCCGGCTGGGTGGTGGGCAGCTCATGGATCCTCGGGGCCCTGGCTTTGTCCTTGGCCCGCGTCTCGGTGTCTGGCTTGGGGGTCTCTCCCCCCCTTTTCCTGGTCTGGCTGGGGAGGATCTGGTTCCCCTTATGAACACACGGTTCACATTGGCCGCGTGCATGTATCTCCACCCCCATGTGCACGTGCACACTGCCACACTGCTCCGTGTTTTCATCCCCTCCTCCTAACCCACAGTGTATTGATGGACAGATGTCTTCCACTCATCTTCGTGTCAGAATTTCACCTTTGATGTAATAATTGTCGTCTCAGCAGATCTGGTATAATTGTTACACAGAGTAAAATAATGACGTTTTCAAATCGGTGCTTGATTTCTCCACCTCTCTTCCTTTTATCCCCTACCACCACCACATTTTTTTCTCTCCCCCCCCCCCCCCCCCACACACTAAATGAAATAAATAAATAAAAATAATAAAAAAACAATAAGGGGTTTATACAAATTTACACTGTGGCTTTTCGAAGCTATACAACCTCTTTTTGTGATAGTAAAACCTGTCCAACACAAAAGGCCTTCAGCTCTAATCTGTTTGCTCAGCTGTTGGACAAAACAAAAAAAAACTAAAAAGAATTAAACAAAAAGAAATAAAAGATAAAACATTTTTGTAGTTACATTACTAAACAGTTAAATCAATGCACAGGTCAGAAAAAGAAAGATTCAGAATTTTATTTCTCACAGATCCAGTTTTTGGTGTATGTTTTGTCCTTTTCTGTCCATTTCCCGTCAGCACTTAAGAACACTGCATAGTAGTAGTAGTACGGATCTTTGGAAAACATCTCATCCCAGAACCTGTGATAAAACATTCTGTTTACCTCTGCTCTAAATTCAGTTCATAAAATGGTCTGAATTATGATGTTACAAACATTTTCTGTATTTTTTAAAGGATTTCACACATTTACAATCAGGCTCAGTCATAAAGAATGAATTTAGTAACGTAGTAAAAGAAACAAAGTCTTACGTTTCTGTCAGTGGTGATCCATCCACCCATTTCCATTCATATTTCTGTTTCTGGTATGACCATCCAGCAAACAGACCGATCCAGGATTCTGCTGTTGGTTCCAATGTAGAAAGAAAATCCTAGTGAACAAAAGAAAATGTTCTTTCTTAATACATTCTCTCCATCTTGGTTTCCTTTCACACTAAATGTCCAGTAAAAAAATGTCTGGTCTTTAGGATTCATCTGTTCTGGATAATTGTCCTAAAAACTGAGAGAAAGTTCATCCGATGAACAAAATCTGACTTTCTTTGATGCAGATTTCTGTTCATTTAGTTTTTGCTTCTTGTTTTGTCTTCAGGGCCAACAGTCCATTTCTACTGAATCCCAGTTTAGCTTATTTGGAATTGAAGACATTAGAAGTGGGAAAAAGAGTTTCTGTGTTCCATCACAACGTTTCTTTGAAATGTTGCTGAAAGACAAACATGAAATCTGAGTTGTTGAGGAGAATTTCAGCTGGAATCCATCAGCATCCAGACAACAGCAGCACACATACAGGTGGAGAATCCAAGACACAAGAAGCTGGAAGGAACTAGTGTGAACACACCCACCTGTTCCTCTTTGCTGTTCACCACCACCAGATCAGATCCTACAAACTGACAGAAACTCCTGCTGTCTATCCAAGTTTTCTGCTCAGTAGATTTATAGTAGCAGCTGCTTCCAAATCTCTTCCATCCTTCAGGACACCGTTACTCTTTAAAGGAATGATATACAAAAATCCTGCAGGGTTTACTTTCTGGTTTCATCTGTATTTTCTACTAAAACCTTCAAGTTCAGTTCAAAGGTAAACATGATCCAAACAAACTGATATCATCCATTAGTTTTCAGTCTTTTCCCACCTTCAATCTGATTTTTCAGTTGTTTTATTTCATCCCAAAGAGTTTTGTTGATGCCTGAAAGACAGTAGAAATCCATTTATTATTGATTTGTACTTAAAAGAACAATCACATGGCCTTCAACAGATACCAAGCAATCTTCACTTTAGTAGGGGGGGGGGGGGGGGGGGGGGTTGGTCATGATGCAGAGGGGGAGCAGTTTAGGCAGGTTTGATTCCCAATCTGACTGCAAATGTTTTCAAGTGTCCTTTGCCAAAACACTGAGCCTCATGTTTTGCTGTCATGGTGAAGAGGACCTGGCTGCAGACATCAACGTCCAGAACCAGAAGTCCTGGACCAGAACTGGAATAACCCCCACATCACTCAAAACAACTTGATTGGAACTGGTAACCCTAACCGTTTTTATTTTTTTACCATTTTAAACTTTGCTAAACGTTTTTCTACAATTCTGAACACTTTTGGGTTATCATGAGGGTAAGTTGTATAATTTCTGCTTCCTCAAATGATGTGAGGAACCATCTTGTCTGCAGGTTCCTCTTTCCATGGGTGCTTGGAAGTGTGTGTAAATGGATGAAAGGAGTCAAATCTGTAAAAATTAGTGGTTCTAGAAGGAAACTGGAAAATCACTGACTATTAATCCAAAAAATTAAAGCCAATAATGACTGGATTAGATGAAGATTGTACAACCCACTGTTCCAAAAATGAAAAATAAAAATAAGAAACTTGAAAAAATAATCCTATTTTGTTGCTACATATTATTATGTTATTATTACATATTAAAACACAGAGCACACAAACAACAGTTTCATATAAAATGCTTCATGACTAGATTTGGTCAATAATATTGCCAGTAGTGGTGTAATCCGATTACTTTCAGCCAATCAGTAGAAATGATTCCAGGTCAGTCTGGATTTTTAATGCCTTCATGGATGTCACAGTTGTAGTTCATCTCATTGCATTAATTCAAATCTGATCTAAAAGAGACTTTTGGAAAATGATCAAGTTAGACAGGACGTTTGTATTGCAGAAAGTGTCAGGAAAGTCATTTAAACAGCTGCAGATTTGTATCCAGGCTTTTCTCAATGCATTCTGCATCTTGTCTGCACCGTATTTCATGCTGGACTTAAGCCGGATATCAACCTTAAGTAGTCTGGATAAATTCCACCTCATGCTGGAAATCAGCTAACTTTAACTGTAGTCCATTCAGGAGGATCTATGCAGGGAAAAGTTTAAAACCAAGAGTTTAAATGAAGGAAAAGGGTTCAGTATTGTGGTGTTGATGGTTCTCTAAGATTCTCATCTTAGTTTGTTCTTCAGCTCATTAACAGAATTAATCAGATATTTTTCTAGTTTAAAATAAATATTGAAATTATGTTGTTTCTTATCAAATAAAAACGTTGAAAACAAAGGTGAAACCAGCATTATTTTTGACAGAAAGGTACCCAATACATGCATGACAGTGCTTTAAGGAGTGTTTCTAAGTCCTTGAAAACATCGTATGGTCTATAAATCACCAAAACAGGAAGACTCAAAAAGTGATTTACTCATAATTATTTCTGCCCTCCCGGCCCGTGTTCGGAATTTTCAATGCTCATGTAACAGAGGCCGACGCAGTTTCTACATTTAATGTTAGCCTCAAAACATTCCTTTGTGGACAGGGTTACTGCCAGACTATCCAGTAATCAGACAACATTTAACTTAATGTTAGCATATTTCAATTAAACTTAACACAACAACTAGTTGCTAGTAGGCTGCTCCAGATCCTGCCTGCATCTCCACCCATGTACGACCTGACTCTTTTACGATGTTCTGATCCCACTGCAACCACACAAATATTTTCAAGGAACCTCCAGATCACGCCTCTACCTCTGTGCCGGTCCCAAGCCCGGTTTGAGAAGGTTGCGTCAGGAAGGGCATCCGGCGTAAAACATTGCCAAGTTTCCCATGCGACTTGTTCGCTGTGGCAACCCCTGATGGGAAAAGCCGAAAGAGAAACAAACTCCAGATCACGCCTGCAGCACTATCTGCCCACGACCGTACCCACAGACCACTGCCCCCCCCCCCCCCCCCTTTCTTAAGCCTAGCCCTGACCTAAACCCAAAGCTTGACCCTAACCAATCTGGAGAAAGAAGGGTGCTCTGGGGTTCCTTCCTCTCTCATCCACTTCTCTTCTACCTCTATCCTTGATCATTTATTTATCACTTTGTTCTCCATGCCTCTGTTTGGTGCAATGCGATTCATGTACTCTCCCTCTTTCTCTCTCCCCTCCTGGGTACCTGACCGTGTACCTCGTTTCTGGCTCGCCTCTGCTCCTGCTCCTACACCTGGCTGTAGATCCTGTCTCCGGCTTGTCTCGCGCCCCCAGCCATCCCCAAACTCCATCTGGATGAAGCTCGTCTGCTGGACTTTAAATATGTAGTTGTAGAGTTGGATAAGTTAATTCTTCCCTATGAGTTCTGGTAAATCACCTACCCGTCCTGGGGGAGGATCCCTCCTTCATGTGGGCACCCCTGAGGTTTTTTATTTTTGTTTTTCCGGAATCCATTTTTTTTGTTTTTCCTCACCGAGAAGGAGGATCGAAGGGGAGGGATGCCCAGTTTAGCTTAGTCTGTTCAGTTAAGTTTCGACATTGAATTCTATGACTTCATGTTCTTTATTATTCCGTGTTTATGAAACAGTTACTGGTATGATCCCCATTGGGATGACCATTGTTCTAATTTTGGGATATATAAATAAAAATGAATTGAATTGAATTGTGACTATTTTGGTCATACGTGCAGCTAGATTTTTCAATAAGGTGTCAACAAAAATCCCCAGCCAATCTCTGAGGGAGAAAAAAAGAGTGCACTAAAGACTTAGTTTATACGGTTTTTAAAAGGATTTCTTTGTGTTTCCTTTACTTTGTCTCAGTTTTTAAGTTGACCATTTTAGGTTATTGATGCAGATTTTTACAGCACCTAAAAAGTAGACCAAATAAAACTTCTGCAATGTCAAAAACATAGCTGCTACAGGATTTTGTGTTGGTGCATCTAAGAGGAGCATCGGTGCAACCAGTGAAAACCCGAATCTAGAGCCTGCTGGAGATAAATAAGTCCAGTTGCTACGACTCAACTTCTAGACAATGGATGAATGAGAACCTTCACCCACATATGCAGACAAAGAATCACAAAGAATGGTTACATTTGGTGATGACCACTTTCTAGAACTGTTACTGTTGGAGCAGATATGAAGAAACAGATTGTCAAAGCATCAATCCAATTAATGCAAGAATAGAGTCAAACACTTGTCATCATGTTTGAAAGAAAAATAAACTTCCTGGTTGAATGAACGTCAAAATGAAAAGAAAAAAAAATTGACACAGTGACAGAAAACTGATAATAAAGGTAAAAAAGTGAGCCTGCTATTAATAAATGGGTTATGCAGAGGATAGTGTTATAATGTATCCCTTTAAGCTTAAAGCCTCTATATTTCCACAGTTAGAAACATGTTTAACCCAGTTGGCATTAAATTAAATTAAATTAAATTGCATTATTTGGTTAAATAATGAAATTAACGTTTAGTTTAATGAGCAATAGTTAATTAAATTTGAGTTTACATTGCAGTTTGAGGTTAAACATCAATAAACATCTTTTTAATTTGGAAAATAAAAGTTTCAGCTGCTAGTTTGAAGTTTTTGAGGTGTTAGATTTCATCTTACATGAGGATAGAATGATGGATCCAGCTGACAGGACAGTACAGAGCACCAACAGACGCTATTGTTCACATCTGCAGAACCTTTTCTGGACTTTAGGACACGTCTCTGTTTGTGGAGCTATGAGAGAAAAAAAAAGAGGAATCTTGTCTTCCAGAGAAGAATCCATTGTTCTTTGATCAAACACTCCTGATCAAAATCTAAAGACCAGTTAAGAAAATGCAAAAATGTGCATTTATCACAGCTGGACCTTAACAATGTTCTAGATCGAGCTTCAAAATGCCCCCCCCCCCCCAAAAAAAGAAAAAGGAGCTGACAATTTATCAAAAATAGATTTTTATTTTTTATTTTTTATAAAAAGCTCCTGCTCAAAACGTTCAGCCTCTTGTTCCAATTGCTTCTTTTTCCATTTTTGAAGCTCTTGGGGTGTCAAACTCCAGGCCTCCTGCTGGTTTTCCAGAAATCCTGTCTTATCTGCTCCTGATGACCTGGATCAGGTGGAGGAGCTTTAATGGTAAGTTGGTTGGAAAACATGTTGGATATCGCCCCTCCAGGCCTGGATTCTGACCCCCCCCTGACTCACAACCTTGTTAAAATCTAGCCAGCTAAATGTTCATTCTTGCTGAACTGGTACTGAGATTTTGATCAGCAAGATTGAGTTCATTCTTACCTTGTTCTGGTGACTGAACCCCGGTGGTGTCCTCCACAGATTCAAATGCATCGTTGTAGATTTCCACCTCACACTCCTCCCAGTCTGATGTGTCTTCTTGCTGCTTTCTGTTGTATCTGACCTTCTTGGAATCTGCAATAAGAAAATTTGAAAATCAAAACTATGCATGATAGTCACATATTTTTTAAGACAACATAATACATATATCGCTTTACATTAGTCTAACTAAATGTGTATATTCCACTCTGACCTTTGTTCCTCATAGCCGAACAGTTGGATGTGCTGTTTACACAGAAAGCTCTAGTAAGTCATTTAATGGTTGAAAGTTGTGGTTTCAAAACAGGAAATCTGTTCTCTTGTTCACACATGTTACATCATGTTTTAACAGGTCACTTTCACCCATTTATTTAATGCAACATGTACTAAAACATTGCATCCACTGCAGCTGGTGCTTTCATTAAAGGCAAAAAAATCATGTTGATATCATTCAGAAGATTGAAAGGTAAAGCTCCAAATTGCACTAATGGTTAGCAGTAAGAACAGATGTTTGTTCACAGAAAGCACACACACTACGCCGTAAACCACGTGTTTCCTTGAAGCCGCCACTTCCTTAATCTGTTCTCTCTCAATATTCGTAGAATGTCTTCAAAAGTAGACGGATCAGACTGGGAGGAGAGAAAAGTGGCAATCTATGGGAATTCAAATGATGAGGAAGTTTACTATTCTTGTCAGCCAACAGGAACAGGTAAGAAAATTTATGGCATCTGGAAAGATCAGCATTTTGGTGAACAGCATTCTTTACTGACTGATGCATTTCAAAAACTTAACACGTTTGCTTCTGAAGGACCACAGACTCAGAGCCATTCTGCAGTCCAGAAGGAATGGAGGACTTTGTTGTGTCTGAAGGTGCTGTGTGTTCTGACGGCAGCAGGGATCATCGCCCTCTCCATATGCTGTAAGATGGAACACCTTAAGAATAGAATAAATAAATGTTTCTGAAGCAGAGATCATTTCTATGAATCCATTTTTGAACATGGAAACATGGATGAACAGCTTTTCATCTCATTCTGTAATAAATTATTGCAGAAATTTAAAATTGAAAGCAGACAACGGCAGCAGATTAAGCCGAAATACCCAGATTTCTGACGTCACAGTAACTTTCTTCAGCTCTCTAAAGGAGAGATCCAAATCACTTCCAGGCCATCTAATAGACGTTGTCCTTCAAGCACATCCTGGGACTTCCCCCTGGTCTCCAGCCGGTGGAAAATGCCTAGAATTCCTCTAAGGGAGGGATCCAGGGCGCATAAATGCCCAAACCACCTCAGCTGTTTTTCCTTGATGTGGAGCAGCAGTGGCTCTTCTCTACATGAAATATCATGTAATTGGTCTACATGATATTTCACAATTGTAGACCACTCTCTGACCCAATAAAGCAAAATGTCAATTTTGTTCTAATGGCATGCTGCAGGTGACCGGACATAGAGAACACTTAAACACCAACCAAGAGAAAACTAAGTAGGTGAGATGCAGGCATGTCTTACAGATTTTTTTGATTTTCAACCACCTGAACGCTGACCGAGGGATGCATTAGTGCTGTTCATCAGGCAGACTGTGTGCACTCACCTGTTCTTTATTAGGCACACCTGCAGCTGCTTGTTAATGCAAATTTAGGCACCGAGCATCAGGATTAGGAAGAAAGGTGATTGAATTGACTTTAAACGTGGTTGTTGGTGCCAGACGGGCTGGTCTGAGGATTTCAGAAACTGGTGATCTGCTGG